>NC_091247.1:154397500-155022500 GCF_042477335.2 Ovis canadensis
TAAATAACTACAATATATAACTGTAGATGCTGAAAATGGCAAATAGAAAAACTTCAGTCCATGTCAATCTGGCAATTAGTGTACTACCTAGTGTTACCAAACCCTCATATTTCCACGGTAAGAATTTGTGATCTATATATTGACAATCATTAATGTTTATCAAACTGAATTCAAATAATCTTTCAGATAGCAAGGGAGGTGTCTCACTATTCACACTGCTCACTGAACCTGGGGTGGGTAAGGTGCAAGCAGGGAAGCTGGAAGAAGATTCAAGGAGCCATAGGAACTGCAGACATGTTTATTCTCTGATGGCTGGTGCGGCAGCCATGATGCAGCCGTGCTGTATTCTCTGATGACTGACTCAGCAGACACAGCCATAACACAGCTGCAAGGGCTTTTCAGGTGGAGCTTATACAGTTTTACAGAAAAAAAAGGGGCCCATGATCAAATGAGTACATCATGACATGCAGGCACAGTGCTATAAATGATCTCAGATGTTACATAACCATGGAGAGTCATTATTTATGGAACATGAGGCAAAAGCAAGAGGTCCTGGGGCAAGAGAACCTGACTACTGCCATCGTGGCCAATTGCTCTTTCCCTACAAGAGCTCTTTAACAAAAATTTTAAATCCCTAATTGGTGAGTTTGAGGCTGGCATCAATGTTGAAGTTGAGCTTTAATCAATCAAAAGGATCTAAGGTAAACCCCAGCTTTTTATTTGAAATATGTGTAGGAATAGGTATTGTGGAAAAAGAAAGAGAAAATATCCCTGTATTACCACTTTAGCACTTTTGATTGTGGAATGCCATGGCTGACAATGATACTTGATGACTCATTACACTGTACCTGGAGATATAATTACTCATTACACTGTACCTGAAGATACTGAAGTTTTCAACAGTATGTAAACCAGGAACTTCCAGATGTTCAAGCTGGATATAGGAAAGGCAGAGGAACCGGAGATCAAATTGCCAACATCCTTTGGATCATCAAAAAAGCAAGAGAGTTCCATAAAAAACATCTACTTCTGCTTTATTGACTACGTCAAAGCCTTTGACTGTGTGGGTCACCACAAACTGTGGAAAATTCTTAAAGATATGGGAGTACCAGACCACCTGACCTGCCTCCTGAGAAGCCTGTATGCAGGTCAAGAAGCAACAGTTAGAACTGGACATGGAACAACAGCCTGGTTCCAAATCAAGAAAGGAGTATGTGAATGCTGTATATTGTCACCCTGCTTATTTAACTTATGTGCAGAGTACATCATGAGAAATGCTGGGCTGGATGAAGCACAAGCTGGAATCAAGATTGCTGGGAGAAATATCAATAACCTCAGATATGCAGATGACACCGCCCTTAAGGCAGAAAGCGAAGAACTTAAGAGCCTCTTGATGAAAGTGAAAGAGGAGAATGAAAAAGTTGGCTTAAAGGTCAACATTCAGAAAACTAAGATCATGGCATCTGATCCCATCACTTAATGGCAAATAGATGGGGAAACAATGGAAACAGTGATCATTGAGACTTTATTTTTGGGGGCTCCAAAATCACTGCAGATAGTGACTGCAACCACAAAATTAAAAGATACTTGCTCCTTGGAAGAAAAGCTATGACCAACCTAGACAACATATTAAAAAGCAGGGACATTACTTTGCTAGCAAAGGTCCATCTAGTCAAATCTATGGTTTTTCCAGTAGTCATGTATGGATGTATGAGTTGGACTATAAAGAAAGCTGAGTGCTGAAGAAATGATGCTTTTGGACTGTGGTGCTGCAGAAGACTCCTGAGTCCCTTGGACTACAAGGAGATCCAAGCAGTCAATTCTCAAGGAAATCAGTCCTGAATATTCATTGGAAGGTCTGATGCCGAAGCTGAAACTCCAATTCTTTGGCCACCTGATGGGAAGAACTGACTCATTGGAAAAGACCCTGATGCTGAGAAAGATTGAAGGTGAGAGGAGAAGGGGATGACAGAGGATGAGATGGTTGGATGGCATCACCAACTCAATGGACATGAGTTTGAGTAAGTTCCTGGTTTGGTGATGAACAGGGAAGCCTGCTGTGCTGCAGTCTGTGGGGTCGCAAAGAGATGGACACAACTGAGTGACTGAACTGAACTGAACTGAAGATACAATAGTGTAAAGGAAATATTAGGAGGAAATATTTCTAATAAGCACATGGCCAGAGACCTTAAAAGAAAATCTTCTGCCCTCTTCCTTAATAAACAACAAAATTAAATGTATTTATTTTCAAAAACATTCTTCATTTTACTTTTGTGTTAGAGCCTCACATAAGCTTATTTTTATTTGTCTTAACAAGCAAAAAACAATTCCCCTTGTTATTGTTTTAAGAAATAAATTTTTTAAAGATTTAGAAAATCATTCTATCAACATAAATAAAAAGGGGGGTGGAGAATGGTACCTTGTTATTTCCAGAGGAATAAAGGAAATACATAGTTTTATAGGAATATAAATCCCATCCCAGGCAAAATGTTCAAATGCTGATCAAAAAGTAACTCAGAACTATCCTGGTTTGTAATTGTTCCCTTAAGGCAGATATATAATATATTTTATGCCCAAAATCAGTAATGAGTTTTTATTTTAACTAGCTTTATACCTTATCAAGCAAAAAACAACCTAAACTTATATTTAAAGGAAGGTTAATCAAAGGTCAGCTCAGATTAGCATCAAAAAAATCAAAACATCAAAAAAAATTAACGTCAAAAAAAATTTTTAAATTGCTATTTTGTGCTAAATATTATACTTTCATGTTTTAATTTGAATTTGTATAGTCAATTCTATAATATAATAGTTATTTTATTACTTTCATGTTTTAGAAGTTACATGAGGGTTAATTAATAAATTTTGAAGGAGAAGACAAAATTTAAAGAACAAGGCGGATATAAATTATTCTTTCACAGGTGACAAAATTGAAGTCATTGGTAACATTTGGCTTAGGTCACTAAGATCCTCAGTCTTTCAAATGCTTAGGATTTTGTAATATTGTTACATAGTGGTGGTTTCCTGGTGGCTCAGATGGTAAAAAACGTGCTTGCAATGCCAGAAACCTGTGTTCAGCCCCACAGGTTTGGAAAGATGCTCTTGAAAAGGAAATGGCACCAGCATTCTTGCCTGGAGAATTCCATGGACAGAAGCTACAGTCCATGGGGTTGCAAAGCGTCAGACATGACTGAGCAGCTAACACTTTCACACTTTGATTGTTCAGATAAAACATATACATGCTCATTATGTTTAAGCATAGTAACTATGTTTAGTTGGGCTTCCCTGATAGCTCAGTTGGTAAAGAATCCACCTGCAATGTGGGAGACCTGGGTTCAATACCTGGGTTGAAAAGATCCCCTAGAGAAGGGAAAGGTTACCCACTCCAGTATTCTGGCCTAGAGAATGCCATGGGCTGTATATTTCATAGGGTACCAAAGAGTCAGACATGAAAGCAGCGACTTTCACTTACATGCTTAAGCATGGTTACTGTGTCTAGTGTTTTAAAAACATAACTACAATTATATATATATATATATATATATATATATATACATATTACCCCCTTCCAGAGGTGGAGCCTAATTCCTCCTCCCTTGAATGTAGGCTACGCTTAGTGACTCATTTCTAAAAAGTAGATGAAAGTAAAAGTAATGCTCTGCAACGTATAAGATTAGTTTCTGGGCTTATTGGAGCTTCCTCCTTGCTCTCATTTTGGAGAAGTTAGCCACTTTTGTTGCATAATGTTGGAATACACAAGCAGCCCTGTGCAAAGTTCCTTTAGCTTATCACCAGCAAACCGTACAGGTGAGCCTTCTTAGAAGCAGATTGTCCAACTCTGGTCTTGCTTTCAGATGACTGCAGCCCAGGTCAGCTTCTTGACCCTAAGCTCTTGAGAGATCCAGAGCAAAAATCACCTGGCTAAAATATGGGATAATAAATGCCTACTGTTTTAAGCCACTACCTTTTGGAATGGTTTGCTAAATAGCAATAGACAACAATGCCTTATTGTGTTATTTATGGAATCTGGACTCAGAATTAAACCTGATAACAGAGCATTCAGAGAATGAGAAAGCTGAACCAAGTCTCCAGTTGCCCTTCTAGATTCTATCTGCCGAATAAGAACTCCAGTGCTGTGCTAAGTCACTTCAGTCATGTCCGACTCTTTGCAACCCCATGGACTGTAGCCTGCTAGTCTCCTTTGTCTATGGGATTCTTCAGGCAAGAATACTGTAGTGGGTTTCCATGCCCTCCTCCAGGGGATCTCCCGAACCCAGAGATCAGCCCACGTCTCTTACATCTCCTGCATTGCAGAAGGATTCTTTACCACTGACCACCTAGGAAGCCCAAGAACTCCTGTGGCAAGCTCCAATTCCATTGAACAATATGAACAAGTTTCTCTGATTTTTTTCACTTTACCTTGTCGTGATGCTACTCACACCAAATTATATTCCCTTTGATCCCTTTTTTTGGGGGGGTTATCAATTTTGGCCTGAAAATGTGCAAGTGGCAGATATTTTACGTTTTTACTTCCATTAAAAAAAACTATTTGAATTTATAGTATTTTTCCTGATTTTTGTACACAACACTGCAGAAAGCTTGGAAAATACAGAATAATCTAAACAATCAAATAAAAATTGACAATTATATAACCACTCAGAGGTAGCCACTATTAATATTTTGTTTCCTTCTTTTCAGATTTTTATATGTTCATCTTTATATGTTCAGAGATCTGTGTATAAGTATTAATCATAAAATGTGATATTCAACTTCTCAAGATTATTTAGAATTTCCTTCTGCCCATTAGTTGAAAAATATCCATTTTTAATGATGGCACATTACTGCATATCACAATTAATATTGATATGTTATAATCTATTGTTGATTACTCAGTTTATTATTATTATTTGCTATTATGAATATATAACTGAGTTTTCTTTGAAAAAAGCTTTATGGATATCAACATGTGTTGTTCTCTTTTTTAGTTTATTTTTATAGACATTATTCATTCTTTTCCTGTTTTTGCTGTAACATTCTACAGAATGGGAACCCCCAAAACCCCTACTGTAATGGCATTGATGGTGTCATGGAAGCTTATTATAGGAGTCTGAAATCTGTGCAACTGTATGGACCAACCAATTTTGCTCCTGTAATTAATCATGTAGCAAGGTAAGTAAATAATTTGTTTATTTTATTGTGCTGGACCAGAATGAAATCATAATTTTATTGTTGGCATGGCTCCACAAATGAAAGTTGTTTTCTAATAATTTACCTCCAAGAAAGTGAAGGAAAAGATATACAGTAAAAAGACTCTCCATTGAACTATCATGATACTTCAATAAGAACTTTATATCAAAATATCAGATGGAAACTATACATTGGTTTATGTTAGGACCTATATTTGTTCAACCAGGGAAAAAAATTGTATTATTTGAATAAGCATCCATGAGAGCAATATCGATCACAATCTCAACTGTGAAATCACTCATATCTAAGATTATATTCCATAGCAACATAGAAGTAATAAGAGATTGAATTCTATGAAGACAACTAAAGCCTTTCAGTGATATATAGGACACATTATCTTAACCTCCCTGATATTAACATATAGTATATGATATTGAGATTAGAATATAATTACTTATTCTAAATACATGTTCTAGAAAAATTGTTAATGTAAAATTTTATATACGTTTGCTTAGCATAACCCGGGTCTCCCGCATTGTAGGCAGACGCTTTACCATCTGAGCCACAAGGGAAGTTGCCCTAGTAAATTAGACACTACTTTTAAATCCCTAAAATATTTTTACTGACACAGTTTTAAATCCTATGAAACCCTGCCTAATTTTTAGGTAATTGAAAAGGAACAACTCTCATGGCTTTCCCAATATGTAACCAAAACTAAAAAGTACTGCATTTGAATTACTGAAGTTCTCTATTTGAAGGTTCTGGTACTTTACCATCTCCCTGTTAGATATGGTCAGGCTACCCTGGCGGTTCAGTGGTAAAAGAATCTGCCTGCCAGTGCAGGAGATGCAGTTTCAGCCCCTGCATCAGCATAATCCCCTAGAGGAGGAAATGGCAACCCACTCCAGTATTCTTGCCTGAGAATCCCTTGGGCAGAGGAATCTTGGTGAGGTACAGTCTATAGGATTGCAGTCAGACATGACTGAGCATACACAAGTGCATTAGACATGATCAGCAACTTAAATATGTTCTACTTTTCATTACCTGGGACATAGACATGATAATAAAATATCCCTGCACCCAGGACAGTGGACTCTCCTGTGGAATTCCATCTCAGGTTTACACTGATACACTGACAATGTTTTTTCTGAGTATGACCCTTTAGATCAGGTTTTTCAAGCATTTTCAGCTACAATTTGTATTCTTATCAATTTTATGGGTTTTCTTGGTCGCTCAGTGGTAAAGAATCTGCCTGCCAGTGCAGGAGATGTGGGCTTGATCCCTTGGTCAGGAAGATCCCCTGGAGTAGGAAATAGCAACCCACTACAGTATTCTTGCCTGGGAAATCCCATGGATAGAGGAGCAAGGCAGGCTTACAGTCCATGGAGTCACAAAAAGTCAGACATGACTTAGCAACTGAACAACAACAATGAACCTTATATCTCAACCCTGGACACACATAATTAAAATAAAATAATATGAAATAATATTTATTCTTAGCTCATATTTTCTTTTTTTATTACTATGGTTTCCTTTTCTTTTCTATTACTTTTTTAATGCAAATCTTGACCCGCGAAATTGATTTCAAAATTCACTGAGTCATTACTTGTAATTCGAAAAATACTTCCTAGCTTATTGTGTTACATAGATGAGTAATATCATCTATACTTTCTTTTCCTAAGTCTTTGATAGCCATCAAATAAAGCAGAATGAAAAATTATATTAATGCAAGATAAATTATATTTGATTCTTACTCTCTTACACACTGTCATACCCATCACTGTTTTATGAAAAGATAAAAATGATAGAACCTGTTTTGTGTGAATTCATGCTATTTATTATAAATTGCATTTATAATAACTTATTACCAGTGTTTACCAATTAATTTCATAGATTTTGTGCTGGTATATCTTTGCTGTAAAAGTTAAACTTTTAGCTATGAAGTTTGCCCTGATATATTAGGCCATTGGTTTGTCTACAATGTATTCAAACTTTATTATTATAGAGTCCATCAGGTACTGATTTTCATTGATAATCAATAGATATTTCATTGAAATCATTTTTCTGTGATTTACTTGATGATTTTTTATAAACTGTCCTCTATGAGCACCATAATGCTTCCTCATTATTAGATATGACCAATATACTAGTTATGTACTAAAAGTCATAAAACATATTCTATTGAGAATATCATCAATATACTCAGAATGGTAGAACAAAATGGCAAAAGAGAGGAAATATAGTAATAAAATTCTCCTGTATATTTCTAGTATTATTTGGTGAGAATTATGCAGTAGAGTACAGTAGATAAGTACTAGAATATGTTCTCATTACATGCCTAATTTTTGTCTTTGATTTTTATATTTTCCTTTTCATCTTTCACCAATTTAAGACCTAAAACTATAGCTTTGTCAAAAAGTATTTCTTCCGTTGCATTTTTATCATTAAGGTGAAACTCACATGACATAAACCAACCATTTTAAAGTTTACAGTTCAATGACATTCAGCATTTTCACAGTGTTATGCAATCATCACTGCTATCTAGTTCCAAAACAAGAATAATAATCATTTATATAATTTAACATGTATAAAAATCTACCAGTGTATAACAATATAAATATTTACTACCATACATGAAATTTCCTTATTAACAATAGAAAGTTGCATTATCTTGATTTTAAAGATAAGAAAATAAAGTTCAGATAGCTTATGTAATTTATGCAGAAGACTATACACATTATGTGTTGCTTAGACAAGATATCTATTTCCAAAAGCCATAGCCATTCCTCTGTGGTAACATGCCTTCCAGCTCACCTTTTATATGTGAATGAATTTCTAAGGCTGCCCAACATTTCTGTGTGCCAGCATCCAGTATGCTGTTATTCTAGTGTGCTGTCTCAGAGAAAAAAAATTATATATTTGAGAATTTGCCTAATATAGGCTCCTAACAAATGTTGAAATATTTTCTTGAGATTAACAGATGTGTTGACTATTCCGAATTATATTTAGCAGCTATCATGTGAGAGAAACTGTTTTATTTTGGGTATTGTTTACCTTTTATTTGCCTTTCAGATATGCTGCTTCCGTAAAGGATGGCTCCCAGTATTTTGTGCTCCTAATTGTGACAGATGGTGTTATCTCAGATATGGCTCAAACTAAGGAGTCCATAGTTAACGTAAGTAGGAATCATTCTGTCTTGGGCTGGCTAAACGAAAGTATTGTGCTGCTTAGGTTAATTAACTGAAGTCTTAGTTGACTTAACAGTGAAACAAAATGTCCATGCCTTTGCAGCCAGTGCATTATCTAGACAACTCTTTTATAAATGAAAATAAATCATATCATCAACTTCATGTGCATGAGTGTGTTTATTAGTTTCATGTATATAGTCTTACAATTTGTACAGAATATTTCTAAATATTTGCATTTCAGTTACAGGAGAACTGTGATAATTTCTATGTTTATAGAACTGGATGGGGACTAGTTTCTAATTATGTGCTACATTTATGATTAATTGATTATCTTCTTTATTAGACTATAATCTATAAAATCTATATTTACTAGATTGCAATCTATAAAATTATATCTGGTTTTACTTACCTTTCTATATTCAAGTTGAGCAGTATTTGACACAAAGTAGACATTAGTAAAAATGGTTGTATGAAAGATTATCATATTTCATAATTATTAATGGCTTATTAATGACATAATTATTAATAGCATATAATCAGCTGTTTGTGTGAGAAAAATTAGTTACATGTGGGAAAAAATAAAATTTTTATAGACATATACTTAGCAAAACCAAACACAAAATGAAAGAGAGGTAAAAGCTTGCACATTATGTGGCACACTGTCTTGCATAATATGTGGAGCCTGGATGGAAAGGAAGTTTGGGAAAGAATGGATATATGTATATGTATGACTGAGTCCCTTCACTGTTCACCTGAAACCATTGTTGATTGGCTATATTGGGCTTCCCTGGTGGCTCAGATGGTAAAGAATCTACCCGTAATGCAAGAGATCTTGGTTTGATCCCTGGGTCAAGAAGATCCTCTGGAGAAGAGAATGGCAATCTACTCCAGGATTCTTGCTTGGAGAATTCCATGGACAGAAGAGCCTGGCGGTCTACAGTCCATGGGATCACAAAGAGTCAGACATGACTGAGCAACTAACACTTTCACTTTCACTCCTATACAAAATAAAACGTTTAAAAAAAAAAACTTGAAAGGTGTTTCTCCAAAGAAGATACACAAATAATCAACAAGCTATAAGAGCCTCAACATCACTAATATTTGGAAAATGCAAACCTAAACCACAGTTAGATATCACTTCACACATGTTATGGTGGCCAATATTAAAATTTTTTAAAAAACTTAAAAAATAAACTAATAGGACATGTACTGAAGAACAGTTATTCATATTTCAATGACCTGATGATGTGGTTGCTATATTGCTCCACCTTTCTGTTGGTGGATCTCATAGTCTTAGCATAAAATTGTTTAATCATACTAATAATAACTTTCTATAATTATCATTTGTAGTCATACATTTACTATAAAAATTGCTTTTCCTAGCCATAACTATTAATGAGATAGAGTAATGCTTTTTCTTCGCAGGTGACCCTATTGGTAAAGAACCTGCGTGCCAATGCAAGAGTGGCATGGGTTCGATCCCTAAGTTGGGAAGATCTCCTAGAAGAGGGCACTGACAACCCACTCCAGTAGTCTTGCCTGGAGAATCCCTTGGACAGAGGAGGCCAGCAGGCTACCGTCCATAGGGTTGCACAGAGTCAAACACAACTGAAGCGACTTAGCATGCATGCATGCACTACTTTTTCACAAATATGGTATCTTTTTTCACCTTTCAGTAACAAAAAGATCTTCAAATAGAGAAAGAACAGGAAAAAAGAGACTAAAGATACCCAGAGTCAGCTTAGGAAAATTTTGTCTGAGAATAGCAAGTATAAGCAAATGCTCAGTTTAAAAAAAAAAAATATTATCCAAGACTGGTTATTCCTGAAGAAAATCCACATGAATTAGCATATGTACAGAGTTCAGAAAGGATAAAAGTGGAGTCAAGTATATTATTCTGTGTTAATATTAAATACATCCAAAAGTATTTCAATGAAATTATGTGAAAAAGTGTCAATACTTAGGATATTATTTTCTTCCTAATTCTTAGTTGTTTTCCTAATTCAGTTTCTTAACTGTGAACAAGTTTTATATTCTCTTTGAAGGCTTCAAAACTTCCAATGTCAATAATTATAGTAGGTGTTGGACCAGCAGAATTTGATGGTGAGTAATAAAATTTCAATAGCATTAATTGGGAATTTATTAACTGTAACTCATCATGTACTTACATATCTATCACTCCTTTTTTTGCATATAGGGATATGAGTGTGTATGTGGGTTTGTATACTATGTCCATGTACGTACAGACATAGATATCACATGATGGAGTCTACTGAAGTGAGCAAATTAAAAGAATATCTTCTGAGTAGTTCATTATCTCTCTAGTATAGGTTAATTCAACCATGTAGCTTTCTGTTTTATTAGAGATGAATTGTACCTCAAAATATTTCTTAATATTGAATGATAAATTGAGTTTTTGTTCCTAAGGCAAAACACACTCTGGGTTCCCTAAAAACTTTTAAGGGTGAGCACTAAATAAATAAACCACTATGTTGAGAAGCATAATAATGGATTTTCAGACCTTGGCTTGTTGGTAGACATTATCTTTATAAATATTTATGTTCTGTCATATGAAAGACCAAAGTAAAATGAAAATGGATATGACTATCTGAAACTTAATAAGACTATATAATCATGCTAAATTCACTTATTGGGCAGTTTTCTGTTTCTGTTGGCTAAAGCCATCTTCAAATGCCAATTAGTGATGGGTGTTCATGTAACTAGTAATCTGGTAGTAGTAAACTCTGCTAGTAAACTAGTAAACTAAAAGTTACTAAACTAGTAAACTCTAAAGTTAGTCCATTTCTTGTCACCTGATGGATTCCTGTAAGAGAACTCTATGCTAGGTAGCAACTGTATAACCACATAATATTCACCTGATTCATGTGTTTTTACATTGATAATGAGAGTATTTAGCTTGGAACTTTAGAAATTAGAATAATTTTAAAATATTTGAAGCAACTTTTGGTATGTGACAGGTTAATTTAGGCACATAGGTGGCTAATCATAATATGATCATCACTAAGATGATTCTTGCCTAACCACCAGGGCCTCCCCAGTACAGACAGTACAGGTCTGTCAGTCTCAGGAAAAACAACACAGCCGTTATATTGCTGATCTTGGAGGTTCTTTCCTTTGATTCCATACTTGGCTGGTCACACTTTGCATGATTATAATCTTCCAGTTTCTAAAGCAAAGTCAGTTTAGCCCTGCCTGCTGTTGCTCCTGCTAATATTTTCTCTGTCTCTGAATATTTACATCTGTTTTCATTGTCCATCAAGCATGAATCTGAGCTACCTCTCTGGAGTCAGGAAAACTAAGACACATCCTTCTTGTTAATACTTTGTGTACTTGATCATCTGCACTGAACAGTGACAGGCTACAATTCACAAACTTTACCAGTTGCTAGGTTAAAGTAATTCATGATTTCCTTTTCAGTTACTAATTTGCTTTTGCCTCTCAAGTATGCACTTTTCACTGAGTACACCCCAGCTCTCCAGGAGTCCTGTGGAAGACCATTGTTAGGTGTAAGACCTCAATCACTGTTCCTCAACCTCCCACACATAATGTATGAATACAGAGCAACTGATATTTCCTGGTGAATATTTCTGGTCATATATTTCTATTCAAAGCAGCAGGCACAGCTATTTAGGTACTACCCTCATACAATAGCCACACTTATTTATTTTCTTCAATTCTTTTGTTCCCAATGAATTCTTTATCAGAGTTTTGAGGTATGAAAATTCATTATTTCCCCCTCTGATTTCTTGAACTAACTAAAAAAAATATGCAAGAGTCACTCAAATAGAAATCAAAATGTAAGTTTTATTAATAGTAGTTCAGAATTAGAGAATCTGAGTTACCCTGTGCACAAACTCAGACTTCTTATTTCTTTTCTGCCCCAAAATTAAATGACCTCCCCTTTATGTCAAGGCCTCCTCAGGACAGGAGCAGAGCCTTGCCTATTTATCATACCACAGGGAGAAATTGCCTTTAACCTGAGGATAGAGTACTCCAAAAAGAGATTCAAAGTCAGTTCCATCTCCCAATCTTAGTTATCCTATGAATCACTCTTCTCATGAGGAAGAGTGATTAAAGATTATAGACATAAGGAATTTGCCTTCCCATAGAATTCTGTCTTGGGAATTAAAGTGAACTTTTCCTCTGGCAAGCCTATAAACAGGCAATTAGGGTCCTGAAACACCTGATTTTTGTTTTCACCCTGATGGAAGAAAATTTCTGAGTTACATTCAAGTTGTTATTATCTTATCAGAGGAGCCTTTTTCTAGGCACTTCCAAATCTACCATAAGTAAGTTTATATAGTATGCATATAAATTAGTAGGAAAAGACTGAAGTAAAACTTGCATATTTTCTCAGTTAGCTACATAAATCCAACATCTACATGTATTTCAACCAAGAGGTTTACATAGGCAAGAAATAAAACATATTGCCATCTATTCTTTGAAAGTAGAGGAAATATAAATTAACTATTAGATTAACAAGTATTTAAATGTCTTATTTCTGAATTTCAGTGAGAATAATTTAAAACTTTCTGTATAATTTTTCAAAGCAGAATTTCTTTGTCCTTAAAATGCAACAAGTCAATGTAGTATCCATGTAATTGCCTTGATCCAAGTTTAGGAGAGGGGGGAAAATATAAGGGGTTCTAACGTCATTTTGTCTCCCAAGGCTAGAAAGAAATACAGGTCTGTTTCTTATACATCTTTTATCCAGAGAGGGGATCAGGTGGGTAACCGGGGCTTATGATTTCAGGTTCCTTGAGGACCAGATGATCTGAAAAATTGAAGGATGAACATTTCCCTTCCACCACTTACATGCCATTTCTTTTCTTCTTGCTCTCAAATGTGTAGTTTCCAATTCTGCTACCTGCAGCCTTTTAACCCAAAGGACATACTGAAAAGTGGGTGATATTTTTATAGCATCTCATTCTAATACGTTGTTGCCTGAGTAACTGCCATTTTCTTTAACTGAAATGAAACACTCACAAAGACCAATGGAGATTGTAGAGGACAGTGGAAGGTGAGGCCCAGAACATCATCTAATTTTTTTGTCTATTTTTGAGTGAGTATAGGGTAATCATTATGAGTTATTAGCAAATTAGATAATATAGGAGAAAATTCTCTGGTTGCTGACATGTCACCATCAGTGTTCATTTATGTCTCAAAGTAATATGAAAATTTTGAAAACAAACCTAGAAGAAAAAAGAAATTAATTATTGAAAATATTTGAGTATATTGAATTTTCCTATTTAGATCCCTAATAAATAGGAGAGAAAAATAGTTCTTTTGTATTTTGAATAATTTAATTGCCTTGTTAATGGAAATTTATACAATTTACTAAATATTGACATATATTATATATTTAAACAGATTACTGGATGATGGTTCACTATCAAATTATGTGTACTGGCAATGTTTCACCCCAGATATTTATTCCTGAAAATATGTAGAAAAGTAAAACTTAAAAGACATGTTGTTAAAAAAAAAAGGCATAATGATATAAAGAACAGTTTGATGGTTGCCAGAGGCTTGCCAGGGCTGGAGGTGGGTGAAATGGGTAAAGGAAGTCAAAAGGCACAAACTTCTAATTATAAAATAAATAAGTCATGGGGAAGTAATGTACAGTGTGGTGAGTATAATTAGTACCATGTTGCATATATGAAGGCTGCCAAGAGAATAGACCTTAAAGTTTTTATCAAAAGAAAAAGAATTTATAATCATGTATGGTCAGTTAGACTCATTATGGTGATCATTTCACAGTATACACAAATAGTGAATCATTACATTTTACTGCTAAAAATAATATAATGTTATTTTGCAGTTATATCTCAATCAAAATAAAAATAGGAAAAACAGTAAAATATCTTTAACTGAAATGCATTATCCAAGCACTGAAGAAAACAGTGAAAAAGTGAGGACTGTATTCTAGTGTTTTTTAGAGGGCAAAAAGCAAACAGTTGGTTTGCAAAATCAAAATGGCTCTCTGGAGTCTGGTGAATATCATGTGTATACAAAATGAGTTTCTAGTAACAGAATTATACTTTAAGTACAAATTAGCATTCCTTATGTAATTACTTATTTATAGAATTCTCACCAAAAAACATTAAACTCTGGAAAATGTTCTCAATTGCAGCATAACACGACTGTATACCAGCAATTCTGTTATATCACAGCATTCCCAAAAAGCAGTTGACCTATGTAATGTCAAAATTATTTTTAACCAATGAAAAAAATTATACCTCAGAGAGAGATGATTTATCCAGTCACTAAAAGATGACTTTTTGTTTCAAAATCTATTCACAAAAAGATTACAGACAATACGATTGCATAGTTTATTGTAATTTCAAAGAGAATAAAGTTCAAATTGTTATTGGAAATTCCATAATGATTAGTACCAAGTTTCTTAAGTTAGAAAAAAAAACATTAAAACTGAATGAATTAGCCTCATTTGATGAATCCATCATGTAAGCATGTAACCGAGTTGAGAATTTTTAGGATGGGAGATGTACCTAAAGACTTTTACACTGTATAGGCTCTCCTCACTTTTCAAAGCATCACATGAGGTCTTCACTTGCTTTCTTCATTTGTAAAATTGACATTCAGTTAAGTTTTGGGGAAGAAATCACTGTGGAGATGAAAGGATCAGAAAGCTTTCTGCCTTTACATAAGACATTTTGTTATTTTATACACCTTGGTTTCCTTATTGCCTACATTGTTAGAGTATAATGGCTAAAATGCTTTGGATAAATTATACTATTTTATTTTCAAGCAATGGTTGAATTGGATGGAGATGATGTAAGAGTTTCCTCCAGAGGAAAATATGCTGAAAGAGACATTGTGCAGGTAAGAAATTTGATGAAAATTATTTATTTTGTTCATTGTGAAGAGTCCATGTCAGTTCTAATTTGTAAATGAACACCTTAAATTGAAATCAAACCTCAGGTTCTGTTTAATTTAGGCAGATGATTATGAGATGCATGTTAAGTAACAGGGCCTAAAATAAGCACCCAGTTACTTTCCCCTGTACTTCATGTTCACCACATATAAAACAGAATTGTTAATAAGTATATTTTCTTACTTTATTATTACCAGAAAATATCATTGAGGTCTTTAGTAAAATTAAAATTCAGAAACACAACAGACTTTTAATGGTGTTTATTTATTTATTTTTTAGTACTCAATAAAGATTAAAAATATTTTAAAATAGCTGATACATATTAAACTAAACTTAGTAGAAACAAATCAAAATGTAAAATTTTTTATTTTTCTCATAGATTATTGCTAGAAAAGTATAAAAATACATCTTAGAATTATATATAAATACAAAAATTATATAACGGGTATGTGTTAATATAGCAATATATAATATAATAATTTGTATAATAATATAATAAAATATAGCATAATAGTAGATTATATGTTTCTATATATAAATATACATATATATACACATGATTCATAATTCTGTTGGAATCAAGAAAAATACTTAACTGAAGTCTACTATTCTGGGAGGGAGTAGAAAGAAAAGAATCAGTTTAACCAAATTTTAACCAATACAGTAAGTCTATGATTGAAGCAACAGAGTTAAACCAATTAAACTTCTGCATACTTTAAAGTGTTTATATCTTTTAGAATGTCAGAAACAAAAACGACTATGAAATACACCTTTTAAATAGGAAATGGAAGTCCTTGTTACAATTTGAGCACATGATTTAAAAGTTTTGAAAGTGCAAATAATAGAATTCAATATTATCTCCTAAATAATAACTTACATATTCACCCATAATATAGTCATGAAGAGAATCTGTTTGAAATCTAACAGAATTTGGTTCAAATTCTGGATTGTCCTCTGTGATAATTTGGACAAGCTTTCTAAATTTCAGTGTTCTGGCATTGTTGTAAATATTTAATCATTAATGTATATAAAATACATTACTTAAATAATACTCAATAAAATGAAACAAAAATAATTTTTAAAATTAGAGAGGGAAAATAATATAAAATAATCCATAAATATAATAAAAAGATTAATCTTAACAAGTACAAATGCATTGTTCTTTATCAGTCAGCAAAGTTGTTTTAAGATAGAAACATCTGTATAACAATTTTTTAAGGAGATAATTAAATATGATTTAAACTTTTAACCTGGGGCTTCCCCGGTGGCTCAGAGGTTAAAGCATCTGCCTGGAATGTGGAAGACCCGGGTTCGATCCCTGGGTCGGGAAAATCCCCTGGAGAAGGAAATGGCAACCCACTCCAGTACTCTTGCCTGGAGAATCCCATGGAAGGAGGAGCCTGGTAGGCTACTAGTCCATGGGGTCGCAAAGAGTCAGACACGACTGAGCGACTTCACTCACTCACTCAAACTTTTAACCTAATGTTTACAAAGCACACACACATGAATAATTTGGTTAAAAGCATCTGACAAAGGCAACATGGTGATGTGGTCATCTACGAATCAGACAATGTTTTATTTTTGTAATTAGCCACTTTATTCACCTTAACCTGGTTAGCATAATTATAGATCCAGGTAATTGCACTTTTTTCCTAAAAGTCTCTCCACAATATTTGGTTCACAATTTCCTTAAAATCAAATTACTTCAAGGAAGTATAAATTTGAAGCCCCTTAAAATGTGTTATGTTTCTGTTTTGATGCATTTTTACAAAGTTAAAAGAGGCAACTTCATCTTTCGTGGTATCATCTCAATGATGCTTAAAGGAAATTGACATTACTCTCTCCCTTAGAAAGTAGCTGCTTCCCAGGTGGCGCTAGTGGTAAAATATCTGCATGCCACACAGGAGACACGAGCGATGTAGATTCGATCCCTGGGTAGGGACAATCCCCTGGAGGAGGAAATGGCAACCCACTCCAGTATTCTTGCCTGAAAACTCCATGGACAGAGGAGCCCACAGGCTACAGTCCATGGGGTTGCAAAGAGCCAGACACAGCTGAGCACACACACACATTAGAGGGTGGTTAAGATTGCTCATAACATTAAGATTTCCTTTAAGATGACTAATACATTAGTGACAACCAAGTTTTTTAGTTATTTTATTTATAAAACAAAAGTTCCCTTGATCATGAAAGTCTTTTGTCTCTAATTGGATTTGCTACATTGGACAGAATATTGAGATAGGACTCAGGTCTACAAAATTATAATGTTATCATTCTGATCTTGAACAAGTCAATAAATTTCCCTTGAGCCTTTCTTTCATTATCTCCAGACTCCATCTCCATATATATATAATGCAAAAATGCATTACCACAGCAACACAACACATTGTTAAGGACTTTAAATATATATATATATATATATATATATATATATATATATATATATATTCTCATTAAAAGTCAGAATCTTGAGACTAATATATCATCATAAAGTGACACTGAGGTCACCAAAGATTTTGAAGGCACCTGATTTTGAAGGCACCAAAGATTTTGAAGGCTAAAGACTCAAGGAATTGACTCAAGCTATTCTACCATATAAAGCTGAACTGAAAAAGTCATGAGATGTTACAGATACTGAACAGGATCTTCCCAGAGAATTAGTAGCCTCCTGAATGACAATGGCATCTTGACTTACACGTCTATATTTATTTAAAGATATTTGATGAATCCTTTTCTACTCTTATGGAAAAGTTCCTAAATGCTGATTATCTTTTAAAAATAGTTTGTAGAGTAATCATTTACATATCACACTGTATTCAAGAAGAATTAGCATTTTTCTCTCATCTTAACTAAAATCTCATAACATTGCACAATTACAGGTTTCCTGGTTCTTCCATTTACTAAAACATTTTTAAATGAGTTATTTTTAAGAATAGAAATATTCTTGAATATTTATAACATTGAGGTTGCAAAGACACACCAAGAATATTGTCAATCTTCCTACCATCAGAAAATATCTAAGTCATCATAATCAGTGCTGTAAATACTGGTGGTTAAAATAATGTCAGAAAATAAGATCTATTTAGGCTGTCTTAACTTTTTGCTACTTTCAATTTCTTACACATTGCTAATCAAGTTAACACACTCCAAATGATATCCCAAATTTCTTAAGTGGACAAACAAAAGCCTAACTGTAAATGGCAGAAGGTAGCTGAGTTCCACAGAAAGTTGGGAGTGGTAGATGGGATTTTTATTATGTCAAATATTAAGTGGCACCCAACTTCTCCATTGCTGGTGCTTTTCAGTCAGTAATGTCAGACTTTTTGCGACCCCATGGACTGCAGTACACCAGGCTTCCCTGTTCTTCACTATCTCCCAGAGACTGCTCAAACTCATGTCCATTAAGTGGATGATGCCATCCAACATCTCATCCTCTGTCATCACCTTCTCCTTCTGCCTCCTATCTTTCCCAGCATCAGGGTCTTTGCCAATGGTTGGCTCTTCGATTCAGGTGACCAATGCATTGGAGCTTCAGCATAAGTCCTCCCAATGAATATTCAGGGTGGATTTCCTTTAGGATTGACTGGTTTGATCTCCTTGCTATCCAAGGGACTCTCAAGAGTCTTCTCTAGCACAACAGTTTGAAAGCATCAGTTCTTCGGCACTCAGCTTTCTTTACGGTCCAACTCTCACATCCATACATGACTACTGGAAAAACCATAGCTTTGACTATACAGAACTTTGTTGGCAAAACATGTCTCTTTTTTTAATATGCAGTCTTGGTTTGTCATAACTTTTCTTCCAAGGACCAAGCGTCTTTAAATTTCATGGTTATAGTCACCATCCAGACTGATTTTGGAGCCCAAGAAAATAAAATCAGTCACTGTCTCCACTTATTCCCCATCTATTTGCCATGAAGTGATGGGACCAGATGCCATGGTCTTAGTTTTCTGAATGTTGAGTTTTAAGCCAGGTTTTTCACTCTCTTTCATCTTCATCAAGAGGCTCTTTTCATTCCTCTGCACTTTCTGCCATAAGGGTGGTGTCATCTGCATTTCTGAGGTTATTGATATTTCTCCCAGCAGCCTTGATTCCAGCTTGTGATTTATCCAACCTGGCATTCTGTATGATGTACTCTGCATATAAGTTAAATACGCCGGATGACATTATACAACCTTGATGTATTCTTTTCCCAATTTGGAACCAGTCCATCGTTCCATATCCAGGTCTAACTGTTGCTTCTTGACCTGCATACAGGTTTCTCAGGAGGCAGATAAGGTGGTCTAGTATTTCCAAATTTAAAAATTTTCCACAGTTTTTTGTGATCCACACAGTCAGAGGCTTTAGCATAGTCAATGAAGCAGGAGTAGATGTTGTTTCTGGAATTCCCTTACTTTTTCTATGATCCAACAGATGTTTTCAATCTCTGGTTCCTCTGTCTTTTTTAAATCCAGCTTGTACATCTGGAAATTCTCAGTTCACATACTGTTTGAAGCCTAGTTTGAAGGATTTTGAGCATTACCTTCCCACTATGTGAAATAAATGCAATTGTGTGGTAGTTGGAACATTTTTTTGCATTGCCCTTCTTTGCGATCAGAACGAAAATTTACCCTTTCCTTTATGTCAAATCTTAAGTGGCATCCATCTTCTTTATATAATAATAATATTTAATCATTTATTAAGTCCTTAATATGCTAGGCAGGCTAAGAGCTATAACATTACTTCACCTTGACCTTATGAGACAAGTACTTTGGTTACCATATTTTATTTTTAAAAAAAATGAAGTTTTATCTTTCTTGTCCATACTCACATAGCTAGTAAGAAGTAGTGAAATGAAAGTGATAGTCGCTCAGTTGTGTCCAACTATTTGTGATGCCATTGACTCCAGCCCCCCAGGCTCCTCTGTCCATGGAATTCTCCGTGCAGGGATACTGGAGTATCTTTTGTCAGCGGATCTTCCCAACCCAGAGATCAAACACAGTTCTCCTGCATTGTAGGCAAATTTGTTACCATCTGAGCTACCTAGAAAGCCCAGTAAGAAGTAGAGTCACATCGTAATCTTGAAATTTCTTATTATAAAATATTTAACAAGTATTTTATATATCTTTGATTCTAAAACCTAAACACAGCATTTAAGATAATACATGGCTTGACTCTAATATTCCTTTTTAGCTATACACAAACGCAAGCAAACACACATACCCACTTTGCCCAGGCCAATAGGACAATTAATTGTCTTTGCATCACCCATTTCTGTAGTTCTGCTCTTATTTCCTTTTGTCATTTTACCTGGAATACCCTTCCCCCTCATTGGGCTGATTAAAACCCAGCGTTTTGAAATTTCCCAGTGTACACAACCTTTTACAAAGCTCTCCCTGTTAACACTTAAATAAATTTCCCCATTCTTTCACTTTATTAACATATTATTTTATATCTTCCTCAAAATACTGGCCACTTTGCCTTTTGATGTTTATAAATAAGGACACTGAAGCCCAAGATGGAATGTTAACCAACTTGTGAAAAATTAATTAGGTCACAAGTCTGTAGATCCAAAAAGTCTGCAGAGTTCTGATTCCAAAATCTTTTCTGTTATAATGCATCCACTCTCCTAAAAGGCCAAATTATAATTAAGATTAGAAAGATCTATTCCCCTTTTCATATCACTGTAGTAGTTAATGTATAAGAGATCAATTTGAATTTAATCAATATCTCTGATACATACAACTATCTGATCTTGGGGTAAGTTAATTAAACTTAAAGTTTTTATTTTCTTCTTTGTAAGTTCATAATATGCTTATAAGAACTAAATAGATATTGTACTAAATCACTCAGCAGAAAGCCTCCCAACTGCCAGTTGCTCAAAAAATTAATATCAGTATCAGTTATTATTGACAGTATATTAGCATAGTCCAGTGGGAAGGCATTTTTATATCATTGTTTCCTAGCAGCTGTACCTTGACATATGACATTGTAGTCAGTCTTATGTGTGATTATATTCATTGTCTCAAGATTCACTCTCATATGGCTATAATATAAACAGCATGCAGGATGAGATTCTATTGTTATTATAAAACTTAAGTGAGTTATTTTCTAAAACAATATATGTAAAGGTTTTCCATGTATTTGTTTACTTGCTTATGCTATGAATTGGCCATTGAATATAATGCAGTATCATTTATCCTGGCTTCATTCAGCTGCTATCCAGCCTATCATTCCCTTAAAAAATATATTTAAGTCATATCTTCCATTAAAAGGTAAATAATAACCTTGAAGGCTTAGACATGAAATGCTCTAATGGAGCTCTGCAAAATAGGAACAAATAAATTGAACAGAACTGCAATTAAAAGCTCATTTGCCCAAACTGATTCAAACTTTTTCTCAAATAGGCAAAGTTAGCTGTTAGAGCAACTCTGTAGAACATTTTCCTTATTCTGGATATAAGTATAAAATAAAGATGCAGAGTGTCAAGGATATGGTATATTTCCACTGAATAGAATGCATTTATTGGTATTCTTCATATGAATGTGATAAATTAGTTCAAAGTAAAAATTGATTTGTTCCTCTAACCTAAACAGTTTAAGGGTCCAAGTTAATTTATGGTACTAGTCAGTGACCAACATACATTCATAAATGTGTAGGTGTTATTTTGAACAGGAGGTCCCTAGGTATAGTAATCAGAAATAAGTGATTAAAAGGGACAACAAACAGAAGGGTCTGATAAATTGAGTGGAAAATTGTTACTGTAGAAGTATATGAACAATGGTCCAAGAAGAAAGAGAGTATAATTTTGTCATGAATAGTGTGAGGTTCAACTTGATAGGAGGTAAAGGAAACAGAGTCACTTGTCATTTTCATGTCTAACTTAGGGAAGTGCTTCTTGACTCACTGACGAGCTGAATGTTCCTTTGGAAAGGATGAAATAATTTAGGTTAGTGAGTAGAACATTCTCAGCCATCTTTTTCTCCACTCCCAACACACATATGGGATGAGGCATACTCCTGTTGATAATATCACAGGGACTCTTAACTCAGGGGCAAGGTCCATACTCAAGGGACATATCAGAATCTGTGCCCACATTTAGTAAACATAAATTAAATGAGATATATACCTCCCTGCTTTGTTGAAAACTAAGATTTGTTTCTTACCCATTATTTATAAACATGTTTTAAGGATAAGTAGAACTGTATGTATTGTGCAAACAATGATTTTGAATCTTAGTTTTGACATTCCAGAGTGTCATAACATTTTTAAAAATAAACTTATATTTACTTCAATAAAAATGTAACACATCTTACCGCATTTGCTGAAAAAGTGGAAAAAACAGGATGTTTTAATAACAAATAGATCAGTAATTACATTTTTTAGATTATGGTACTCTAGTACCTAAATTTGAAAGAGAGAAAAACTTGATAAAAAAATATTTCTTATAAAGTTTGATATGAGTGTAAACAAAAGACTAGAAAGAAAATAGTGCAATATTTATATTGCATATATAAATGTATAAATTAATGAATAGTAATAATAATGGCTATCACACTTATACATATTATGAGCTTAGAACTGTTTTAAGCACTTATTTGTTGTTTTTTTAATATAACAACCAGATGAAGAAGGTATTATTATTATTATTATCTTCATTTTATAGAAGAGGAAACTGAATGACAGTAGAAAATCACTCGCCCAAGATCACGCAGCTCATAAGCAGCAGGACCAGCCTCTGCACTTGGGGAGTCTAATTCCAGAGTTTGTGAATTGAGGGAATAAAAAGATTACTAAATTTAGGTTCCATGGTCTAGGAAGAGCTTCCCTGGTGGCTCAGATGGTAAAGCGTCTGCCTACAATGCGGGAGACCCGGCTTCAATCCCTGGGTCGGGAAGATCTCCTGGAGAAGGAAATGGCAACCCACTCCAGTATTCTTGTCTGGAAAATCCCATGGATGGAGGAACATGATAGGCTACAGTCCATGGGGTCGCAAAGAGTAAGAAAAGACTAAGCAACTTCACACATGGTCTAGGAAAAAAGTCAAAACCAAAATAAAAGTAAATATAAGAGCAAAGTTGAGATAAAGGAAAGACACAAGCAAGTAAGTTCTCCCTCTGCCCTAGAGAAGAATAAACTATTTTCCAGAGTGTTGCCATTTCCCTGAAATATAGGTATTAGCTATAGATTGTTAAAAAACTGATCTCCCATAAAATAGATATAGATATATGCTTCCCAGGTGTTGCTAGTGGTAAAGAACCTGCCTGCCACCACAGGAAACATAAGAGACACAGGTTAGATCCCTAAGTCAAAAAGATGTCCTAGAGGAGGTCATAGAAATCCACTCCAGTATTCTTGCCTGGAAAATCCCATGGGCAGAGAAGCCTGGTGGGCTACAATCCATAAGGTTGCAAAAAGTTAGACACAACTGAAGTGACTTACATGCACACAGGCAACCAAACCGTTACTAAATGTTTATTTTTAAAATAATATGCCTTTTAAAATAAGAATGAAATAAACAATAGCAGAATTTAGATATTTTTTCTCATCAGTCCTTCACTGTGTTCACCTTATAGTGTCAGAGAGAAAATAAACCTAACTTTGTTTGCACCTCTTTGCTTTTTTGTTAAAAATGTCATCCTGCCCAAATTAGATAATGACTTTACAAACAGTCATATATGCCTCTTTCTTTTCTCAACTGAAGATTACATTTACTCTGTCAGTGTTTTTCTTATCCTTACTTAGCTGCCTTTAAAATAAGAGAAACATTTGTCACCTTTGATCACATTTCTAAAATTTGTGCTGTTTTCATCTTGGTATCATAACAGGGTAAAATTATGATCACATAAGTATGCTTCTGTCTGTAGTATGCCTTATATTAAAAAGAAAGAAGTAGTTTTCTGATCTTCCTTAAAAGATATTGCTTTCACTATATAAATGGTATTACATTTGCTATTTAACATTTTAACTTGCTTTGTCTATCACAAGTATCTGACTAGTTTAAAGTCTGCTCCCTAATAACAGTTGTTTTCTGAAAGCACATCTTGAGTAACTGCTTAAATCAAAAGTAAATTTCTCAAAATGAACTTAAAGTAGTTATGTATGAGATGAGAGTGTGCTCACTCCCTGATTCTCTGGGGAAAAAATGATTTAATTTAAACTTCAAAACACTATATTTAAAAGTTGTTCAACCTCCTGAAATGTCTTCACTGTGCCTTTTCTCCAAAACCTAAAATTACTGCATGCCCAAACTATCACATTACCAGTTCTCAAGTTTCTTTCAAGAATCATCATGTCTCTAAGGCAAAACTGAATTACTGCTCTCAAACAGCACAGTGTTTTTTTAAGTAACCTTTATAACAGAGAACAGAATCAAGCAATCTATTTTCAGAGTATTCACTGATACAAATTCTCACATGATTGTTTATATAAAGATAGAGCAATCATTTTTATGTACTGTAAAAATAATTTTGATATTTGGTATACATCAATAAGAAGTATACCAAAATCTATGCTGAAGTTTTCCAATTGTTTATTGTTTGCCTTTTCAAATAACGTAAAAATCAGGCGTATTTCAGGTTCATACTAATGTGAACTGTATAAATTTTTCATTCATTTCCATGTGATTTGATGGTCTGCTAATATAATTTAAAATACTTAACATGTGTTCAGGAATCTTTAGCAATTTACACGATTTTTTAACCCTGAATTGAGTAATATTTCTACACCGAAAGCTGAGTTAAGCATGCATTAACTTCATTTGAGAAGAAACTGAACCTGAGGAGGATAGTGCTCTTTTCAATTGGAGTCAGGTTAGGTGTAGAACTCAGAACTGTATAATGCATGTAGCAACATGATGGGTGTATCAGGACCAGGAGACAAGTATTATTGTGGGGAAAAAAATAACAATTACATCTCATTTTAGAAAAAATTATAAGAAAGGTGTGGTCACTGTTAGAGCTATTTATAATGAATCAAATCTCTTTAAAATCATAGTAATTATTATGCCTCTTGCCATTACTCCAGCTTCTCTGATTCTCCTACAACCAAAAGTTTATATATGTTGGTTTTTTTGTCTATTTTTTTATTTATTTAACTAGCATGGTAAGCTCTGTTAAATAACATACTTTCAACTCTGTTTTAGTTTGTGCCATTCAGAGATTATATTGACAGAAGTGGAAACCACATTCTGAGCATGGCTAGATTAGCTAAAGATGTCCTAGCGGAGATCCCTGAGCAGTTTCTCTCCTACATGAGGGCCAGAGGAATCAAGCCATCACCTGCACCTCCTCCGTACACCCCATCTACACATGTGTTACAGACTCAAATATAACTCTGTTCCAAAATGCTAATGTAACTACACTTTGGTTAGAACTGCTGAGTCCATGCTTTTCTCCTGGTGCTCTATAATGAACCAGGGAATAATATATTCATCTCAGTTTGGTTTCAGCAGAATTGGTTAGAATGCTATTTTCTATCCAAAATTTATTATCTTCCTAAACCAAAACTGTAAATATGGTTGTTGCATGAGCAACAGAAAAATTGTTTATATGCTTGATGCAAAATATGATGTCTTGTATGAATCTTAAAGTTTTTGGACAGAAACAGCTAATTTCCCGTGAATTGTTGGGAAAAAGCACAACCTATGTTTTTAACTCAGATATTGTCTTAGACTGCTATGTGTATAGGAAAGCAGTCTCTCTGTATCAATGTTTACATGTTACTATTTTTTAAATTAAAATACTTTTATAACTATTCTTAAGAATACAAATTTTGAATATTGAATCCTTTGTCTTCTAAATTGCAATAGCTATAATCACAAGAGCAATATCTTTGAGTGACTGTCTGATCAAATGCAATTGCAAAGAAGGGAAAGTAAAAATAAGTTCACATTTCCCAGTGAGTTGTCTTATGAAGCTACATCTGTTTAGTAAACAGTTTCTCTATGCTCTTTGTCAAGTATGGGAATTTACACTTAGCAGATGTCTATCCTGAAAGAACATGCTCTTTTTCATCAAGTTTGAGTTCTAAATTTAAACTGCAGTTTGTTTATGTTTTGTAATGATAAGTAGAGATAATAAAAAGTCAAACATTGTATACTGTAAATGCACAGAAAATACTTTGTGTAAAAAGTAATGTCTTTATATTACAATACTGTGTAGAAAGACTAAAATTCAGAATATTTAACTGTGCAGCAGATGTTTTAAACACTTTTTTTCATTATACCTTGTTTAGATATTATTTTAATTCGAAGAGATACTGGCTCTTTTGATTTGTATTCCTTTCCAAGTTGCCACAAAGTATGTACAGGCGAGAAGTTTTTTGTGAAATTCCCAATTAAATATATACAACTGCGTGACTTAATACTCAACACATTTGTGGGAAAAAAAACACCTGCTCCTATGTTCTAATCTGATAGTACACAATTTAAAATTGTAAAGAGCTTTTGCATGTACAATTTTTACGAGGATTACAGTTTTGTGACGAGAATGACAGTTGTGTCTAAATTAAAGCATTTCTCTAGAACAAATGGCCTTAAATTCTTAAAGAACTCCTGGAAATGATTGTGAATTTCCTTTAAGTAATAAAAAAGTATGTTTATTTTTTCTTTTGTGTCAACAGTGTACCTGCTTTATAATATTTTCCTTACATATATCCTATTTATTACTCGGTTTATTTCTACTATGTGGTGTTCTCTTTGTCCCAAGTTGACTAAGGGTGACTTTTATAAGCATGAAATTATTTTACAGAAGAGAAGAATATACATATATTCACATATCTAACAATAGCAATGTTATATAATTATGCAATCTTTAATTGTTCATTTTGGAGTATAAATTAAAATCTTTGAAAGGATACCTGTTTGCTCTCTAAATTTTATGTATAAATGACATAGAATCTGATGATTTCCTTTACTGGTCCTAAATGTTTATGCCAGCATAGATTATTACCCTGAAATTTTATTATTATTTGCCTTCATTCTTCAGTTTAAAAATAAAAATAAATAAAATCAATATTCTTTCCCTCTTGTAAAACATCAGTTGTTTCTTTTTGAATTGATCAGAAAAAAATGAAAGATGTGTGCTTCTTTGTCTAAATATTAGTGGGCCCAAATCTTGAGGGGGCACAGGGTTAAGAAACAGGCTCAGTTACAAGTTTTATCCTTTGCATGGTTGAGATTAATAATCAGAAATGTATGTGATATTAGTAACAAATTTAAGATTAGAAAATACCTAGACTTGTCTCTTTGTTGCATAAATGAAGAAACCAGGACTGAAAGGGTTAGGTGATTTATCTAAAACTGTAAAAATAGAATGAGAAAGACTAGACATCTCTTCAAGAAAATTAGAGATACCAAGGAAACATTTCATGCAAAGATGGGGAAAAATAAAATATAGAAACAGTATGAACCTAACAGAAGCAGAAGATATTAAGAAAATATGGCAGGAATAACTGAAGAATTACACAAAAATATCTTAATGATCTGGATAACCACTATGGTGTGATCACTAACCTAGAGCCAGACATCTTGGAGTGCAAAGTCAATTGGGCCTTAGCATCACTACAAACAAAGCTACTGGAGGTGATGGAATACCAGCTGAGCTATTTCAAATCCTAAAAGATGATGCTGTAAAAGTGCTGCAGTCAGTATGCCAGCAAATATGGAAAACTCAGCAATGGCTACAGGACTAGAAAGGTCAATTTTCATTCCAATCCCAAAGAAAGGCAATGCCAAAGAATGTTCAAACTATTGCACAATTGCATTCATTTCACATGCTAGCAAAGTAGTGCTCAAAATTCTCCAAGCTAGACTTCTACAGTACATGAAATAACAATATTCAAGATGTTCCTGATGTTCATGCTGGATATAGAAAAGGCAGAGGAACCAGAGATCAAATTGCCAACATCCATTGGACCATAGAAAAAGCAAGAAAATTCAAGAAATACATCTACATCTTCTTCATTGACTACACAAAAACCTTTGACTGTGTGGATCACAGCAAACTGTGGAAAATTCTTAAAGAGATGGGAATACCAGACCACTTCACCTGACTCCTGAGAAACCTGTATGCAGTTCAAGAAGCAACAGTTAGAACCAGACATGGAAAAACGGACTAGTTCCAAATTGGGAAAGGAGTACGTCAAGGCTCTATATTGTCCCCTGCTTATTTGACTTATATGCAGAGTACATCGTGTGAAATGTTGGGCTGGATGAAGCACACACTTGAATCAAGATTGCTGGGAGAAATGGCAATCACCTCAGATATGCAGATGACACCACCCTTATGGCAGAAAGCGAAGAGGAACTAAAGAGCCTCTTGATGAAGGTGAAAGAGGAGAGTGAAAAAACTGGCTTAAAACTCAACAGTCAAAAATGAAGATCATGGCATCCAGTCCCATCACGTCACAGCAAATAGTTGGGGAAACAGTGACTGTTTTCTTATGCTCCAAAATCACTGTAGATGGTGACTGCAGTCATGAAATTAAAACATGTTTGCTCCTTGAAAGAAAAACTATGACCAACCTGGACAGTGTATTAAAAAGCAGAGATATTACTTTGCCGACAAAGGTGCATATAATCAAATCTATGGTTTTCCCAGTAGTCATGTATGGATGTGAGAGTTGGACAATAAAGAAGGCTGAGTACCAAAGAATAGATGCTTTTGATCTGTGGTGTTGGAGAAAACTCTAGAGAGTCTCTTGGACTGCAAGAAATCAAACCAGTCAGTCCTAAAGGTAATCAATCCTGAATGTCATTGGAAGGACTGATACTGAAGCTGAAGCACCAATACTTTGGTCACTTGATGCATAGAGCTGATTGATTAGAAAAGACCCTGATGAAGGGCGATCCCATAATGGTGAAGGAATAGGACAGAGAGATACTTTCTCCCCTACAAATTCATCAAAAGATCATTTGAATGCAGAGAAACTTCCATAAAACAACTTCTGAACACTGTCCAAGGACACCAGGCACCCAGAAAGACAGCCCACTGTCCGAGGACACCAGGCACCCAGAAAGACAGCCCAGTTGCCTCAAAAGGAGGTAGGACAAAATATAAAAGATGAAAATAGAAACAAAGGATTTAGGAATAGAGGGTTTATCCTGGGGAGGGAATCATGAAGGAGAAGTTTCCATGCAATAGGAAACCCTCTCACAGGCATGTCTGTGGGGAGATTTGGAATCTCAGAGGGCTACATAACTGGAAAAATAAAAAGCCACACAGTATGTGCCTAACTGCTACTACCAGTGGAGAAGCAGCTCAGACACTCGCATCCACCAGCAGTGAGTGAGGGCTGGGCAGAGAGGCGTGGGCTGCATCATTGGTCTTTAGGGTAAGGACCAGGCTTGAATGCCCTGAGGACAATCTGATGGGGCTAATGTGAGATAACAACCCAAACCATAGGGTCACCAGAGAGACAAAAAAAGAAAAAGGACCTTTCTGGCAAAAGGCTCTAACACTACATGGTGACCCCTGACATGCTCACAGAACAAAGACTTGTGCCCTAGCAAATGCCAAAGGAGAGCGAGCCAGCTACCATTTAGGGCCCTCTCTCCCTAGAGGCAGAGAGGCAGAAGTGCAGCAGCCAGAGCCAGAAGCAAGAGGCTGCTCCAGTCTCAGCCCCAGAGACTGCATTTTCCACCAAACTGTGAGCAGGCTGCCAGTTGCTAAGCATGTCTTCCTGGGATCCTGGAAGGTTCACATCTGCCAGGAATACCACAGCCTTAGCAGCTCCTCAGAGGTGATACACACCACATCTGGGGCTGTGCCCTCATGACACACCTGGGAAACTGAGGAGCCAAGAATGGGAAGGTGCATAAGACTTCACAGCCCACCTGGGACAGTGTGCTCATCAAGCACCCAGTTGCCTGAGCAGCTTGGACCTGGGAAGGGCGAAAATTGCCCAGCCCATCTGGATCTGTGCCCTTGTGGAGCACCTAAGAACCTGAGTGTCTTAGACCTGGGAAATGCACAAAACTCAGGGCATGGTACCCTTGCAGAGCACCCTGGAGCCTGAGCAGGGTGGACCTGGGAAGTACACACCGCCTTGGGCTGTGGCAAACCCACTGTAGTCCATCCAGTGTGACCACTCCCCACACATGCCAGCGGTATTTGTTTGCAGAGTCCATCTTCACAGCACAACTGAACAAGTGAGCCTAAATAAGTGGCCACATGTGCCTTCTCTTGTCAGGGCAGAAATTAGACACTGAAGATACTTGCAAACAGAGGAATCCAAAATAAACAAAGAAGAGTGAACCACCCTGGAAGTGACAGGTGCAACAGATTAAAACCCTGCAGTTAATGCTGGGATTATGCATTTAAGGGGCAACTATAGAACTTTAGAACAAGTACAAGCCAGAACAAGGGACTATCTGCCACTGAACTGACCCCACACTTCCCACAACAGCTCCAGAGAAATTCTTAGGTATATTTTTAATATTATCACTTTTTAATTTTTAAAAAATTTTAATGCTTTATTACGCCTTTAACTTTCATGTTTATAATCTACTATTGCAAGGAGATCCAACCAGTCTATCATATAGGAAATCAGTCCTGAATATTCATTAGAAGGACTGATGCTCAAGCTGAAATTCAAATTCTTTGGCCACCTGATGCAAAGAACTGACTCACTGGAAAAGACCCTGATGCTGGGAAATATTGAAAGCGGGAGCAGAAGAGGAAAACAGAGGATGAGATGGTTGGATGGCATCACTGACTTCATGGACCTGAGTTTGAGTAAGCTCCAGGAGTTGGTGACAGACAGGAAAGCCTAGCATTCTGCAGTCCATGATCACAAAGAGTCAGACACAACTGAGCGACTGAGTAGAACTGATTACCTTTCTTAAAAAATAACCTTATTTTTTTTAAAATTCCATATATTTTTATTAATCTTTGTGACCAATTTTGTCTTGTATTTTTATACTGTATTTTTGAGAGTCTAACCTCTATTCTAGGTTTTTAATCTTTGCTTTTTGATATTTGTTATCAATTTTGTACGTTTAAGAACCTAATCTTCAGTATCCATTTTCACATAGGGATTTGATTACTGACTTGATTGTTCTCTTCCCTTTTGACACTCTGTGTTCTTTCCCTGGTCACCTCTGTCTCCCCCCTCCCTCTTCTCTTCTCTATGAATCTCTCTGGGTGTTCCTGGCTGTGCAGAGTTCTTTCACCATTAACCTAGGGGTTTTATCTTCAGTGCTCTATAGATGGAGAAGTCTCAAGGCTACTGTAAGAGGAGGACCAAAGCCCAGAGGCAAGAGGCTCAACTCCAGAACTTTAGAACATGGGACAACTCCTGTCTCTAGGGAGCATTAATAGACAAGATCCCACCCAAAAGTCTCCATACCTACACTGAAACCAAGCTCCTCCCAAGAGACAGCAAGTTCCAATGAAAGACACACCATACTAATTCTCCAGGAAAACAGGAACACAACCCTGAATATTAAAAGATGGGCTGCCTAAAGCCATACCAAACCCATATACAACTGAAAGTCACTACTGGATACTTCACTGCACTCCAGGGAGAAGACATCCAGCTCCACCCACAAGAACACAGACACAAGTTCCCCCAAGGAAACCTTGAGAAGCCACTGGTTCAACCCCAACCATAAGAGGTAGACTCCACAATTAAGAGGAACCACAACCTTCTAGCCTGTAGAAAGGACAACCCAAACACAGCAATCTAATCAAAATGAAAAGGCAGAGAAATATCCAGCAGCTGAAGGAACATAATAGTTCAGTTCAGTTCTGTTCAGTAGCTCAGTCGTGTCCAACTCTTTGCAACCCCATGAACCACAGCACACCAGGCCTCCCTGTCCATCACTAACTCCTGGAGTTTACCCAAACTCATGTCCATTGAGTAGGTGATGCCATCTAACCATCTCAACCTCTGTCATCCCCTTCTCCTCCTGCCTTCAATCTTTCCCAACATCAGAGTCTTTTCAAATGAGTCAGCTCTTCACATCAGGTGGCCAAAATATTGGAGTTTCAGCTTCAACATCAATCCTTCCAATGAACACCCAAGACTGATTTCCTTTAAGATAGACTGGTTGGATCTCCTTGCAATCCAAGGGACTCTCAAGAGTCTTCTCCAACACCACAGTTCAAAAGCATCAATTCTTTGGTGCTCAGCTTTGTTTATAGTCAAATTCTCATATCCATATATGACTACTGGAAAAACCATAGCCTTGACTAGACAGACCTTTGTTGACAAAGTAATGTTTCTGCTTTTTAATATGCTGTCCAGGTTGGTCATAACTTTCCTTCCAAGGAGTAAGCGTCTTTTAATTTCGTGGCTGCAATCACCGTCTACAGTAATTTTGGAACCCCAAAAAATAAAGTCAGCCACTGTTTCCACTGTTTCCCCATCTATTTGCCATGAAGTGATGGGACCAGATGCCATGATCTTAGTTTTCTGAATGTTGAGCTTTAAGCCTACTCTTTCACTCTCCTCTTTCACTTTCATCAATAGGCTCTTTAGTTCTTCACTTTGTGCCATAAGTATCATGTCATCTGCATATCTGAAGTTATTGATATTTCTCCCAGAAGATTTGATTCCAGCTTGTGCTTCATCCAGCCCAGCATTTCTCATGATGTACTCTGCTGCTAAGTCGCTTCAGTAGTGTCCGACTCTGTGTGATGCCATAGACGGCAGCCCACCAGGCTCCACCATCCCTGGGATTCTTCAGGCAAGAACACTGTAGTGAGTTGCCATTTCCTTTTCCAATGCAGGAAAGTGAAAGTGAAGTCGCTCAGTCGTGTCCGACTCTTAGCGATCCCATGGACTGCAGCCTACCAGGCTCCTCTGTCCACGGGATTTTCCAGGCAAGAGTACCGGTGTGGGTTGCCATGATGTACTCTGCATATAAGTTAAATAAGCAGAGTGACAATATACAGCCTTGATGTACTCCTTTTCCTATTTGGAACCAGTCTATTGTTCCATGTCCAGTTCCAACTGTTGCTTCCTGACCTGCATACAGGTTTCTCAAGAGGCAGGTCAGGTGGCCTGGTATTCCCGTCTCTTTCAGAATTTTCCACAATTTATTGTGACCCACACAGCCAAAAGTTTTGGCATAGTCAATAAAGCAGAAATAGATGTTTTTCTGGAACTCTCTTGCTTTTTCCATGATCCAGCGAATGTTGGTAGTTTGATCTCTGGTTCCTCTGTCTTTTCTAAAACCAGCTTGAACATCTGGAAGTTCATGGTTCAAACCCACCAAACCAAACAAAATAGGAGGAGATAGGGAGGCTACTTGAAAAATAATTCAGAACAATGATAGTAAAGATGACCCAAAGCCCTGAAAATAAAATGGAGTTACAGATAAATAGACTAGAGATCATGATTGAGAAGATGCAAGAAATGGACCTAAAAGAAGGATTGAGAAGATTCAAGGACCTAGAAGAAGTAAAGAAGAGTCAATCAATAATGAACAATGAAATAACTGAGATTAAAAACACTCTGGAGAGAGCCAACAGTAGAATAACTGAGGCAAAAGAGAGGATAAGTGAGGTGGAAGATAGAATGGTGGAAATAAAGGAAGCAGAGAAGAAAAAAATAGTAAAAAAAAAAAAAAATGAAGACAATCTCACAGACCTCTGGGACAATTTTAAACTCCCCAACATTTGAAATATAGGTGTCCCAGAAAAAAGAAGACAAAAAGAAAGGGCATAAGAAAATACTGGAGGAGATAATTATCAAAAACTTCCCTAAAATGGGGAAGGAAATAGCCACCCAAGTCCAATAAACCAAGAGAGTCCCAAACAGGATAAACCCAAGGTGACACACCCCAAGACACATATTAATCTATCTAACAAAAATTAAACACAGAGAGCAATTATTAAAAGTAACAGGGGAAAAGCAACAAACAATACACAAGGGGATCCTCATAAGGATAACAGCTGATCTTTCAACAGAAATTCTTCAAGCCAGAAGGGAATAGCAAGACATACATGAAGTGATGAAAGAGAAAAACCTAAAACCAAGATTACCATTAATAGCAAGGATCTCATTCAGATATGAAGGAGAAATCAAAAGCTTTACAGACAAGCAAAAGCTGAGAGAATTCAGCACTACCAAACCAGCTCTTCAACAAATGCTAAAGGATCTTCTCTAGACAGGAAACACAGAAAAGGGTTATAAAAATGAATCCAAAGCAACAGAGTAAATGGTAATGGGTTCATTCAGTTCAGTTCAGTTCAGTTGCTCAGTCGTGTCCGACTCTTTGAGACCCCATGAATTGCAGCTCGCCAGGCCTCCCTGTCCATCACCAACTCCTGGAGTTCACTCAAACTCACGTCCATTGAGTCAGTGATGCCATCCAGCCATCTCATCCTCTGTCCTCTCCTTTACCTCCTGTCCCAAATCCCTCCCAGCATCAGAGTCTTTTCCAGTGAGTCAACTCTTCACATGAGATGGCCAAAGTACTGGAGTTTCAGCTTTCACATCATTCCTTCCAAAGAACACCCAGGACTGATCTCCTTTAGAATGGACTGGTTGGATCTCCTTGCAGTCCAAGGGACTGTCATACTTATCAGTAATTACCTTAAGTGTAAATGGGTTAAATGCTCCAACCAAAAAACAAATTCTGACCAAATGGATACAAAAAAAGACCCCTATATATGCTCTCTACAAGTGACCCACCTTAAACCTAGGGACACATACAAACTGAAAGGGAGGGGCAAAGAAAGGATATTTCATGTAAATAGAGACAAAAAGAAAGCAGGAATAGCAATATTCATATCAGATAAAATAGACTTTGAAATGACCATGACAAGAGCCAAAGTAGGACACCACATAATAATCAAGGAAACAATCAAAGAAGATGCAACAATTAACAACATATACGCACCCAACATAGGAGTGCCTCAATATGTAGTGAAATGAAAGTGGCTCAGTCATGCCTGACTCTTTGTGACCCCATGGACTATATAGTCAATGTAATTCTCTAGGCCAGAGCACTGGAATGGGTAGTCTTTCCCTTCTCCAGGGGATCTTCCCAACCCAAGGACTGAACCCACGTCTCCCTCATTGCAGGCAGATTCTTTACCAGCTGAGCCACAAGGGAAGCCCAATATGTAATGCAAATGCTAACAAGTATGAAAGGGGAAATTAACAGTAACAACAATAGTGGGGGACTTCAATACCACACTCACACCAATGGATAGATCAACCGAACAGAAAATTAGCAAAGAAACACAAGCTTTAATTAGTACAGTGGACCAGTTAGACCTAATTAATATCTATAGGGCATTTCAGCCAAAAACAATGGGTTGCACCTTTTTCTCAAATGCACACAGAACATTAAATCTAGCCCTAGTAAATTTAAAAAAAAAAAGTTAAATCATTTCAAGCATCTTTTCTAATCACAATGCAGTAAGATTAGATATCAACTACAGGGGGAAAACTGTAAAAAACACATACATTTGGAGACTAAGAAACATGCTTCTGAATAACCAACAGATCACAGAAGAAATCAAAATATGCATAGAAACAAGTGAAAATGAAAACAAAATAACCCAAAACCAATGGGATTCAGTAAGAGCAATGCTAAGAGAGCTTTATAGCAATACAAGCCTACCTCAAGAAATAAGAGAAACATTAAATGACCAACCTAACTTTACACTTAAAGCAACTAGAGAAGGAAGAACAGAAAAACCTCAAAGTTAGTAGAAGAAAAGAAATCATAAAAATCGGTGCAGAAATAAGCGAAAAAGAAACAAAGGAGACTATAGAAAAGATCTACAAAACTAAAAGCTGCTTCTTTGAGAATAGAAATAAAATAGACAAACCATTAGCCTGACTCATCAAGGAAAAAAAGGAGAAGAATCAGATCAATAAAATTAGAAATGAAAATGGAAGAATCACAACAGACAACACAGAAATACAAAAGATCATAAGAGACAACTATGAGCAACTATATGCCAGTAAAATGGACAACTTGGAAGAAATGGACAAATTCTTGGAAAAGTATAACATTCCAAAAATGAATAAATACATAATCTGAGCAGACCAATCACAAGCAAGAAAATCAAAACTTTAATCAAAAATATTCCAACAAGAGAACAAGATGGCGGAGGAGTAGGTGGACATGGAGTACATCTCTCCCCACGGATACATAGGAATGCGCGTTCAGACACAAAAGTGCATGCAGGAAGAACACCAGCTGAGAGGGAACAGGAGTTCCTGATCAGCGGGAAAGAATATACAGAACCAAGCAAAACTCGGTAGGATGAAGGGACTAGGGGGAAAACCAGGAGCATTGCTAGAACTGGACCTGCCCTCAGAGGATTGGGGGACTGAAGGAGGGGTCAGATCCCTACATTGGGGCAATTGTCTGAGTCAGAGGAGAAACATTTAAGGCTAAAACAGCTGATCTGTGGCAGCCTAAATGGAATGAGAATTAGACAGACCTTGCCACAATCATACATAGCCTGGACAGGGATGCAGGTCCCCTAGAAGGTGCAGTGGCTGGGAGCTGGAGCTTAGGGATTGTGGAGCAATCCCAGGGTGAGGGATGCTATTGACTGCAGAGAGCCAGACCAACGGGACAGGAGGAAAGAGATTGTGGTGGGAAATGCCTGTGGAGGAAAGCCAGGCAGCCATGGAAGCAAGGTGATACTGCTGAATCACGTGTATGGGGTGGAGCCATCACCATAACCTCTCTCTTCCCACATGCCAGCACCTGGTGGCTGAACAATAGAGAGGCTGGCCCATCAAACACCTGACACACTGAACTACAGAGTAGGACCCCACCCAGGGAGCCCCTTTAGGTACCTGAGGCACTGATCTACAGAGTAGGAAGTCAGCCAGAGGGGCCCCTCTATGTGCCTGACATGATGAACAGCAGAGAAGGACCCCAGGCAAGAGAGCCCTCTAAGTGCCTGCACAGGCGGAGCTATGGAGAAAGACTAGCCAAAGAGGCCTTCTGATCGCCAGTGACCAGAGGCTCAGAAACAAAGACTGTGATAGGGCCATAACTCCTGTGGCTGAGGCAGTCTGTGTCCCTGCATGCTTGGTACTGAGAGGGTAACAGGCAGGAAGGTCAGGGGTCTCCAAACGGAGGAAATAGCCTGCAAGTGTCAGACATTTTTATCTCTCTTAAGCGGCAGCCAGAAACATACTAGCGATATTTTTTCCTTCTCTATACAAATTTAAAAGGAGGTTTCTCTTAAAATACTGTGTTGGCATAATGACACCTGGTTTCACCTGAAGTTAACTATTCTCAAACCTAGAGATAATCAATGCCCTTTTCTTATGCAAATGTTTGTCTTAAGATATGCTAATGTACTATGCTGCTGCTGCTGCTGCTAAGTCACTTCAGTCGTGTCCGACTCTGTGTCACTCCATAGATGGCAGCTCACCAGGCTCCCCCGTCCCTGGGATTCTCCAGGCAAGAACACTGGAGTGGGTTGTCATTTCCTTCTCCAATGCATGAAAGTGAAAAGTGAAAGTGAAGTTGCTCGGTCGTGTCCGACCCTCAGTGACCCCATGGACTGCAGCCTTCCAGGCTTCTCCGTCCATGGGATTTTCCAGGCAGGAGTACTGGAGTGGGGTGCCATTGCCTTCTCTGAATGTACTATGCATTTACCCCAAACTCTGTCTTCAAGTTGGTTCCGCCTCTTGGCTCAGAACCTACTTGACAAACCAGTATGTTATACTCAGATACTGTTCCTCTAATCTATGTAAATGGAAATATTTGTATGGTGATCTGCCCTTCTTCAAGATTCAAGTTAATCATTTTATGGCCCAGGATGAACCATTGGTGCCAAGATTATCCCAAAATGCATCTTATGGGTGAGGGGCCTGGTGCCATTCTGAGTTTTAAGACATTCCTTTCTTTCATTAACAGACTGCTAGTGACTATATAACATCCAGCTGAAGACCAGCAGGGCGGTACTCTTTCTGCCCCCTTCTGATGCCTTTGTCAGAGGCTTTCTCTATCTCCTTTATACTTTAATAAAACTTTATTACACAAAATCTCTGAGTGATCAAGCCTCGTCTCTGGCCCCGGATTGAATTCTTCTCCTCCGGGGGCCAAGAATCCTGGTGTCTTTGAGTGATTCAACAACAACCTTTCAGTACCTCCAGGGTCCTGATGACCCAAGCAGCTACACCATCTTCACACTCAACCCTCACAGGGACAGAGCTGCCACAGGCAAAAAAGTGTTGCTGTGGGGTCGCTTTGGTCATGTCCAACTCTTTGTGACTCTGTGGACTGCGGCCTGCCAAGCATCTCTATCAGGGAGGTTCTCCAGGCAAGAATACTGGCGTATGTTGGCAAATACTGGCTGCCATACCCTTCTAGAGCACTATATTTCCTACTGCCTTCATGGCCCATTCCCTTGAGTACCTGGTGCTGCCAGAACCTCTGTGACCCAAGGAGCTGCACCACCTCTGAACCTGGCCCTCACTGGGGCAGGCCCAAGTGCTCCAGGGCAGCCTCAGGAGCAAACCCCAGTGGACGGCCCACATACAGAGGTGGAAATAAAACCACAATCAAAACTCAGGGGTAGTGCAGCAAAGGAAGAAGACCCAAAACCTTGCCACCAGCTGTACAAGCTGCAGATTAAGCCTGCACAATCAACTAGGCAGACTCTGTGTCTACAGAATATATAAAAGGATATTGAGCGCTCCCACAAGAGAACATGCACTAGTTCTATAGCTATGGACACTGGAGGCAAGACTACACAGGAGTAGGACCAGATTAGAATCCGAGCTGACCCAACAGTAGGTCCAAATATCAGTACGGTGTTGGAGGGCATCCTAGGGAGGTGACATGGACTGTGACTCCCAGCGAGGGAAGGATCCTGACAACAGTGACTCAAGAAAAACATTTATTATTCTTATGTTTTGACTTGTTCTGTAGTTTCTTTCTGATTCTTTTTTTCTTTTTTTCTCTTTTTTTACTCTGTTGCAGTTGTCAGTTTTATTGCCACTATGAAGTCTGATTAAGCTTTTGAGTGTTTTTTTTCATCAATCACACTTTTTATTGTTGCTATAAACCTTGCCTCTATGTTGGGCTTTTGCAGTTCTGTGGAGTTCTCCTTTTTTTTTTTTTTTTTCCATTCCCCTTCCCTTTTTGCTTTTCTCTTTTTTCTTTTTAATTATAATTTTTATAGACCTATTATTATTTTTCTACATTTATTCCTTTCTTTGTTTTTCCTACTGTTCTCCCCTTGCAGTTAATCTTTAATGTATATAAATCTTCTTTATCTACCTCTCTTTAGCTTTGCATATCTATTCTTTCTTTCCTTTCTCTCCTTTCTTCTCAACATATTTGCTAGTTTTGTTTTCATTGGCACTTGGCAACGGTGCTATTGGCACTTGGTGCCCACTTGAAACTACCTGAAAAAGGTGCCACTTGGCACCTTGCTTTAGTTTTGCTTTCCAGCTTGTACTTCAGTTAGTTTTGTTCATAACTGGTAGATACAATTTTTGGCTTCTTTTGTTCTCTGGGTCAATCTCTTGTACTTTATTGGACAGTTTTGATTTTGCTTATGGATATTTATGTATATGTGTATATTCCATTATTTTAATTATAAGTTGCCTGATTTTGTAACTGTCATTCATCTGGGGTTCATCTTTGGTTTCTCGTTTATGGGTATTTGTTTTAATCTCACTTAATATCATAACAGACCACTTGTGGAATCCTCATTCCTGACCAGAGATCAAGTCCTGAGTGTTTGAAGTGGGATCACTGACTCCAAGACCCTAGACTACCAGAGAACTAACCGTAGGGGGAAGTATCAAATAGTGAGAACTCCCACAAAGGAAACCACTTGAATACAAGACCTGGCATTCCCCAACCACCAGGAGCACCCTATGCAGCACACCTCATCCAAACAACAACAAACAAAACAACAATGTAACTGAATCATCGATAGACGGGATTACCACCATATTCAGCCTTGCCCATCAGAGGATAAACAAACAAACAAACAAAACTCAGCATAAATCTCACCCCATACTAAGCTTACACAAACAACTGCACCAACCTTAGCAGGGCAGAAATCAAAAGGAACAAAAAATTCAACCTTGAGGCCTGGATAAAGGAGACCTCAAACACAATAAGTTTAAAAATATAATGAAAAGGTAGAGAAATACTGCACAAATAAAGGAACAAACTAGAAACAAAAAAGTCCAAATAAATGAAGAGGAAATAGGCAAACTACCTGAAAAAGAATTCAGAATAATGATAATAAAGATGATCAAAACATTGAAAGCAGAATGGAGAAAATGCAAGAATCAATTAACAAACACCTAGGACAATTAAAGAATAAACAATACAATTACTGAAATTAAGGATACTCTACAAAGAATCAATAGCAGAATATCTGAAGTAGAAGAATGAATCGGTGACCTGGAACATAAAAGAAGAAGGAGTCAGTGGAAATCACTTTTGAAGAGGAGAATAAAGTAAAAAGAATGAAAAGAACTGAGGACAATCTCAGAGACTTTGGGGACAACATCAAATGCACCAATATTTGAATTATAGGAGTCCCAGAAGAGAAAAAAGCAAGGGTATGAGGAAAATTTTGAAGAGATTATAGTTGAAAATTTTCCCAACATGGAAAAGGAAATAGTCAATCAAGTCCAAGAGGTGCAAAGAGTCCCATACAGGATAAACCCAAGGAGAAACACACCAAGACACATACTAATCAAGTTAACAAAGATTAAATACAAAGAAAGAATATTAAAAGAAGCAAGGGAAAAGCAACACCTAGCATACAAGGGAAAGGCCTTATGTTTAAAAGCTGATCTCTCAGCAGAAACTCTGCAGGCCAGAAGGGAATAGCGGGATATATTTAAAGTACTGAAAGGGAAAAATCTACAACCAAGATTATTCTACCTGACAAGGACCTCATTCAAAATTGATGGAGAAATCAAAAGCTTTTCAAACAAGCAAAAGTTAAGAGAATTTACTACCACCAAACCAGCATTACAACAAATGTTAAATTGACTTATATAGTCACGATATACAAGAGAAGAAAAATATCTACAAAATCAAACTACAAACAATTTGGAAAATGCCAGTGGGAACATCAGTTCAGTTCAGTTCAGTTCAGTCCAGTAGCTCAGTTGTGTCCAACTCTTTGCGACCCCATGGACTGCAGCATACCAGGCTTCCCTGTCCATCACCAACTCCCAGAGTCTACTCAAATTCATGTCCATTGAGTCGGTGATGCCATCCAACCATCTCATCCTCTGCCATCCCCTTCTTTTCCCACCCTCAATCTTTTCCATCATCAGGGTCTTTTCAAATGAGTCAGTTCTTCACATCAATAACTCCTATCAAATTACCAATGGCATTTTTCAGAGAACAAGAAGAAAAATTTTCACATTGTGTATGGAAACACAAAAGACCCTGAATAGCCAAAGCAATCTTGATAAAGAAAAATGGAGCCAAAAGAATAAATCTTTCTGACTTCAGAATATACTACAAAGCTAAAGTTATCAAGGCAGTATGGGTGCTGGTAAAAGAAAAAAAAGCAGGAATATAGACCAATGGAATAAGGTAAAAAGTCCAGAGATAAACTCACTCACCTATGGGTACCTTATCTTTGACAAAGGAGGCAAGAATATACAATGGAGGGAGATGGCTTCAAGATGGTGGAGGAATAAGATGACACCACCTTCTCCCCCACAAATATACCAAAAAATCATCTGTATGTGGAACAATTCCCACATGATATCTTCTGAACACTGTCAGAGGACCCCAGAAGTCCAGAAGGGCAAATCAATCTCCTCTGAATGAAGTAGGACAAAAGATAAAGACAAAAGGGAAGACAAAGGATTTCAGAATGGGGACCCTTGTCCCAGCGAGGAAGTCACAAAGTAGGAGAATTTCCAAACAATAAGAAACCCCCTCACAGGTGGGATCAGCAGGGAACTTTGGATCCTCAGAGGAAAGCACGAGGCAAAGCAGAGAAAATGCACTACAGAGATTGTGCCAAACAGCAATTTCCAGCTAAGAAATGGCTCACATACTTGCATTCACCTGCAGTGAGTGGGGGCTGGGTGTGGAGGCTTAAGCTTCAGGGGCTGGTCCTCAGGGAGGGGACTGGGGCTAACTGCTATGAAGATAATATGGCAAAAAAAAAAAAAAGGAAAATCCATTGGGCCACCAGAGAAACAAAAGAACATTCCATGGGACGGCCCTAGCACAGTACTCTAAGTCTGCTTATGCCCACAGAACAAAGGACCATACTCTAGTGACTACCAAAATGGGGCAAGCTGGCTATGGTCTATGGCCCCAGAGACAGTCTGGGAAGTAGGCACATGATTGTCAGCAGCAGAAGGCAAGGTGCCAGTACAGTCAAGAGATTGTGACTACTGCCAAGCTATGAAAATCCATGGATTGCTACCTATGTCTTCCTGGGATTTTTAGCGGCTTAGCACTGTCATAAGTGTCACAGTCTGGGTCCAACTCCTCTTTGGAAACACATAACTCGCCTCAGGCTGAGGTGAACCTCCATGTGGCCCAGCCACAGCAAGCACTCCCCACACACTCCAGCAGTATTTTCAGTATTCCTCCCTCTCTACAGGGCAACTGAGCAAGTGAGCCCAAAGAAGAAGCCAGTTTTATCTCCTATGTCAGGGCAGAGATCAGACACTGGAGAGAGACTTTCAAGGAGAGGTGGGGCAAAAATCACAGCAAAAGCATGAGCAAAAGAAAGAACAGTGACAGGTGCAGCAGTTTAAATTCCCACAATTAATCTGAGGCTATGCACTTTAGAGTCAAATGTAGACTTTAAGAGAAATTACAAGCTGGAGCAAGGGAAGAACTGAGTCTGAACTGACTCCACACTGCCCATAACAGGTCCAGAGAGCTTCCTAGATATATTGGAAGACTTTCTGAATAGGCAATAATACTGGAGCAGGAAAACAGAGGAATCATTCAGACGTCCCTCTCACTACCACTCTATATATACTCCCCACCCATATTTTTTTATTTTTAAAATACTGTCCTCCCTTTTTTTCTCATATTATCTAATAAGGTTCTTTATTATTTCTTTAATTTTTATTTTTATAAGTTAATTTTATCTTTAAAATACATTATTTTAAAAATAAATTCTATATATTTTCTATTCAATGTTTTTTTTAATTTTGTATTTTTGAGAGTCTGTTTTTTCTAGGTTTTTTATTTTTTATTTTCAATATTTTGTATTCAGTTTTGTACCTTTGAGAGTCTAATTTTTCACTTAAGGGTTTGATTATTGCCTTGATTGCTCTCTTCTCTTTTCACTCTTCCTATTCACCTTCTCATCCCTTCTTCTCCTTTTCTTCTTCTGTTCTCTATATAAGCCTGTGAATCTCTCTAGGTGTTTTTGGCTGTTGAATTGTTTCACCATTAATATGGGAGTTTTCTCTTCTGTGCTGTATTGCCTGAGAAGTCTTGATATTACTCTAAGAGGTTGGGCCTGAATCCCAGAGGTAGCTGACTCAACTCAAGGACCATGTAATAGATGAGAGCCTGCCCAAAGGCATACATCTCATCACTGAGACCAAGCTCCAGCCAAGAGCCAGTAAGCTCCAGTGCAGGACACCCCATGCCAATCCTTCAGCAAAGCAGGAGCACAAACCTCCACATTAGTAGGCAGATTGCCAAAAGTCATACCAAACCCATAGATACCCCAAAACACATTACGGCACACAGCACTGCCCTACACAGAGACTAGATTCAGCTCCATCCACCAAAACACAGGCACAAGCCCACTCCCTTCCCCAACCAGGAAACCTTTAAAAGGCACTAGTTCAACTGCACCACAGGGGGCAGACTTCACAGTTAAGAGGAGCTAGGACCTTCAATGGGCTTCCCTGGTGGCTCAGAGGTTAAAGTGCCTGCCTGGAATGCAGGAAACCCGGGTTCAATCCCCGGGTCAGGAAGATCCCCTGGAGAAGGAAATGGCAACCCACTCCAGTACTCTTGCCTGGAGAATCCCATGGAGGGAGGAGCCTGGTAGGCTTCAGTCCATGGGGTTGCAAAGAGTCAGACACTACTGAGCGACTTTACTTTACTTACTTAGGACCTTCAATAGCTACATAGTTCTGATAGGACTATCATATCATAGTTCCATAGGACTGGTGCTGAAGCTGAAGCTCTAATACTTTGGCCACTTGATGTGAAGAACTGACTCACTGGAAAAGACCCTGATGCTGGGGAAGATTGAATGCAGGAGAAGGGGATGACAGAGGATGAGATGGTTGGATGGCATCACTGACTCGCCGGGCATTAGTTTGAGCAAGCTCTGGGAGTTGGTGATGGACAGGGAAGCCCGGCATGCTGCAGTCCAAGGGATCACAAAGAGTCGGACACAGTTGACTAAGTGACTGAACTGAACTGAACTGATGACCTTCCAGCCTGCAGAAAGGAGGTTCCAAATATAGTAAATTAAACAAAATGAAAAGACAAGAAATTTGCAGCAGATAAAGGAATATGGTAAAAAAAAAAAAAAAAAAAACAAGACTGAACAATGAGGAGGAAATACGTAGTCTACCTGAAAGAGAATTCAGAGAAATGATAGTAAAGATAATCCAAAATCTTCAAAACAAAATGGAGGCACAGATAAATAGGCCGGAGGCACAGATCAAGATGATGCAAGAAATGTTCAATAAGGACACAGAAGAATTAGACTAAACAATCAGCAATGAACAACACACTAAATAAGATTAAAAATACACTAGAGGGAACCAGCAGTAGAGTAACTGAATCAGAAGAATGGATAAGTAAGATGAAAGATACAATGGTATCTTCTATACAATGGTAGAAACTGAAGCAGAGCAGAATAAAGGAAAAAAACAAACAGAAATGAGGACAGCCTCAGAGACCTCTGGGACAACAGTAAATGGTGTAACATTTGAATCATAGGTGTCCCAGAAGAAGATAAAAGCAAATGTCATAAGAAAATATTTGAGGAGATTATAATAGAACATGTCCCTAAAATGGGAGGAAAATAGCGACTCAGGTCCAGGAAACCCAGAGAGTCCCATACAGGATAAACCCAAGGAGAAACACACTAAGACACATATTAATTAAATTAACAAAGATTAAACACAGAGAACAAATATTAAAAGCATCAAGGGAAAAGCATTAAAAAAAAAAATACAAGGGGATACCAATAAGGCTATCAGCTGGTATTTCAACAGAAACTCTGCAACCAGAAGGGAATAGCAGGATATACTTAGAGTGATGAAAGGGAAAATCCTACAAACAAGATTATTCTATCCAGCAAGGACCTCATTCAGATTCAAAAGAGAAATCAAAAGCTTTACAGATAAGCAAAAGTTAAGAGAATTCAGCACCACCAAACCAGCTCTTCAACAAATGCTAAAGGAACTTTTATAGACAGGAAACACAAAAAGGAAAGGCTTATTAAAGCAAACCTAAAACAATGAAGTGAATGGTAGTAAATTCATACTTATCAATAATTACCTTAAATGTAAATGGGCTAAATGCTCCAACCAAAAGATACAAATTGGCTGAATAAATACAAAAACAAGACCCTTATATATGCTGTCTACAAGAAACCCACCTCAAGCTTAGGGACACATACAGACTGACAGTGAGAGGCTAGAAAGTGGTATTCCTTGCAAATGAAAATTATAATAAAGCAGGAGTAGCAATACTCATATCAGATAAAATAAATACCATTACAGAGACAAAGGACAATACATAATGATCAAGGGATCAAGCCAACAAGAAGATATAATAATTAGAAATATATATATATACATATGTATACCTAACATAGGAGGAGGAATTCCCTTGATAACTCAGTTGGTAGAGGATCTACCTGCAACACAGGAGACCCCTGGTTTGATTCCTGGGTTGGAAAGATCCCCTGGAGAAGGGAAAGGCTACCCACTGCAGTATTCTGGCCTGGAGAATTCCATGGACTCTATAGTCCTGGGGTCACAAACAGTTGGACATGACTGAGCAACTTTCAAAACATAGGAACACCTCAGTACATAAGGCAACTGCTAACAAATATTAAAGGGGAAATCAACAGTAGCACAATAAGAGCGGGAGATTTTAATATAGCACTCATACCAATGGACAAATCAACCAGACAGAAAATTAGTTCAGAAACATAAGTTTTAAATGGTACATTGGACCATTTGGACCTAATTAACAACTACAGGGCATTTCATCCAAAAACAATAGATTTCACTTTTTTTTCAAGTGCACATGAAATATACTCCAGGATAGATTACATCTTGGACCATAAATCAAGCCTTGGTAAATACTAAAAATTGAAATCTTTTCAAGCATCTTTTTGGACCACAATGCTATAAGATTAGATATCAACTACAAGGAAAAAGAAAACTAAAAAACACAAGCATGTGGAGGCTAAGTAATACACTACTGAATAGCCAATGAACCTGAGGAAATTAAAAAGGAAATCAAAATATGTCTAGAAACAAATGACAATGAAAACATGACACTCAAAACATATGGGATGCAATAAAAACAGTGCTAAGAAGAAAGTTTATAGCAATACAAACCTACCTCAAGAAACAAGACAGACACCAAGTGAACAACCTAAATTTACACTTACAGCAACAATAAAAAGGAACTAAAAGCCCAAAATTTAGTAGAGGGAAAGAAATCATAAAGATCAGAACAGAAATAAATGAAAAAGAAGTGAAGGGGACTATAGCAAAGATCAATAAAACTAAAAACTGGTTCTTTCAGTAAATAAAAGTGACAAACTGTCAGCCAGATTTATCAAGAAAAAAAGAGAGATGTTTCAAATCAATAAAATTAGAAATGAAAAAAAAAGTTACAACAGACAACACAGAAATACAAAGGATCATAAGAGACTACTATGAGCAATGATATGCAAACAAAATGACAACCTGGAAAAAATGAACAAATTTTTAGAAAAATGTAGCCTTCCAAAACTGAGCCAAGAAGAAATAGAAAATATGAAGAGACCAATTACAAACACAGAAATCAAAACTAATGAAAAATCTTCCAGCAAACAAAAGCCTAGCGTTAGATGGCTTCACAGGCGAATTCTACCGAAAGTTTAGAGAAGAGCTAACACAATCCCTACTCAAACTCTTTCAGAAAATTGCAGAGGAAAGCAAACTCCCAAACTCATTCTATAAGGCCAGGATCACCTTAATATCAAAACCAGACAAAGATGCCACAAAAAAGGAAAATTACATAACAATATTACAATGAATGTAGATGCAAAAATGCTCAACAAAATCCTAGCAAACAGAATCCAACAACACATTAAAAAGATCATACATCATGATTAAGTGGGTTTTATTCCAGAGATGCAAGGATTCTTCAATATACTCAAATTAATCAATGTGATAATCATATTAATAAACTGAAAGATAAAAACCATATGATCATCTCAATATATATAGAGAAAGCTTTTGAAAAAATTCAAAAACTCTCCAGAAAGTAGGCATAGAAGGAACATATCTCAACATAATAAAGGCCATATATGACAAACCCAAATCAAACATTATCCTCAATGGCAAAAAACTGAAAGCATTTCCTCTAAAATCAGGAACAAGACAAGGGTGCCCACTCTCACCACTATTATTCAACATCAGTTTGGTTTTTGTCCAAGGCACAGCAACTGGAGAAGAAAAAGAAATAAAAGGAATCCAGATTGGAAAAGAAGAAAAACTCTATTTCCAGATGACATGAGTCTTTATACAGAAAATCCTAAAAATGTCACCAGAAAATTACTAGCCCTTTGTTGTTGTTGTTCAGTCACTCAGTCATGTATGACTCTTTGCAACCCCATGGGCTACAGCACACAAGGCTTCCTTGTCCTTCACATTGTCCATCTCCTGGAGCTTGCTCAAACTCATGTCCGTTGAGTCAGTGATGTCATCCAACTGTCTTATCCTTTGTCATCCCTTGCTCCTCCTACCTTTATTGTATTCATTGATTACTAGCACTGATTAATGAATGTAGTAAAGTCTCAGGGGACAAAATTAATACACAGAATCAATTATACACTAACAATGAAATATCAGAAACTAATTAAGGATCAGTTTCCGTTCACCATTGAAGGAGGAGCTCCCATGCACTACCACTCACCTTCACTTGAGGATCCCATCTGGAAACAATTCACAGACCTCAGCAAGAGGAAAAAAGATTTTCCCCTTGCCCCAAAACAGTCAGTCAGTGAGAAACTGCCATTCAGCCAATGAGAGTCACCACCATCCTGAACTCCCACACTTCTCCAGTGAGTTTTGTCCAAAACAGTCCCCCTCAACTTCCTCCTCTTTCCTCTGTGAAAGAAAGCTCCTCTCCTTTGCCTATGGTTCACTGTAAGTTCCTTGTCCTAAAGGGTAATTCATCTGCTATCCCCAAATACATTCATTTCGCTTTCTCTTAAGAAAAAAACAACTGGCTATTTTAAGTTTGGCACTTTATATTTAGCACATCAAATATCTTAGTGTGTAAGATATTGGTGTATACTTTATATAACACTTTATTGAACTATAATATACTTAAAGGTACAAAATCAGAAGCACATTCCTTGATGAATTTTCACAAGAGGAACATTTATTCAGCCACTATGCAGACAAAAAACATATTACCAGCAGCCCTCTCTTTGCCCTATTATAAATCACAAACTTCTCCTCAAATTACTATCTTGACTTTGTGAAATGGAATATCTCCTGCTATATCAACAAGCAAGTATGTAAGAGCCATCAGTGATTTCAGCTTCCAAATGTAAATGAGGGCTCCCAAAAGGGAATAAAATGCCTGCAATCCAGCAGATGTTGCCCCTTCCCATGGTGATTGCTGAAAGGCTTGGGGATGGGGGAAGAATATAAGAAATCAAAAAGACAAGATTCTGGCCCCAGAAAACTGAGATGCATATGAAAGAAATGAATAATTCCAGACCCTTGCACATTCCAATACATAGAAGAGTGCTAAATTCCTTAACTTGATATCTGGTTTTCCTTAGTTAGCATAAATCTTTGGTGTTCAGACTGCCTGCTCACTTTGTTGCAAACTTGTATATAGCCTGACTGCCTCTCCCACCTCCTCATTGCAATCTCTCAGGGCTACCTGAGATACCTCCCGGGCTTGAAGTCCTAACATTCTCACCAGTAAAATAAATGTCTTCTTTTAGGTTGTGATTATTTTACTTCTACATGTTATTTCTGTCTTTTTGTCAGATTTTATATAAACAGAATTACACAATGTGTATTCATTTATCTTATTACTCACCCAAAATCTTGTTTGTAATATTTATCCAAGTATTTGTGCAAGGCAATATTTTTTCTCACTTCTGTATAATATTCCATTGTATTATTTTTGCTGTTGTTTTAGTCGCTAAGTCATGTCCGACACTTTTGTGATCCCATGGACCATAGCCCATCAGGCTCCTCTGTCCTTGGGATTTCCCAGGCAAGAATGCTGGAGTGGGTTGTCATTTCCTTCTCCAGGGGATCTTTCAGACCCAGGGATTGAACCCAGATCTCCTGAATTGTAGGCAGATTCTTTACCACTAAGGGACCCAGGAAGTGCATTCCATTGTATAACATATCACAATTTACGGGATTTTTTTAACCAAGATTATTGGAGTTATTTTAAGCTTTAGAATATAATGAAGAAAACTTTAAGATTAATATTGTGTATGACTTTCGATAAAAATATGCATCTATTTCTTTACTTGGGGTTTCCCTGCTGCCTCGAAAAATTCACAAGCTAATGCAGGAGACCCGAGTTCAATCCCTGGGTTGGGAAGATCCCCTAGAGGAGGAAATGGCATTCCATTCCAGTATTCTTGCCTGGGAAATCCCATGGTGGGCTACAGTCCATGGAGTCACAGAGTTGGACATGACTTAGTTGACTAGACAGCAACAATTTTTATACTTGGCCTAAAATTATAATAAAATAGCTAAGCTACGCTTCTTTTACTAAGTGTTCTCTTGGTTTACATTGTTTTGCATTTTATTATTCAATCTTTTGTATCTTTCCTTATATTTAAATTTTCTCTTTTAATATCAGTATCTACTGCTACTGCTAAGTCACTTCAGTCGTGTCCAACTCTGTGCGACCCCATAGACAGCAGCCCACCAGGCTCCCCCGTCCCTGGGATTCTCCAGGCAAGAACACTGGAGTGGGTTGCCATTTCCTTCTTCAATGCATGAAAGTGAAAAGTTAAAAGTTAAAGTGAAGTCACTCAGTCGTGTCCAACTCAGCGACCCCATGGACTGCAGCATACCAGCCTCCTCCACCCATGGGATCCTCCAGGTAAAAATACTGGAGTGGGGTGCCATTGCCTTCTCTGATATCAGTATCTACTTGGGTTTAAATTTGTGCTTTTCTCAGTACAGGCTTTGAATTTGCAGTGGGGAGGCCTGCCTGGGTTAGTGCTGTGGATAGGTAATTCTTTCTAATTCTGAGGTTAGGGAGTCCTTCTGCCAGAAGTCACTTTCTCCAGTGGGACTGATAATGTTATCAGTTATAAGGGTGCACCTTGGGTTTCCAGATAAATACGTTATGCTCAGTGAAGTTAAATTTCAGATATAAAACAAATGATGTTTTAATATAAAGATGTTCCAAATATTACATGGGACATACTATACTAAAGCATTATTTATTATTTACCTGAAATCCAAATTTACATGAATGCCCTGTACTTTCACTTGACAAATCTGGCAACCTTAGGTATTTAACCTGACAAACATATGTCTGTGTTTTGCCCATAATAATTACTGTAATTACTGATATATTTAGATTGATATCTACCATCTTACTACTTTTTAACATTTGTTCCACTCATATATATAATTTTCTGTTTTTCTCCTTACTTGACTTGCTTTGAAGTGAAAGTGGCTCAGATGTATCTGAGTAGTGATCCCATGGATTGTAGTCCACTGGGCTTCTCTGTCCATGGAATTCTCCAGCCAAGAATACTAGAGTAGGTTGTCATGCCCTCCTCCAGGGAATTTTCCTGACCTAAGGATTGAACCCAGGTCTCCTGAATTGTAGGCAGATTCTTTACTATCTGTCACCAGGATTTGCTTTAGATTAATCAAATATTTTTATTATTTCATAATAAAATTACCAATCTAATAGTCTTAGTTATATATTTTTTTACTATTCTTTTAGTGTTTCTAGAGATTAATATGTTTCCTGATTTATTAGATTCTAGAGAAATTAGTATATATATGATATCCCAGCTAATGTCAGAACATAGACTCTTTTAACTTTGAACTTTTGTGATTTACTTGAAATGTACTGTAAGCCTACATATATGCTAAACTCCACAATAAACTGTGTTTATTTTGTAAAATTAACATTATATTTACCCACAAATCTTTTCCATTTTTCTCTATGATTTTATGAATTTCTGTGTTTCCATCTGGGACAATTTTCCTTTTGCCTTAAGAATTCTCTTTATTTTTTCCTTTATTGAGTCTACTGATAAGCGTTTTTGTTAGTTTTTTCTCAATTTTTGTTTTTCTGGAAAGGTCTTTTTATAATCACTTGTGGAGGGAGTTTTCTCTGCGCAAAAATGTTTAGATTAACATTTTGTTGTTATTCTCCTTAAAGTGGTCATTTTATTGTCTTCTTACTTCCATTATTAAGAAAATAATTATCTAGAACTTAGAGTTTATTTTTTAAAGTGATATGCCTCCTTTACCACATAGAAACCTATTCTTTCCTTTGGTATTCAGCAATTTTACTGTGATGTTCTTAGGTGTAGTTTTCTTTGTATTTATTTTGTATGGGTCCATAGTGTTTCTTGAAATTGTGGATCAATATTTTTGATAAATTTGGGAAAATTATTATTTATTATCCATTTAAATATTGCTTCTGCATCATCATTTCTCCCATTCTGGGATTTTTATTTACATGCCCTATATTGTGGGTCAGCTAGTAAAAATCTGCCTGCAATGCAGGAGACCTGGGTTCGATCCCTGGGTTAGGAAGATCCCCTGGAGAAGGGAAAGGTTACCCACTCCAGTATTCTGGCCTGGAGAATTCCATGGACTGTATAGTTCTTGGAGTCACAAACAGCTGGACACAACTGAGTGACTTTCACTTCATTTCATACATTATTGTGCAATTTTTAAGTATATTCCATCCATTTTTCTCTATGTACTTCTGCTGAATATTTTCTATTAATCTATTTTCAGTTTTATTCATCTTCTCTTGAGTCTAATTTTCTGTTAAATTTATCCATTACATTCACAATTTTTATTATTGTGCTTTGTCTTTCCATTCAATTAGATTTTATAAATTTCAGTTCTTCAGTGAAAGCTTCCAGAATCTTCTCTATTGTTTGAGCATATTAACCACAGTTATTTTAAAGTTATCTGATTACTTTAAAACCTGGCATGTTGTATTTTTTGCTTAGTATCTTGACCTTTCTTTTTATTTAATTGAAGTTATAGTTAATTTACAACGTTATGTTAGTTTCACAACATTGATCTAGTTATACATGTATGTATATCTTTTTCATATTTTTTTCTATTATAGGCTTTCCCAATGGCTCACTAGAAAGAATTTTCTTACAGTGCAAGAGATACAAGAGATGTGAGTTTGATCCCTGGGTCAGAAAGATTCCTCTGAAGGAGGAAATGGCAACCCATTCCAGTATTCTTGCCTGAAAAATCCTGTGGACAGAGGAGCATGCTGGCTTACAGTCCATAGGGTCACAAAGAGTCAGACATGACTGAGCACACACACATAAGATATTGATGCTCTACAGAAGGACTTTGTTGGGGTTTTTGACCTGGGGTTTTTTCTTGGTTTGCTTGTCAATGTTTATATAATGTTTGAAAAATTATAGAATTTCTAGAAAATGTTGGTTTCTCTATAAGTATTTTTCCTACTTTCCTGTAAGTACTGGCTAGATTACCTCAATCTAATCAGGGGCCTAGCAGTTTCAAGGCAGGAGTGCATACTGTTAGGCTGATTCTACCTCTTCCTCCTTGCTCCAACAGTGTACTTCTGCAGGGGTTCCAAATAAGTTTCTAGAGTATTGACCAGGTTTTCTTCATCATGTTGACTCTGTGCTCTAAGTTCTGTTTCCCTGGCTCCATAAAGCTGCTTAAATATTGACTGGATTCTCTTTCTTACCAGCACTCTCAGCATTGTGTCTTATGTCTACTTCCTCCTTCTAAGCCAAGAATCAGCAAATGCCACAAATGAAAAAAAAATTAACACAACTGTTGAGCTTGACTAACTGAGCATCACTTCTCTCCAAGACCCTGTGCTCACTTTAGTCTTGAGCTTTGGCATCATTTCCTCAGGATTCTTTCCTTGTTCTTCCAAGGTGAAATTCCATTGTATGCTCTTCTGGTGTCCTGGGCTGAGGGTTCCTATCAAAGTTACATACTTGTCTTCCAGCAAGTTTTTTTCTCCTTCATCTCTTCTCTTCTTTCTTTCTCCTACTCATTCTTCTTCCTGTTTATCTGATTTTTCTAGTGATTTTGTTTGTTTGTTTGGTTTGTGGATTTATTGGTCTCCTCAGTCCTAGTTAGAATGGAAGCTGCTAGAATTATCAGCATGTCTGTATTCCCTACTAAAATGCAGGCTTTCTAAAGACAAATAATATGCTTTTTTAATGATTACCTAACTATTTTGATGGCATCACCGACTTAATGGACATGGGTTTGGGTTGACTCCGGGAGTTGGTGATGGACAGGGAGGCCTGGTGTGTTGCGGTTCATGGGGTTGCAAAGAGTTGGACATGACTGAGCGACTGAACTGAACTGAACTATTTTTAAGATGAGAAAGTATTGATCTTTACCTGAGCACTATTTGAGAAGAGGAGATAAGACCAGTGGTAAGAAAAAGAATTGACTAATAGGCATCTATCTGATTTTAGGGAAACAATAGAGTCAATGTTCAACAGCTGTTCATTCATTCAAATACTTATTGAATTTTATAGTGTCATGTGGCAACCAAACATAGGACAGGAATGTAATCTGAAATCAAAGAATATAAACGAGAATCGTTTGCATTTTATACTTCATTGGTTTTAACCCAACATGAATATTTTATAATATGGCTTCTGTTCATGTTTCCAGCCTAATTTTATCTCACCCTGCTTTGATACTTTTATACATGTGCTTCAGCCACACTGAACTCCTCTGTTTTATCTGTAGACCCATCCACATCCTCTACCTCACTTACTTTTAGTTACCTTTTTTCCTTATTCAGGTCTCATTCAGACAGCATTTCCTTGAGGCTCTTTCTCTGATCTTCCAAGACTGGGAGAGATGCTCTTTGTTCATATTCTTGCAGAGTTCAGGGCTCAGTACTCCTATTCACAACTGTGTCTGTGACATTCATATTTTTTTTCAGTTACCGGTCTGTTTCTCTCACCTTACTGTGAGCTTCCTGAGGACAAGGACTGCAATTACATAATGATTATTCACAGCTAACAAAGGGCCTCGTATACATTCAGTACCCAATAAATATATGTTAACCAAATTGAATGTCCAGTGGGTTGAAAATATAGACATAGTCCAGAACCATGTGCAAAAAATTTAACACAAAGGAAAAATTTTTATATTTGACCCATTCTGCAAACTTTGCCAGGGAAAGCATAAATTTCAATGGAGTTTTCATACTGTTCAGATCCCTTTTAGATCATCAGTTTTGCAAATAGCTTAACACTGCTTTTTTCCCTGTCATAAAGTGGAAATCATTCCTCTAGTTTCAATGTAAAACAGCAAGCCAGTAGAAAGATATTATTTTTGGCACAAAATATCATTATAGGTTAAAGAAAAATAGCTCTGAAAGCCTCAAGCCATTTTCAGTGTTTGCTTCTTCACCCTCTGGTTAAAATAAACTACAAGATGAAGATTTTATCCTACCAGCCATCCATCAATCCCACGTTCTTGAGCTTGCAACTGCCTGTCTTATGCCGAAGTCCTTCCCGCCCTCCCCCCATGCCCATGGCAGTAATGTAGAAGGCCAACTAAACATTAAGTGACTTCAGTGAATTCAGGAAACTCTTTGTCTGATAATGTCATTGCTTCAATTATTGTTTCCTATATATTTCAATAAACTATGAGCAAACTATCTCCCCAGAACATTACAATGTATTTATTCCTGTTTAGAGATTGAATGTTTAATAACTTTATTTGATCAAATATTGGGAAAAACCTGCAAATATGGTTTGTAGCTAGATCTTATGTAGCTCCATAGGGGAAAAGTCAGGATTAGTTGTAAAGTTACAGGAAAGTGTAATTTCTATCAGTACAAGTATCCCTGCCTGTCACACAGAAGACCACAGATGGATTCCCCAATTGAGAACCAGAACTTCCCATGTGGCACAGTGGTAAAGAATCTGTCTGTAATGCAGGAGACTCAGGTTCAAACCCTGGGTCAGTAAGATCCCCTGGAGGAGGAAATGGAAAACCAATGTTGGAATATTGGAAATTGGAATATTCCAACATTCTTGCCTGGAAAATTCCATGGACAGAGAAGCCTGATGGGATACAGTCCATGGGGTCCCAAAGAGCCAGATACAATTGGGCAACTAACAATGGAATTTTTCAAAACATTAAAATGACTTGACCCAGGAGATAGAAAAATCTTTCCTTCCTGGACCTGTTTAACAGCAGTTCAAAAATGTGGTAAACAAAAAGTATATCAAGATAACAAGTTGGCTGGTTCATTGACAATGAACACCCCTGAGAGCTATTTTCCTTGTATTGCTATATTAGCTACTCCTCCAGAGAAGGCAATGGCACCCCACTTCAGTACTTTTGCCTGGAAAATCCCATGGACGGAGGAGCCTGGTAGGCTGCAGTCCATGGGGTCACCAAGAGTCGGACACGACTGAGCGACTTCACTTTCACTTTTCACCTTCATGCATTGGAGAAGTAAATGGCAACCCAATCCAGTGTTCTTGCCTGGAGAATCCCAAGGATGGCAGAGCCTGGTGGGCTACCGTCTATGGGGTCGCACAGAGTTGGACACTACTGAAGCGACTTAGCAGTAGCAGCAGCTACTCCTCAGAATTTCACATTTCTTTGTAATACTTTATTGCTTTTTATTGGTTTCCTAAACAACTTAGGTGTATCCCTTTACTTTTAAACATAAAGCAATGAAATAAAGAACAATAAAAGAAAAAAGACATAGGTTTTATGGGTTTTTTTCATATATTACCTTATTCTAATTCACTTTCAAGCAATTTTTCCTGTCATATTTACTTACTTTAGGACTTCCCTGGTGGCTCAGATGGTAAAGCGTCTGTCTACAATGTAGGAGACCCAGGTTCAATCCCTAGGTCGGGAAGATCCCCTGGAGAAGGAAATGGCAATCCACTCCAGTACTATTGCTGAGAAAATCCCATGGACAGAGGAGCCCGATAGGCTACAGTCATGGGGTCACAAAGAGTCGGACACAACTGAGCAACTTCATTTTTCACTTTTACTTACTTTGGAATATTATCATAAATTTTTAAATTTCATAACAAGCAAATAACATGTAGTTACTAGAAAACATCATTTAAATAAACATATGGCTTATAATGAAGGAGATTAGTATAATTTCAATACACAGTTCCTCCATGATCATTAAAGAGTCTCATTATCTCTTAGCTAGACATTATATGATACTAGAGGAGGGCACAGCAACCCACTCCAGTATTCCTGCTTGAAGAATCCCATGGACAGAGGAGCCTGGTGGGCTATAGTCCATTGAGTCACAAAGAGTCAGGCATGACTGAAGCAACTTAGCATGTATGCATGCACATAAGATACTAACACCTTACTACTTAAGGTATTTGTGTTGCAAGATAGATATAATAAAAAATGATCATGTCTGGAAGTGTTGCACAATGACAATTAAATTTGAATGACCTACCGAAACCCCAATAACACCTATAGTTATTTTTTTTTATCAACATTTGAGATCAAAAAGTCCACGGGGCATTCACCAGGGTATTAGAGCAATACTTTGGCCACATGATAAGAAGAACCTGATATCAAGAGATACCTGGAGTAACAGGCAAGTTTGGTCTTGGAGTACAAAATGAAACAGGGCAGAGGTTAACAGAGTTTTGCCAAGAGAACGCACTGGTCATAGCAAACACCCTCTTCCAACAACACAAGGGGTGACTCTACACATGGACATCACCAGGTGGCCAATACCAAAACCAGATTGTTTATATTCTTTGCAGCTGAAGACAGAGACACTCTATATAGTCAGGAAAATCAAGACCAGGATCTGACTGTGGCTCAGATCACAAACTCCTCCTTATTGCAAAATTCAGATTTAAATTGGAAAAAGTAGGGAAAACCACTAGGCCATTCAGGTATGACCTAAATCAAATCCCTTATGATTATACACTAGAAATGATAAATACCTTCAAGGGATTAGATCTGATAGAGTGTCTGAACAACTATGGATGGAGATTCATGACATTATACAGTAGGTGGTGATCAAGACCATTCCCAAGAAAAGGAAATGTAAAAATATTGTCTGAGGAGGCCTTACAAAAAGCTATGAAAAGAAGAGAAGCGAAAGGCAAAGAAGAAAAGGAAAGATATACCCGTTTGAATGCAGAGTTCCAAAGAAAAAGAAGTGCAAAAAGGCAAAATGATTGCCTGAGGAGGCCTTACAAATAGCCAGGAAAAGAAGAAAAGTGAAAGTCAAAGAAGAAAAGGGAAGACACACTTAAGCGAACCCAAAGAATAGCAAGGAGAGAAAAGAAAGCCTTCTTAAGTGATCAATGCAAAAAAATAGAAGAAAACAATAGAATAGGAAAAACTAGAGACCTCTTCAAGAAAATTAGAGATATCGAGCAAACATCTCATGCAAAGATGGGCACAATTAAGGACAGAAATGGTATGGAGCTAACAGAAGCAGAATACATTAAAAAGAGGTGGCAAGAATACAGAGAAGAACTGTACAAAAAAGATCTTAATGACCCAGATAACCACGATGGTGTGATCACTCACCTAGAGCCAGACATCCTGAGGAGTAAAGTTAAGTGGATCTTAAGAAGCATCACTACGAACAAAGTTAGTGGAGGTGATGGAATTCCAGCTGAGCTATTTCAAATCCTAAAAAGATGATACTGTGAAAGTGCTGCACTCAAAATGCCATCAGATTTTATCAGGGCCACACCCTTTTGACTTCATTTAGCCTTGACGGTGTTCTCTGAAGCTGTCTGCAGAAGCAGCTGCACTGGGGGTTGCAGTGCCAATACTCACACATGTTTCAGGGAGACATACTGACACATACTTTCAATCCACAGCAGCTTTATACATTTTATCACATGGAGTGGCGTGTGCTCCAGGCTTTTCTGCACCAGCCTTTTTTTACCTACTGCGTATTTCCTGGAGGCCAGGGCACTTCAGAAAGAACACAGCTTCATCATCACAAAGGCTACAGATAATAACTGCTGGAGAGGTGTGGAGAAAAGACAGCCCTCCCAATCTGATGGTAGGAATGTGAGCTGGTGCAACCATGGTGGAGAACAGTATGGAGGTTCCTTTAAAAACTAAAACTGAAACTACCATAGGATCCTGAAGTCCCACTCCTGGGCATATATCTGGAAAAGATGAAAACACTCATTTGAAAAGATACATGGATCCCAATGTTTGTACCAGTACTATTCACAATAGGCAAGACATGGAAGCAACCTACATTCCATCAACAGAGTGTAATGTGTAATGAATGGATTTTATATATATATATATATATATATATATATATATATATATATTGGAATATTACTCAGCCATAAAAAGGATGAAGTATTTGCATCAACATGGATGGGCCTAGAGATTTTCATACTAAGTAAAATAAATCAGACAGAGAAATACAAGTATCTTATGTGTGGAGTCTGTAAGAGATGATACAAATGAACTTTTACAGAAATAGGCTAACAGACATGGAGAACAAATTTTGTGGTTACCAAAAGGGAAAGAGGGGAGGGAGGAACAAATTAAAAGTTTAGGATTGACATACACACACTACTACATAGCACAGGGAACTCTATTCAATACCTTATAATAAACAATAATGAGAAAGCATGAAAAAGAAAAAAAAAAAAAGCCAAAGGGACATAATTAACCTTAGCAGCATTTTCACAGCAAAGGAAACCCTAAATGAAAGAAAAAAACACTCAGAAAAGGGAAAAAAATATTTCAAAACAAATTTCCCCACAAATTCATCTCCAAAACTTACAAACAGCTCAAGCAGCTCAACATCAAAAATAAAACAAAAATACCCACTAGGAAATGGGCCAAAGATCTCAAAGGACATATCATGAATAAGGTATACACATGGCCATTTAGCACTGTAAAAGATGCTTAACATCACTAATTATTAGAGGAAGGTGAATCAAAAGTACAATGAGCTGTCACCTCACACCAGTCATAATGGCCATCTTATATCCAGTATAAGACACACAACCAGCAAAATCTCCAGCGAGAGATTAAAGCTCAAATTAGATGTGGTACATGTATACAATGAGGTACTTCTCACTCATAAAAAGCTGCCACTGAAATTAGGGAATTATGACACTGGTAGCCACAGGGATGAACCTTGAAGGATCATACACTAAGCATAGTCAGTCAGGCAGATGACGACTATAGTATGTGAGGTACCTTCCAGGCAAAGTAAAAATAGACACACACAAGGCAACAAATTTACAATCCAAAAAGAGATTCCGAAAATTCAAAGTCAAACAAGGGTTCCCCCCAAAAAAGTGAAGGGCCTAGAATGAATTAGGATCTCCAGACTAACATAAACATAGAAGCCTGTATCTGTAACAGATAACCCATAAGAATGATCCTCTTCCTTTCTTCCTTCCTTCTACACATACACAAAAATCTGTATTGCTACCTATACACAGAAATCTGTATCTCTGAGAGATAATCTACAATAATTATTTTGTTCCTTTCTCCACTGTATACACAGAAAAGTGCATCTGAGATAAATAATTCACAAAGACCTGATGCTTAGCACTCTGTTCAACCTTCTATGGCAAAAAGTCCAAAAAAAGGCTGTCCCATGGATAAATTGAAGAAGGAATTCATAGGGCCTGGACTCCATCTTAGGCCTGTTCATACTGATCATGCTCGGCCACCTTTCCAATGGACTCTGAACTCTGTGTTTAGTGCCTATGAAAACAACAACAGAAGGATAAGACCCCCACCAGACAGGGCAATCTTGAAGATCATATCTAGGTTACTCATCGCCTAAGATAAAACATACACTAATCACCCCTTCCTCCAGAAAGGCCATAAACTTTTCTGTATCTATCGGAGTGTAACCTCAGGTTTATTGATTATTGGCTAGTTGTTTGACTGTATGGGCACATGAGCACACAGCACGTGAATGATGGGGTTGTTGGGACTGTATTTTCCTTGGTTTATGTAAGTCTCAAGGAATTTGGAGTGGTGAGTTCAGACACATACACATGGGGTATAAAAGATTTTCACAAATGCTGGTCAGGGTCCTTGGCTAAGAGGAGACCCTGCCTTGGGCCCGCCGGTGTAATAAACTGCACTCCACTATCTGCATTGTCCTTTTGAATGAGTTTGTTTTCCGGAACGCGTGGCTACAACAAAATGATACCTGAATTGGGTGGCTAGCACAATATTGCAGATCAGTTATACTCCAACATAACATCGGTATAATGTTAAGGACAGAAAAGCGGTCCCTACTCTATTATCTCCAACCTCCCTGACTTGCACTGCTCTCCCACTCCTGGAGTCTGGGCAGGCTTAGGTCCCATGGCTGCACATGGGTGGTGTCACACAAGCGTATGTTCCTCCGTTCTTTGTCTCGTCACAACAAAAATTTGGAGTGACGGACATTAAAGTCCCCTCAGCGTGTCACAGCTCTCAGGTCTTGGATAGACCGTGTTATAGCTCTCAGGTCTCAAACAGACCATGTTATAGCTCTTAGACAAATCAGTGTTACAGCTCAGTGTTACAGCTCTATTTTATTTCGAAGATAGCAGGAAAATCCATCTTCAAGGCATGAGGGCACATCGATCCAAAGACACAAGGAGAAGAGCGCCCCAGCGCGTGGGAGAGAGAGAGAGAGCTAGCTTTGGCTCCTCATTTTATATGTTTATCTCTCCCTGGGCCTATCCTATGTAAATCGGGCCAGCCAGGAGTGTTGTTTGTTTTACCTGAGGTCCTCACTCCGGTCCTCGGACCTTCTTTTGTTCTATTTTCACGGGCTTTTTCCTTCCTTGTCTTTTAGCCACCTCCATTTTGGACTCCTTTTCCCTATTCTACCTACCTAACATTCCCCCTCAAGAGATGAGAGGCCCAATTCTTTGGGAATAGGGGCATCAAGGTCTTTCTGGCTACTTCCTGCTGAACTGGGATGGCGAGGGGTATTGGGCCTCCCCATCTTGTTAGTCTCAAGCTTCAGAGTCCTTATAGCAGTGTCCATCTAAGGGTGTGTGATATTTTTCGTGGCCGGCTGTAGTTTTATATATTTGTTGAACTGGCACTGCATGTTGTAGCTGGTTGACCTGAGCAGAGACAAAACAGGTTAGACAATTGACAGTACATGGAATAATCATTAGCATCATCAATATAGCATAACAAGGACTAGTAGGGGCATTAGTCAATTTTAAATTCACATCGCCAGGATGGCTCAAGTTCCTCCTTGCTCAGGGATCAGAAGATCTATCTCCTGTCTGTTTTGGAGTACAATCTCTGCCAAGCTGTGTTGGCTCTTTAGAGTTATCCTGAGAAATCTTATCTTCAGAAACCAGATTTGGGGGGTGTTCATTAGAATGGTACTCATTGGTAGTCCTGAATAGGTATCTGAGACCTCCCAGGGGCTCACAGGTGTATTGAGTGTCCTCTTCTGTTTTCTCCCACAGCCTCACTCATGAGTAGTAAATCCAGGAGTCATGTCCTGGTACCTTGACTGCTGTGGGGGTAGAAAGTATTACAGGGTAGAGGCCCTTCCATGCGGGCTGGAGTTGAGCCTTTGGGGACCCATCTTTCCAGACTTTAATTAGGACTTGAGTCCTTGGAGCATATAGTGGTGACTCCTTAGAATCTTTTGGGTCCTGGTTCATACCCCACAAGCGTATATCCTGTTGGAATTGCCCAATGGCCATGGTATAAGACCGGAGGGTCTGAACCTCTGGATCTAGGAAGAGGTCATTGACATAAACAAAAGGTCTCCCATATAGCATCTCATAAGGACTAAGACCAAGCTGTTCCTTAGGGGCCATGTGGGTGCGGAGGAGAGCTATCGGTAAAGCCTCCTTCCATCCCAGGGAGGTCTCCTGGGTTATCTTTTTTATCGCTGATTTTAAGAATTGATTGGCTCCTAGGGCTAGGGCTAGGGCTAGGGCTAGGGCTACTTTTCCTGAAGATTGAGGCCTCCAGGCACAATGGAGATAATAAGTAATGCCCAATGCTTTCGAGACCCCTTGGATGATCTTAGAAGTAAATGATGTCCTATTGTCACTTTGTTATGACCTGAGCAGACCAAATCTTGGAATGATTTCATGGAGCAGTTTTTTTTGTTGTTGGTTTTTTTGTTTTTTTTTTTTTTTTTGCCACCTCCTCAGCCTTCTCAGTCCAGATGGGAAAGCCTTCAATCCATCCTGTGAATGTATCATGACTAATAGGTATTTATACCCTTGAGAAACTGGCATCTGGGTGAAGACCATCTGCCAGTCCTCTCCTGGGTAGGTCCCACATCGTTGGACGGGCTGGGCCAGCTGGGATCTTCAAGCTCCTTGGGGGTTGTTTAATTGGCAAGTGGGACAAGAGCAGACCACCTGTCTTATAGTTGTTTGGAAGCCTGTTCCTCTGAAGGACCTTTCTAGTAATCTTTGGAGGGCCTTTTACTCTAAATGAGTGGTGGCATGTAAGGAATTACCCAACTTCCATTGGAGGTTCCCAGGCAGAAAAAGGAGTCCCTTCTTTTGGAACCACCCCATATGATCTTGAAGGCCCTCGCTCTTAGCTTTAAGAGTTTCACCTTCAGTATATGTAGGAGTTTCTGGCAAATTAGTCTGTGGAACTAAGGTGGCAATCCCTATTAGGTCATGGTTCTGTAATGCTGCTCTCCTAGCTGCCTGATCAGCTGCTTGGTTCCCTCTTGCCACTTCTGTGCTCCCTTTTTGGTGTCCTTTACAGTGGGAGACTGAAACCTTGGTGGGCAGATGGACTGCCTCCAAGAGTCAAAGAATCTGATCACCATATTTGACTGGGGACCCTCGGGTGGTCAAGTGGCCCTTTCTTTCCAAATAGCAGCATGTGCATGTAGCACCAGGAAGGCATACTTGGAATCAGTGTAGATGGCTATTCTTTTTCCTTTTCCCAGCTCTAAAGCTCAAGTCAGGGCTATGAGCTCAGCTAATTGGGCTGAAGTACCTGGTGGCAGAGGCTTAGCCTCTATGGTCTCAAAATTGGAGACTACTGCATACCCAGCTCTTCTTTTTCCATCCAAGACAAAGCTGCTTCCATCAGTGTACCAGATTTTCTCAGGATTGGTCAGAGGATCTTCTGACAATCCCTCTCGGGGTTTTGTCCAGTGGTCCAAGGTTTCTAGACAAGAGTGAAAGGGGAGAGAGCCCTCGGGGGTAGGCAGGAGGGTGGCTGGGTTAAGAACCTCACAAGGGGATATAGTGAGGCCTGGATTTTCCATCAGCATTACTTGATATTTGAGGATTCTTTGATCAGACATCCATAAATGGCCTCTCCCATTTAGGAGTTGTTTCATTTGGTGGCTGGTAAAAATAGTTAGTTTGCCCCCAAAGGAGAGTTTTAAAGCATCTTCTATCATGATTGCAATAGCTGCAAGATTTCGAAGGCAGGGGGGCCAGCCTCCGATAGTTGGATCAAGCTTTTTGGATAAGTAAGCTACAGGCTGAGGCTCAGATCTCAACCTTTGAGTTAACACTCCCAAGGCTATTCCCTCTCTTTTACGGACATAAGGTTGGAATGCTTTTTCTGGGTCTGGCAACCTCAAGGCAGGTGCCTGAGTTAAGGCCTGTTTTAGTGTAGCCTCTGCCTTCTTTTGAGGAGTTCCCCACATCAGTGGGATTGAATCATCTCGTCCCTTTAAACTTTCATATAAGGGCTGAGCAATTAGACCATAGTTGGGTATCCAGATTCTACAATATCCAGTTAGCCCCAGGAAAGCTCACAATTGTTTTCGAGTCATGGGGGAGGGCAACTGGAGGATTCCTTGTACCCGATCAGAGGACAGCCTCCTGGACCCGTGTGTAATCTGAACTCCCAGGTAAGTGACCTTTGTCTCGACCATCTGTGCCTTAGCACGGGAGACTTTATATCCCCTTTCTGCCAAAAAGTTTAGAACCTGAATTGCATATTCTTGGGCACTTTTCTCATCTGGAGAGCAGATTAGTAGATCATCTATGTATTGTAATATTTTCCCATTAGGTTCCAGGTCCAGATCTAAGAGATCCCAGCTAAGGGCCTGTCCAAACAACTGGGGGCCATCTCTGAACCCCTGAGATAATACTTATCTGTTGGTGTTTTTCTCCTGGGGCCTCCCACTCAAAGGCAAAAAGATATTGGGATTCTTTAGCCAGTGGTATGCAAAAAATGCATCTTTGAGATCCAAGACTGTAAACCACTTGGCACTGGGTGGGATTTCTCCCAAGATTACATAGGGATTGGGTACTGTGGGATGGAGGGGACTACAGCTTCATTTATGATCCAGAGATCTTGAACCATTTGCCAGGTTCCGTCTTTTTTCTTTACTGAGAGGACTGGGGTGTTACATGGTGAACTGGTGGGGACCAATAGCCCACAAGCAAGGAATTTATTTATTAAAGGCTGTAATCCCTTCCGAGCCTCTCTTTTGAGAGGATATTGTTTCCGGTTAGGAAACCGAGTGGGATCTCGGAGGACAATGATGACCGGTTCAGCTTGGTGGGCTCGTCCAGGAACCCCCTGGTCCCACACCTGGGGGTTAATTTTGTCTTCCCATGGTTTTTGGTCCCTCTCTATTGAAGGTGTAATGGGTTCTTCAGTAGTAACCAGGAGCTGTAGAGCTCTAGGGGCTGAAAAACTTCCCATCACAAGGATGGTCCCCAGTTTAGTGAGTATATCTCTTCTCAATAAGGGAGTAGGACACTCAGGGACCAGCAGAAACCAGTGGGAAAATATTTGTCCATCCCAGCAACAAAGAAGTGCGTGGGTGATTCTTTTAGTAGTTGCTTTTCCTGTAGCACCCAAAATGTACAGGTTTGGGAGGAGAAGGCTCCAGAGTAGGAGATCAAGACAGAGTAGGTAGCCCCTGTGTCAACCAAGAAATTCTCGGACCTACCTGCCACATCCAGTTGCACCCTTGGCTCCAGCCCTGTGATGGTTATCTGTGACAGGCAGGCTGGCTGGAGCGGGCCGCTTCAGTCCTCTTGAACCATCATGAGGGTAGGCTTGGCGCTTGACCTTGAGGCTCTTGGGTCCCGAGGGCAGAGTCCTGACCAATGCCCCAGTTGATGGCATTTGTGGCTGTTCTAGGAGACTTGTCATGGTTTGGACACTCTTTGGCCCAATGCCGCTCGTGTCTACAGATTAGGTATTTGTCTCGTGCCTTGTCCTTCAGGGACTCGAGGTTTGCCATAGGGCTTCCCTGGAGGGTGGCCAGCATCTGGGCATGCCTTGTCTCTTTCTTTCTCTCCCTCTCCTGGGCCTTGGCCTCCTTCTCCTATTCTCTGTTATAAAAGGTATTGGTGGCTGTCTGGACCTTCTCATCTAAAGAGACAGCAGGGTCCTGCTGTTGTAGCTGTTGTAACTTAATTTTGATGTCTGATGCACATTGGGACAGGAATTTGTCCTTTAAAAATCACCTGCTCTCGTAAGAGTCTAAGTCCAGATCGGTAAACTTTTGGAGTGCCTCTTTTAGCCTTCCCAGAAAGGCAATGGGGTTCTCGTTGGGCTCCTGAGTTATTGCTGAGACTGGACACAGTCCCACAAGTAATAGACCTCCTTCTGTTTCCATGGGTGGACTTCCTTAGGGGTGAGTCTTTCTGAAGCTTATCCTACCCAGAACTGTTGCAACCTGAGAGCCAGGTGTCCTCGGGTCAGGGTGCAGATCCCCAGGCAGGCTGAGGCGTAACAGCCTCCTAGAGATTGAATTCCCGGGCAGGTCGAGGCGTGATGGCCTCCTGGGACCCCTGGGACTGCTGGATTGCCGAGCAGGTTGAAGCATGACAACCTTTCGAGGACCAGATCCCTAGACAGGTCAAGGCGTGATGACCTCCTGGGATCCCCGGACTGGAGTTGGGCGTCCCCAAGATCTCCATTGTGACCAGTACTGGGTAGGATTAAGGGACTGGATATTATAGAGTATTTCCCTCCCAAGGCCAATTTTCTGATTGTCTCTCCAGAAGATTGTAGAGGCAACTTTGTGAGTCTTGATGGGGCTCAGGAAAAGAGCATGAAACAGGAGGGAAGGGGGCAGAGCACAACCTTTGAAAGAATGACATAGCACAAGGGTATAATGTAAACCAATTAAAATCAGTTGGGTCTAAGATGACAAGTCAAATTCAAGTAAACCTTAATCTCCAATCTATAAGCCAACAGACACACCCAGAGGTGGCAGGACAGCTCCAAGGCACTATCAAAAGATGGAGGAGTGGGTGGTTCCCCAATGGCTGGGATGATCCTCTCACTCATTAGCATACAAATTCACCCGGCTCACAAAACCTAGCCAGGATGCATTCCATGGCCAGTACCCTGTGGAGTGGATGCTTCTCTCTGAATCTTAACAAGTCTACCTCTTATCTGTTGCTTTGACTCTCAATGAATTTTTGCAATGAGACCTCAGAGCCTGAGCTTTATTAGGTACCCGAAGCCATTCTGGGTTTTGGTTGGGCTCAAGTCCCAGGAGAGGGCTGAAGGACAGGAGGAAAAAGCAGTGAGAAAAACATGAATCCCCTTCAAAGCCTGCTGGAAATTTTGCTAAACATCTGACCAGTGCTCAGTTTCATTGGTCTGATCCTTGGCACAGAGAAGAGAAAGGACAGAAGAACCCCCACTGGCTTGTGTAACAGCTACTGGGACTCAGCATATAGCGCCTTTGGGACATGCTAAGGAGTAGCCTCTCCAGAGTCCTTCAGTTGTGCCCCCTGCCACCCGCCTGTTCCTGGGAGGTTCGAGAAAACAAGAAACGAGAGATTGTAAAGGAATTAAGATTTTGTTAGGCATGTCTCTCCAGCCAAAGGAGCGAGGACCTCTTACCTTAACTGGAGGTCTTCTGGAATCTGAGACTGGGTTGCGTGACCTTTCTGCTGAGTTTGTTTTTCACTGTCCCGGTTTCCAGCATGATAGGCCTTCCCCTGCACTGGATTTTCTTCGTGTTCCACCTCTACCGCGGGAGCTTCGCTGAGTTGGGCTCCTGCTGTGCTTGGCCTCTTCTGAGGGAGGTTGTTTCAGCCAGGTTACATCTGAGTCACGGCACCATAGAATCCCACTCCTGACACCATAGATGTCACGCGAGTGTATGTTCCTCAGTTCTTTGTCTCATCACAACAAAGATTTGGAGTGACGGACATTAAAGCTCCCTCGGAGTGTCACAGCTCTCAAGTCTTGGATAGACCATGTTATAGCTCTCAGGTCTCGAACGGACCATGTCATAGCTCTTAGACAAATCAGTGTTACAGCTCAATGTTGTAGCTCTATTTTATTTAGAAGATAGCAGGAAAATCCATCTTCGAGGGGTGAGGGCATGTCGAGTGCCCCAGCACGCGGGAGAGAGACAGCTAGCTTTGGCTCCTCTATTTATATGTTTATCTCTCCCTGAGCCTGTCCTGTGTAAATTGGGCCAGCCAGGAGTGTTTGTTTTACCTGAGGTCCTCACTCCGGTCCTCGGACCTGCTTTTGTTCTATGTTCACGGGCTTTTTCCTTCCTTGTCTTTTAGCCACCTCCATTTTGGACTCCTTTTCCCTATTCTACCTACCTAACAGTGTCAACTGTCAGGCTAGATGCACTTGGTTGAGCTCCCTCTTAAACCTGTACTGTCTGATTACCTCTCTGGGACCAGAGTACCTAATGCACCTGAAGGATGGTGCCCCCACCCTCTGGCCTTAAGGACCTTGGGGGAAAGTCACCTACCCTCAGTTCCCAGCTCTAGCCTCCTTCCTGCCAGTGCATCCTCCTCGGCACCTGAGCACCCTCAGCTGGGTGCTGTGGCCCCAGTTGGAATGCGCCTGCAAATAAGGTGTGAAACTTTAGGGGTAAGAAATAGTAAGACACCAGCCCAGGCACATTCTACTCTATTTCCCAGCCAGGAAGCTGATTTTCCCTAAGGCTCGGGTTGCCCCAGTAACCAAAGCTGGTCATGAAGAATTGCTGCCGACTTGTGGACCTTTCCTGCAACTACAATTTAACCACCACAGCTTACTTCAGCTCAGTTTAGTCACTCAGCCCCTCTTTGGGACCCCATGGACTGCAGCATGCCAGGACATCCCCTGCTTGGGTGGCAGTTACTGGGGCAAAGTGGGCTGTGGGCCTTTAGAACACACCAGAGAGTAACCCTGGCCAGAGTTCCTCAGGTGTTTCCGTCGTGGCCAGGCATGGGTTGGAAAAGAATTTCCAGATAGGAGACAGAATGAAAGAAGGATAAAGTTTATCAGAGTGGGAGACGCTATTAGAACAGCAGGCCAGCTCAAGGGAGAACTGACATTGAATGCGGGGTCCTGAGTCACTTTTATACCCAGGGTACAAGGAGTGGGACAGGGGTCTCGTGGGTCATTTGCTGATTGGTTGAGGCACGTATACTGGGTGGGGGGAAGAGTAAGGCAAATACCTCCTCCCTATACGGTAGGAGGGGAGACAGGTTATACTGCTCAGGAGGACCTGAAATCCATTAATAGTTACAGCACGGGGGAGGGAAGGATGATAGGGTCTGGTTTTTCCGTTCCTGCATTCCAAGACCCTCCTTGGTTTTATAGGCTCTTTTGTCCCTCTCTTTATTTTTAGGGCCAATTCTTTGGCCCCTTTAGATACCCTGCTCATGTCTAACTATCTCCCTATTTCCCTTCTCAGGCATTTGGAAACCCAGTCTCAGGGGGAAAGGGACGATGACCACTCTGGCTTCTTCAGGCTGTACAGAGGCCTTGGGGGGCTCTGGGTTCCCTTTGCCTGCTCTTTGTCAGGGTGCATTTACAGAGGGAGATGAGAGTCCGTGGAATGATAAGATGGCTTGTTTCAGCATTGTCTGGGGGTTGGCCAGGGAATATTCTTATTGTACTACCACTTGGAGATTTGTTGTATCCTAGAAGAAGCAAACTTAACAAGGAAGTCAAAGGTAGATGGGCCAAAGATTAATAGAAGTAGAAAAGCTGCTGAGCAGCTAGTCAGGAGAATCAGAACTAGACATGGGTTTGTGACATTAGTGTTTCTCTAGGTATGAGAAGATGCAAGAATTTGGGCTCAAAAATCTTTACCGGAAAACATGTGATTATCTGAAGGCCAGTTCTCGTGGGTTTCCCCCAGAGCACAGAGTGCCTTATATCTGATCTCCACCCTGAACTACTTTCAGGGGATGTTGAAGGTCAGCAGCTTGCAGTAGTCAGGATGTAATCCTTGTAGAGGCAGCTGGCAAGTGCCAATTTCCAGTCAGCAGGGTCCCTTCATAGCCACTTATTTGACCATGCTTTGGGGGCATTTCATGGCCATTGCGTCCCGCGGTGCTGGGAAAGCTCATTCTCAGGTTTAACGAAGATTCCATTGACAGGCCACTCAGTGTACGGTTATTGGACCAGGCCTTGTGAGTAACAAAAGTCTCTGGACCATACCTATCTTACTAGCCTCTTGGTCCAGGAAAATATTCCCTCTTGTTTCTTCTTCCCATATCTAGAGTTACATTATTACAATCATTGACCTCATATGAAACTGCATATCAGCATTTTATCACAGGCTCAGTCACACATTTGGTAATGCAAGAAACAATCTTCTGAAACAAGCAACATAGAAAATAATACAGCTAGCGGTTATTAGTAAGGTCACAAGTAAGGATTATAAGTCAAGAACTTTCACTGGGTAGAGCCCAGTATATCCCAGGTCATCTGACTTTGTTTGTTAAATAGCTATGGCCTGGTGTTAATCTCCCATTTGTACATCATGGAGCATCTGATCTTTATCCGAAGATTGGTTACTGAGATAAGCTTTAGAAACAAACAGAGTGTCCTTTTTAATAACTTAATTAAATCTTTTAGCAGTATAACATAACAACAAGGAACTAGCTCAGAAGTGGCCTTAGTAAACACTGCTGCTAAGTCGCTTCAGTCGTGTCCGACTCTGTGTGACCCCATAGACAGCAGCTCACCAGGCTCCCCCATCCCTGGGATTCTCCAGGCAAGAACACTGGAGTGGGTTGCCATTTCCTTCTCCAATGCACGAAAGAGAAAAGTGAAAGTGAAGTCGCTCAGTCGTGTCTAGCCCTCAGTGATCCCATGGACTGCAGCCTACCAGGCTCCTCCATCCATGGGATTTTCCAGGCAAGAGTACTGGAGTGGGGTGCCATTGCCTTCTCTGAAAAATGACCCTAGTCTTTACTAAAAAGGAGATATTTGCTCTCGAGAATGAGAAGGTGGTGAATTCTGACAACACCAAGTGCTAGCAAGGCTAGGGCGGGGACGGTGACTGGAATTCTCATGTTGATTTTGGGGGTGCAGAGAGAACATTTTATCAGGAACATCATCTGTAGTCTCATAAATTAAGCATGTAAGTTCCATCTGATCCAGCAATTCCACTAGGTATTTATCCCGACTACATAAAAACTTGCATCCACAAAACTTGTACAAGGAGTGTTCTAGGCAGCTTTATTCAGAACAGCACCTATGGAGAGACACCCCAACAGAGATAACTAAATAAACAAGTCCTGTTACATCCATGCAGTGGAATGCTGTTGCTGCTGTTTAATAGCTCAGTCGCATAGACTGTAGCCTGCCAGGCTCCTCTGTCCATACTGAATGGACAGAATACTGGAGTGGGTTACCATGCCTTCCTCTGCTACCTGGTATTTTAAAAAGAACAATGTTGATAAATCTGACAGAAATAAAATACCTAGACTCTCTATTCCCATGTATGTGAAGTTCTTGAGCAGGCAAAAATAATCTTCAGTGAAGCCTAGGATGAGACACAAGGCCTGGGAGGAGCCCTGAGGTCATTTGGCTGTTGGAGTTATTGGTTGGGCAGCCGATAATAGGAGCGTTTGTGTTTTTTAAACTCATCTCACTCTGCATTTAAAAGGGGCTCATTCATTTGATAGTATGCATATTGTCCCTCAAGAGAGGTTTTTGGGTTTTTTTTCCAAGGGAGTTGGGTATCAAGGTAAAGAAGAAGCAGAATTTGAAGTAAGTTTTGACGTAATCAAAAAATACTGTGAATGTTCAAATCCATCATTCCTTTGGGTTCTTTCAGACTCTCAAGGCTCTCCTTCTGTCTTCTCTAATTAAACTTACTTGTGGGGGGCAGTAACATTTAATATAAAATTTGAATAATTTCATGTTTAGTTCTACTATTTTCAATTATTTTCACGTTGACTTACTTGTGTGTATAGAAACAGTATGTTTCATATTATAGTTCTAAACCCATGGTATTATTAGGCTTTGTTAGGTTTTGTGAGCTTGCCTGGGTAGAAGGCAACAATCAGAGCAATACCGTCACAGATCCTAACTTTATCTAAGGCTCGGGATGTGAAGTTCTGTGTCAGGAGCCACTCTCAGGTTAGGGACACTCAGTCCATCAGATTCTCCCCGACACGGTGCCAGTCCTCTGGCAAGCCTCAGTAGCAATAGATTCAGTTTTCCTCCTACATCCAAAACCAGACCTTTAATTAGCTTTTAACATTTTTTACCTTTTTGGATTTCATGTAATTGTCCCCAGATTTAATCTGACTCAATTTGTCAACAAGCAGACAACAAAGAATCTATTCTCAAAAACAAAGAGCCCCCCCATTTTTGGCTCCTGGCCCCTAGTGGGTCAACTCCAGTCAAGATTTGAAAGCATTTGCGGGAAAACTATGATTCAGTATGTGCTCACTATATTATTGTTTTCCTGTTTCCTTCCCAAGTGAAACTTAGGACAAGAGCACTGTGTTGAAGATGATGAATAAAATGAAGACACTAATTAGAGGTGGGGAAATGGTACCACTTCCTAAACTCTGAAACATTTCTTTCCTTTATTTGTACTACTATTTATTACTTGTATCACTATTTATTGCTTGTAGCACCATTATTTTCACCGAGGACTTGCTGAGAGATTCCATTTTGCCAGGCACTGCAGCAAAGCGATGCGGATTCCTATTCATTTCTGCTGAAGTTGCCTCCAGTCCACTTCCCCAGTCTGCTCCCTTCTCCCTCCATGAAGCCTCCATTTCTAGAGCATGGTCCAGCCCTTCTCCCTAAATCCACACTTATGGAGTCTCTTCCTTATATAAGGTTCATCACTGTCCTTCTTGCAGTCCACAGAGTGGAAGTACAGGGCTTGGTGAGTGGAGTTCTTGGATTTCATCTGCCACAAGTCCCTTGTGTAGTCAACAATCTGCACATCCATACAGGCCAGACCTGTGCCCTTGGGGCTCCCATCTAACCCGAGACTTAAGTCTTATCTGCTTTGTAGCCCCCACAAGCCAGGCGGTTTCTTCTTCCTCTAAACTCCTTTGAGTCAGATTTCTTACTTATGTGACACTCTAAAACACATTTCAAACTTTGATTGTATGAGTTTTAAGGCCACTTTTGTTCCTGAGATTTTGATCCTCAGAAATGCTGGCTGTCAATTTAAAACAAAAGATTAAGTCCAGCTATATTCAGTACTGGACTCGGTATATTCAGTTCCAACTCATTCAGTACTCCTCTGAGGTTGGATTATAAAGAAAAGCACCAAAGAATTGATGCTTTTGAACTGCGGTGTTGCAGAAGGATCTTGCGAGTCCCTTGGACTTCAAGGAGATCAAGCCAGTTGATCCTAAAGGAAATCAGTCCTGAATATTCATTGGAAGGACTGATGCTGAAGCTGAAACTCTAATACTTTGGCCACCTGATGCAAAGACCTGACTCATTTGAAAAGACCCTGATGCTGGGAAAGATTGAGGACAGAAGAAGGGGACAACAGAGGATGAGATGGTTGTATTGCTTCACCTACTGGATGGACATGAGTTTGAGCAAGCTCTGGGAGTTGGAGATGGACAGGGAAGCATGGCTTGCTGCAGTCCATAAGGTCGCAAAGAGTCAGACACTACTGAGGGACTGAACTGAACTCCTCTGAGGCGTTGCTCTGGGTTGCCATAGAAGAAGGCAGGCAGAAGACACAGTCTGTTCCCTCACAGAGCCTGTTAGTAGTGAGGCCAAGTCTCAACCTCACAATCCAATGTCTCTTGGTGCTCTAATCCCTTGATCAATGCCGTGTCTAACACCTCCTTGGGGGCTCAGCTACCTGGTTTGGGGTGAGACAGTTGAGCCTGGATAGAATCACTGATGCTTTAGCTAGTTCTGCACAGACCTGGAAAATCCCATGGACGGAGGAGCCTGGTAGGCTGCAGTCCATGGGGTCGCACAGAGTCGGACACGACTAAAGTGACTTAGCAGCAGCAGCAGCACAGACCTGGAGACTTTGTGATGTTTGGAGGCCTAGAGCCTAGTTGCTCGTGTGCACAGTCAGGATTCTGAGCCTCCCCCGGCTACCTGTGCCCCCCAGGTTCCCCATGCCCCCCAGGTTCCGCAAACCCCGAGTCCCCACCCCCATGCCCTGCCTTCCCACATCCATGCTCCCCCATGCCCTGCCATCCCCAGGTCCACATCCCCCCGCTCTGCCTTCCCACGTCCACACAGCCCTTGTCAGCTGTCAGCCACCTGTTTCCGGTCAATCCTTGGGCTTCACTGAGGTGTTTCGGAAGCTTGTCATCCTTTCTCGTTGTCCAGTTGTGAATAGCCCCTTTCCGTGCTTCGCCTGTTTGCATTGAACAAAACTAACTTGGTGATGAATTTGGAAGTAGGCTGAGAAGGAGGGGGTATAGGGGACCTCGGCCAAGGACTTGGCCCCTCATGGGGACCGAGAGGCCTAGCCTGAGCCTTGGGTCTCTCTGCTCCAGGGCGGCTCCCCAGATTCCTACCCGGTACCCTGACCTCCTGTGCTTATGTTTGTTTTGTGGCAGAAAAGCAGTTTTGGGGTTCTGGTAGGAAGACATGTTCTGGGTGCATAGCCTAGTTAAAGAGACACTCCTGTGCCAAGTCGTCCGATGGTCCTGACAGGGGCAGGGCTGGAGGCCGCCTGGAGGGATTTGGAGACAACTGGGGAAGGTCTGGCGGCTGAGGAGCTTCCCAGAGGCTCAGGGGTAAAGAATCCGTCTGCCAATGCAGGAGAGGCAAGAGACCCAGATTAGATCCCTGGGTCGGGAAGATCCCCTGGAGAAGGAAACAGCAACTCACTCCAGTATCCTTGCCTGGAGAATCCCCATAGACTCCAGAGGAGCCTGGCGGGTTACAGTCCATGGGGTCGCGAAGAGTTGCACACGACTGAGCAAGCACACCGCTGCTGAGGCGCCGGGGGTGGAGGCCCAGGCACCGGTGTTTGGTCACCTGCGTTCATGTCTATGTTTGATTGTCTTAACTGTTGAGAATTGGCTGCTGGGTTATTGGTGATAAAAAATGGCCCCAGATACTGGTTCTGTACAAGAAACAGTTATCCAAAATGGTAATAAACTGAATACGGCCCTCAACTCTGAAAGAGTTAAAGCTTAGTCAGGCAGTCCAAGGCCCTTTAAGGCGGAGGTGAACATTCTGGCTCATGCTTTCCTTAAACCTTGTGCACCAATGGATCTTGCCCGAGAAGTGGCTTTTCTTTAGAAACTGGTGATCACACAGCTTAATGTCTTACTCATGGAAATGCTTTTCTTAGGCTCTATATTAATAATTATAATTGTAACAAATCTTGCCTGGGAATCTCTTTCTCAAGACTTATACCCATGATTACACAACAGTGTATCTTGCCCAGAGACATTGCCCGGAACCCGTTCTCCCTGGCTAATGTTATGCCAAAGTTATCTCAGGATGTATATCTTGCAAAAGGGTCTGGTGGAACTCCTACAACCCTGAGGTATTCTTTTCATCTATTCTCAGTAGCCAGTTGAGAAGTATATAATGTCCTGCTTAACTAGTGAGGGTGGATATTCTCCTACCCACTTCTGATGTCTATGTCATAAGCTTTTTCTGTCGCTTTCACTTTAAATAAAAACCTGCACAAAGCTCTGAGTGACTGAGACCCGACTTTGGTTCCGGAGTTAAATCATCTCCCTTGGAGACCATGAATCTGGTGGCACCAAACACCTTAAGCCATCAGCTCTAAGAAAGTTATACAAATTAAGAAAATACACTTTAATCTGAGTGAGGTTGTCTAGAGTATAGAGGTATGTGGATGAAAGGGCTGATGTGGAGAACTTCTTTTATTAATCTTTGTATTTGTGGATAACTGTTGAAACTGAACAGTTGAAATAATACAGAGATCCTGTATGCCCTTTACCCAATTTCCCTCATAATAAGACCCGTGAAAATCTGTAGTTAAACATAGCAACTAGCATATTGACCCTGATACAGTCACATGCTGTTGCTTCAGTTGTGTCCGACTCTTTGCAACCCCATGGACTGCAGTCCGCCAGGCTCCTCTATCCGTGGGGTTCTCCAGGCAAGAATACTGGAGTGGGTTGCCATGCACTTCTGCGGATCTTCCTGACACAGGGATTGAACCTGTGTCTTTTACGTCTCCTGCATTGGCAGGCAGGTTCTTTACCACTAGCGCTACCATACAGTCACATACAGAATATTTCAGTGCCCGCAAAGATCTTGTTTCTTGCCTGCCTTTTAACAGCTACACTTGCTTTCCTCCTGTCCCTCCTGCTACCTCATTCATCCTTATCTCCATTTCTGTAATTTCCCCATTTCACAGATACTATTTATAAGCTGTTGACGTCCTCTCCTGTACTGATTTCAGTTATATTCTTCACCTCTGGTGGGTTTTTAACATTTTCTGTTTAAAACTTCTGTCTTCTTACTCAGTTGACCCGTTCTTCTCCTTAGTTCTTCAGTCAGCTCTATGGTCATCATCCTCAGGCAGATTCCCTGTCTTCACGTCACTTCTATGAAGAAGAACTGATTTCTTCATTTGGAACACATTCCTCTGTCTCCTCAGGTTGCCTAAGTTGCTGCCCTTTGTGCCTGTGATGTTTGGGTCAGTTTCCCGAACTTGGACAAGTGGCCTCTGCAGGAGACACCCTACATGTCCAAGAAGCACACTCCCGTCTTGTGACCAGAGCTGTCTGCTCTAGGGTGCCCCCTGAGGGCTGCATTGGTCCTGTGAATAGTGTTCACAGGCTGAACACTATGGGTGGTCTGGTAGACGTGGCTGGCCATCCCATCCATTCGGTTGCCAGGCCCTGCCTTGCACAGAGGTTGCTAGATTCTGGTTGGAAGGGGAGGTCCTGAGAAAGTGGCTGCAGAATCACAGGGGGTCCCTGGCGCTAGTGCTCACTCACAGATGGGATGAGTTGGGGTCTAGGTGGTGACACCAGGTCCTGGGGCTAGGCTGGCCCACTCACAGAAAGGGTCTGGCTGAGGGCCCGTGGGTCCAGTGGCTGGTGTCAGACTGCTGATGGGTTAAGAACAGGCATCCTGAAGCTTGTGTTGGCCTGCTGGTGAGTAGGCTGGGTCCTGTCACAGCTGGCTGTGTTTGTCCTAGGGCTGGTGTCTGGTGCACTGTGAGTGAGGATGGATTCAGGATAGAGCAGGCTTGCTGAAGGGCAGGACTTGGTCTGGGGTCTCTGGATACAGGGCTCTGGGTGTCCATGGTCTAGGGAATGTGTGCTGCATGAGTATGGGGCCAGGTGCTGGGGCCTGTGGTTGGCAGGTCCAAGGCCATATGTGGGTGGGGTTCATGGGGTGGAACTTAAAGCAGCCTGTCTAGTGGGTGGGGCTTATCCCTTCTCAGTTGGTTGCAGAGCCTGAGGACACCAGTCATGGTGCCCACAGGCTGTTGGATAGGGGCAGGGCTGGGTCCTGAGGCTGACCAGCTAGAGGGCGGATCCCACAGCAGTGCTGGCCACCATGCTTCTGTGCAATACAGTGAGATCCCAAATGGCTATTGCCAGTGGCTGTAAATCCAGGGCAACCAGTCTCCTGGAAGTAAGCCCCACTGGCCTTCAAAACCAAATTCTGTAGGGTCTTGTATTCCTATTACAAGACCCGAATTTTGGGGAACCTGATGGGGACCCAGACCTCCTGCTCCTTGGGGAGAACCTCTGCAGCTGTAACTATTCTCCCATGTGTGGGTCACCCACTCTGGGTTCAGTTCAGTAGCGCACCAGCTGCTATAGACTGCAGCACACCAGTCACTGTCTCCCAGAGTTTGCTTAAACTCATATCTATTGAATGGGTGATGCCATCCAACCATCTCATTCTCTGTTGCCCTCTTCTCCTCCTGCTTTCAATCTTTCCCAGCGTCAGGATCTTTTCTAATGAATCAGCCCTTTGCATCAGGTGGCCACAGCAATTGGAATTTCAACTTCAGCACCAGTCCTTCAAATGATTAGGACTGATTTCCTTTAGGATTGACTGCTTTGATCTCCTTGCAGTCCAAGAGACTCTCAAGAGTCTTCTCCAACATCACAGTTCAAAAGCATCAATTCTTCAATGCTCAGCTTTCTTTATGGTCCAACTCTCACATCCATACATGACTACTGGAAAAACCATAGTTTTGACTAGACAGACCTTTGTTGGTAAAATAATGTCTCTGCTTTTTAATACACTATCTAGGTTTGTCATAGCTTTTCTTCAGAGAAGCAAACACCTGTTAGTACCATGGCTGCAGTCACCATCTGCAGTGATTTTGGAGCCCAAGAAAATAAAGTCTCTCACCATTTCCTTGTTTCCCCATCTATTTGCCATGAAGTGATGGGACCAGATGTTACGATGTTTTTTTTGAATGTTGAATTTTAAGCCAACTTTATCACTCTCCTCTTTCACTTTCATCAGAGGGTCTTTAGTTCCTGTTAGCTTTCTGCCATAAGGGTGCTATCATCTGCATATCTGAGGTTATTGATATTCCTCCTGGCAACCTTGATTCCAGCTTGTGCTTCATCCAGCCTATCATTTTGCATGATGTAATCTGCATAGAAATTAAATAAGCAAGGTGAGAATATGCAGCCTTGACGTACTCCTTTTCCAATTTGGAACCAGTCCCTTGTTCCATGTTTGGTTCTAACTGTTGCTTCTTGACCTGCATACAGATTTCTCAGGAGGCAGGTAAGGTGGTCTGGTATTCTTAAAACTCTTTAAGAGTTTTCCACAGTTTGTTGTGATCCACATGGTCAAAGGCTTTAGCATAGTCAATGAAGCAGAAGTAGATGCTTTTCTGGAATTTTCTTGCTTTTCTATGATCCAGTGCATGTTGGTAATTTGATCTCTGTTTCCTCTGCCTTTTCTGAATGAAGCTTGAACATCTGTAATTTCTTGGTTCATGTACTGTTGAAACCTAGCTTGGAGAGTTTTGAGCATTACTTTGCTAGCGTGTGAGATGAGTGCAGTTGTGTGGTAGTTTGAACATTCTTTGGCATTGCCTTTCTTTGGGACTGGAATGAAAACTGACATTTTCCAGTCCAGTGGCCATTGCTGAGTTTTCCAAATTTGCTGGCATACTGAGTGCAGCACTTCAGCAGCAGCATCTTTTAGGATTAGTAATAGCTCAGCTGGAATTCCATCACCTCTACTAGCTTTGTTCATAGTGATGCTTCCTAAAAGGCCCACTTGACTTCACACTCCAGGATTTCTGGTTGTAGGTAAGTAATCACACCATTGTGGTTATCTGGGTCATAAAGATCTTTTTTGTATAGTTCTTCTGTGTATTCTTGTCACCTCTTCTTAATATCTTCTGCTTCTGTTAGGTCTATACCGTTTCTGTCCTTTGTTGTGCCCATCTTTTCATGAAATGTTTCCTTGGTATCTCTAATTTTCTTGAAGAGATCTCTAGTCTTTCCCATTTTATTGTTTTCCTCTATTTCTTTGCATTGATCACTTAGGAAGGCTTTCTTATCTCCTTGCTGTTCTTTGCGTTAGTGATACCATATAGTATTTGTCTTTCTCTGACTTGTTTCTCTAAGCATAATATTCTCTAGATCCACCCATGTTGCTGCATGGCATTATTTCATTTTATTTTTGTCTTTCTTTCCATTGTGTGTATGTACACATCTTCTTTACCCATTCTTATGATAATGGACACTTAGGTGCCTTCCATAGCTTGGCTATTATAAATAGTGCAGCTATGGACATTGTGGTGCACATATATTTTCAGATTAGTGTTTGTGTTTTTTTTTTTGAAATGAGCCCAGGAGTAAAAATGCTGAATCATGTGGCAGTTGCATTTTTGGCTTCTTAAGGCACCTCTGTGCTATTTTACATATTGGCTACAACATTTTACATTCTCATAAAAAGACTACAAGAGTTCCCTATTCTCTACATTTTCCCTAACATTTATTATTTGTACACTTTTCAATGGTGGCCATTCTGACTGATTTGGGATAATACCTCACTGTAGTTTTGATTTGTATTTCTGTGTTAATCACCAGTCCTGAGCCTCTCTGCATGTGCTTCTTTGTTATCTGTGTGTCTTCTTTGGAAAAAATGTCTGTTGGAGTCTTCTGCCCATTTTTTGGATTGGATTTTTATTTATTTATTTATTTATTTGGTATACAGTTGTACCAAAACTGTTGGTGCATTTTAGATATCAACCTCTTGCTGGCCATGCCATTTGCAAACAGTACTTTCCATTCAGCATTTTTTCCTTGTTGTTGATGGCTTTTGTGCAAAAACTTTTATGTGTAATTTAGTTTCATTTTTTTATTAGTTTGTTTTGTTTACTTTAATTTCTTTTGCATTAAGCAAATGAATCAAGAAGTAGTGCCACCATTTATGTCAGAGATTCCTATGTTCTCTTATATGGTTCTATGGTTTTATAGCTTACATTTAGATTTTAAAATAATTTTGAGTTTAGAATGTTCTGTCACCTCACATAGTAGACTAATCTTTCTTTTACATGTGGCCTTTCACCTTTCCCAGCACCACTTGAAGAGATGGTCTTTTCTCCATTGTATAGTCTTGCCTCCTTTGTAGATTAATTGACTGTAGGTATGCCCATTTATTCCTGGGCTCTATACTCTGTGACATTGCTATATGTGAGCATTGCTATATATGGGAGTATTCCCTGCTTCCCTGGTGGCTCAGATGGTAAAGCATCTGTCTACAATGCGGGAGACCTGGGTTCGATCCCTGGGTCAGGAAGATCCCCTGGAGAAGGAAATGGCCATCCACTCCAGTACTATTGCCTCGAAAATCCCATGGACAGAGGAGCTTGGTAGGCTACAGTCCATGGGGTCGCAAAGAGTCGGACACGACTGAGCGACTACACTCTGCACTCATTCCCTGCTTAGTTACTTGGAAGAGTTTCAGAAGGATAGATAGAAGTCCTTTGTGTGCCTGGTAGAATTCCCTTGTGAACTGGGCTAGGTTAGACTTTTCTTTGCTGGAAGAATTTTTGTGGGTTTTGGTTATTTTTGTTTGTTTGTTTTTTTAAATTACAGATTCAGAGTCACTTCAGGTGATCAGGTCAGAATGTCCAATTCTGCTTGACACAGTTTTCCTACCAATACAACATTGGTTTGATTACCGAGCTTCATAGTATAGACAGTTTGGGAATTTGGAGTGTTTTTTAGTTCTCTGTCAGTTTTTGGATTTTTTTTCTAGTTCTGTGGATAATATTCTCACAGTATGATAAGGATTGACTTAAATGTATAGATTGATTTAGGTATTATGGCCATTTTAATATTCTTCAAATCCAAGAGCGTGGGGTATCTTTCAATTTCTTTTGATTGTCTTCTATATCTTTTAACGATGTTTTATATTGTTTTTAGCATATAGTCTTTTCACTGCCTTGGTTAAGTTTATTCATAGGGTATTTTTCTCAATGTAATTTTAAACAAGATTGGTGGTGATTGTTGTTGTTGTTTTTTTAACTTTCCCATTCTGATATTTCATTGTTAGCATATAGGAATGCAACTTATTTCTGTATATTTACAAGCCTGCTGAATTCATTAGTTCTTATAGTTTTTAGGTGGAGACTAGGGTTCTTGATACAGTGCCATCTGAACATTTAGCACCTCTTTGCTTCCAGCTGGATACCGTTTACTTCTTACTGTATCTGATTTGCTCTGGCTAGGGCTTCCAATGCTGTGTTGAATAGAGCTGGTGACAGTAGGCATTCTTGTCTTGTTCCTGAATTTAGCAGAAAGGCTTTTAGCTTTTAACCATTGAGCAGTATGTTGACTGTGGGTTTGCTTTAGTAGCCTTTTTTATGTTGAGACATGTTCCCTCTCTACCCACTTTTTTGAGAGGTTTTAGCCTGGATGAATGATGAATTTTATCAAGCTATTCTGCATCTATTGAAATGGAGATTAGGTTTCAGTCTTTCTGTTAGTATAGTTATCACACTGTGTTTTTGTTTTCATTTTGCATATGTTGAACCATCCCTGAAACCCTCAAATGAATCCAGTTTGAGAGTGGTATTTGATCCTTTTTTGTGTATTATTGGATTTGGTTTGCTAATATTTTGTTGAGGATTTTTGCATGTATGTTCATCAAAGGTGTTGGCCTGTAATTTTCCTATTTTTTAGTGATTTTGTCTGGTTTTGGTGTCAGGATGATGGTGGCTTCAAGGAATGAATTTGGGAGTATTCCCTCCTTAGTTATTTGGAAGAGTTTCAGAAGGATAGATAGAAGTCCTTTGTGTGCCTGGTAGAATTCCCTTGTGAACTAGACTAGGTTAGACTTTTCTTTGCTGGAAGATTTTTGTGGGTTTTTTTTTTTTTTTTTAATTAAAGATTCAGAGTCACTTCGGGTGATCAGGTCAGGTTGTCCAATTCTGCTTGACTCAGTTTTTGGATTTTTCCATTTTCTAAGTTGTCTGATTTATTAGTCTATTCAAAGAATATGATTTTTTTCTTTTCTTTTCTGTTTTTTTTTTTTTTTGGATTTTCATGGTACTTGTTATGTACCCTTTCATTTCTCTTCTTTTGGGGGGGTCTTTTCTCTTTTTTGTGAGTATAGCAAAAAATTTTTATCAGTTTTAACTCTTAAAATACTGCATGCTTTCTTTGATCTTTTATTTTCTCTCTGATCTTCATTTCATTCCTCTGTTCATGTTGTGTTGTTTTTTCTTTTGCTAATTCTTTTAAATGGTAGGTTAACTTGTTTAAGTGTTTGTTTGTTTGTTTGTTTTTCTTGAAGGTCTGTATTGCTATGAACTTCCCTCTTAGAACTAATTTGGCAGAGTCCAGTAAATTGTATAGAGTTGTGTTTTCATCTTCGTGTGTCTGAGGCATTTCAGTTCTTTTTTGATCTCACTGTTGACACATTTATTCTTTTCAGAAGCATGCTTAGTCTCCATGTGTTTGTTCTTTTTTCAGTTTTTTATCTTCAGTTGATGTAACAATCAGAAAAATGCTTGATATAAGTTCTATCCCCTTATATTTGTTGAGGCTTATTTCTTGACCTAGTAGATGATCTATCCTGGAAAATATTTCATGTGCACTTCAAAAAAAATTGAAATTCTGCTTTGTTAAATGACATGACCTATGGATATCAAGTACATCCAGCTGATCTATTGTACCATTTAAGACTATGATTGACTTATTAATTTTTTTAATTGCATTATCTGTTTGTTTGTTTTTTTATGTCACTGGGCTGTTATTCTCCCGTTGTCAATACCTGTTTTCACGTCTATTCATATTTGCTTCATCTATGTTGTTGATGTTTAGTTGCTAAGTTGTGTCTGACTCTTTGCAACCCCATGGACTGTAGCCTGCTAGACTTCTCTGTCCATGGGATTTCCCAGGCAGGAATACTGGAATGGGTTGCTATTGTAGCCATGCGTTCGGGGAAACAAACTCACTCAGAAGGGCAATGCAGATAGTGGAGTGCACTTTATTACACCGGCGGGCCCAAGGCAGAATCTCCTCTTAGCCAAGGACCCTGACCAGCATGTGTGAAAATCTTTTATACCGCATATGTACGTGTCTGAACCCACCACTCCAAATTCTTTGAGACTTACATAAACTAAGGAAAATACAATCCCAATAACCCCATCATTCACATGCTATGTGCTCATGTGCTCAAACAGTCAAACAATTAGCCAATAATCAATAAACCCAAGGTTACACTCCGACTGATACAGAAAAATTTATGGCCTGTCTGGAGGAAGGGGTAATTAGTGTACGTTTTCTCTTAGGCAATTGCCAGGGTCCAGCCCTGGTCCTGGAATGTGAAGTCAAGTGGGCCTTAGAAAGCATCACTATGAACAAAGCTAGTGGAGGTGATGGAATTCCAGTGGAGCTATTTCAAATCCTGAAAGATGATGCTGTGAAAGTGCTGCACTCAATATGCCAGCAAATTTAGAAAACTCAGCAGTGGCCACAGGACTGGAAAAGGTCAGTTTTCATTCCAATCACAAAGAAAGGCAATGCCAAAGAAGGCTCAAACTACTGCAGAATTGCACTCATCTCACACGCTAGTAAAGTCATGCTCAAAATTCTCCAAGCAAGGCTTCAACAATATGTGAACCATGAACTTCCTGATGTTCAAGCTGGTTTTAGAAAAGGCAGAGGAACCAGAGATCAAATTGCCAACATCCGCCAGATCATCAAAAAAGCAAGAGAATTCCAGAAAAACATCTATTTCTGCTTTCTTGATTATGCCAAAGCCTTTGACTGTGTGGATCACAATAAACTGTGGAAAATTCTGAAAGAAATGGGAATACCAGACCACCTGACTTGCCTCTTGAGAAACCTGTATGCAGGTCAGCAAGCAACAGTTAGAAGTGGACATGGAACAATAGACTGGTTCCAAATAGGAAAAGGAGTGCGTCAAGGCTGTATATTATCTCCCTGCTTATTTAACTTAAGTGCAGAGTTCATCATGAGAAACGCTGGACTGGAAGAAACACAAGCTGGAATCAAGATTGCCAGGAGAAATATCAATAACCTCAGATATGCAGATGACACCATCTTTATGGCAGAAAGTGAAGAGGAACTCAAAAGCCTCTTGATGAAAGTGAAAGAGGAGAGTGAAAAAGTTGGCTTAAAGCTCAACATTCAGAAAATGAAGATCATGGCATCCGGTCCCATCACTTCATGGGAAATAGATGTGGAAACAGTGGGAACAGTGGAAACAGTGTCAGACTTTATTTTGGGGGGGGGGCTCCAAAATCACTGCAGATGGTGATTGCAGCCATGAAATTAAAAGATGCTTACTCCTTGGAAGAAAAGTTATGACCAACCTAGACAGCATATTCAAAAGCAGAGACATTACTTTGCCAACTAAGGTCAGTCTAGTCAAGGCTATGGTTTTTCCAGTGGTCATGTATGGATGTGAGAGTCGGACTGTGAAGAATGCTGAGCACTGAAGAACTGATTCTTTTGAACTGTGGTGTTGGAGAAGACTCTTGCAAGTCCCTTGGACTGCAAGGATTTCCAACCAGTCCATTCTGAAGGAGATCAGCCCTGGGATTTCTTTAGAGGGAATAATGCTAAAGCTGAAATTCCAGTACTTTGGCCAGCTCATGAGAAGAGTTGACTCATTGGAAAAGACTCTGATGCTGGGAGGGATTGGGGGCAAGGAGGAGAAGGGGATGACAGAGGATGAGATGGCTGGATGGCATCACTGACTTGATGGACATGAATCTGAGTGAACTCCGGGAGTTGGTGATGGACAGGGAGGCCTGGCGTGCTGCAGTTCATGGGGTTGCAAAGAGTTGGACACGACTGAGCGACTGAACTGAACTGAACTGAGCCCTGGTGGATCCAGAGTAATTTGAAGTGGGGACAGAGTCAGTGAGGAAAAACTTATTTATTTGGAAATATAAACAGAGATTAGGAAAGAAGAGTGTAGTAGAAAAATTAGTGGAGAAAAGAGGCTGAATAACTTGATTTATGTGGAAAACCAATAAAACTCCAGGACAAGGAATTTGCACCATCTACGTAGGCCACCAGTGCCCACTTGAATAGTGGAGGGTGCCCTGCCTTGGGCTCCCTGTCATGTGGGTCTTAGAAGCCAGGGCAAGTAAGCAGACATGGTGAGCCTCCACGCTCCAGATTGGAATTCAGCCAGAAAAGGGAGAAAAGAACGACATGAGGAAGCCAAGCATCGGTGCCAGACCCACAACTTTATTTTCAAAAGCAGCTTATATACCCCAAGTTGTACATAAAGAAATAATGGAATGTGCAGAGTTATGCAGGGGCAGCAGTCCTGACCCTTATTGAGACCAGGCTTTCTTTTTGCATACATTCCCATATACAAAAGGTCTTAGGTGGGTTTACATCATCTTCTGGCAAGGGGCCTGATAACATTTTTATGGCTCTCTTCCTAGATAAATGTCTATCAACCAGAAAACTCTTTTTCCCTTGAAGTGTTTTTTTCTTTAATCTGCATCACCCTCAAAGTACTAAATAAAGTTGCATTCCTGTAGAACAAAGGTGCAGTGGGTTATAACAAAGAAAGTACTTAACTCAAAGATCTAATGTTGCTAATACCATGGCTAGTACCTGTTTTTTCTACATACCAACTATATCAACAAATAAAAGATATGAAAACTTGGCAGCAAGTATTGGCTCAACAAATGAAACCGTTAATCAGTCCTTTTCTAATGATTTTGACTCCTCGGAAGCCCCTACATTCTTAGGATGTTTTAAGCTTCCTGTGCCTCTTGCGGTCGGGAGGCCACAAACAATCACATGTGCAGCTACAAACAATCACATGCACAGCTATAAGAGTCTGGCAGGCAGGCTAGAAAGCCATCAGAGGGGTTTTCGGATTGAAACACTCTTACTATGCCCAGGAGATTTATTATCTAAAAGCTCTAAATTAACTTTTTCCAGAAAAAGGTGGTGGGGGGACAGCCCCCTGTTAATGTCAGAAGAGTAGGTGGAAAGCATAACACAGTAAAGCAGGCAGACTCTGGTTTTGGGGGTAGATGCTCAAGAAAATCCAGCGAGGCTCCCTTAAGGCCCAACTCGCCTTTGCCTGTCGGGCCCCTTAACCAAATGACCTTTGCCATGGGCGGGACTCCTCATGCTGGCTCCCAGGAGGTGATGAGTTACCTAGATATGATCTTCAAGGTTCCCTTGTCTGGAGGGGGTCTTATCCTTCTGTTGTTGTTTTCATAGGCACTAAACACAGAGTTCAGAGTCCATTGGAAAGGTGGCCAAGCATGATCAGCATGAACAGGCCTAAGATGGAGTCCAGGCCCTATGAATTTCTTCTTCATTGCCATTTCCTTCTCCAGGGAATCTTCCTAACCCAGGTATTGAACCAGCATCTCCTGCACTGGCAGGCATGTTCTACACCACTTAGCCACTAGGGAAGCCCTTTTATTGTTACATGATCTTATATTAGATGTGTCTATAGTAACAAACATTCTCTTCTTGCACTGATTCTTCAATCATTATATAATGCTCTTTTTGTCTTTTTTGTCCTTAGATTTAAAGTCTATTTTTTCTGATAGGAGTATTGCTACTCCTGCTTTCTTGGTTCCACTGGATGAAATCTTTTTCTATTGCTTTCTCTGTGTTTTCCAGCATGAAACGAGTCTTTCGTGGGCAGCCTATTGAAGGGTCTTGTTTTTTTCAGTTCAGTCAGCCATCGTATCTCTTTTTGCTTTTCAAAGCTATTTTTTAGCCACTAAAGAGCATATACTTATTTACTGACAGTAATTAATTCAGTGTACATAAAATGACTAAATTCCACAACTCTTGCTAGTTGTAACAGCAGAATGTGTTGAATAATGTTGATTCCAATTGTGCATGCATTGATGCATATTTTAAATAGGATTGGCTTACCTGTAAATAAACTATTGCTACTGAAGGTAAAAGAACATTATTAACCCAGGTCTCCTGCATTGCAGGCAGATTCTTTACCATCTGAGTCACCAGGGAAGCCCAAAGAATATAAAACAGTATCAATGTTTGGGCTTCTCAGGTGGTGCTAGAGGTAAGGAACCCACCTGCCAATGCAGGAGACCTAGAAGATGTGGGTCCAATCCCTGGGTCAGGAAGACCCTCTGGAAAAGGGAATGGCAACCCACTCCAATATTCTTGGCTAGAGAATCCCATGGACAGAAGAGCCTGGTGGGCTACATAGGGTTGCAAAGAGTTGGACATGATTGAAGCGACTTAACACACAATATCAAAGTTAAAAGAATATAATGATTTGGGAATTTGGAGGCAGTTGTTTTTTTTTTCATTTAATTTTTTATATTTGGATATAGTTTGTTATCAATGTTATGTTAGTTCAGGTATACAGCAAAGCAGTTCAGGTATCAGTTCAGTTCAGTCGCTCAGTCGTGTCCGACTCTTTGCAGCCCCATGAATCACAGCACACCAGGCCTCCCTGTCCATCACCAACTCCCAGAGTTCACTCAGACTCACGTCCATTTAGTCAGTGATGTCATCCAGCCATCTCATCCTCTGTCATCCCCTTCTCCTCCTGCCCCAATCTCTCCCAGCATCAGAGTCTTTTCCAATGAGTCAACTCTTCGCATCAGGTGGCCAAAGTGCTGGAGTTTCAGCTTCAGCATCATTCCCTCTAAAGAAATCCCAGGGCTGATCTCCTTCAGAATGGACTGGTTGGATCTCCTTGCAGTCCAAGGGACTTGCAAGAGTCTTCTCCAACACCACAGTTCAAAAGCATCAATTCTTTGGCGCTCAGCCTTCTTCACAGTCCAACTCTCACATCCATACACAACCACAGGAAAAACCATAGCCTTGACTAGACTGACCTTAGTTGGCAAAGTAATGTCTCTGCTTTTGAATATGCTATCTAGGTTGGTCATAACTTTTCTTCCAAGGATACATATACATATATCCATCTTTTTCAGATTTGTTCCTCATATAGATAATTACAGAATATTGAGTAGAGTTCCCTGTGCTACATAGTAGGTCCTTGTTGATTATCTATTTTATATATAGTAGTTTATATGTATGTTAATCTCAAACTCCTAATTTATTCCTCCCCTGCCTGCCTTGCCCATTTGGGAAACACTAGTTTGTTTCCAGAATCTGTGGAAAATCCCATGGACAGAGGAGCCTGGCAGGCCAGAGTTCATAGGGTCACAAAGAGTCAGACACAATTTAGCAACTAAACAACAAAAACAATTACAACCTTATTTACTCCTAAATGATAGTTTTAGAGGAAGTAAGAATCTATATTTCAATTAATTTTCTAAACATCCACTGGATTTTGACCAAAATTAATTATTCATTTAAGCGGGCAGTAAATTTTCTAGTTGCCATTGGACAAAAATCAAAGCATATTTTAAAATTAATACACATTAATCTGTGTATTTTAGTTTAAAGGAATGCTCTTTTAAGGAAATTTAACATATTACCTTAATAGCATGTCAGTATGTTTATTTTAAAGCTATGATTTCTAAATTTCTATACATAATTACATACATGCATGCAGAAGAGAGTAGCTAGATAATAAATAGATGATAGATAGACAGATGATAAATAGATGATAGGCAGAAACAGAGTAGGAGGAGAGAGCCAGCACGGGCTGGGGGGATAGGAGGAGAGAGGAATGGTAACACCAAGGCTTCACTGTGCTGTAAGCTGCAGAGAGCAGAACGCCAGTGATCTATAAAGCTCCTGTATTCTCAATTTTAAGTAGTAAACTAACTTTATAGTCATTTCCAACTCTTTTGCTCTATTTTCTTAGACACACATTTTTAGGCTACAATGGACTTACTAATGGACTAAATCCCATTTCACCTCATGCCTGCCGTGAGCCTGAAACACCAGCTCACACAGACATTGGGAGCCATTGACCTTCCCTCCTTTGGCTAAACCATGGTATACACCTGCCATCTGGGATTCTTCCTCTCAGGTGGATTGGAGCACAGGACGTGTAAAGCAGACATGAAATGGACAGGGAAGCCCCCTGTCTATAAAAGTAAGTCACTGTTGAGAAGTGAGAGTGGGTCCCTGCAGAGCAGGATGAGTGTCAGTTGCCCACCAGGCTCATGTCCAGGTGGAAGACCCCCAAGTAGTAACCTCTTGAAGGTGCTCTTTTCCGGCAATCCCCCACCAGCTCAAATCAGTGCTTGCTGTGTGTGAACTGTGTGTGAATATGTGTGCAATCTGTGTTGGAGGCAGAGGAGGCACAGGCTAACAAGAGGTGCAGATCTCCTTATTTGTAAATCACATTTTAAATCAAAGAGAAACCCACTACGAGTTAAAAGGAAAATAAAATACAGTATGTCTTTGGAAAATGTGTTTTTTAATGAAAATGGGCAAATATCACCAGTGTTGGTGAATATATAACATAGGCTTGTTATTTTTGAGACCATAGCTATTTAGGGGTAGAATATAAGTTTGTGTCCTTGACACTGGTTCTGCTTTTTAAACTTACAAATCTATGAACACCAGAATGATGCACTAATGACTAATGAAGTTGTGTATTTGCAAATAAAGGTAACACCAAGTCAGAGCTGAGAGCATCACACCTTCAGCTTCTCCACCAAGCCACGCTTATGCCTGATAGCTAAGCAGCAGAAACAGACATGACAGAGTGTGACACAGCCCAAGCCTTTAGTGGTAGCTTCTTAGAGCTTCTTTCAGTTCTCACTTCTCAATTCTGAAAGAAAGAATTATCTTTCTGTGAGTTAGAATGCAAAGATGAGCTCAATAAAGGACAGAAATGGTAGGGACCTAACAGAAACAGAAGATAGTAAGAAGAGGTGGCAAGAATACACAGAAGAACTGTACAAAAAGGATCTTCATGACCCAGATAATCATGATGATGTGATCACTCATCTAGAGCCAGACATCTTGGCATCATGCTCTAGGGTCCCCAAAATTATCTTGCACCTTGACCCTGTGAATGTGTAAATGAGACAGACCAGGTGCTCAGATCTAATCCTGTGTCGGAATAAGCTGAGACTTTATAAAATATTCAGATTTCTTAAGCTTACCTAGGTCCTTTGGATAATATGTTTCTTCATGGAGTTAGGATTTTTTTCCCCCCCAAAGGAAATGCTCTCCAGTGTGACTTTGACGCAATTAAGGTTGGATTTGGGAAAGCGGTTGGATCAAGAGTTGTTCAGATTGAGTCCCAGTGGACAGAAGTCCCCCTGCTGTGTACAGTTTGATTGGGAAGGATCATAGAGGAGGAAGCGGAAGTCCCGCTCATGGAGGACCAGCCAGGACCTGGTGTCCTGTGGGGTGTTATAATGTAATCATCATAAAAATCTTCTGAATACATGCATCTTATCTCTACTGATACACACCCTAGACAAAACCATTCAGCAGTCATTCTGAGGACCTTTGTCCACCATGCCATTCATTTCATTTTAATAAATGCAGCTCATTTGTATAAGTAGCTATATTTGGGGCTATTTTTATAGTCTCTCTTTTTTTATATTGAGAAATATTTGTTTTAAATTTTATAAGAATTTTGTACAAACTCTCCACATTTTTGACATAGCTGTCTTTATGAAGACTTCTTTTTAGTTATTCAGTATTTTTATAGATGATTCTCCATTTAATATTATTGTAAAATATTTGCTATATTCCCTGTGCTGTATAATATGTCCTTGTAGCTTGTTTATTTCATACATAGTAGTTTAATCCCCTAGACTATGTCTCTTTTTCTTTCCTACAATACATACCCCTGTCCTCAGAAGTGAGTAGAAACTGAATAAAAACATTGAAATTAAAAAATTAATGTAACTGAACATATATTACTTTTGTTCCTTCTGTAGAATAAAGATGTTGAATTGAGTGAAGTAGATGATACTTACTCAAGACAGATGAGGACTTCAGTAAGAGGTGATTTTAGGAAAAAAGGACTACAACTTTAAAAATAAAAACATTAATCTCTGTTATTGAAAACACTGTCCTCTCTGTATCATATTCCACAAAATGGGCAAGTACCTACTTTCCTGATCATGAGCGTTCCTATGATATAAGAATAACCTGTGATCCTTTCCTAGGTGTTTATGAGGAGGAGGAGGCCCACTTACTTCTGAAAGCTTTTCAGATTAAAGGCCCAGTGGATATCTTCCTCAGCAACTTTGAGAACAGCAACTGGTGACTGGATGGTTACGTGAGTACTTCCTGGAGGGTTATCTAATCATCATGTCTGCACAGAGGTGGGGGCACCAACAGAGGGATTCCTTCTAAGGCAACCTGGGTCCTGTCTGCACCATGAAAACTCAGGGCCCTCGTCTGGGCCTCTCAGCCACATCACCCCTTCATCATCTGATGAAAAAAAGCCATCTCTGAGATGAGGAAGAACCTGTCCGGGAACGACAGTCTGTTCCTCCTGGACACACGAAAGCTTAGGTGCAGACCACACTGCACTGTAAGAGTGGGGCCAGACTCTTCGCAAGGCCATGGTAACCACCCTGCATACGCTGAGAAAGAGAGATCCCAGATGTCCCTTCATAGTCTCTTCGCAAGTTAACCCTTTGCTTCTGTGCTGATTCATTATCAAACTTGAGCATTAAAGGGCCTCACGTGATACACAAGAGACAGTAACTGTGACACAGTGAGTTTTACGTAATATAGGCTCTGAAGTAATTCATACATGTGTCCCCCCTTTACAAAGGATACTCATCCTATAAATTTACTGTTAAATTTACCAGTTTTTCAGATCAAAATGAGACAGAGTTTGTTAGTTGAAGTTCAAGTCCGTATATTTCAATTTTAACTGTAAATGGAAAACTCCAAAGAATGACAGATTTTTAAAAGAATTAACCATTAATGTCTGGGGCTTCCCAGGTGGTGCTAGTGGTAAAGAACCCACCTGCCACTGCAGGAGACATAAGATACGTGGGTTCCATCCTGGGTCAGGAAGATCCCCTGGAGGAGGGCATGCATGAATACTGGATTCACTCCAGTGTTCTTGCCTAGAGAATCACCATGGACAGAGGAGCCTAGCAGGCTACAGTCCCCGTGGTCGCAAAGAGTCAGACGTGACTGAGGCAAGTTATCATTACTGTCTAACTAGGAGAAATAATATTTACATTATGATAAAAGAAGAGGTTATGATTAATCCTTGTTTTCTTCCTTTTCAAGTGTATCAAGTATCATCTGGACTTAAAAGGGAGGGTTTACTTTGGGAAATTCAAGCTGGAAAGGCATAGTATGCTGTACTTACCTGATTTTGCAAAGCAAATATCAGGTTGGTCTGCAGATGACTGAGCTGAGCGTGATGGAAAGGACATGACACAAAAGAAACAGAAACAAAAATAAGAGAGAGACTCATGTATGTTACAACTGGATGAAGAAAATCCCCTTCACTGGCAAGCAAGATGGAAAATATCAGCTGACATAAGTGCATTAAATATGCCAGACACAGAATTAATATCCTTAATTTACAAAGACATATTGTGAAAAACAGGAAAAAAAAAAGCAAAGTGGAAACTCAAAGAATAAACTACATTACCCTAAGAATATCATTAATTATAAGTAATTAAAAATGGGCCAATAAATTGTGACAAGATCTTACCTTGAAAAATATGTATTATGACAACAAAGATCGTTTTAAGCTATGAGAATATTGAAGTTTCTTAAAAATGATTTGGGGTGGATTAGAAAAAAGCATCTGAGTGTTCATTTTTGGTGAGTGTGTGAGTAGATATGTACAATTTGACAATATTCTTTTATCAACAATTGTACCTCTGAAATGTTTCATCAGACAAGTGTGATCATTATTTTTTGCATATTCAGGTAAATGTATAGCAGGACTATTTTCAACAGTCGAAATTAGAACTAACCTGGGTATCTTACACATCTATCATAAATGAATTGGTTCTTATATCAATCCCATACAATGTATTACATTAAACAGAAGACAGTTAATTCAGTATATGTTATTAGAGAACAAAGATTACATAATGATGTAGAAAGGTCCTCATGACTTATACATGAGAAAGAAGTTTGTTCTAGACAGAAGAGACAAATATGCCTTGCCTGCCTTCTTTCTGTCTTTCTCAAGTGCTAGACAAGAAAAATGTCTGAAAAAAACTCACTAAATGTGATGTTTACATCATCCACTTGCCAGTTTGTGATCCAGGAGGAATTAAAACATTCTTGAGCCTATTTTTTCACCTGAAATTTCAGTAGCGTTCTTGGTTGCTGTGAAGATTGAGAGTCAATGTGAGGGTTTGCTTTGTGCTAAAGCTCTTCTCACAGACGTCTTTACTCATGTTGGGACTAACACAGATGGAGATGAGATAATGAGCACCACGGTTTGTAATGAGATGAGCACCACGTTTCTCTGGAACAGTATTGGCTACTTCCTACTTTACTTACAGAATGCCACTAACATATGAATTGTACACCAGGAGTACTGCATGCCCAGCTTAACACTGAGCAGCCTCCCATGAGTATATTACTTGGTGATGGTTGTCACTGATGTACTCATTTCACAAAGCTTCATCAAAATCCTGAGGGATTCCAAAGGAAATATACACCACCCTGTTCAATAACTACACTTGAAAAACAAAAAACTTGACCGAAAAGGATAATTAATCATAAAATATTCTAAACCCACCATTCCAAACCAAGACCTTGTATATAGAAGAGTCTTAAATTACAATGTCGGCCATGGCCGAGATGGTGCTTTCAATGGAATTATAGTATTTTGAGATAATGAAAACAGGCCAGATCTAATGTTGGTGAAGATTTCTCTTGCTCTGAGCCAAATCCTGTGGTTATCTGCCCTCCTTTCTCTGACACACACACTCTAGTAATTCCATCTAAGGACACTCCAACCAGCCTTGCACTGTACTCTGTGGATGTCGGAGTTTACTGATCCAGTCTCAGCCTGAATGGAACCATGACTTTGCTGTTGAGAATTTTCTTTGCATTACCCCATTTATTTTTAATCTAACAAAATAACAGCTTGCTTTAACAAGTAGTCTTTCTTCTCATGTGATAATGAGCTTACTGTCAGGGAAAACAATCTGCCTCACAAAATAATTTGAATCACAAGCAAGTCTCCCATTCAACTAAGGAGAAAAGGCTATGTGTAAGTAATGCTTCAACACCAGCCATTCATTTCTGAGTCATGGCTACACTCTGTTTTTATGGATATAAATAAACAACCTCTTAATTGTCTCCAGTCAGTAAATAAACTGTAAAAACAAACAAACAAAAAAAATCAGTCAGTAGATACACAGAAACTTTGTGCTCCAGTTTCCCAGGCTGAAAGAGGGAAATGTTCCTATTTCAGGCCAGCAACTCTGCAGGCTGAAAGGTGAACACTGGTTCATTTCACATATACTATTCCTGAAAACTGTACTTCTTCCAGGAAAATTTATTTCACATAAATATTCGCATCTAAGTCAAAATTGTCAGAAATATAGAGAAAACTGCCATAGGAAATCACATTTAAGTTCCATCTAAAATAAGACACAAATGGATTTACCTATGAAACAGTAAGAGACTCACAAATCCAGAAACTAACAGATGCCTGTGGGGATTTGGTTGTGGGTGTTGCCAGCCTGAAGTAGAAATGAAGAAATGAAAATCATTGTGTATATGTAAGAAAAATAATAGGATATTGTATGCAGCAGAGAAAAATATAGCCATGACTTTTCAATATCTTTAAATGGTATATATTCCATGAAAATACTGATCACTCTGTTGTATCCCAGAGCAGAGTAATGTGAATCAACTGTAGCTCAACTGAAAAAGAAAGAGTGGATGGATGGCTACAAACACATGAAATAATCAAGAATGAAGGTTCACAAAATAAAAATGAGAAAAGTTTAGGAATAAAACTCCCATCAAGAATTTAATTTGGATGGGATTACTTAAAATCTCTTGGTCCATCCACTAGAAAGCACAGTATGGAGGATCTTCAGAAAACGAAGCATGGAAGAGCCAGAGGAAGCAGCAACTGCATGCCTGGGCGTACGGTAGGGAAAAGAAACATTTTTGAAGAACAGGGTACTCATGCCACCCCTGCCAGACCAGTTTCCAAAGGAACGACACTGCTGCAACCTTAGTGCACAAGAACACAGAACTGAGAAAAGGAAATGGGTTCTATCACCCAATGGTGAATGAGTCAGCCATGAGGAAGAACGAAACAGTGCCCGGTCCAGGCAGAGGCAAGAAGGTAGAGATGATCATAGCCAGTGAAGTAATAGAGACAGGGGGCGACAAGCAGAGTGTGATGTCACTTGCAGGCGGCATCTAATAACGGCTACACAGGCGTTCTTTGAGCCAAGATAAACAGTGCACAGACTTAGAAGAAACTTGTCTCCCTTACTGTTAGCAGAGAAGGTGCTGGGCACATAGAAATAAGGTACTTGTGTGCCATGTGCACACTACTATTTAGAAAATAAGCCCCAAGGACCTACTGGGTAACACTAGGAATGATACTCCACTTTCTGTCATAATCTGTACAGGAACAGTTCCTGAAATACAGCATATACACGTCAATGTGTGAGGGAATCAAGTGACTATGAATTAAAAAAAAAAATCCACTGCCTTGTAATTCACCTATATACTCAAGTTCAAATAACTGGGTAAATACAGTAAATACGGAAACATATGCTGACTCGATTCCCCTCATCCCATGGTTAATTTGGCTGCTATCATATCTCTGGAGACTGGGCAGGCTTGGGTCCCAAGGCTGGATTGTTTTGGGGCTCTGGATCCGGGAAGGATGCGGCGGGCAATGTGACTCCACAATGTTCCTGGGGTGCCTCTTGCCCTCTGCAGGAGCCTTCGATCTCTATGTACAGGCAAAATATCTGAAGAAATTTTAATTAATGTAGACACACATACGGGTACGCAATAGATGATCCAAAGTGACCTACTGAAGAGCAGGTGGAAGTTTATTGAACAATGTAATCACCTAGAAGGGAACAAGAACTTGAAAGAGAATAGATAAATGTTCACCCATGAATGTATCAACTTCCTGTACACCTGAAGCACACGTAAGATCAGAAATCACCTCTATTCCAATATAAAATCACACTGAAATGACAGGGCCGGGGGCGGGGAAACTTGTGGGGCTGGGTAATGTTGCCGCCCTGTGGCCATTTTCTGTAACAACGGCTTGAAAACCTGTGCTGATGAGCATTAGTATTCTCAAGGCCAAAGGGTCTGGAAGTCAAAAACTGCTATCTGAACAAACGACGTGAAGGAGTCTTTGGGCCTAGAAAAGAAAACAAAGGGCCTCAAAAGCCCTTGCTGAATCATCTAACTTCAGAGAAAACAAAACCGAACTTTAAGTCCAGCCCTGATGCTCCCAGCCTGTTACATCTACCTGGGACTTATCACCCCCTGCCCAAAACCTCCCACTCCCTGTTCAACTACAAATGCCATCTCAACTAAAGATTACCCAAAACGTCCCACCTGACTAACGTTTCCCTTATCGCTTCCGCAAACCTCCCTTTAAATATGAAGCTTCTCTGATCCCTCTCGCACTCAGCTTGGCCGTTAGGCTGACTGTCGCCCCTCCTTACCTGAATAAGGGTAACCTACCTCCATTGAGGTCGTCTCTCCTTTTCTGCTTCGGTCGGAACTATATCTTACAGGGGTGGTTATCAGAAAAGAATTTAAAACAGGGCTAAGTTACAGGAAGCTGCATTAAGAGGTAACATGAACTCACCCTTGGAAAGAAAGCACACGAAAAGAGGTCAGTTTCGCTAAATAAGAGAAATGCAAATCGAAAGAACCCACAGGAAGGAATCATATCACAGCCCTCAGAACGGCCATTGTCAGAAACTTGACAAACACTAAAGAATGGAGAAGGCGTGGACAAAAGGGAATATTCCTCCCCTGATGCTGGCAACAGACACTGGTAAGAGACACTGAAGGATCGTGGGAGGCTAATTAAGACAAATCAAAAATGAGGTTAGAACACTCTCTAACACCATACACAAACTTCAAATCATAAATATCTAAAGGTTAGGAGAGATTCTATGAAACCCTTAAGGAAAACACAGACAGGACACACGAGGATATAAACTGCAAGATCTTTTGGGGTTTGGTTGGTTTCATTGCAAGGTCTCTTGGAATCCATCTCCTACAGCAATGAGAAATAAAACAAAACCAGGAAAATGAGACCTACTTGGATTTCAAAGCAGGTGTCCAAAAATGGAAACCTTCAGGAATGAAGAAGGCAACCCAGAATGCAAAGAAACATTTGCCAACCAAGATACTCACAAGCATTTCATCTCCAAAACCAACAAAAAGCTCACATTGTCATAATATTTCAATAAAGTGTGTTCCGTAAAGTACTGCTCCCTTCTGTTGTTCAGTTCAGTTCAGTTGCTCAGTCTTCTCTGACTCTTTGCAACCTCACAGACACAGCACGCATTGCTTCCCTGCCCATCACTATCTCCCGGAGCTTGCTTAAACTCATGTCCATTGAGTCGGTGATGCCATCCAACCATCTCATGCTCTGTCGTCCCCTTCTCCTCCTGCTTTCAATCTTCCCAGTATCAGGGTCTTTTCAAATGAGTCAGCTCTTTGCGTCAGGTGGCCTAAGTATTAGAGATTCAGTATCAGTCCTTCCAATGAATATTCAGGGTTGATTGCATTTAGGATTGACTGGTTTGATCTCCTTGCTGTCCAGGAATTCTCAAGAATCTTCTCCAACACCACACACAGTTCAAAAGCATCAATTCTTCGGTGTTCAGCTCTCTTTATGGTCTAACTCTCACATCCATACATGACTGCTGGAAAAATCACAGCTTGGCTAGACAGGCCATTATAAGCAAAGTAATGTCTCTTTATAATATGCTGTCTAGCTTGGTCATAGCTTTTCTTCCAAGAAGCCACCAGGGAAGCCCTCCAAGAAGCAAGCACCTTTTAATTTCATGGCTGCAGTCACCATCTGCAATGATTTTGGAACCCAAGAAAATAAAGTCTCTCACTGTTTCCATTGTTTCCCCATGTATTTGCCATGAAGTGATGGGACTGGATGCCATGATCTTTGCTTTTTGAATGTTGAATTTTAAGCCAGTTTTTTCACTCTCCTCTTTCACTTTCATTAAGAGACTCTTTAGTTCCTGTTTGCTTTTTGCCATAAGGGTGGTGTTATCTGCATATCTGAGGTTATAGATATTTCTCCCAGCAATCTTGATTCCAGCTTGTGCTTCATCCAGCCTGGCATTTCACATGATGTACTCTGCACAGAAGTTAAACAAGCAGGGTGGCATACACAGTCTTGATGGACTCCTTTCCCGATTTGGAACCAGTCTATTGTTCCATGTCTGATTTTGACTGTTGCTTCTTGATCTGCATACAGGTTTTTCTGGAGCCAGGTAAGGTGGTCTGGTATTCCCATCTCTTTAAGAATTTTCCACAGTTTGTTGCGATTCCCTCAGTCAAAGGTTTTGGTGTAGTCAATAAAGCAGATGTTTTTCTGAAACTCTCTTGCTTTTTTATGATCTAGCGGATGTTGGCAATTTGATCTCAGGTTCCTCTGCCTTTTCTCAATCCAGCTTGAACATCTGGAAGTTCTTGATTCACATACTGTTGATGCCTTGCTTGAAGAATTTTGAGTATTACTTTGCTAGCATGTGAGAGGAGTGCAATTGTGTGATAGTTTGAACATTCTTTCACATTGCCTTTCCTTGGGATTGAAATGAAAACTGAGATTTTCCAGTCCTGTGGTCGCTGCTGAGTTTTCCACATTTGCTGGCATATTGAGTGCAGCACTTTCACAGCATCATCTTTCAGTTCAGTTCAGTCGCTCACTTGTGTCTGACTATTTGCGACCCCATGAATTGCAGCACGCCAGGCCTCCTTGTCCATCACCATCTCCCGGAGTTTACTCAGACTCACATCCATCGAGTCAGTGATGCCATCCAGCCATCTCATCCTCTGTCGTCCCCTTCTCTTCCTGCCCCCAATCCCTCCCAGCATCAGAGTCTTTTCCAATGAGTCAACTCTTCTCATGAGATGGCCAACGTACTGGAGTTTCACCTTTAGCATCATTCCTTCCAAAGAAATCCCAGGGCTGATCTCCTTCAGAATGGACTGGGTGGATCTCCTTGCAGTCCAAGGGACTCTCAAGAGTCTTCTCCAACACCACAGTTCAAAACCATCAATTCTTTGGTGCTCAGCCTTCTTCACAGACCAACTCTCACATCCATACATGACCACAGGAAAAACCATAACCTTGACTAGATGGACCTTAGTCGGCAAAGTAATGTCTCTGCTTTTGAATATACTGTCTAGGTTGGTCATAACTTTTCTTCCAAGGAGTAAGCATCTTTTAATTTCATGGCTGCAGTCACCATCTGCAGTGATTTTGGAGCCCAAAAACATAAAGTCTGACACTGTTTCCACTGTTTCCACATCTATTTCCCGTGAAGTGATGGGACCAGATGCCATGATCTTTATTTTCTGAATGTTGAGCTTTAAGCCCACTTTTTCACTCTCCTCTTTCACTTTCATCAAGAGGCTCTTTAGTTCCTCTTCACTTTCTGCCATGAGGGTGGTGTCATCTGCATATCTGAGGTTATTGATATTTCTCCCGGCAATCTTGATTCCAGCTTGCGTTTCTTCCAGTCCAGCATTTCTCATGATGTGCTCTGCATATGAGTTAAATAAGCAGGGTGACAATATACAGCCTTGACGCACTCCTTTTCCTATTTGGAACCAGTCTGTTGTTCCATGTCCAGTTCTAACTGTTGCTTCCTGACCTGCATACAGATTTCTCAAGAGGCAGGTCAGGTGGTATGGTATTTCCATCTCTCTGTGAATTTTCCACAGTTTATTGTGATCCACACAGTCAAAGGCTTTGGCATAGTCAATAAAGCAGAAATAGATGTTTTTCTGGAACTCCCTTACTTTTTCCATGATCCAGCAGATGTTGGCAATTTGATCTCTGGTTCCTCTGCCTTTTCTAAAACCAGCTTGAACATCTGGAAGTTCACGGTTCACATACTGTTGAAGCCTGGCTTGGAGAATTTTGAGCATTACTTTACCAGCGTAGCACTCAGTGCATCATCTTTAGGACTTGAAATAGCTCAGCTGGAATTTCATCACGTCCACTAGCTTTGTTCACGGTGATGCTTCTTAAGGACCACTTAACTTCAGACTCCAGGGTGTCTCTCTAGGTGAGTGATCACATCATCGTGGTTATCTGGGTCATTAGGAATTTTTTGTACAGTTCTTCTGTGTATTCTTGCCACCTCTTCTTAATATCTTCTCCTTCTATTAGGTCCATAACATTTCTGTCCTTTATTGTGCCCATCTTTGCATGAAATGCTCCCTTGGTATCTCTAATTTTCTTGATGAATTTTCTTTCCCATTCTTTTGTTTTCTTCTATTTCTTTGCATTGCAAGAAAGTCTCTACTTTCCTTTTCTCCTTTGCCTTTTGCTTCTCTTCTTTTCTTAGCTGTTTGTAAGCCCCGCTCAGACAATCATTTTGCCTTTTTGCATTTCTTTTTCTTGGTGATGGTTTTGATCACTGCCTCCTGTACAGTGTCATAAACTTCCATCCATATTTTTTCAGGCACTTTATCAGATCTAGTCCCTTGGATCTGTTTGTCACTTCCACCATATAATCATTAGGGATTTGGTTTAGGTCATACCTGAATGGTCTAGTGGCTTTCCCTACTCTCTTCAATTTATGCCTGAATTTGGCAATAAGGAATTTAAGTCTGAATTTGGCAATAAGGAGTACATGAACTGAGCCACAGTCAGCTCCCAGTCTTGCTTTTGCTCTCTGTATAGAACGTCTCCATCTTTGGCTGCAAAGAATATAATCCATCTGATTTCAGTGTTGACCATCTGGTGATGTCCATGTGTAGAATCATCTCTTGTGTTGTTGGAAGAGGGTGTTTGCTATGATAATTGTATTCTCTTGGCAAAGCTCTGTCAGCCTTTGCCCTGCTTCATTTTGTACTCCAAGGCCAAACTTGCCTATTACTCCAAGTATCTTCACTTCCTACTTTTGCATTCCAGGCCCTTATGATGAAAACGGCATTGTTTTATGGTGTTAGTTCTAGAAGGTCTTGTAGGTCATCATAGAACTGTTCAAGTTCAGCTTCTTCAGCATTAGTGGTTGGGGCATAGACTTGGATTACTGTGATACTGAATGGTTTGCCTTGGAAATGAACAGAAATCATTCTGTCATTCTTGAGATTGCACCCAGGTACCGCATTTGGAACTGTTGTTGACTATGAGAACTACTCCATTCTTCTAAGGGATTCTTGCCCACAGAGGTAGATATAATGGTCATCTGAATTAAATTCACTCATTCCAGTCCATTTTAGTTCACTGATTCCTATAATGTCGATATTCACTTTTGCCATCTCCTGTTTGACCACTTCCAGTTTATCTTGATTCATGGACCTAACATTCCAAGTTCCTACGCAATATTGTTCTTTATAGATAGGACTTTACTTGCATCACCAGTCACATCCACCACTGTGTGTTGTTTTCGCCATGATCTTAGTTTTTCTTAATAATTAGTTTTAAGCCAGCTCTTTCACTCTCCTCCTTCACCCTCATCAAGAGGTTCTTTAGTTTCTCTTCACTTTCTGTCATTAGAGTGGTGTCATCTGCATATCTGAAGTTGTTGATGTTTCTTCCGTCTATCTTGATTCTAGCTTGTAACTCATCCACCCTGACATTTTTCATGATGTGCTCAGAGTATAGATTAAACCAACAGGGTGACAGCACACAGCCCTCTTGTACTCCTTTCTCAATCTTGAACCAATCAGTTGTTCCATACAGGGTTCTAACTGTTGCTTCTCGATCCACATATAAGTTTCTCAGGAGACAGTTAAGATGGTCTGGTATTCCCATCTCTTTAAGAGATTTCCACAGTTTATTATGGTCCACATAGTCAAAGGCTTTGATATAGTTGATGAAGCAGAGGTAAGTATTTTTCTGGAATTCTCTAGCTTTCTCTATAATCCAGTGAATGTTGGCAATTTGATCTCTAGTTCCCCTTCCTTTTCTAAATCCAGCTTGGACATCTGGAAGTTCTTGGTTCACATAATTCTGAAGCCTAGCATGCAAGATTTTAAGCATGATCATACTAGCATGAGAGATGAGTGCAACTGTCCGATGGTTAGCACATTCTTTAGTATTACCCTTCTTGGCAACTGGGATGAGGATTGACTTTTTCCAGTCCTGTGGCCATTGCTGGATCTTCCGATTTGCTGACATATTGAATGCAACACGTTGATGGCATCCTTCTTTAGGGTTTTTAATAGTTCTACTGGAATTCCATCACATCCGCTAGGTTTATTAGCAGCATGTGCTTCCTAAGGCCCACTTGGCTTCACTCTCCAGAACGTCTGGCTCTGTATGGCTGACCACACCATGCAGTTCATTTGGATCTTTTTTATGCCATTCTTCTGTGTATTCTTCCCATTGATTCTTAATCTTTTCTGCGTCTACTAGGTCTCTACCATTTATGTCCTTTATTGTGCCCATCTTTGGGCAAAATGTTCCTTTGATATCTCCAATTTTCCTGAAGAGATCTCTGGTCTTTCCACTTCTGCCCTTTTCTTCTAGTTTTATTCATTGTTCTTTGAAGAAGGCCTTCTTGTCTCTCTGTGCTGTTCTTTGGAAATCTGTGTTTAGGTGGATATGCCTTTCCCTTTCTCCCTTGCTTTTCACTTCTCTTCCATCTTTAGCTATTTGTAAGTCTTCCTCAGATAACTACTTTGCCTTCTTGCTTTTCTTTTTCTTTGGGATGGTTTTGTTCTCTGCCTCCTGTACAATTTTGTGGACCTCCAGCCATAGTTCTTCAGGCACATTGTTAACTAGATCTTGTCCTTTGAATCTAGTTGGTACCTCTCCTGCATATTCATAGGGGATTTGATTTAAGTCAGACATGGATGGCCTAGTGGGTTTCTCCACTTTCTTTAGTTTAAGCCTGGATTTTGATATGAGAAGATGATGATTTGAGCCACAGTCAACTCCAGGTCTTGTTTTTCCTGACTGTGTGCTGATTCTCCATCTTCGGCTACAAAGAACTCAATCAGTTTGATTTGGGTATTGGCCATTTGGTGTCATTGCATGTGTCTGGTGTTAGAAGTAAGGTATGGATTGGGGGCAGGAGGAAAAGGGGAAAACAGATGATGAGATGGCTGGATGGCATCACCAACTCGATGGACACAAGTTTGGGCAGACTCCGGGAGTTGGTGATGGTCAGGGAGGCCTGGCGTGCTGTGATTCATGGAGTCGCAAAGAGTCGGACATGACTAAGCGACTGAACGGACTGATGATGCTGTAAAGAATAATATTGCATAGGGACCTGGAATGTTAGATCCATGAATCAAGGTAAACTGTGTCAACTACAAACTGGCACTTACCGAGAGCATTGCCAACAAGTGAACAGCAAAGGCGTTTGCCGTCTGCCTCTATGGAGACTGAACCCCGTGCTGCTGTAGCTGTTGCCCTTCAACAACCCAAGAGGGTGTTCAGGGTGGAGTGTGGCCCTCTGTGCTCCAGGGAATCTGGTGGGGCAGGTCTTTAGATAGTTGGATGTTTTTAGGAGTAGATTTTATGATCTCCATCCCTGCATCTTCTCATCTAGAGAAGCACTAAATCCCAACATCACATTCTCATCACTAACAAAATAACTTTTGTAAAATGGATGCTTCAGAATATTGAACTTCCCCTTCACCAAAGCCTTACCTATTGACCTTCCCCCACTGCCGCTTTGGAGCTCTCAAAGCTGTCTGGGATACTGCCTCCTGGTCTGCAGTCCTCATTTTGCCCCAAATAAAACTTAACTCACAACTCTCAAGTTGTACATCTTTTTTAGTCAACAACTAGAACTGGTCAAACAGGAGATGGCAAGAGTGAAAATTGTCATTTTAGGAATCAGTGAACTAAAATGGACCAGAATGGGTGAATTTAATTCAGAAGATGATTATGTCTACTACTCTAGGCAAGAATCACTTAGAAAAAATGGAGTTGCCCGCATAATCAACAAGAGTCTGAAATGCCACATTACCTGCCTCCTGAGAAACCTGCATGCAGGTCAAGAAGCAACAGTTAGAACTGGACATGGAAAAACAGACTGTTTCCAAATTGGGAAAGGAGTACGTCAAGGCTGTATATTGTCACTCTGCTTATTTAACATATGCAGAGTACATCATGCGAAATATCAGACTGGATGAAGCACAAGCTGGAATCAAGATTGCTGGGAGAAATATCTATAACTTCAAATATGCAGATGACATCATCCTTATGGCAGAAAGCAAACAGGAACTAAAGAGTCTCTTGATGAAAGTGAAAGAGGAGAGTGAAAATGTTGACTTAAAACTCAACATTCAGACCACTAATATCATGGCATCCAGTCCCATCACCTCATAGCAAATACATGGGGAAACAATGGAAACAGTGAGAGACTTTATTTTCTTGGGCTCCCAAATCACTGCAGATGGTGACTGCAGCCATGAAATTAAAGATGCTTGCTTCTTGGAAGAAAAGTTATGACCAACCTAGACAGCATATTAAAAAGCAGAGACCTTACTTTGCCAAAAAAGGTCCGTGTAGTCAAAGCTATGGTTTTTCCACCAGTCATGTATGGATGTAAAAGTTGGACTATAAAGAAAGCTGAGTGCCAAAAATTGATGCTTTTGAACTGTGTGTGGTATTAGAAAAGATTCTTGAGATTTCCTTGAGATCAAACCAAGGAGATCAAACCAGTCAATCCTAAAGGTAAGTAGTCCTGAATAGTCATCGGAAGGACTGATACTGAAGCTGAATCTCCAATGCTTAGGCCACCTGATGCTAAGAATGGACTCGTTGGAAAAGACTCTCATGCTGGGAGGGATTGAAGGCAGGAGGAGAAGGGGACGACAGAGGATGAGATGGTTGGATGGTACCACCGACTAGATGGACAAAGATTTGACCAAGCTCCAGGAGTTGGTGATGGACAGGGAAATGTGGTGTGCTGCAGTCCATGGGGTCACAAAGAGTCAGACCCGACTGAGTGACTGAGCAACTGAACTGAACTGAACTGAACTGAACTGAAGGTGGGCTTGCTCCATGAGAACTCATTCCCAGTGAATCAGTTCAGGGTGGAGTCCAACAACACCTCCCCTCTGCAAATGGGTACCCAACCAGATTGGCTTGTCCTGTAAAGAGAAAAACCCAGATTGAGGAGGAAAAAAAATGTTCATGGTGTGCACACCAGCACAACTTACCCTCTGGAATCGAGCCCATAGGCTCTTAACACAGAAGGATACACAAAACAAATGAACTGTCTATCGAATCGGGTAGACTTACCTTAAAACCAAGTCTGACTCTAGAAGTCTGCCTATTCCTTGTCTCAACTGCCAAGCGCTGGAGGCAGGTGGCGCTTCTTCAGGGAATCTTGAAGGAAAGAACATCAGGACAACAAATGGTCCCAGCAGCTTCCAGGGTCTTGCCCCAATATTCCCTGATCGGGGCCAGCTAGCCACAAGTAACAAGGCTTCTGGCAGGCTAAGCCAAATTTCTACAGAGTCCAAGCTCACTCTGATAACTGCACGACAGACCAATGAATTCCTTGAGAGATGAGGTGTTGAGGCAAGAAGAGACTTTAATTAGGGAGCCAGCTGACTAAGAAGAAGGCAGGCTAGTGCCCCAAAATAACCATCTTGTCAGGGCCTGGTTGCCAGGTCCTTTAAAGCAACAGAGACGGCAGGGAGGTGAGATAATAAAGAAAAAAGACTATTCAGTCTTTGCAAATGTCCCCCAGAATGGCAAGCCTCAGGCAGGGGAATGTGTTAGTTTCACTTCCTCCAGTCCTTCACAGGAGGGCGGCTCAGGTTGCAGGCCATTTTGTTTGCTTACAGTAACAAAAAGGGTTAAAGTCACAGAAGCAGATGTAGTGCAAATTTAAAATTAACCCTTCTGGGTTGCACTTCCAATAGCAAAGACGCACAACCAGAAAAATCTCCAATGAGAGGTTCAAGCTGGAACAAGACGTGGTACATATATACAGTGGACTATTTCTCACTCTTTAAAAACAGCTACTGAAATTAGGGAATTAAGACACTGTTAGCCACAGGGACTGACCTTGAAGGATCATAGGCAAAGGGAAGTCAGGCAGGCAGAGGAAGACTATGGTATAGGATGTACCTTCCCAGCAGAATAAAATTAGACATACAAGGCCAAAATTTTACAACCAAAAAGAGACTCAGAGAATTCAAAGATAAACAAAGGATTCCAGGGGAATAAAATATGTGAATGGCCTCATAGACAACAAATGTGAATCTGTAATAGATTATCCACAAGGAATATTCTTTTCTCCCCTTCCATCTGTTAGGTAGGTAGAAGAGGGAAAAGGAGTCCAAAAGGGTGGTGGCTAAAAGATAAGGAAGGGAAAAGCCCATGAAAATAGAACAGAGGAAGGTCCAAGGACCGGAGTGAGGACCTCAGGTAAAACAAACAACACTCCTGGCTGGCCCAGTTTACACAGGACAGGCCCAGGGGGAGATAAACATATAAATAGAGGAGCCAAAGCCAGCTCTCTCCCCACCCCCCCACCCCCCCCACCCCACCCCACCCCCACCCCCCGCGCGCTGGGGCGCTCTTCTCTTCGCATCTTTGGATCAACGTGCCCTCACACCTCGAAGATGGATTGTCCTGCTGTCTTCTAAATAAAATAGAGATGTAATGCTGAGCTGTAATACTGATTTGTATAAGACCTATAACATAGTCCATTTGAAAAATTCTGTGGAAAATTCTAAAAGAGATGGGAATGCCAGACCACCCGACCTGCCTCTTGAGAAACCTGTATGCAGGTCAGGAAGCAACAGTTAGAACTGGACATGGGACAACAGACTGGTTCCAAATAGGAAAAGGAGTGCGTCAAGGCTGTATATTGTCACCCTGCTTATTTAACTTATATGCAGAGTACATCATGAGAAACGCTGGGCTGGAAGAAACGCAAGCTGGAATCAAGATTGCCGGGAGAAATATCAATAACCTCAGATATGCAGATGACACCACCCTTATGGCAGAAAGTGAAGAGGAACTAAAGAGCCTCTTGATGAAAGTGAAAGAGGAGAGTGAAAAAAGTTGGCTTAAAGCTCAGCATTCAGGAAACGAAGATCATGGCATCCGGTCCCATCACTTCATGGGAAATAGATGTGGAAACAGTGGAAACAGTGGCTGACTTTATTTTGGGGGGCTCCAAAATCACTGCAGATGGTGACTGCAGCCATGAAATTAAAAGACGCTTACTCCTTGGAAGAAAAGTTATGACCAACCTAGACAGCATATTAAAAAGCAGAGACATTACTTCGCCAACAAAGTTCCATTTAGTCAAGACTATGGTTTTTCCAGCAGTCATGTATGGATGTGAGAGTTGGACTATAAAGAAAGCTTAGCATTGAAGAATTGATGCTTTTGAACTGTGGTGTTGGAGAAGACTCTTGAGAGTCCCTTGGACTGTGGGGAGATCCAACCAGTCCATCCTAAAGGAAATCAATCCTGAATATTCACTGGAAGGACTGATGTTGAAGCTGAAACTCCAATAGTTTAGCTACCTGATTAGAAGAACTGACTCATTTGAAGTTTTTCTATGTATACACAGAAAAGTATAACTGAGATAGATAATTCAGAAGGACCTGATGTTCAGCACTCTTCTTATCCTTCTATGGCAAAAAAAAAAAAAAAAGAGAGAGAGAGAGAGAGAGAAATACACCATGCCATAAATACGTACGCCTGCTTCAGGAGGCTGTACGCTGACAATAACCGCAAGATTTCAAATTCAGTGTATTGCACTGCAGCATCAACAATATGGTAAGAAAAGGAAAGAAAAGCAGTGCCTACTCTCTTATCTCTGACCTCCCTGTCTTGGGAAGCTATCACATCCCTGGAGCCTGGACAGGCTTGGGTCCTGCTGCTAAACTGGAGGTGATTGACACAACCCGGCAGGGTGCTCTTGGTTGACCCTTTTAAAGGTCTACTGTCTCTTACGTTCTGGCTGGGACCAAAGTCCCTCATGGCATCAAGGCCTCAAGTGATTTGAAAGCACCTTTCAGCTAGCTTCGACCTCTCTTAATGTTGGGGATCCCAGCTCAAGCCTCGTTCCTAAGAGTGCAACCTCTTAGCACTAGCACCTAAGCACCATCAGCAGCACACTGTGGTCCTGGAAAGATTAGCCAGGGCAGGCTGTTTGTGTGATGCTTTAGGGGGAAAGATTACTGAGACTCAAGCCCTCTCAGGTTAGTTCATGAACACTCATCCCTATTTCATTCCCAAGAAGCAAACTTTCCCTAAGGTTTTGGTTACCCCAGGTACCAAAGGTAGGCCTGAATAATGCTGCTGCCCTGTAGACATTTTCTGTAACTACATTTTCTCCAGTATTCACTGGCAACTCAAATCACGAGGGCTGGATTTCTGTTGATGACAGAAATTAACATTACCCACCTCAGGAAATGTCCTGGGGCGGATAATGGAGAAATTCCAAACACAGCTGACTTTCAATAACCCAACTGTTAAAAGCAAATTCTCCTGACAACTTTTAGGGAAAAAAAAAAAGCCAAAACAAATTCAAACCTCCACAACAGGACAAGATACTAAGGATCCCTAATTGCTGGAGGAATGCCATTCAAAACGACAATGGAAAATCAATCCCACCAGTCACAGTGGTCCTCATAACCAATCTACAACCAATAAACGTGGGAGAGAGCCTGGAGAAAAAGAATCCCCCTAAGCTGTCTCTGGGAATATACATTGGCGACAGTGAGTATAATGGATGGTTTCTGAATGCCTGAAAAAAGAGTCTCAGATTAAAACTAGGGTCTGACATTCCCACACCTTGGCCTATATCCTGAGAAAACCATTGATCAAAAGGCTTGGACACCCCAACAAAGCTTCAGCACTGCTTCTGATAGCTGAGACACACTACCAGCAAAATCTCCACTGAGGGATTAAAGCTGAAACAAGGTCTGGTACATATATACAGAAGACTATTTTTCACTCATAAAAAACCATCACTGAAATTAGGTAATTATGACAGTAGTAGCCACAGGGATGGTCCTTGAAGGATCACACACTAAGGGAAGTCTGTCAGGCAGAGGAAGATCATGGTATGTGAGGTACCTTCCAGGCAAAATAAAAGAAGACATACAAGGCAACAGACTTACAACCCAAAATGAGACTCAGAATTCAAAGTCAAAGGAAGTGTTCCAGAGAAACATAAGTGATGGGCCTGGGAATGAATTAGGATGTCCATGCCTACAAACACAAGAAATCTGTATTGTAATATATAATCTACAGTGATTATCCCCTTCCATCCTTTCTATCTTCCATATATAGACAGCAATCTGTATCTCTAAAGACAGCAATCTGTATCTCTAAGAGATAATCCACAAAAATTATCTCCTAAATTCCTTTCTTTATGTACACAGAAAAGTGTATCTAAACGTATAATTCACAAGGACCCAATGCTTGGCACTCTTGTCGACCTTCAATGGTAAAAAAAATGCAATAGAGATACACCATGAGTATGTTATGCCTGAATCGGGCGGCTGTACACTGAGGACAAGCGCAACACTGCGAATCTACTGTCCTCCAACATAGCATCGGCATGACGTTAAAGGAAAAGAAAAGCAGTGCCTGCTTTATTCCCTCCCATCTCCCTGACTTTGGGTGTGATCCATCCTGGAGCCTGTGCAGGCTTGGGTCTCCAGGCTAGACTGTTATGTTTTTGAGACAGCCTGGCAGGGTGTTCGTTGAGGTGTTTTTAAGCCTATATAGTCCGCTGTGCTCTGGTTGGGACCAGAGACCCGCGTGGGATCAAGTCCTCGGAGACCTTGAGGGCAATAGTCACCTAACCTCCCCGTCTCCTGATGCTGGAGTTCCCAGCTCAAGCCTTCTTTCTGAGAGTGCAGACTCCTAGGCACTGAAGCAGAGCCAGCAAGGTGCTGTGGTTCCAGCTGGGATTAGTCTGGAAGCAATGCGTGTGTGTGTGTGTGTGTGTGTGTGTGTGTGTCTGTGATGCTTTAGGGGAAATAAGTAGTGCGACACAAGCCCTTAAACGTTCACTCAGGTACATTCCACCCTATTTCACAACCCTGGAAGCCGACTTTCCCTAATGCTCTGTTTGCCCTAGGAACCAGAGTAAGCATCAAAAGTGCTGCCACCTTATGGAAATTTTCTGTAACTACAACTTGACCAAAGTCCTCTAATTCACAGGGGGACGGGGATGCTGTCACTGACAGCTTGCCTCAACAAAGGTCCTGAGGTAAATATTAGAAAAATAAATTGCAAACACGCCCAACTTGCAAGATGCCAATAGAAACGTAAATTTTCCACACATGCCTAACTAAAAGAAAAAGAAAGAAAAAATACCCTAACCACCACAAGACAAGATGCTCAGCATCCCTAATTATTGCAGCAAGAATGCTAATCGAAACAACAAACCAAATTCCACCAGTCAGAATGACCATTCTCACAAGTCTACAAATGATATATGTGGGAGAGAGCAGAGAGGAACAGGAAATCCCCACATGGTTGGCGGAACGATCACTGGCAACAGCCACTAGAACTGACAGCCTCTGCAGAGCAGGAAAAAAAAAAAAATTAAGAGAGCTAACCCTAGGATCTGACATCCCCATATCTCGGCCTATATCCTGCTGCTGCTGCTGCTGCTAAGTCGCTTCAGTCGTACCCGACTCTGTGCGACCCCATAGACCGCAGCCCACCAGGCTCCCCCGTCCCTGGGATTCTCCAGGCAAGAACAGTGGAGTGGGTGGCCATTTCCTTCTCCAATGCATGAAAGTGAAAAGTCAAAGTGAAGTCGCTCAGTCGTGTTCGACTCTTTCGCGACCCCATAGACTGCAGCCTACCAGGCTCCTCCATCCACGGGATTTTCCAGGCAAGAGTGCTGGAGTGGGGTGTCATTGCCTTCTCCACCTATATCCTGAGAAACCCATTATTCAAAATTCACATCACCCCAACATTCACTTCAGCTCTACTTACAAGAGCCAAGACAAAGACCCAGAAAAATGTCCACTGATAAATTAAGCTTAAAAAGGGCCTGGTACTTATAGACAATGGACGGTTATTCAGCCATGAAAAACTGGCAATGAAATTATGAAATTATTCCACTTGTAGCAATAGAAATGGATGCTGGAGAATCGCATACTAACTGAAATCAGCCAGACAGAGGAAGACAAGAGCATATAATGTCCCTTCTAGGCAAAATTTAAAGAGACAAAAAGGAGCTAAATTACAACACAAAAATTGACTCTGAGAATTCAAACACCAGAATTTTTAAAAATTAGAAAAGGAAAGGCCAAAGAGTTGATTAGAATGTTGGGCATAATACACACACAGAAATTTGGGTCTATACTAGCTACTCCACCAGGACCTGATGACCAGCATAGGAAACTATGCTGACCTTCAGCAAAAAACTTCTATGGGAAAAGAATACAGATATGCTGTATGCATATGTCATAAATAAATCAGGCAAACAGAAAACAGAAAACCACAAAATTAATATACTACAACATAGCATAGGCATGAAATTAAATAAAATAAAAGCATCGCTTTGTTTATTCCCTCCAACCTTCCTGATCTGCACTGCTATTCCATCCCTGGAGCCTGAGTAGGCTTGGGTCCCATCGCTGGATTGGAGTGGAGTTGAGACAGCGAAGCAATGAGCCCTTAATTGAGACCCCTCTTAAACCTCTTCTCTCTGGTTTTCCTGACTGAGATCAGAGTCCCTAGTGCTTCCAAAGAATGGGGACCCAGACCTCTATTTTCCAGGATCTTGGAAATGTTACCTAGCCCCCAGGACCTCTGGTGCTGGGGTTCCCAACTCAAGCTTCCTTTTTGAGAGTGCAGCCTCCTAGGACCCTCAGCAGGGTGCTGTGGCCCCGGTTGGAATGAATCTGAAGGGAATGGGTGAAGTTTTAGGGAGAAGAAGTGAGACACAATCCCTTAATTTGTTGCTCAGGCACATTCCACTCCAATTCACACCCCAGGAAGCCAAGTTGCCCTAACTCTGGTTGCCTAAGGAACCAGAGGTGGCCCGGGGAAAGTGCTGCCGTCTTGTGGACACATTCTGTAACTACAATTGCACCTCCAGGGCTTACTACTGCTGCTGCTGCTGCCAGCGCTTACTGGCATCTCTGTTTCTCAGCTGTCCTCAGGACGTGCCCTGGGGCAGAAATTGCAGAAATAAATTCCAAACACAACCGGCTTTCAGGAAGCCAACTGCCACAGGTAAATTTTCCTCACACCATTCACAGAAAAAAACAAAGACCCAAACCTCCACCACAGGACAAGATGCTCAGCATCCCTAATTACTGCAGGAATGCCAATCAAAATTAAAACAAGAAATCAAGTCCCATCAGAGCATCCTCAGGAGGCTACAAACACTAAGGGCAGGAGAGCCTGAGGAAAGGGAATGCCCCTACACAGTAGGTGGGAAGGCACACTCACAACACCTAGTACAATGGACAGTCTCTGAATGCCTAAAAATATACTATCAAGAGAGGCGAGGTCTAGGATCTGACATTCCCACTTCTGGGCCTAGATCCCAAGAAATCCATCATTCAAAGAGGCACATGAGCCCCGACTAGCACGGCAGCACTACGCACAGTAGCCCCACTCCTGTTCTTGGAGAGACCTTCTCTCAAAATTCAAAGCCTCTATTACTATCACAAACCCACCTTCTGATCTGTAGCCTGGCTACTGCTCCTCAACCCCAACTTCTTTTCCCCCACCCCGTTGCCTCCTCATCCATAAACCCCATAGTTTGGGATACAGACAACCCATCTGTCACCTCTCACCATGCTCCAGTTCATATCTGCCTCAAAAAGGCCTCTAAATCCCCCAATCAACCACAGTACTCAATCTCCCCAAAGCATCAAAGGTAAAAGCCTATCACCACTAAACTCCTACTTCAGGGCCTCTTGCACCCAAGCCACTCTCCCTATAACATCCCTATCTTACCCATCAAAAAGCCAAATGGCTCCTATCAACTGGTTCAGGACCTGAGACTTATCAATGCAGCTTTTATCCCCCTACACCCAGTAGCTCCAAATCCCTATACTCTTTTCTCTCTCATTCCTTCTTCCACTGCCCACTTCACGGTTCTACACCTCAAGGATGCCTTCTTTACCATTCCTTTACACCCAAACTCTCAAGACCTCTTTGCCTTTATCTGTACTGATACAGACAATCATTGCTCCCACCATTTGACAGGGACAGTCCTCCCTCAAGATTTTTGTGGTAGCCCTCATTTCTTTGGCCAAGCTCTAGCATCAGACCTAACCTCTCCTCCAATATGTGGATGAGCTCCTCCTTTGTAGTCCTTCACTTACACACTCTCAACAACACACAATACAACTCCTCAATTTTCTAGCCGATTGAGGCTATTGAGTGTCTCCCACCAAGGTTCAGCTCTCTCTTCCTAGAGTCACCCATCTTAAAGCCCTTTTATTACCAACCAAAATATATACTACTACTGATAGAAAGCCCCTTATATCCACCCTACCACTCCAACATCAAAAACAGAGATCCTGTCCTTCTTGGGGTTAGCTGGATATCTACGCCTCTGGATTCCTAATTTCACCCTCTTGGCACAACCCCTGTATCAAGCCACCCAAGGAGATCTTTCAGCATCCCTAGAGCTAAAATCAAATATCCACTCAGCCTTTAAGACCCTTAAGCAAACCATTCTCTCAGCCCCAGCTCTCGTACTTCCTGACCTTTCTTGGCCCTTTATACTCTACACTACTGAGAGAGAAAAAATTGCCCTAGGAGTTTTGGGACAAAATCAGGGCCCTCCTTCAACCCTGTCACTTATCTATCAAAGCAACTAGATCCACAATTCAAGGATGGCCGGCCTGCCTATGTACTCTGGCAGCAGCTGCACTCCTCACTCAGGAAAATAAAAAGCTTACTTTTGGAGCACCCACAGTCATTTTTTCACCACATGACTTTAGAGACTTACTTTCCCACAAATCCATGACCCTTCTATCTCTCTCACTCATCCAACTAATTCATGTCACCCTTCTTGAATCTCCCGAGTTCTCCTTTGAACACTGTCCTACTCTCAGCCCCACCACCCTTATCCCTAATTCTTCTGAGCCTCCCCATCCATACTTGCAAAGAGGCATAAGAAGACCTGATGCCCTGTTTCTCCCACATTTCCTAAACCCCTTTAAATAACCCTGACTTTACTTGGTAATTGATGGCAGCGCCTCTATGACATCAAAAGGAAAAAGGTAGCTGGATGTGCAATTGTCTCTGACACCAAAATTATTGAATCCCAGCCTCTTTCCTTGGGAACCACTTCCCAAAAGGTGTAACTTTACCAAAACAATAAACAACCCAAACAAAAGTGGAAAAAAGACCTAAACAAACTCTTCTCCAAAGAAGACATACAGATGGCTAACAAACACATGAAAAGATGCTCAACATCACTCATTATTAGAGAAATGCAAATCAAAACTATAATGAGATATCTCCTCACACCAGTCAGAATGGCCATCATCAAAAAGTCTACAAACAATAAATGCTGGAGAGGTTGTGGAGAAAAGGAAATGCTCTTGCACTGTTGGTGGGAATGTAAATTGATACAGCCACTATGGAGGACGGTATGGAGATTCCTTTAAAAACTTGGAATAAAACCACCATATGACCCAACAATCCCACTCCTAGGCATATACCCTGAGGAGACCAAACTGAAAAAGACACACGTATCCCATTGTTCACTGCAGCACTCTTTACAATAGCTAGAACATGGAAGCAACCTAGATGTCCCTAAACAGATGGATGGATAAAGAAGTTTTGGTACATATACACAGTGGAATATTACTCAGCCATAAAAAGGAACATATTTGAGTCAGTTCTAATGAGGTGGGTGAAACTAGAACTTATTATACAGAGTGAAGTGAGTCAGAAAGAGAAAGATAAATACCATATTCTAATGCATATATATGGAATCTAGAAAAATGGTACTGAAGAATTTATTTACAGGGCAACAGTGGAGAAGCAGACATGGAGAATAGACATGGACATTGGGAGAGGGCAGGAGAGGGTGAGGTGTATGGAAAGAGTAACTTGGAAACTTGCATTACCATATGCAAAATAGACAGCCAATGGGAATTTGCTGTATGTCTCAGGAAACTCAAAACTGGGGCTCTGTATCAACCTAGAGGGGTGGGATGGGAAGGGAGATGGGAGGGAGGTTCAAAAGGGAGGGGATATATGTATACCTATGGCTGATTCATGTTGAGGTTTGACAGAAAACAACAAAATTCTGTAAAGCAATTATCCTTCAATAAAAAATAAATAAAAATTTTAAAAGGCAGAATTTATTGCACTAACTAGAGCCTTTACCCTCACAGCTAATAAGAGGGCAAACACGTACACTAATTCTAAATATGCTTTCCACATCATACATTTCCATCCTGCCATCTGGAAGGAACGAGGCCTCCTATCTACCAAAGGCTCGCCCATAACTAACACTGCCGCTTATACTCCAGCTTTTAAAGGCAGCCAACATGCCAACTGAAGTAGGCATCATACATTGCTAAGGTCACCAGGTGGCCTCAGAGCTCATTTCACAGGGCAACAACACCGCAGACAGAGAAGCAAAGCGAGCCTCACTCCGATTATCAGCACAACAACTCATAGTAATCCCCAGCATAAAGCCGCTTCACCCCCCCGAAGAAAACACACGATTATTACCAAAGGGAGCACAGCCACAAGGAGACTGGTTACAAAAGAGGGCTGCTATGTCCCTCCCCAATCTCAGGCCACACAGATTCTTACGGACATTGATCAGGCACTAAACCTCTTTGCCATCTCTTAAGACCTCTTATGGCATCACCGACTTGAAGGACACGAGTTTGAGCAAGCTCCGAGAGTTGGTGATGGACAAGGAAGCCTGGTGTGCTGCAGTCCATAGGGCCCCAAAGAGTCAGACATGACTGAGCAACTGAACTGAACTGAAGACCTCTTATCACCCATCCTAACCTTCTTTCACTCCTACAACAAATCACTCCCTCTTGCGTTATCTGGTCTTCAGTCTCCCCACAGGGAACCCTAAAGACTATTCCTTCATTTCCAACACATCAGGCTCGAGGGCATATCCCAGAAGAGGACTGGCCAATTGACTTCATTCATGAAAATTAAAGCTCACACTCACTATCAGAGACACTTTCTCAGGGTGGACTGAGGTTTTTCCTACGAGACCAGAAACTGCCCCAGAAACTGAGTAACACAGATTCTCATATGAGAAAACATCCCTCGCTTTGGCCTCTCTCTCTTTCTCCAATCTGATAATGGGCTAGCTTTTATCTCCCAAATCACTTAACAAGTAACCCAATCCCTTGGCATAACCTGGAAACTACATATTCCTTACAGACCCTCCCTATCCAACTAATTCATGATCGACCTAAATAGGCGATTCAATTCATTCCTCTATTAATAACTATAGGAATAGCGGCCGGACTGGAACAGGTACAGCAGGACTCACAACTTCTTTAAATTACTACCAAAGCCTTTCTAAAGACCTCACTGAGAGCTAAAAGAAATAGCTACCAGCTTTATCACTATCCAGAACCAGCTAGATTCCCTGGCAGTTGTGGTCCTCCAAAAAAGAAGAGGATTAGACCTTCTCATGGCAGAAAAAGGGGGCCTGTGTCTATTTTTGGAGAAAGCTTGCTGCCTCTAGGCCAACAAATCAGGCATTGTAAAGGAAGAAAGTGAAAGTCACTCAGTCATGTCCTACTCTTTGCGACCATGGAATTCTCCAGGCCAGAATACTGGAGTGGGTAGCGTTTCCCATCTCCAGTGGATCTTCCCAACCCAGGGATCAAACCCAGGTCTCCTACATTGCAGGTGGATTCTTCACCAGCTGAGCTGCCAGGTTGTAAAGGAAACAGCCAGAAATCTGACAAATAGGGCCTCAAGAATACATCAACACCTCAGTAATTCACGGGAAAACTGGTTAAGCAATTGGAATTGGATGCCTTGGTCCTGCCTCTTTTAGGCCCTCTTCTTCTACTTACCCGTATTTTAGCTTTTAGCCCATGTTTCATGCATCTTTTTTTTAAATTTCTTCAGGACCACTTATGAGCCTTCACCAACCGAACTATCCATGAGCTACTTCTAACTCGCCCAAATTAACAAAAACTTTGACCCCACACAAATCCCCTTGACCCAAATTCCAGGCTTTTCTCATCTCACCTCCATGACACCCCTGTTCCACAGGAAGCAGTTACAGAAGATTGACCTTCGGCCCTTGTCCCAAATCAAAAAGGCTGAATGACAGGGTCCACATGGGGGCTCATGGTAGATATGGCTCATGATGTTGACCTTGCAAACAAAGAATAAAATCGCAGTGACCCTTGAGACCGACCAAATTGCCCAAACAGCATTCTGTTTTCCTTCTGACACCTACATTCTCAAGGCTATGAGACCACTGGATTCCAGACTTCCACCTATGTGCCCACTGGACTCAACTACAGCCAAAAATCCACCTCCTTTCAGGGAATTTTTCATTGGTGGGGTGTAAGAAAGACTCTATCAGAAAGGGAGGACAATGGTTCTCCTTAAGGGTCAGTTACCCCCTCGATTCCCTCCAATAATTTCCCTTTTCTTTGCCTGGCTGCAGGCGTGCTCTCTTTTCTCTGCCTGCACTTTCCTTACAGTAGCCACAGGGACAGATCTAGAATACTCATAAACTAAGGGAACTCAGCCAGACAGAGCAAGACAATAACTCAAGATGTCCCTTCTAGGCAAAATAAAATGAAAGTGAAAAAAGAACTGATTTACAACCCAAAGAGATTTTATTGAGTCCCAGATTGTTCTGGCCACCACAAAGTGATGTCTCTGCTTTTTAATATGCGGTCTAGGTTAGGAGCAAGCATCTTTTAAATTCATGGTTGCAGTCACCATCTGCAGTGATTTGGGAACCCAAGAAAATGAAATCTGTCACTTCTTCCACTTTTCCCCCTCTTATTTGCCATGAAGTGATGGGATCAGAGTGATCACACCATCGTGATTACCTGGGTCGTGAAGATCTTTTTTGTACATTTCTTCTGTGTATTCTTGCTGTTTCTTCTTAATACCTTCTGCTTCTGTTAGGTCTCTACCATTTCTGTCCTTTAAAGAGCCCATCTTTGCATGAAATGTTCCCTTGGTATCTCTAATTTTCTTGAAGAAATCTCTAGTTTTCCCATTCTATTGTTTTCCTCTGTTTCTTTACGTTGATTGCTGAGGAAGGCTTTCTTATCTCTCCTTGCTATTCTTTAGAACTCTGCATTCAAATGGGTATATCTTTCCTTTTCTCCTTTGCTTTTCGCTTCTCTTCTTTACTCAGCTATTTGTAAGGCCTCCTCAGAGAGCCATTTTGCTATTTTGCATTTCTTTTTCTTGGGGATGGTCTTGATTTCTGTCTCCTGTACAGGGTCACGAACCTCTATCCATAGTCCATCAGGCACTCTGTCTATCAGATCTAGTACCTTAAATCTATTTCTCACTTTCACTGTATAGTCATAAGGGATTTGATTTAGGTCATACTTGAATGGTCTAGTGGTTTCCCCACTTTCTTCAATTTAAGTCTGAATTTGGTGATAAGGAGTTCATGATCTGAGCCACAGTCAGCTCCTGGTCTTGGTTTTGTGTTTTTTTTTTTTTTTTTTTGCTGACTGTATAGAGCTTCTCCATCTTTAGCTGCAAAGAATATAATGAATCTGATTTCAGTGTTGACCATCTGGTGATGTCCATGTGTAGAGTCTTTTCTTGTGTTATTGGAAGAGGGTGTTTACTATGACCAGTGTGTTCTGGTTGGCAGAATTCTATCAGCCTTTGCCCTGCTTCATTCTGTACTCCAAGGCCAAATTTGCGTGTTACTCCAGGTGTTTCTTGACTTCCTACTTTTGCATTCCAGTTTCCTATAATGAAAAGGACATCTTTTCAGGGTGTTAGTTCTAGAAGGTCTTGTAGGAATTCATAGAACCATTCAACTTCAGCTTCTTCAGCATTACTGGTTGGGGCATAAACTTGGATTACCATGATATTGAATGGTTTGCCTTGGGAACAGAGATCATTCTGTCGTTTTTAAGACTGCATCCAAGTACTGCATTTTGGACTCTTCTGTTGACTATGATGGCTACTCCATTTCTTGTAGGGGATTCCTGCCCACTGTAGCAGATATAATGGTCATCTGAGTTAAATTCACCCATTCCAGTCCATTTTAGTTCACTGATTCCTAGAATGTCGATGTTTACTCTCGCCATCTCCTGTTTGATGACTTCCAATTTGCCTTGATTCATAGACCTAACATTCCAGGTTTCTATGCAATATTGTTCTTGACAGCATAGAACCTTGCTTTTATCACCAGTCCCATCCACAACTGAGTGTTGTTTTTGCTTTGGCTCCATCCCTTCATTCTTTCTGGAGAATGAAAGAATTCTCACACTCATCTAGAGCCAGACATCCTGGAATGTGAAGTCAAGTAGGCCTTAGGAACATCACTATGAACAAAGCTAGTGGAGATGATGGAATTCCAATTGAGTTATTTCAAATCCTGAAAGATGATGCTGTGAAAGTGTTGCACTCAATACGTCAGCAAATTTGGAAAACTCAGCAGTCATCACAGGACTGGAAAAGATCAGTTTTCATTCCAGTCCCAAAGAAAGGCAATGCAAAAGAATGCTCAAACTACCACACAATTGCACTCATCTCATACGCTAGTAAAGTAATGCTCAAAATTCTCCAAGCCAGGCTTCAGCAATACGTGAACTGTGAACTTCCAGATGTTCAAGCTGGTTTTAGAAAAGGCAGAGAAATCAGAGATTAAATTGCCAACATCTACCAGATCATCAAAAAAGCAAGAGAGTTCCCGAAAAACATTTATTTCTGCTTATTGACTATGCCAAAGCCTTTGACTGTGTGGATCACAATAAACTGTGGAAAATTCTAAAGGAGATGGGAATACCAGACCACCTGACCTGCCTCTTGAGAAACCTGTATGAAGGCCAGGAAGCAACAGTTAGAACAGGACATGGAACAACAGACTGGTTCCAAATAAGAAAAGGAGTACGTCAAGGCTGTATATTGTCACCCTGCTTATTTAACTTCTTTGCAGAGTACATCATGAGAAATGCTGGACTGGAAGAAATGCAAGCTGGAATCAAGATTGCCAGGAGAAATATCAGTAACCTCAGATATGCAGACGACACTATCCTTATGGCCAATGTGAGGAACTAAAGAGCCTCTTCATGAAAGTGAAAGTGGAGAGTGGGAAAGTTGGCTTAAAGCTCAACATTCAGAAAATGAAGATCATGGCATCTGGTCCCATCACTTCATGGCAAATAGATGGAGAAACAGTCGGAAACAGTGGCTGACTTTATTTGTGGGGGGGGGCTCCAAAATCACTGCAGATGGTGATTGCAGCCATGAAATTAAAAGACGCTTACTCCTTGGAAGGAAAGTTATGACCAACCTAGACAACATACTAAAAAGCAGAGACATTATTTTGTCAACAAAGGTTCTGTCTAGTCAAGGCTATGGTTTTTCCAGTGGTCATGTATAGATGTGAGAGTTGGACTATACAGAAAGCTGAGTGCCAAAGAACTGAAGCTTTTGAACTGTGGTGTTGGAGAAGCTCTTGAGAGTCCCTTGGACTGCAAGGAGATCCAACCAGTCCCTCCTAAAGGAGATCAGTCCTGGGTGTTCATTGGAAGGACTAATGTTGAAGCTGAAACTCCAATACTTTGGCCACCTGATGCGAAGAGCTGACTCATTTGAAAAGACCCTGATGCTGGGAAAGATTGAGGGCAGGAGGAGAAGGGGACAACAGAGGATGAGATAGTTGGATGGCATCACCAACACAATGGGCATGAGTTTGGGTAGACTCTGGCAGTTGGTGATGGACAGGGAGGCCTGGCATGCTGCGGTTCATGGGATCACAAAGAGTCAGACACGACTGAGCAACTGAACTGAACTGAACAGATGGGACCAGATGCCATGATCCTGGCTTTTTGAATGTTGAGTTTTAAGCTTTTTCACTCTCCTCTTTCATCTTCATCAAGAGGCTCTTTAGTTTCTCTTCACTTTCTCAAGTGAGTGGCTTATCTTTAGGAATGCAGCCAGTGCGATTTATCACGTTAAAGATCAGAGGGGGAAACCACTGTAATTTCTATTAAGAATTACACTTGAACCAGTGTAATTAGGCTACAAAGAGGAGATGAAAGTCATAGGAATTGAAAAGTAAGAAATACAAAGCCATCATGTATCGTATACAATATGATGATGTCCAAAATCCAAACAATTTTTTAAATAAATCTGAATTTAAGATGATCCTTGGTCATAGGTCAGTGATCTATTGTGTTCCTTTATAAAAATAAAAAGAAGTTGAAAACAAAAGAATTTTAAATATGATTTACCAAAAATGTGTAAAAGACCAAACAGGAATAAATCTAGTACAAGTTAGATTGCAAACTACAAAATACTATTTTGCACTAAGAAAATTAAAGGGGAAACATTTAAAGACATAAATGGATATATCAGGTTTGTGGATTAAATTTTTCAATATTGTAAAGCTATCAGCTGTACCCAGATTGATCCATAGGCTTAATCTTAATTAAAATCCCTGTAGAATACTTCAGTAATTCTTTTTTAATCCCAGTAGAAGTTGTTGTGGAAATTATCAAGATGGCTGTAAAATCATACAGCAAGTCAAAGGGTTTAGCATGTTCAAGCAAGAACAAAGCTGGAGAATTTATGTCATCATCTATGGAGAATTTTTATTATAAAATAATTAACACAGTAGGAAATTGGGAGAGAAAGCCCAACTAAGGGAACAGAATTGAGAATTTAGAAGGAAATACACACAAACAGAGAATTACCTGATTTATGATAATAGAGACAGTGTAATGGAAAGAGTGACTTTTTAATGATGGTTCTGGGTTGATTGGCTCACTATAGGGGAACAAAATGCCTTGAAACCCAGCATAAAAATATATCAATGTCCAATGTATTCCAGGTGTAAAAGTGAAACATGGAATCCTATGACTAACAACCTGGGAGTATTAAATATGCCATAAGCATTGTTGTATTACGTTGCTTCTCCATTTCTGTTTATGAAGTGTGAATGGGTGCTCAGCCGTGTCTCTTTGAGGTACTTACTAACCACTTGTTAACTGAATGAAACAGTGGTTTAACTCAAACTATGAATTGAAGGATCACATTCTTTCTTTGTAGAGAATATCTATAACTCCAACTATAACATTATAAGTCTTTTTGCTATAGACATCTTTTCTGTGTGGTATTTAATGAGGTAAGCCATCCATTGATGTAACACATGCAAAAGATAGGCATTCTACTTTAAATTACATACTAATCACATTCGAATGGTTTAAGAGAGAAACATCAATGCCTTTACAAATGTCGCCATCTTTATGCATTTCGGCACACCTAAGAAGAATTCAGGAATGCTCTATTTTCTCCATCTAGAAAGATCTGCCTTCTCTTATCCCTGTACGGTATCCAAGAAATCTATCAAGGTTATCCTTCCCTGAATAACATCAAGGAGATGATTTTTGCTTCCTTCCTGAACTTCTGAACTCTCTGTACTTGCTGGTCACTTATTAAACACTGCCTTTCTTTGTTAGAAAATTAAAGTGTTAGTCTCTCAGTCATGGCCAACTCTTTGTGACCCCATGGACTGTACCCTGCCAGGTTTCTCTGCCAATGAGATTTTCCAGGCAACAATACTGGAGTAGCTTGCCATTCCCTTCTCCAGGAGATCTTCCCAACCCAAGGGTCAAACCTGGATCTCCCACACTGCAGGCAGATTCTTTACCAACTGAGACACCAAGTGTAGTATAAAGCTGTGTGGCTCCAGATGAATTTTAAACCCTTTTGCTGGAGATAGAAATCACACCTATTTACCAATAATCTAACATAGCATAATTTAATTGACTAGTTACAAAGACTGATCAAGATTGAGCTCTCTAATAGCTAATATATGAAACAAATATTCAAGTATTAAGAATAATATCTCTTGAAGATATAGTAAAAGTTATAATTAACTTCCAAGTAATGGAATTCGTAAGGAAGCCTGGGGTTGAAGAACAAAAACAAAACCTATTCAAGGAAGTCTGGGTTTAAAGAACAAAAATAAAATCTATTCAAAAGCAAAGGTCTTGTAGGTCTAGAAGTTCTTGTAGGTCTTCATAGAACAGTTGAACTTCAGCTTCTTTGGCATTTGTGGTTGCAGATATGCAGATGACACCACCCTTATGGCAGAGAGTGAAGAGGAACTAAAAGGCCTCTTGATGGAAGTGAAAGAGGAGAGTGAAAAAGTTGGCTTAAAGCTCAACATTCAGAAAACGAAGACCATGGCATCTGGTCCCATCACTTCATGGGAAATAGATGGGGAAACAGTGTCAGACTTTATTTTTCTGGGCTCCAAAATCACTGCAGATGGTGACTGCAGCCATGAAATTAAAAGACGCTTTCTCCTTGGAAGGAAAGTTATGACCAACCTAGATAGCATATTGAAAAGCAGAGACATTACTTTGCCGACTAAGGTCCGTCTAGTCAAGGCTACAGTTTTTCCAGTGGTCACGTATGGATGTGAGAGTTGGACTGTGAAGAAGGCTGAGTGCCGAAGATTGATGCTTTTGAACTATGGTGTTGGAGAAGACTCTTCAGAGTCCCTTGGACTGCAAGGAGATCCAACCAGTCCATTCTGAAGGAGATCAACCCTGGGATTTCTTTGGAAGGGATAATGCTAAAGCTGAAGCTCCAGTACTTTGGTCTCAATGCGAAGAGTTGACTCATTGGAAAAGACTCTGATGCTGGGAGGGATTGGTGGCAGGAGGAGAAGGGGACGACCGAGGATGAGATGGCTGGATGGCATCATTAACTCGATGGACGCAACTCTGAGTGAACTCTGGGAGTTGGTGATGGGCAGGGAGGCCTGGCGTGCTGTGATTCATGGGGTCGCAAAGAGTCGGACACGACTGAGCGACTGAACTGAACTGAACTGATAAATAAAACTGCTTATAAACCTTCAGAGATGGTAGAATGCTAAAATATTGTGAAAAATCAAACCTATTCCATTTAGTTCCCGACATATTCTGAAAAGGCAAAGAGGAGATCCAATAGGTTTCATCAACCAGTCAGTTGCTAAGCAACTCATCACTAAGATGGATGTAAAGTGCCTTGATAATAATAATGGGCATCATGGCATGTCCTTGCAGTAGTCCAGTCACACAATCATAAGTAAATACAAAAATAAAGAAGGATTAAGCCAGGTAGCCCTCAGATACTAACCTCAAATGACTGACCTTTGAAAAGGTCCTCTGTCATAGCACAAACATAAGTACCGAACACTTGACCATTTCACACCAGATATTCTTCATTACGGAAGTACTTCCTGAGTCACAAGAGCACTACGAAAACAATCTGAGTAATGACGTGCTTAAAATAAAACAAAAATCTTCATTTTCATCTTCATTTTCATATTTTCCATTTATGTTGTAAAGTAGTACGCTTAAAATTAAATCCTAAATTCTCAAGTTATTATCACTGTCATTTTCACTGCTGAAGACTAAAAACTTCATTTATGATTAAAATAAAATAGTTCTAAAAAGTACTAGTTGCATGGGAAGGTTTTTGAAAATGCACCAGGTACCTTTTATTAACTAGCGGCAATTACATTTTTTATAATTATACAGTCATGCAGAGAAATAAGAGCATACTGAAATTAAAGAGAATAATTAAACAGTAGAGGCAAAATAAAGTCCTAATTGTTGAAAATCTCAAAAATGACAGAATGATTTCTATTCATTTCCAAGGCACACCATTCAACATCACAGTAATCCAAATCTGTGCCCCAACCACTAATGCTGAAGAAGCTGAACTTGAACAGTTCTGTGAAGATCTACAAGAGCTTATAGAACTAACACCAAAAAAAAAGATGCCCTTTTCATTATAGGGAACTGGAAGGCCAAAGTAGGCTGTCAAGGGATAGCTGGAGTAAGAGGCAAATTTGGCCTTGAAGTACAAAATGAAGCAAGTCAAAGGCTAACAGTTTTGCAGAGAGAACACACTGTTCATAGCAAACACCTTCCAGCAACACAAGAGAAGACTCTACACATGGACATCCCCAGATGATTAATACTAAAATCAGGTTGATCATATATTTTGCAGCCAAAGATGGAGAAGCTCTATACCGTCAGCAAAAACAAGACCAGAAGCTGGCTGTGGCTTAGATCATGAACTCCTTATTGCCAAATTCAGACTTAAATTGAAGAAAGTGGGGAAAACCACTAGACTATTCAGGTATGACCTAAGTCAACTCCCTTATGATTATATTCTGGAAGTGACACATAGATTGAAGGGATTAGATCCGATAGAGTGCCTGAAGAACTATGGACGGAGGTTCATGACATTGTACAGGAGGCAGTGATCAAGACCATCCCCGAGAAAAAGAAATGCAAAAAGGTAAAATGGTTGTCTGAGGAGGCCTTACAAATAGCTGCAAAAAGAGGAGAAGCAAAAAGCAAAGGAGAAAAGGAAAGATATACCCATTTCAATACAGAGTTCCAAAGAATAGCAAGGAGAGATAAGAAAGCCTTCCTCAGTGATCAATGCAAAGAAATAGAGGAAAAAAACACAATGGGAAAGACTAGAGATCTCTTCAAGAAAATTAGAGATACCAAGGGAACATTTCATCCAAAAATGGGCTCAATAAAGGACATAAATGGTATGGACCTAACAGAAGCAGAGGATATTAAGAAGAGATGGCAAGAATACACAGAAGAACTATACAAAAAAGATCTTCATGACCCAGATAATGACAATGGTGTGATCACTCACCTAGAGCGTGACATCCTGGAATGTGAAGTCAACTGGGCCTTAGGAAGCATCACTATGAACAAAGATATTGGAGATGATGGAATTCCATTTGAACTAGTTCAAATCCTAAAAGATGATGCTGTGAAAGTGTTGCACTCAATATACCAGCAAATTTGGAAAACTCAGCAGCGGCTACAGGACTGGAAAAGGTCAGTTTTCATTCCAGTCCCAAGGAAAGGCAATGCCAAAGAATGTTCAAACTACTGCACAATTGCACTCATCTCACATGCTAGCAAAGTAATGCTCAAAATCCTCCAAGCCAGGCTTCAACAGCACATGAACCATGAACTTTCAGACGTTCAAGCTGGATTGAGAAAAGGAAGAGGAACCAGAGATCAAACTGCCAACATCTATTGAATCATTGAGAAAACAAGAGAGTTCCAGAAAAACATCTACTTCTGCTTTATTGACTATGCAAAGCCTTGACTGTGTGGATAACAACAAACTGGAAAATTCTTCAAGAGATGGAATAACAGACCACCTGACTTGCCTCCTGAGAAATCTGTGTGCAGGTCAGGAAGCAACACAGTTGCTTCTTTTCACAGTTAGAACTGGACATGGAACAACAGACTGGTTCCAAATCAGGAAAGGAATAGGTCAACACTGTATATTGTCATGCTGCTTATTTAATTTATATGCAGAATACATCATGCGAAATGCCAGGCTAGATGAAGCACAAGCTGGAATCAAGATTGCTGGGAGAAATAGCAATAACCTCAGAAATGCAGATGACACCACCCTTATGTCAGAAAGGAAAGAAGAACTAAAGAGCCTCTTGATGAAAGTGAAAGAGGAGAGTGAAAATGTTGGCTTAAATCTCAACATTCAGAAAACTAAGATCATGGCATCTGGTCCCATCACTTCATGGCAAATAGATGGGGAAACAATGGAAAAAATGACAGACTTTATTTTCTTAGGCTCCCAAATCACTGCAGATGATAACTGCAGCCATGAAATTAAAAGATGTTTGCCTCTTGGAAGAAAAGTTATGACCAACCTAGACAGCATATTAAAAAGCAAATACATTACTTTGTCAACAAAGGTCCATCTAGTCAAACCTATGGTTTCCAGTAATCATGTATGGATTTGAGAGTTGGACTATAAAGAAAGTTGAGTGCCAAAGAACTGATGCTTTTGAACTGTGGTGTTGGAAAAGACTCTTGAGAGTCTCTTGGACTGCAAGGAGATCAAACCAGTCAATCCTAAAAGAGATCAGTCCTGAATATTCATTGAAAGGACTAATGCTGAAGTTGAAACTCCAATACTTTGGCACCTATTTCGAAGAGCATACTCATTTGAAAAGATGCTGTTGCTGGGAAAGATTAAAGCAGGAAGAAAAGGGGACAACAGAGGATGAGATGGTTGGATGCCATCACCGACTCGATGGATATGAGTTTGAGCAAGCTCCGTGAGCCGTATGCACCTTTCCCCTTGATCACAAATTCTCAGGAGCTACAGATAAGGACTCTCTACAAATTGATGACAGTAGATAAAATTGTGGTTTTCCTGTTGGCTCAGACGGTAAAGAATCTGCTGTAATGCAGGAGACCCAGGTTTGATCCCTGGGCTGGGAAGATCCCATGGAGGAGGGTATGGCAACTCACATCAGCAATCTTGCCTTGAGAATCCCACGGACAGAGGAGTCTACTGAGCTACAGTCCCTAATCTGGTTGTGTGAGCACACGCCATTAATGTCATGAGTTATTTCTGCTTTCAGTTTCACCCCAGAGCATTCTACATGTGAGTGTCTTTTTTCTTTTTTTAAAATAAATTTATTTCATTGGAGGATAATTGCTTCAGAATGTTTTTTTAAATCATTTTTTTACAAATTATTTCATTGGAGGATAATTGCTTCAGAATGTTTGTTTTGTTTTTATTTTTATTTTTTAATGTTTATTTATTTTTAATATAAATTTATTTATTTTAATTGGAGGCTAATTACTTTACAATATTGTATTGGTTTTGTCATACATCAACATGAATCTGCCATGGGTATACACGTGTCACCCATCATGAACCCCCCTCCCACCTCCCTCCCCATACCATCCCTCTGGGTCATCCCAGTGCACCAGCCCCAAGCATCCTGTATCATGCATCGAACCTGGACTGGTGATTCATTTCATATATGATATTATACATGTTTCAATGCCATTCTCCCAAATCATCCCACCCTCTCCCTCTCTCACAGAGTCCAAAAGACTCTTCTATACATCTGTGTCTCTTTGAGTATCTTATATATAACAGAGCAGACTTCAAAGGAAAATGAACGGTCCTCTTCAATTTTCTTCCTCTCAGGGTAATTTTAAAATTGTGTTCCCTCTGATTCATTTATGTCCTCAAAGTAAGTTAGACGGTCTTACTACTGACAAGAGTTGCCAAGAGCTACACAAAACAAGGTTGAAAAAAGTTGGGACTAAAAGAAAGTGCAATATTTTTTGACAATAAATATGTAATCTTTCTCTGAACGTTTTCTAAAAGTTACATTTGTATCTCAATTTCTGAAGATAAATTTCTATAATTTAACAAAAAACTAAATTAAAAGTGAAATGTCTTTGACAAATTAACTATATGAACCCTTGGAATGCATTAAAATGATAAGCGAGTTCATGGTGTTGACTGAGTTCACATGTCAACTGTCAGGTACCGTGTGAGCGCCTCTGAGCTGACAGCTCTCTGCTATTCAGTTGTTCAGTCACTTTCGACTCTCTGTGACCCACGGACCGTAGCCCACCAGGGTCTTCTGTCCATGGGGTTCTCTAGGCAAGAACACTGGAGTGGGCTGCATACTCTTTTCCAGGGCATCTTCCCGACCCAGGGATTAAACCCACATCATTGGCAGGCAGTTTCTCTACCACTGAGCCACCTGGGAAGCTCCCCCCTGCCCATCCCCGCCCTAAGCCAAGGTTACTGGCCTGCTGTTTTTTCTGTGGAAGCTGAAATAGAAACCACAGCCAGCTCCCTGCCCCTCCTCAGCACAGACCAAGTGGGCAGCTCACCCCTCGCCCCATCATGCCTCACCGAGCCTCCTCTGGCCAACATTTTCCACTGGAATCACTGAACAGGCCATTTTCAAATATTCTGTGTAGATTAAGTACAAAGAGCACTGTGTACCTTCATTAAAATAGAAACCTAATTGTTCTGACTTAACAAACATAAATCAAGTGTTATTATTAACAAATAAAAAGACCCACACCTTTGAGAGTTGCCAAGGGTTTTCACAGATGTCTACCTTCAAATAGTCAGTTCTTTCTCCTTTTCCACTTCATTTAATCAATCAGAAAAGGCAAGTCTACTTTTTTCAAAAGCCACATTTCCCAATGGGAAGTCAAGAGCCCAGGAAACAATTATGGAAAACGGGGCAGAGCAAAATGCAACAGCCATTCATGCTGTTTCAAGTTTTCCTGAACATCCGTTTTCGGTCGCTTCTTTCTCTCTTAAACAGGTTATACCTAATGTGCTCAAAAAGCTAGAGTCTGGAATATGAAGAACTGTTTTGGCTAATATAGAAAGTACTTTCTTACAATATCAGAACTAAAGGTACAGAGTCTTAGAGAGTAGACAAAACCATCCTTTCTCTTCCGGTCTACTAATTTCTTCAATCTGATAAAGAATAATCTGATTTCTTCAAGCTGATTTGATCCAAATCAAAAATAGGGCTAATGTACATAGCTTTTAATTTGAGGTATTAATAAATCAGTTTAAGTATTAATAAAACAGTTTAAATTACTGTTTTATATATCTCACAAGAACTTTCACCAACTGATCCATAAATAGGATGACTAAATGGGGTTTTGTAATGTATGTTTTTGAAAAAAAAATTCATCTTCTTCAGGTAATTGTTTTATGACTTCATTTTGAGAAGTATCTTAGATTATTTTAAATCAGGACACAATTGAGAAAGGCCGTAATAATGCCTTTCAGAGAAGTAAGAAAGAACTAGGCGTGCTGCTGTCTCTGCCCAGTGCTGCGGAGACAGGGCTCAGCACATACAAGAACGGGTCCGCTGAAGAACTAGACCTGCTCTGTGCTCAGCATTAGCAAGAGCCCCAAGGCAACAATGAAGATGCTGTCAAAGTGTAACTGAGAATCTGGTAGTGATTCTCACGACGTCGTGGAAGGCAGTTTTACAGTCATCACTTTGAAACTTATAAGCCAGAGTTTTGGTAAGAGTGCACGCTTTCTGCAGATGTATGAAGACACGCTTTGTGCTTTGTGCTGTGTGTGTCTAAAACCTGTTGAAATAGCAGTGTGACTTGGCAAATGCACTCAACTGTACATTTAGGCATCACCACAAATCAGGGAAGAAGATCCCACACGCTGCAATGAAGACCTGGCACAGCAAACCAAGTTAACATTTCTGGACTTCCTTGGTGGCTCAGACGGTAAAAGCGTCTGCCTACAATGCGGGAGACCTGGGTTCGATTCCTGGGTCGGGAAGATCCCCCTGGAGAAGGAAATGGCAACCCACTCCAGTACTCTTGCCTGGAAAATGCCGTGGACGGACTGAGGAGCCTGGCAGGCTATAGTTCATGGGGTCGCAAAGAGTCGGACACGAATTAGAGACTTCACTTTCACTTTCACAAATCAAACTTATCACTTTTTAAAAGTGAAATTTTCAGGGATTTTCCTGGTAGTCCAGTGGTTAAGAATCCACCTGGCAATGCAGGGGGCTCGGGTTCAATCACTGAGTGGAGAACTAAAATCCCACACTTCAGTAGGGAGAATCCCACATTTAGAGGAGCGGCTGAGGATAGAAGCTCAGTTGTGAAGATGCTACCATCATCACCGTCTGCCTCCTGACGGAATTTAGAAGCTTAGGAAAGAGTTTTTCTCACTCTCTCTCTTAGTGAGACGCTTGGGGCAGGTTATCTGGGAGCTCGGCGTCTGCAGAATGCAGGCGGAGTGTCATGAGCACTACGGGCATCGGAAGGCTTGGCTGGAGCTGGAGCCTTTGCGTGGTCCAGCAGCACAGGTGAGGGCGGGAGGGAGGCCCCACTTCCGGATCACCTGTACCTTTCCAGAGCTGCTGGGTCCTCCCTCAAGTGGTAGCCACTTCCCCCTAAGGGCCGCAGGGGGAGGCGGAGGAAGCGTCCAGTTCCATATCAGGAAAAGAGTACCTCAAGGCTGTCTACTGTCATCCTGCTTATTTAACGTCTGTGCAGAGTTTATCAGAGAAATGCTGGGCTGGATGAAGCATAAGCTGGAACCAAGATAATAACCTCAGATAGGCAGATGACACCACCCTTATGGCAGAAAGCGAAGAGGAACCAAGGAGCCTCTTGATAACGGTGAAATGGGGGAGTGAAAAAGCTGGCTTAAAACTCAACATTCAAAAAACCAAGATCATGACATCTGGTCCCATCACTTCTTGCCTGGAAAATCCCATGGACGGAGGAGCCTGGTGGGCTGCAGTCCATGGGGTCTCTAAGAGTCTGACAGGACTGAGCGACTTCATTTTCACTTTTCACTTTCATGCATTGGAAAAGGAAATGGCAACCCATTCCAAGAACCCTCCAGTGTTCTTTCCTGGAGAATCCCAGGGACGGGGGAACCTGCTGGGCTGCCGTCTATGGGGTTGCGCAGAGTGGGACACGACTGAAGAGACTTAGCAGCAGCCCATCACTTCATGGCAAATAGATGGGAAAATAATGGAAACAGTGAGAGACTTTATTTTCCTGGGCCCCACTGCAGATGGTGACTGCAGCCGTGAAATTAAAAGACACTTGCTCCTTGGAAGAAAAGCTATGACTACCTAGACAACATATTCAAAAGCAGAGACATTACTCTGCTGACAAAGGTCTGTCTAGTCAAAGCTATGGTTTTTCCAGTAGTCATATATGGATGTGAGAGTTGGACCATAAAGAAGGCTGAGCACCAAAGAATTGATGCTTTTGAACTGTGGTGTTAGAGAAGGCTCTTGAGGGTCCCTTGGACTGCAACAGTCAATCCTAAAGGAAATTAGGCCTGAATATTCATTGGAAGGACTGATGCTGGAAGCTGAAGCTCTAATCCTTTGGCCACCTGATGCGAAGAGCAGACTCATTTGCAAAGATCCTGATGCTGGAAAAGACTGAGGGCAGGAGGCGAAGAGGACAGCAAAGGATGAGATTGTTGGATTGCATCACTGACTCAATGGACATGAAACATCTCAGCAAACTCTGGGAGATGATGAAGGACAGGGAAGCATGGTGTGCTGCAGTCCATGGGGTTGAACTTCAGCGAATGAACAACAACAACTCTACAGAAAACTCTACAAGTCCATATTCATTGTGAGCTGCTCTTATGTCTAAATTAAATTGTTCCTACTGGGATAGCAATGCATTTTCACTTGTTCTTTTTTGGATGAAGAATGATGCCTGTCCACCGCCTCCCAATGATTTTGGCAAAGGTGAGCAATGAGCAGAGAAAAGAGAAAGAGGTGAAAAGGCAGGACTGGAAAGGGAAGAGAAGAGCCCGTAGTCAGTTATTGGATCAGACCTTCTGCTCTGTGGGCTATTGTCACCATCAGTGAACAGGGAGGAAGTGCAAGGGGACAGAATTCATTAAAGTAAGGAGCTCAGAATCTGTCTGCAATGCAGGAGACCCCGGTTCACTTCCTGGGTCAGGAAGATTCCCTGGAGAAGGGATAGGCTACCCACTCCATTATTCCTCAGCTTCCCTGGTGGCTCAGCTGGTAAAGAATCCGCCCGGAATGCGGGAGACCTGGGTTCCATCCCTGGTTTGGGAAGATCCCCTGGAGAAGGGAACAGCTACCCACTCCAGTATTCTGCTCTGGAGAATTCCATGGACTGTATAGTCCGTGGGGTCGCAAAGAGTCGGACAAGACTGAACGACTTTCACTTTCAAGGAGCTCAGGAAGTCACAGAGATTCAGAGTCAGTGGGAGGCAAGAGGTTCCTGTCACAGCTCCTGAAACCCTTGGTTTCTGGTTGAAAGAAGATTATGCTCAGTGACATGTATGTATATCAGTGATCCTTCCATACTTATGAGGTGTATTATGCGTCAGCAGCAGTGAGCTCAAGCCTCGCAGTTTCTTGTGAGACAAATCACTTACCAGACTTTCTTAAGACATCTGAGGTGTCTCGTTCTTTTTCATTCTCTTTATCAAACTGCTTGAACCTAATGGGCAAAAGTGCTGCGTGGTTTAGTTTCTCAGAGAAGAGTTCAAAATAAATGGAAAGAATGTTTCAAATACCTCTGCTATTTTAACACAAAAATGCAAGATGGGCCAAGGTTTGGTTTATTTCAAAATCGTTCCTCAAAAAGAAGGACCTAACTCCTTCCAAATAATTTGGAGCATGTTATTTCATAATCAGATTTCTAACTTTGGTGGTATTATTTTTGTTCTGCTAATGCAGATGAGGGGTTTCCCCAGTGGCTTAGATGGTAAATTAAAAAGAAATAGATGTTATGTCTCTAGAATTTAATCAGGGTACAATGGTGAGAAAGCAGAAATAACATAATAGCAAAATTGAAAATATATTCAGTTCACCTGCCACAAACATCACTTTGTTTATCAATGTTACTATAATATGGAATAAAGGTTAATTTGAAAGAGAGTACTCAGGAAAAGCACAAAAACTTTTGGGTGTTTGTTCAGGTACATTCAGCATTAAATTACAGCCCTGAATTAAAACTCAAAAGCTTTCATTTCCCAGGTAATCACAATTGTGCTTGAGAAAAGTCTGCCGCCTTGTGGCCATTCTATGCAATAGCAACCGTAAAAGTTATCCTTGTTCAGTTGCTCAGTGGTGTCCGCCGTTATGACACAAACTATTTAAGGCACATATAGCTCACTGTGGGGCTTCGGCGTAGTGGGTCGCCAGGCTGGGCCAGGCTCCAGGGCAGGGAAAGCAGGTCCAGGGTCCAGAAGAAGAAAGTCTTTCAGAGGAGGTGCTCAAGTGCACTCCCTGATTAGGATTCAATCTAGAGAAGTTAATACTCCTGTCACCTCTTAGAGGATTTGGGGGGTTTTCCAGGCAGTCAGAAAAGAACAACGTGGGCAGAGGTGATGAACAGAAATAACCACAAATGACTCTGCATACCTAAGATGGAGAAGTGTTAGGGTATAAGAGAAGGAGAGGGCAATTTACAGGGTTCAGATTAGGAACACTTCTGTGTACCATTTCAGAGACTTTGAATTTTGCATATAGGAATTGAGGAAACACTGATACTTCAGAAGGGAGATTGGTGTTTAAGATTGGTGTTAGAAGCCCCCTGAAGGCAGAAGACTTCTCACGGGGCTGATCTAAATGACTCCAAAAAACCTATTTTTTTGTTTCTTAATTTTGAAATTTATTTTCTCACTTTTCAGCTTTATTAAGAAATAATTGATATACATTACTGTATAAGTTTAAGGAATACAACATGACAGTTTTGATTGACATGTGTTGTGAAATGATGGCCACAGTAGGCTCAGCTAATATCCATCTTCTCGTTCATCATTTTCTTATCTCATGAATTATGCTTTGAGTACTTCATAAGGCTTTAGAAGATTCATGTATCTCTAGCTGAGCTGTGCTCATTCTAATGCCTTTAAACAGAAATGCAACAGTCTCATTAATTTTGTTTACATTTTTTTATTGCAGTATAGTTGGTTACTTTACACTTAATTTCTGCTGTACAGGGAAGTGAATCAGCCACATGTATATATATATATATATATATATATATATACACACACACACACATATATATATATATATATATATACCGTCTTTTTTGGGTTTCCTTCCCATGTAAGTCACCACAGAGTACTGAGTAGAGTTTTCTGTGCTATATAGTAGATTCTCATTAGTTGTCTATTTTATACTTCACAGCCTTGCCCTGGCGAAGGGTCTTGCATGGCTCAGTGAAGATATGAGCCATGCCCTGCAGGGTCACCTACGACAGACAGGGCAATAGTGAAGAGTTCTGACAAAATGTGGTCCACTGGAAAAGAAAATGGCAACCCACTCCAATATTCTCGCCTGGAAAACCCCACGAACAGTATGAAAAGGCAGCGGTCCATGGGACGGCAAAGATTTGGACACAACTTAGCAACTGAACAACAGCAAAGTGAATATAAGGCCTAATTTTTAAAAAACGTATTTCCTGTTCTTTTTATAGAAGTACAATGAAATATCTAGATTACTCAGAGTTACTGTTTCTTAAACTGTTTTATTGAAGTACTTCTTTATGGCGCAACTCTCACATCCATACATGACTACTGGAAAAACCATAGCTTTGACTAGATGGACCTTTGTCAGCAAAGTGATGTCTCTTCTTCTCATCATAGCTTCCCTTCCAAGAAGCAAGTGTCTTTTAATTTCATGGAATATTTCGATAGACTATTACTCAACGCTAAATAGAAATGAGCCATCAATCCATGAAAATACATGGAGGAAACGTAAATGCATATTACAAAGTAAAAGAAACCAATCTGAAAACAGCCACGTGCTATATGATTCCAACTATACGACATTCTGGAAAAGGCAAAACTATGGAGACAATGAAAAGATCCATGGTTGCCAGGGATAAGTGAAGAGGGAAGGATGAATAGGTGGAGTACAGAGGATATTTAGGGAGTGAAACTACTTTGTGCGATAGTATAACAGTGAATACATGCTGTTATAAATCTGTACAAACTGATAAAATGTAAAGCACCAAGAGTGAACCCTAATATCCGCTATGATTTTTAGGTGATCATGATATGCCAATGTAAGAGCATCAGTAGTAACAAATGCACTACTCTGGAGAGAGTTGTTAATAAGGGGGAATCATCTATGACTGTATGAGGGGAGGGAATGTATGGAAATCTCTGTATCTGCCACTAAACTTTGGTGTGAGTTTAAAACTGCCCTTAAAAAAAAGTCTATTAAAAAGTCGATAACCTGGCCAACTTTCATTTTTCCCATCTGCTTTTTCAATATTTTCTACATGGAAAACTCTATATTACGCCAATCACATTTAAAATCATGGAATTAAAAAATGTCTGTTACAGTTATTTGAGTGTACCTTTGCTTGAAGGACAGTTATTCAGATGGTGGTCAAAAAGTAAAGTGAAATAGAGATTAACAGTCAAAGCTCTAAAGATTCCATTTTAATCAAATGATCTGGAAAATTGATTGGGCAAGTAAGTAGTGACACTGAAATCTTAGATAAAGTAGATCTTAAATTTGAGGGTCCCATTCCCCTAGTCATAGCAACAGTTAGACTTGTTTTCCCTAAAAAAACTTGCTAAGGTAATCTGAACTTTGCATGACCATATGGGCATTAGTTGAAACCATCTCGTTACATACCTGTGATCTATTTTGGCAAAGATAAACATGAAAGTTTTCATATTTGCTAAGATTCTTAAGTTCTTTGGGGAATTCCACGTCATATAGCATTTAATGTCAAGTATTGTTCAGCGAAAAATGATCTAATGCTAAGGATACTTAGAAAGGCTTTCATAAATACATTGAAGTAGACTTGAGCTGTAAAACAGAGGTAAATGTATTATCAAAAGAATAGAAAAAATAAATCACGAGAATTTTGGAAGGGAGATACACAGGTAGCTTCTACGTTGGTCTTCAAAAGAGAACCTGGATAACCAACAAGGACATGCTGTGTAGCCCACAGAATTCTGCTCAGTATCATGCAGCCTTGGGAAAAGAATTTGAAAAAGAATAGATACAACTGAAACTCACACAGTGTTGTTAATCAACTATGCCAGTATAAGATAAAAACATTTTTTGAGAAGGAATGTGATAGATCAGTTTGCAACAAATCTGCTAAGGGAATACTTGGATAAAAATGGGAAATATATGTATCAGCAACTCCAGATGACATGGTTTTGAAGGTTAACTGATAGCCAAGGGAATAAAAACAATGGGTCAAATGACAGGCTAAGTGGATGTCTAATAATTGCTAATGCTTTAGAAGTCAAACAAAAACCAGGGGAAGTGGAAAACACAGGTTCAAAAAAAGAATCAATGTGGCGAGATAGAAAACAAGTTTATGGTTACCAGAGAACGGGGTGGGGCAGACAGCAATAAATTGGGAGATTGGGATGGCATATACACATTACTGTATATAAAACAGATAACTAATAAGAGCTTGTTGTATGACACAGGGAACTCTACTCAATACTCTGTAATGACCTATATGGGAAAAAAAAATTTTTATTAAAGAGTGGGTATATGTATACATACAACTGATTCCATTTGCTATATACATAAAACTAACACAACATTATAAATCAACTGTACTCTGTTAAAAAAAATTTTTAAAAAGGAAATGTGTACTTCTGGAATGACCATTAAATGCCCCCCCCACCCCACCCCCACCCCCACCCCCACCCCCCCCCCGCCAAAAAAAAAAACAACAACAACAAATAGAAATCCTGCTATACCTCTTTGAATAACTTGGAAAAGAAGCAAATAAGCAATAAAGAGATGAGAATACCAGACAACCTGACCTGCCTCTTGAGAAGCCTACATGCAGGTCAGGAAGCAACAGTTAGAACTGGACATGGAACAGACTGGTTCCAAATAGGAAAAAGAGTGCATCAAGGCTGTATATTGTCACCCTGCTTATTTAACTTCTATGCAGAGTACATCATGAGAAACGCTGGACTGGAAGAAACACAAGCTGGAATCAAGATTGCTGGGAGAAATATCAATAACCTCAGATATGCAGTTGACACCACCCTTATGGCAGAAAGTGAAGAGGAACTCAAAAGCCTCTTGATGAAAGTGAAAGAGGAGAGTGAAAAAGTTGGCTTAAAGTTCAACATTCAGAAATGAAGATCATGGCACCCAGTCCCATCACTTCGTGGGAAATAGATGGGAAAACCCTGGAAACAGTGTCAGACTTTATTTTTGGGGGGCTCCAAAATCACTGCAGATGGTGTCGGCAGCCATGAAATTAAAAGACGCTTACTCCTTGGAAGGAAAGTTATGACCAAACTAGATAGCATGTTCAAAAGCAGAGACATTACTTTGCCAACAAAGGTCCGTCTAGTCAAGGCTATGGTTTTTCCAGTGGTCATGTATGGATGTGAAAGTTGGACTGTGAAGAAAGCTGAGTGCAGAAGAATTGATGCTTTTGAACTGTGGTGTTGGAGAAGACTCTTCAGAGTCCCTTGTACTTGAAGGAGATCCAACCAGTCCATTCTAAGGGAGATCAGTCCTGGGTGTTCTTTGGAAGGAATGATGATAAAGCTGAAACTCCGAAACTTTGGCCAACTCATGCGAAGAGCTGACTCATTGGAAAAGACTCTGATGCTGGGAGGGATTGGGGGCAGGAGGAGAAGGGGACGACAGAGGATGAGATGGCTGGATGGCATCATCGACTCAATGAACAAGAGCTGGGTGAACTCCGGGAGTTGGTGATGGACAGGGAGGCCTGGCATGCTGCAGTTCATGGGGTCGCAAAGAGTCAGACTCAACTGAGTGACTGAACTGAACTGAGTCAATAAAGGCCCAAGGGCCTTTAGTATGTTCAGCTATGCAACTTGTAAATAAGGAATCTTACAGTTAATACTGTTCACATATTAAATCATTTAATGTAATGGACAACATTGCTGATCTATCAATGTATATAATTATTGGATGTTAGAAATTGGTCATATCAAAGTTTTTTGAAAAAAATTGAGATATAATCTTTTTTCTTGAGGGAGAAAATAAATTTATAGATTGTAAATGTATGGAACCTCATGGGAAACATAAATTATAAGATGCATGTTTAAAGAATGTTACTCCAGATAATTACCAGTGCCTTTCTTTTAAAAAGATGATCTAACTGTCATAAAATGATGATATGAAACCTTTACTAATTGAGCATTGTATTCTACTGGAAATTCGGCAGCTTAGGTCACTTGCTGCTCATTATTATGCAACTTGCGCAAGTAACTTAACCTCAGTTAAGTTCAGTTCAGTTCATTTCAGTCGATCAGTCGTGTCTGACTCTTTGCGACCCTTTGAATCACAGCACGCCAGGCCTCCCTGTCCCTCACCAACTCCCGGAGTTCACTCAGACTCACGTCCATGAGTCCGTGATGCCATCCAGCCATCTCATCCTCTGTCGTCCCCTTCTCCTCTTGCCCCCAACCCCTCCCAGCATCAGAGTCTTTTCCAATGAGTCAACTCCTTGCATGAGGTGGCCAAAGTACTGGACCTTCAGCTTTAGCATCATTCCTTCCAAAGAAATCCCAGGGTTGATCTCCTTCAGAATGGACTGGTTGGATCTCCTTGCAGTCCAAGGGACTCTCAAGAGTCTTCTCCAACACCACAGTTCAAAAGCATCAATTCTTCGGCGCTCAGCCTTCTTCACAGTCCAACTCACACATCCGTACATGACCACAGGGAAAACCATAGCCTTGACCAGACAGACCTTAGTCGGCAAAGTAATGTCTCTACTTTTGAATATGCTGTCTAGGTTGGTCATAACTTTCCTTCCAAGGAGTAAGCGTCTTTTAATTTCATGGCTGCAGTCATCATCTGCAGTGATTTTGGAGCTCAAAAAAATAAAGTCTGACACTGATTCCACTGTTTCCCCATCTATTTCCCATGACAGTGAACCTCAATTTCCTCATCTGTAAGTGCGGATGATAAAAGTATTTACTCCACAGTGTTATGTCAGGGAATAGCATTGGCAGAGTGCCTAGATCATGTCTTGTTGTCATGAAACACTGGGTAAAGACAAACTTTATAGAGTTTGGTATTGTGGTTTTAAATATTGGGTTAAATATTGAAATGAGACTATTATAATATCAATAGTTATCAGGAAAGTTATAGAATCTGACCCAAGATACTATGAAGAGTTCTTTTACCTAGTGGGAAGGTTAGGTTCAGCATAGGCTAGTGGAGGGCAGCTACTAGAACTAAGAAATCTATTTCATCATAATACTTCAATGGACTTAAATTCTTCAGTCAACTTATTACAAGTCTGTTACATTAATAAATGCTTTAAATAATAGCAACTTATCAAGTTATTCAACACTCCAAAGAATAAGACTTTTGGAACATGAATACAATCTCATAGGAGAATAAAACAGGTGCCTTAGAGAAAACTTAAGTTTTCTTTAAAGAATATGTTCCAATTATACTTTATATGTTTATGTTCTTTAAAAAGAGATGCTTAATTTTTTTATCTAGAGCATTGCATAATGACAGATGGGCATTTTTTTCTGTAATTATTCTGATACAGTATGACTAAACAACAGGTACAGAGGTTAGTTTCACTCAAAGGGAAGAAATTTAAATTGTGGTAAAAAGAATGAAAATGTTGTTAATTTCCATTTTCTATTGAAAATAAGAACAAAAAAATGAAAGCATCAAAAAAATTGCCATTGTGTCTTCTGCCACAGAGATAATTCTTTGAAAATTCTGTCTTTGATAGCATTTATTCAACAGCATTCTCAGAGCTTTGCATAGTGAATTCTCTGGAATATGGAAGCAAGGGAATGACAGTAATTTGCTGTACCATTATGTATGACTCCCACTGTTAACAACTGCTTCTCTTCCCTTTCTTACTGGCAGAGAGTATATTGTGAGTTTTACTCACGATCCCAGTAATGCTTAGCCCACACAACCCTATTTCTTTGTAAACTCTGAGGAATAAACACCCTACTGACCCCCTCACATCAAGACTTCTTGCAAGAAAATCTAATGAAAAATAAACCATCTATTATTCTTTTAGTGTTATGCCAATATCTCTGGTCATCTGTTTACAAAGTACATTGGCTAGTGGATTATGTCTTTTAGACTGTTTTTCAGAATGGCTTAATGGTTCAATCTGGCCTCTTTGAGGTGGATTCAAATCAAAGAAAATGTGAATTCAGATTACCACCTTCATCAGTTTTCACATTCGCCGGAAACCGACTTAAGTTAGTGCTGATAGCATGTCTCATCATAGGGCGATTTCATGCATTCAAAACAAATTCTTAACCTTTGTCATAAAAATATGAAGGGCTATGTATAAAACAATTTAGCTTTGCTTAAGATCCTAAAGCTGGGATGAAACCATAATCAACCAGTCCTCAGAACTGATCTGAAAAAGGTAAGATCCTGATGGATAAATAACTTTGTTAAGCTTCTAGGAATAAGAGGTGGGGAAACCTCTGACACCACAGGAGCTTCTCAATGTTAAGAAATCTGGATTTAGAAACATGGAACAAAATCTGGTACCTGGTATCCATCAGTAACAAAGCACTCTAGGATGAAGTCTAGCCTAGATTAGGAACAGAATAGATACACATTAGTGATCCATGAATGAATGCCAAGTTGCTTCAGTTGTGTCCAGCTCTGTGCGACCCTATGGACTGCAGCTTGCTAGGCTCCTCTGTCCATGGAATTCTCCAGACAAGAATACTGGAGTAGGTTGCCATGCCCTCCTCCAGGGGATCTTCCTGACCCAGAGGGCAAACCTGCATCCCTTACATCTAACCTGCATTGTCAGGCAAATTCTTTACCACTAGCACCACCTGGGAAACCCATGAGTTTAGTGAATGAGATAGCAATTCTACATGTTATAAGTAGATTACATACACAGAGCAGCATGCATTCAGTTACTCATTCATTCAACAAATATTCATTGACTTTATATCAAATGCCTTTCTCTCTATGCTGCATTAGGGCAATGCCAAGATATTCACCTTTGCACAATGCCTATACTTAAGAACTTAATAGCTGAGGAAAATAAAGACTCTGATATACCTGATTTTAGTGTATCATTAAGTGCTGAAAAAAGAGTTAGACAAAAAGAACTCTAGGGTAAACCATCTTGTGGGTCTCCATTCATAATAGCAAGGGATTGAGTCAGATAATCTCTTTTCTTTCAGCTCTCAAAATTCCATGGTTTTGTTTTACATATACAAATAATCTGTAAGGCTGCAAAACCATTTTAAATCATAAAAATTCTTTGTTCCAATTTGTTAATCATAGAATATACCTTGTTTTTTTTTCAATGTCATAAATATAATGCTTTGTAAAGCATTCCTCAATATCTTGTTGTAAGTTCAGTTCAGTCGCTCAGTTGTGTCCGACTCTTTGCGACCCCATGAATTGCAGCACTCCAGGCCTCCCTGTTCATCACCATCTCCCGGAGTTCACTCAGACTCACATCCATCGAGTCCGTGATGCCATCCAGCCATCTCCCGACTCTTTGCGACCCCATGAATTGCAGCACTCCAGGCCTCCTTGTTCATCACCATCTCCCAGAGTTCACTCAGACTCACATCCATCGAGTCCGTGATGCCATCCAGCCATCTCATCCTCGGTCGTCCCCTTCTCCTCCTGCCCCCAATCCCTCCCAGCATCAGAGTCTTTTCCAATGAGTCAACTCTTTGCATGAGGTGGCCAAAGTACTGGACCTTCAGCTTTAGCATCATTCCTTCCAAAGAAATCCCAGGGTTGATCTCCTTCAGAATGGACTGGCTGGATCTCCTTGCAGTCCAAGGGACTCTCAAGAGTCTTCTCCAACACCACAGTTCAAAAGCATTGATTCTTCGGCACTCAGCCTTCTTCACAGTCCAACTCTCCCATCCATACATGACCACAGGAAAAACCATAGCCTTAACTAGATGGACCTTAGTCAGGAAAGTAATGTCTCTGCTTTTGAATATGCTATCTAGGTTGGTCATAACTTTCCTTCCAAGGAGTAAGTGTCTTTTAATTTCATGGCTGCAGTCAGCATCTGCAGTGATTCTGGAGCCCAAAAAAATAAAGTCTGACACTGTTCCCACTGTTTTCCCATCTATTTTCCATGAAGTGATGGGACCGGATGCCATGATCTTCGTTTTCTGAATGTTGAGCTATAGGCCAACTTTTTCGCTCTCCTCTTTCACTTTCATCAAGAGGTTTTTTAGCTCCTCTTCACTTTCTGCCATAAGGGTGGTGTCAGAATCTTGTTACAAAATCTGTTTGTATTCTTAATTTTAGTTTACTGTTTTACATAAGACTGTTTACTTTAATTTTGATATATGGCTGATATGACTTCCCTCATAACTCAGTTGGTAAAGAATCTGACTGCAATGCTGGAGACCCAGGTTCTATTCCTGGGTTGGGAAGATCCCCTGGAGGAGGAAACAGCAACCCACTCCAGTATTCTTATCTGGAGAATTCCATGGACAGAGGAGCCCGGTGCTTATATTGTTACCACTTTTTAAACCGATTGGTCCATTTAAAAATCGAAACTGAGAAATGTATAGATATCACTGATCTTCCACAGTTTTGGTTGAGCTTCCAGAGGGTGAGGTGGGGTGGGCAGGGTGGGGAGGCAGCATTGGAGGGCTCTTTCATTTCAGTTCAGTTCAGAGTATATCTAGTCTGGATATTAAAATAGGACTTGATATACAGTGACAATCTGAAAGATAATTATTTCGAAGGGATAAGATACCTGTATGGCTAGTTCAGTTCAGTTCAGTTCAGTCGCTCAGTCATGTCTGACTCTCTGCAACCCCATGTACCACAGCACGCCAGGCCTCCCTGTCCATCACCAACTGCCGGAGTCTACCTAAACCCATGTCCATTGAGTCGGTGATGCCGTCCAGCCATCACATCCTCTGTTGTCCCCTTCTCCTCCTGCCCTCAATCTTTCCCAGCATCAGGGTCTTTTCCAGTGAGTCAGCTCTTCTCATGAGGTGGCCAAAGTATTGGAGCTTCGTTTTAGCATCAGTCCTTCCAATAAACACCCAGGACTGATCTCCTTTAGGATAGACTGGTTGGTATGGCTAGTAAGTTATTCTAAAAAACTACCTGTCCTTAGAGATTCTTGGTTCTAAGTTGAACCCCTGCCTATGGGCACGTAGGTAAACAGACAAGAATCTGCCTGCCAATGCCGGACACGCTGCATTGTGTGGGTTCAATCTCTGTGTTGGGAAGATCCCCTGGAGTACGAAATGGCAACTCACTCCAGTATTCTTTCCTGGAAAATTCTATGGACAGAGGAGCCTTGTGGGCTGCAGCCCTTGGCATCATAAAGAGTAGGACAGAACTGAGCATGCACATAGACAACAATCACACACTCTATTGAGACCCTTCTGTGTGCCAGATAATTTGTCTACTGTGGATCATCAGGCTAACTATGCGTAAACAAACTGCCAAGAGTGCTGAAGCATCCCACCATGGATTTTTCAGCTTCCTCCAGAACTGATCCTGATTGATACCAATTTGCCTGTTCTACCCTCCTGCTATTTGCACTCATCTGTGTAGTTCTGATTCCCATTTGGCTTTAGATCTTGGCTTCTCATGATTGGCTCAAGATCTCTTGCTGCTTTTAGACAAATTTCTGGCTCAAAATTTGCTGGTCATTTCCTCTCAAAGATGATTCTGGCATTTATTCTTGTGACCTAAGTATTGCAAGCCACGGATAAAAGACACTATTGACATCTGCTGCTGTGCCAGGAAACCGAGAACCCTGGAGAAAGCCCTCCAGAAGGAGCTAGACTCCAGACATATTTGAATCACTTTTTTATACAAAGTGGGTCCCTGTTATCTTCCTACAGACATTCTCCTATTCAACACAGCATGTTCTGCAGTGGAACACTGATTGTTATCCTCCTCATCTCCTATCTACTCTTATACTTCTGAGTCTTTGTGTATTAAAATGTTTTCAATACTGTCTTCTCAGTCTAGGGGTTTGTACATGTCTTTCAAAGTCAGCTCAAGTGTCGTTTCCTCTTGGCAGCATTCTGACTTCGCCACACCAAGAGTGAGGTGATCCTCGGTGACCCCGCATCAGTTAAGTCCCTGTTCAGGAACTGACTTCCCTGTCTGTTTTCCAAATATGCTAAGAGTGCTGTCACCTTATGCAACATCACGTTCACCTCTGCATCCTCGGTGCCCAGGACAGAGACTGGAACGAAACACGTGCTTCATTAAGTGTGGGTTGCGGGTTGCGTGCGTGAATGCATTCTTAACAATGGCTCCTTGATTGCTAAAGGTCACCTTCTTGGGATAGTGCCACCTTAAATGTTTCATCTTTCCCATTTAAAATTAAATTATATTTTCCTGCTGCTGCCTGCTTTTTTCAGGTTTTCATTAAGAATAAATAGTGAATATTTGGATTTTTCCCTCATGGTGCTTTGGGGATTTTTTTTTTGTTGTTGTTATAAACACTTGTTTTGGCATTTGTCTTTTCTGGTGGGTTACCAGCATGCATCCAGTCAATACCTTTTTATATGAGGAAAGTATTTTTCAAAGTATCCAAGGACTGTATCATCATTGTTTACCCATTATTTTGTCAATACCTCTTTCTACCAACTAACTTTATCATATCTTCCACTGGAGTCCTTCAAACTCAATGTACTCCATTATTGCTGGAGATTTATAGTTTACTCTTAAAATCAGCCATCCTCATACATTAGCTTGGGGTTTCTCAATTTTGTTCAGGTGGCAAAACGCCTGGAAAAATGATGCATGTTGATGTAATGAACTCTCACTTAAAGGAGAAGCACTTTAATTTACAGAAAATGTGGCTATATTCTATGTACATGACGGAAAAGCCACAACACTGAACACACATCTCCTTGGAAAAGAATGAGGTTGGCAAACTATAATAATAAATAATTATTGCAGTAATTTATTTTTTCTTTCTTTCTTGTGGAAAAAAATAAATGCAAATATTCTACATTTTTCTATGTGAAGACTTAATACTTATGGCAGACTAGAATTTCTCTCTGGATGGAAGGTAGTTTGTATCTTTCAGGGTGTGTTAATTACTCTATATCTTATGAAGTGCCTTTTAATACTATGTTTCTATAAAACACATATTTCTCCACTAAATTGAGTATAGACTAGATGTATAAATATATAGATATAAAATATATTTTTTTCCAATATTTTTCTAATTTAAAATAAAGTTAATGAATATTATTTAGTCCATTTTTGGTTTTTCCCTCATTACTATTCTTTACTTTAAAAAAAATTTTTATTGGAGTAGAGTTGCATTACAATGTATTAGTTTTTTCTCTACAGCAAAGTGAATCAGCTATATGTAGACATATATCCCCTCTTTGTTGGATGTCCTTCTCATTTAGGCCATCACAGAGCTTTGAGTTCCCTATGCCACACAGTAGGTTTTCACTAGTTATCTATTTTATACATAGTATCAATAACGTATATATGTCAACCCCAACCTCCCAATTCATCCTACCTCCCATCCTTCCTTGGTGCCATGTGCTTGTTCTCTGTATTTGTGTATACATTTCTGCTTTGTAAATAAAATCACCTGTACCAGTTTTTTCAGATTGCACATATCCATTAATATAATTATTTGTTTTTTCTTTCTGACTTACTTCACTCTGTATGGCAGTTTCTAGGTCCATCTACATCTTTATAAATAACCCAATTTTGTTCCTTTTCATGGCTGAGTAATATTCCATTGTGTGTATAAATATATACATCTCGATTATTCATTCCCTTGTTGGACCTCTAGGTTGTCTCCACGTCCTTCACTTTTTGATTCTTTGCATGTCACCTGCTAGTAAATGACAAAATGAATTTACAAGTAGTGAATCAGTGTAAACTCAAACTCCATAATAATAATAACAATAATAATAATCCTGTAACCATTCTTAATCATCTGTTCTATATAAATTAAGCTGCATATTGAATTTTATTTATATTCATTATATAATGCAGTTCTCCTACTAGTAACAGAGAATTCCACTTTGCAGATGAGGAAATTGAGATTATAGAGAATAAATAACTCATTCAATGCCTCTTAAAGTTTCTGCTTCTTCTTTATCATTCTCTTGCCCTGAATTTCACATTTTCTTTGGGAATTATATTGAATTTAACAGAGGAGAATATATTAATCAAATACTTTTATGCTATTAGTGTGATGGAAAAAATTAACCCAGAATTTTAGGCAGTGTTTCATAAAGCTTTTATTTTGTTTCTACTTTGATGGGAAGGGCCTCTTTCTTACTTTTATAAGGTAGCAAGATATAAATTGAATACCTTTAACAATAGTCGGTTGCAACCAGGATTCTGTAGCATTAGAAGGTTTTCTCTGTGAATTTTCATTTGATCTGCCTTTTCTCAAACTCTGAATCCATCACTGGTGTGGTGCTGACTTGAGTGGCTTTGTTCTAACATACAAAGCCTGAATAAAAAGCAAATACATTCAGAAATATATAAATTGGAACTCAGTTCATAGAATAATATATTTCCTCCTTTGAAAGAAAAATGCAGCTTTCTGGAATTATAGCCCTCAAAGAGTTTTATTGACATGTTAATTTCTGAACGTCATTTAGATAAATCACTGAGTCTTGCCGGTCCCATCATACGATTTGTGATGCTTTCCAGTGTGTCTGCGCCCAGAAATCAATGACTGCCTTGTGCTTATCAACATATGCCATTCTTCATCTATGACAGACAGAGCATGGGAAATAGATTGTTGTTAATTTTTAATAAGATTCGCAAATAACATCCCTTTGGGGGTACAGAAAAGAGTATAGCTGTGCAGAGACTTTAAGATACATTAAAAACTCACATCAAATATACATCAAGACACAGTATTAAGGTCCTCACAGGTCTAGTCAAAACAGCCATCTACAAGAGCATCAGTTTGCCCAAAATATCTCAGGGAGAGTACGCCCGTCACGTACATCTCACCATCTGTGACTTTCCATTAACTGCGATGGCATGACCTCTTTGGTAAGTGTACCTCCACAGGCCTGCTGTCTGCTTTCCCAGCATGACTGGAAGGTTGCAGTTGTGAACAAATGCTCCTACTTCTTCATTCTGTGATGCCTTATGACTTAGTGCACCCTTAGTGACTTACAGTCTCATTTTTATAAAGCTATTTATGAGAAATAGGAACTGTGTGATGGCAAGGTGTAACAGGAAGTGAAAGTGAAAGTTGCTCAGTCAGACTCTTTGTGACCCCGTGGACCATAGAGTCCATGGAATTCTCCAGGCCAGAATACTGGAGTGGGTAGCCTTTCCCTCCTCCAAGGGATCTTTCCAGCCCAGGGTCTGAACCCAAGTCTCCCACATTGCAGGTGGTTCTTTACCAGCTGAGCCACAAGGGAAACTCAAGAATACTAGAGTGGGTAGCCTATCCCTTATTCAGCAGATCTTCCTGACCCAGGAATGGAACCGGGGTCTCCTGCATTGCAGGAAGATTCTTTACCAACTGAGCTATGAGGGAATCCCAGGTATAACAGAGAACTATCACAAATGCTCACATTGAGAAACAAAATCTTACTGCCTAGTGATGTTGTTGTCGTTGTTTAGCCTCTACATCATGTCCAACCCCATGGAATGTGACTGCCTGGTGATACTGGTTTTCGTTAATGATGCTGTCTAAGACTTGACATTCATCTTGCATTCATGCCAGGTAACGTTTCCCTCATCAACTCTCTTCTCCTTAATATTGATGTTACTCAGACTTCATTGTCTTATCCATTGCTTTTTGGTCTTCACATACTGCTCATCAGTTACCTGATTCAGTGTGATGTCTTTATCTTTTACCTGTATGCTCTTGCCTTCAGCTTTAGCCTCTTCCCTGTGATTCAGTCACAGAAGTCTAAATATGGGCTGTACACTTGCATTTGACAGGACCCATTATCTCTGCTCTCTCTTCTCTTGCTTTCCTGGTGGGTGCTCTGATCCTCTCCAGGAGCACCGAAGTCATTTTTGACTCATTTCTCTCTTATATACCTGCCCTTCAACCCTTCATCAGGTGATACCAATTATATCTTCAGATGTTTCTAGAATGTGCACCCTTTCTGTTCCACTGTATACCTACTTCTACTAACCAAGTAGAGGCTTTTATCATCTCTTCCTATACAATCTCAGTGGCTTCCTGTTTTCTTTTACTCCAGTCATGCTCCAACTCCATAATCAATCCCTCTCACAACTGAAGTGATGTCCTTACAGTGTACACCTTAGCACATCACTCCAGCCCTCAAGACATTTACAAACTCTCCATTGACTGTGGGATGCAGTGTAAGTTCCTTAGTACATACATGCTCAGTCGCTTAGTCATGTTCAACTCTTTGTGACCCCCATGGACTGTAACCTGCCAGGAAATTCCATGGACTGTAGCCCACCAGGCTCCTCTGTCCATGGAATTTTCCAGGCAAGAACAGTGGAGTGAGTTGCCATCTCCTCCTCCAGAGGATCTTCCTGACCCAGAGATTGAACCCAAGCCTTTTGTGTCTCCTGCATAGGCAGGCAGATTCTTTACCAGTACCCCATCTGGTTAGAGTGGCATGTAAATAATTATATGTCTTGATCCAATCTTGCTCTACATGGAATTTCTTTTCACTTTTAAGCTCATATTTCATACTCTAATTAACAAGCTTTATACTCCTTTAACATTTTGTGTGTTCATTTGCTCTGATCCATTTAAGAAGGATGTCCATCTTTCTTTTCTTGGCTACTACGTACTCATCTTTCAAGGTATTATTTTCTTCTTGGAGTCATGCATTAACCCAAGGTTGGAATAAGTGGTCCTCCATGCTCACAAAATATCAAGTATACATCTGTATTATCCTTAGTGCTTATGACAATATCCTATGTGTCATCTTACCCTAATATAAGCTTCTTAGGAGCTACCTGCTTATTTTATTCTTTGACTTCATTCTTCTAGCCAAGTGACTAGCATAGCGCCTGACAACTGTTAAGACCTCATTGTTTCCTGATGTGAACTAAGAGGTATTTTGAACATCATTATGGACGCATGAATCAAGACTTAAATTCTGAGGTTTTTCATAATTATATGCCATTATTCAATTTTCAAAGTGTTTAGTGAATTTATTTCTGATACTTTTTAGGGTAAGGATACTGAAGAAGGGTAAAGTATGGTTCTTAATCTGAAGGAACGTACTAGTGCAACCAGTATACCAGGGGTATAAGATATTTCATAATCTTTATTTAATTGCATATATTGCATGTTTCACAAAATTCACATGTATATTTTGTGAATTTGTATACATTAATATCATGTATAATGTATACATTCAGAAGATAGGTATGATTATTAATTGTATACCAGGCATTAGGACAGGCACTGAGAATTTTACAGCTATAAGACATGAACCTTACCTCGAAGAGTTTAGTATAGTTTGGGATTAAACTGAGGAGCGATCACAGATTCATAAGGCAGTGTGATGAGGGTTTTATGTGCACCAGGAACATGCATGAATCAAAGAGTGCACTTGCCCTTGATTTGAGGGGTTCACTCGAGAACTAGTATAGTGAATGGTGTATGCAGTTCAGGGGGGATCAGAAAGAACTAAGGAAGGAAGGGGTGACTATATGTTGAGAAGTGGGTAAAGATCTCATGCATGACATGGAAACTGAGTTGGACGTTAAAGGATTGGTTAGGTGGTGACTATGATCTGACTCATCAGACACCATTAAAATTACTCAGCATAAATAGGGTATAATTGTAATCAAATAGCAATATATATTTTTCTTTCCTCTCTTCTTTTGAGAAGGGAAAAACCCAAGTAATTTCTTGTTATGCTATGCCTATTATATGGTTATTTCCTTTCACCCACAGTCAAGTTTCATAAATGAAACTCATCTATAAAAATCATGCATGATATTTTAAGAATAGTTGAAACAATATTTCAAAGTTCATTATGGGGAAATACTGTAACCTGCCTCTGGCAAATTTTGTGCAGCAATCCATCTTATATATGAGAATTTCAGGAAGAGGTTATCTTTATGATCCTTTAACAATAGGTGGGATAGGATGGGGAAATAAAGAAAACACCCAACACATCAGCAATGGAAGCTCAGCACCTACTTGTATTTCTACTTCTTGGTTAGACTTTTCCTGGGTTGTGGTTTTTTAGAACTTTGTAAAACATCACATCAGAAAATCTCAAAGAATCATAAGGCATGAGTTCATTTTCCATCTGATCAGTGAAAACAACATTTTAACCATGAAACTTACAAAGCATTGAGGATCTCGTTTCAAGAATTTCAAAATCGGTCCCTAAAGCATTAATCCAAATATTAAAATGTTAAATGGTCCTTTTACTCATTTGACAAGTTTTTAAACCAAAACTCAAGATAACACTTTCCTCAGAAACCTTCTTCAAGTAATGTGTATTGTAACACTCAACAAATGCCTCCTGGTGAAGTGTTCCCAAATGACCAGTAGATTATTGCATTACACACTGAAGATCACAGTGGCTGCCAATGGTCGGATACATTAACCTCAAGGCAAGGCTCATGCTACTCTTTTTTCTTCCAGCTTTATTGAGATATAATTGACCTACAGCACTGTGTAATTTTAAGATATATACAGCATAATTACTAGACTTACATACATCATGAAATTATTATCACAATAAGTTGCTAAATATCCAGCATCTCATATAGATTCAAGAACTAATGTTTGGGAACGCATGTACACCTGTGGTGGATTCATGTCAATGTATGGCAAAACCAATACAATATTGTAAAGTAAAATAAAGTAAAAATAAAAATTGAAAAAAAACCTAAAGGAATAGAAAAAAATTTCCTTATGATTAAAAACTCTTAGGATTTACTCTCTTAACCACTTTCCTATATTAACACCCAGCAGTATTAATCATATGGTACATTACATCACTAGTACTTATTTATTTTATAACTGGAGGTTTGTACCATTTACCTGCTTTCATTCAATTCCCCCTCCTCCCTACTTCCCACAGGTGGAAACCACAAATCAGATCTCGTTTTTTGTCAGTTTGTTTATTTGTTTATGAAATCCACTTGAACTACATCCCTATGTTAGCTTATGTTACACAACATAGTGGTTCAATATTTCTATGCATTTTAAAGTGATCGTCATGATGTCTAATTACCACTTGTCAACATATAAAGATATTATATTAATTAAATATAACTACTGACTATAATCCCCACACTGTACATTTCATATATATGGCTCTTTTATTTAACAACCTGAAGTTTGTATCTCTTTATCTCCCTCCTCTATTTCTTTTCTTCTCTTACTCCCTGCCCTTCTAATAAATATCTGTTTGCTCTCTGCATCTATAATTCTATTTTTGTTTTGTTATCTTTCTTCATATTTTTGTTTTTAGATTCCACATATAAGTGAAATCACACAGGGTTTATTTTTCTCTGTCTGACTTATTTTACTTAGCCTAACAGGTCCATCCATGTTGTATCGCAAATGACAAGATTTCATTCTTTTTCATGGCTGAATAGTGTTCCATTATACACACCATATCTTTATCCATTCACCTACTGATAGGCACTTAGATTGTTTCCATATCTTGGCTATTGTGAATGATGCTGCAGTGAATATTTGGGATGCATAGATCTTTTTGGATTAGTGCTTTTGTTTTCTTTGTATAAATATCCAGGAATAGGATTGCTAAATTATATGGTACTGTTATTTTTTAACTTTCTGAGGAATCTCTATATGTTTTACATAACAGTGGTACCAAATTTACATTTCCACCAACAGTTCATGAAGGTTCTCTTTCTTTTCTCCATACTTTCACCAACACTTTTTATTTGATAATAGCCATTCTTACAGATGTGAAGTGATGTCTCATTGTGGTTTTGATTTACGCATCTCTGATAATTAATGATGTTGAACATCTTTTCATGTGCCTGTTGGCCATCTGTTTGTCTTCTTTGGAAAAATGTCTGTTCAGGTCCTCTGCCCATTTTTAAATCCAATTTTTTAATTTATTTTGAGTTGTATGAATTCTTTGTATATTTTAGATATTAACCACTTATTGGATCTACTTTTTATGCAAGGTGATTCCCTGCTTTGAAATGTTCTTCTCTTCCGAGAACAAAGTGACATTTTGTTGATCCATGTCTTCTTGCTTATTTGATCTCCCAGTAACAAGAAACACACATATTTATGAAATAGCTGGCAAAGGCAAATGATGTGTTTGTGGTGATAGGACAGAGAGAAACAAACTGGCAAGCACAGACAGTGAGTAGGGCATCAGAAAATCAAATCCTGATTCACCAAAAGCGAGATCAGCATTTTGGTACATTTTATAGACATGGAATTTCACTCTTTTTAATAAAACAGGAATGGTGAAATTATGGAAGAAATACAGTTTGCTATTGAGCATTTCCATCCCCCAAATAAACATTCTCAGTTATTTGCTCTAAATTTTGAAAAAGTCTTTGGCCTCTTTTAGCCAAACACACATAACTATGATTGCATGCCTGCCAAGTCGCTTCAGTCATGTCTGACTCTTTGCAACCCTATGGGCTGTAGCCCACCAGGCTCCTCTGTCCATGGGATTCTCCAGGCAAGAATACTGAAGTGGGTTGCCGTGTCCTCCTCCCGGGAATCTTCCCTTCCCAGAGATCGAATCCAGGTTTCTCCAGTCTTCTGCATTGGCAGAAGACACTAGCGCCACCTAGGAAGCCCACTACGATTGCTGCTACTGCTGCTAAGTGGCTTCATTCGTGTCTGACTATGTGCGACCCCATAGATGGCAGCCCACCGGGCTCCCCCGTCCCTGGGATTCTCCAGGCAAGAACACTGGAGTGGGTTGCCATTTATAGCTAATTTTTAGAAGCCATTTCAGGCCTACTAAGTAAGCAGAAGGTAATGATTAACTGAGTTCACTTTTACATGCTTGTTCAGTGTATTTAGAGTTGTTGAGGACAATTCAAGAAGAGAAACAGATCCTGATTCAGCTGCCGAATACGGAGTGACCTGTGCCTGATTTCATGCTAGTACTTATGTAACAATGCACTGCTGATGATATGAACTAGTGGCAAACCACGGTGATTGCACTGAGCTGTGCCTTATATGTTGCGCTTTTGTAAAACAGCATTTGGATAGAGGCAAAGACTTTTGCTTTAGTAGAAGTTATAATCACTAACATCATCATTATTATATTTTCTACCAAGTTATAATGCCTATTATGACAGATACATATGTATATATATTTACATATATATACATATATGTATAGTGCTTCTGCTTTATAAGACATCTTTAAGATACCTGCTTTATAAGATAGAAGACAAAGATCATGTTCTCACTCTGACAGAATGATTGATTAAACTAACTTCTTCCTAACCCTTCTGTTAAAAAATGCCTGCTGCTGCTGCTGCTAAGTCTCTTCAGTCGTGTCCAACTCTGTGCGACCCCATAGACGGCAGCCCACCAGGCTCCCCCATCCCTGGGATGCTCCAGGCAAGAACACTGGAGTGGGTTGCCATTTCTTTCTCCAATGTATGAAGGTGAAAAGAGAAAGTGAAGTTGCTCAGTCATGTCTGACTCTTAGCGACCCCACGGATTGCAGCCTACCAGGCTCCTCCACCCATGGGATTTTCCAGGCAAGAGTCCTGGAGTGGGGTGCCATTGCCTTCTTCGAGAAAATGCCTAGAAGTAATGAAAAAATTGTGACAAATAAATTTAAGTACTGCCAAATTTAAAATTAAGAAAGAAGAATCCCCAAAGAACAAAACTCAATGGGGAAATGGAAGTCAAGGTACTAAGCACAACTTGACACTGGGAAAGAAGTTTAGAATGATGGTGGATATGGTGCTATGGAGTAAGAGGGAGATTAGGAGTGTTATTATATTCTGCAGTTGGGCTTTAATTCGCAATATAGACAAATAATAAACCTTGAGTAAGACAATGAGTTGAAAAGTGAGAGATTACATGTATTTGGAACCACTGAAGGACTGTCATAAATATACAATGTAAAGATTCTGACTTATGCTTCTTGTTTGATCCAGGTGTTACACTACTCTCACAGATACTATTAACAGTGAAAAAAGATGCAAAAGAAGTTGAACTTACAGCACTGAAGAAAAGATAAAACTAGGTATATTGTGGAGGAGAGGTGACATTTTGAAGGGAATGGCATAGACAGCGTAAACTACTCATTTTTGTGGCAGTTAGCAAAGAGGGCATCGTGAACTCCATTAAGAAACATGCAGTTCTTCTGGAACAAAGAACTAGTGAGTGGAGTTTGCTGCTATAAAATTACAGTAGAAAAACAGATACAATCTAAAGAACTGAGAGAAAAAACATATGAGCAGAACTTCAGGGAAAGTGAAAGTTGCTCAGTCATACCCAGCTCTTTGCGACCCCATCGACTAAACAGTCCGTGGAATTGTCCAGGCCAGAATAATGGAGAGGGTAGCCGTTCCCTTCTCCAGGGGACCTTCCCAACCCAGGGATCGAACCCAGGTCTCTGGTCTTGCAGGAGGATTCTTTATCAGGTGGATTCTCTATCAGGGAAATGATCAAAATCAAAATAATGTAATTGGAATCGCAGAAAGAGAAAACGGGTGCAGAAAATGTATATTAAGAAATAATGGCAAAATTTTTCCTATCTGTGGGCAAAATTATAAATTTATAGATTCAAGAAATATTATAAACTAAAACAAACAAAAAAACCTTTGCCAAGACTCATCACTGCTGAAATTCAAAAGTAAAGAAAATAATCTTGAAAGCAAGAAAAAAACACCCCACGTTACTTAGATTAACCATGAGCAGTTTTTTGTACACCAATTAAACATCAGTAAAGCAGGATAAATGGTATGTATCTGGGTAAAGGACTATATTTTTTTAAGATCTTTAAAACATATATTACTGTTAAAAGCAAAAATTATCATGTTTATAATGGATTTCAATGTATACAAAAGTAATATATATGATAATTAGAAGGGCAGGTCCAAGGAACCTATTTGGGTATAAATCTTCTTTACTTAAAATAGCAGCAGAATAATAACTCTAAGTAGGTTGTTAATGGAAGGTATGTGCATTTTACTACCTAGAGTAACTATTGAAGAAATGATACAAAATGAGTTAGCCAGTGCTGCGATTCATGGGGTCGCAAAGAGTCGGACACGACTGAGCGACTGAACTGAACTGAAGTGAAAAGGCCGGTGCTGTTGTTAAGTTGCTAAGTCATGTCCAGCACTTTGTGACACTATGGACTGTAGCCCGCCAGACTCCTCTGTTCATGAGATTTCCCAGACAAGAATACTGGAGTGGGTTGCCGTTTCCTTCTCCAGGGGATCTTGTTGACCCAGGGATTAAACCCATGTCTCCTGCATTGTGGATTATTTAACGCTGAGCCACCAGGGAAACTCTAAAAGACCAATAGGTAAATTCAAAAGGAGTTTAAATTTTAAAAATTTAAGTAGACTATTAAAAATAGTTCAGTAATCCAAAAGGAAGAAGGGAAGGAGGCTTCAGTTCAGTTCAGTTCAGTTGCTCAGTTGTGTCCGAATCTTTGTGACCTCATGAATCACAGTACACCAGGCCTCCCTGTCCATCAACAACTGCCGGAGTCCACTCAAACCCATATCCATTGAGTTGGTGATACCATCCAAACATCTCATCCTCTGTCGTCCCCTTCTCTTCCTGCCCTCAATCTTTCCCAGCATCAGGGTCTTTTCAAATAAGTCAGCTCTTCGCATCAGGTGTCCAAAGTATTGGAGTTTCAGCTTCAACATCAGTCCTTCCAATGAACACTGAGGACTGATCTCCTTTAGGATGAACTATTGGATCTCCTTGCAGTCCAAGAGACTCTCAAGTCTTCTCCAACACCACAGTTCAAAAGCATCAATTCTTCAGCACTCAGCTTTCTTTATAGTCCAACTCTCACATCCATACATGACCACTGGAAAAACCATAGCATTGACTAGACAGACCTTTGTTGACAATGTAATGTCTCTACTTTTTAACATGCTGTCTAGGTTGGTCATAACTTTCCTTCCAAGGAGTAAATGTCTTTTAATTTCATCGCTACAGTCACCATATGCAGTGATATTGGAGCCCAGAAAACTAAAGTCAGCCACTGTTTCCACTGTTTCCCCATCTATTTGCCATGAAGTGATGGGATCAGATGCCATGATCTTAGTTTTCTGAATGTTGAGCTTTTAAGCCAACTTTTGGTGGCTCAGAGGTTAAAGCGTCTGCCTCCAACAGACAGGTTTGATCCTTGGGTCAGGAAGACCCCCAGAAGAAGGAAATGGTAACCCATTCCAGTATTCTTGCCTGGAGAATCCCATAGATGGAGAAGCCTCGTAGGCTATAGTCCATGGGGTTGCAGAGTCAGACATGACTGAGCGACTTTACTTTCACTTTCTTTCACTTTCATCAAGAGGCTCTTTACTTCTTCTTCACTTTCTGCCATAAGGGTGGTATCATCTGCATATCTGAGGTTATTGATATTTCTCCCAGCAATCTTGATTCCAGCTTGTGCTTCATCCAGCCCAGTGTTTCTCATGATATACTCTGCATAGAAGTTAAATAAGCAGAGTGACAGTATATAGCCTTGACATACTCCTTTCCCAATTAGAAACCAGTCTGTTGTTCCATGTCCAGTTCTAACTGTTGCCTCCTGACCTGCATACAGGTTTCTCAAGAGGCAGGTCAGGTGGTCTGGTATGCCCATCTCTTTCAGAATTTTCCACAGTTTATTGTGATCCACACAGTCAAAGGCTTTGGCATAATCAATAAAGCAGAAATAGATGCTTTTCTGGAGCTCTCTTGCTTTTTTGATGATCCAGCGGATGTAGGCAATTTGATCTCTGCTTCCTCTTCCTTTTCTAAAACCACCTCTGAGGTAAGGAGCAACAGCTGTGCTTTGCTGGAGTAGCCGTGAAAAGATACCCCACGTCCAAGGTAAGAGAAACACAAGTAAGATGGTAGGCACTGATAGAGGGCATCAGAGGGCAGACAGACTGAAACCACAATCACGGACAACAGGCAAATCTGATCACATGGATCACAGCCTTGTCTAACTCAAGGAAACTAAGCCATGCCCTGTGGGGCCACCCAAGATGGGTGGGTCATGGTGGAGAATCTGACAGAATGTGGTCCACTGGAGAAGGGAATGGCAAACCACTTCAGTATTCTTGCCTTGAGAACCCCATGAACAGTATGAAAAGGCAAAAAAGATAAGACTCCCCTATCTTCATCCCCTGAAAGATGAACTCCCCAGGTCGGTAGGTGCCTAATATGCTATTGGAGATCAGTGGAGAAATAACTCCAGAAAGAATGAAGGGATGAAGCCAAAGCAAAAGCAACACTCAGTTGTGGATGAGACTGTTGATAGAAGCAAGGTTTGATGCTGTCAAGAGCAATATTGCATAGGTACCTAGAATGTTAGGTCCACGAATCAAGGCATATTGGAACTGGTCAAACAGGAGATGACAAGAGTGAACATCAACATTCTAGGAATCAGCAAACTAAGATGGACTGGACTGGGTGAATTTAACTCAGATGACCATTATATCTACCACTCTGGGCAGGAATCCCTTAGAAGAAATGGAGTAGCCATCATGGTCAACAAAAGAGTTCAAAATGCAGTACTTGGATGCAATCTCAAAAACGACAGAACGATCTCTGTTCATTTCCAAAGCAAACCATTCAATATCATGGTAATCCAAGACTATGCCCCAACCAGTAATGCTGAAGAAGCTGAAGTCAAACAGTTCTATGAAAACCTACAAGACCTTCTAGAACTAACACCCCCCAAAAATATCTTTTTCGTTATAGGGGACTGGAATGCAAAAGTAGGAAGTCAAGAAACACTTGGAGTAACAGGCAAATTTGGCCATGGAGTACAAATGAAGCAGGGCAAAGACTAATAGAGTTCTGCCAAGAGAACGTGTTGGTAATAACAAACACCCTCTTCCAACAACACAAGAGAAGACTCTACACATGGACATCACCAGATGGTGAACACCGAAATCAGATTGATTATATTTTTTGCAGCCAAAGATGGAGAAGCTCTATACAGTCAGCATAAACAAGACCGGGAGCTGACTGTGGCTCAGATCATGAACTTCTTATTGCCAAATTCAGACTGGAATTGAAGAAAGTGGAGAAAACCACCAGACCATTCAGGTATGACCTAAATCAAATCCCTTATGACTATCCAGTGGAAGTGAGAAATAGATTTAAGGGACTAGATCTGATAGACAAAGTGCCTGATGAACTATGGACGGAGGGAATGGCAAACCACTTCAGTATTTTTGCCTTGAGAATCCCATGAACAGTATGAAAAGGCAAAAAAGATAGGACTCCCCTATCTTCATCCCCTGAAAGATGAACTCCCCAGGTCAGTAGGTGCCCAAAATGCTATTGGAGATCAGTGGAGAAATAACTCCACTGTGTGACATTGTACAGGAGACAGGAATCAAGACCATCCCCAAGAAAAGAAGTGCAAAAAAGCAAAATGGCTGTCTGAAGAGGCCTTACAAATAGCTGTGAAATGAAGGGAAGTGAAAAGCAAAGGGGAAAAGGAAAGGTATACCTATTTGAATGCAGAGTTCCAAAGAATAGCAAGGAGAGATAAGAAAGCCTTCCTCAGTGATTAGTGCAAAGAAATAGAGGAAAACAATAAAATGAAAAGACTAGAGATCTCTTCAAGAAAATTAGAACACCAAGGGAACAGTTCATGCAAAGATGGGCTCTATAAGGACAAATGGTAGGGACCTATTAGAAGTAGAAGATATTAAGAAGAGGTGGCAAGAATACACAGAAGAACTGTATAAAAAAGATCTTCAAGACCCAGATAATCACAAGGGTGTGATTACTCACCTAGAGCCAGACATCCTGGAATGTGAAGTCAAGTGGGCCTTAGGAAGCATCACTACGAACAAAGCTAGTGGAGGTGATGGAAAGAGGCTTCAGTTCAGCTCAGTTCAGTTGCTCAGTCATGTCCGACTCTTTGCCACCCCATGAATCGCAGCATACCAGGCCTCCCTGTCCATCACCAACTCCTGGAGTTCACTCAGACTCACGTCCATCGAGTCAGTGATGCCATCCAGCCATCTCATCCTCTGTTGTCCCCTTCTCCTCCTGCCCCCAATCCCTCTCAGCATCAGAGTCTTTTCCAATGAGTCAACTCTTCGCATGAGGTGGCCAAAGTACTGGAGTTTGATCTCCTTGCAGTCCAAGGGACTCTCAAGAGTCTTCTCCAACACCACAGTTCCAAAAGCATCAATTCTTCGGTGCTCAGCTTTCTTCACAGTCCAACTCTCACATCCATACATAACCACTGGAAAAACCATAGCCTTGACTAGACGGACCTTTGTTGGCAAAGTAATGTCTCTGCTTTTCAATATGCTATCTAGGTTGGTTGGGACAAACAAAAAATGAATAATAAAATGGTTGTGCTAACTACCAAGAAAAGATGTTTTAAAAATCAGACACTATTTAATAGGTATTGATTGGGCAAAATAATTGCTAAATATGATGCTTATGTATGGGTATAGCAAAACTATGGCTATAGCAAAATTGATTCTCATACGTTGCTATTGTGAATGCAAATTACTATCAACACTACATAGTGATAGCCTATACGTGAGTAATTTAACTTTTATGTGTGTGCCTTAGACAAGCTGTTGTAAACACGCTTGAAAAACATATGCAAAGATTTATTGAAACATTTTTAAACTTATTTTTAATAGAGGGGAAAATGCAAAAAATTGAGCTTTATAGAATTTAATTCTGACAAAATATTCACTATAATCCCACAGAATATGGTTCTGACAAAACATGATCCACTGGAGAAGGTAATGGCAAATCACTTCAGTATTCTTGCCTCAAGAACTCCATGAACAGTATAGAATGTAATGCCAGTTAACTAACATTAAAATCTAAACAATGCTGCCTATTGTTTATGGATATTACAGTAAGTTTAAAGCTCTGATTAGGAACTACAAAATCATGAGTGTCATCACATGTGAGCAGGAAGGTAATAAGCGTGAGAAGGTAGTTATACTGTTCAGATTTTAAAAAGAAACCAGAAGCAAAAATAATATTTTTAAATAGAAAGGAAATACACAATTACTTATAGCTCCTATTTATACAATTCACTTTACAGGTCTTTTTACCCCATAATACTTTTTGTTATGGTAATTTCAGAGTCAGGTGATTGAGTTATCCAGGGATAGTGAAAAAAGGAACAAATACTGTCCATTCATCTCCTGCTTTATTCATCATTCTTAGGAAAGGCAGTAGTCTGGATGGAATGTACACATTCTGATTCTTCCTAATTTGCTGGAGGTTGAGGTAGGACTCATAATCTGTGATGTCCCATTCCTGACACCTGGCTTTGACACTTTAGAATTTCCTTTTTTACTGGGGCAGCAGCTTCACTAGTGCTAGTACTGCATGGCTATGTTAGAAATATTATAACTTTCAATCTCCTATACGTGTTTCCAAATATTTTGCAGGTTAAGGGAGTATCATTTCTTCCTCTCTAAGCAGCTCACAATAATTGAGGAAGAACTCGAAAACTGAGAAGTCAAAATGGAATGTCATAGTGCAATGCTATGCAACAATTAAAAATAATCACGTGGTAATATGCTCCCAGAATATTATTAGGGGGAAAAACAGTATCCAAATCCATAGTTTGATGCTACTGACATAGAAATTTTGTTAAAGTTAGTAATAATTATAAACACATGGATGCATAGACTCATATTTCCCCAGGGTGGGAGTGGAAGGGAACTCTATGTACCAAAATGTTACCTCTGTTTATCACCACTTAATGAACTCCATGACTACACCTTTTTCTTTCTTTCTGTATTGTCTATTGTACAATGGATGCTTTTACTTTCATAATTTAGAATGTTCAACTCTAAAGACAATTAATTTAAACTTTATTTAAATCTAAATGAATTTCAGAAATTTGGTAAATTTCAGAAATACGGCGTCTGTTTTTGCCCACTTCCTACAAATAGTATGTTAAAGTTAGAGTGCTATCTAATTATGGCTAATTCAAAGAAAAATTTAGTTTTATTTCCACGTTTGTTACTAAGGGCTTCCCAGGTGGCACCAGCAGAAAAGAATCCACCTGCCAGTGCAAGAGACACAAGAGCTGCAAGTTCAAACCCTGGGTCAGGAAGATCCTCTAGAGGAGAAGGAACTGGCACCCATCCCAGCATTCTTTTTTGGAGAATCCCATGGACAGAGGAGCCGGGCAGGGTACAGTCATGGGGTCGCAAAGAATCAGACACAGCTTAGCGCCTGACCACAGCACTTCTGTTATTGAATTTGGTTTTGAAAGGAGTATACTTTTCAATCTTTGTGATTATCAATTTAGAACAGATCAAATATAAAATTTGATTTAAGCTCTGTAGTTAAAATCTAGGCTAGATTCTTTACTTTCTTTTCTAAAGCACAGTACTTCTAAGATCAGAGGATACAGATGACTTCTTTCAAGAGAGGTTATTTATATTTTTCTCCTTTTGTATTAACCATGAAGTAGTATTTGGATGAGCCTTGTCATATGGACTTGAATGAAAAAGATATTTTATTAAAATGTAAAGTGAGGTTACCTTCCGTTCTATCCCAAACAACAAAAAATCAAAATTAAGCTACTCTAAGAAACAGGACATTTGCAAAATCTTTATTCTCCAGCATTTGGATAGTATTTAGCTCAAGTATTTTGATACCATTTGCCAAGGAAGAAACTGAGAACACAAAAATGCTTGCTAGGGTATTTTTCTCTTTCTTTTTCTGCTTAGATTTCTCATCCATAATACATTGGATTGATTCTTTTGTTGGTAGTTTAATATAAGGGTAGTTCACAAATTTTTTTCTCTAAGTCTCTTAGGATAAATAAAGTATCAACACATGCATTTCTAATTAATGCACTAATTAATTTCTAATTAATGCATTTCTAATTAGAAATGCACCCACATTTCTAATTAATAAGATGTTTATTTTACACTAATAGCATGAAATAAAGAGTGGAATTTCATATGATTATGTCCATTGGGTAGTTGCCATCTCTTGAGTTTTTGTTATTTGCAGAGTTATATTACTGTAATTTGAAATCAATGCAACTAGAATTAATTTAAAAATTCTTATGGAGAAATTGTCATTTAGTTTAATTTTGCATTTTTCTTACTGTATTTCTCTTTACATACATAGTATATTTAAAGCCATGCTGGAAAATTTTTTTGACACAGTGTGGTTTTCCAGGTTCGTTAAGCTGTCTATGGAATTAGAGCCTTTTGCTGGTCCCTCCTCCTGGAAAGTTCTTTAACCAGGTATCTGTTTGATAACTCTTTCACCAACTTCAAATCTCTAATCTTTGCTCAGCTTCACATGTGGCTTATCTTGAATATCCTATTAATTTGGTAAATTCCTTGTACTCATTTTGACCCCACCCTCACTCTCCTAATTTCCCATACTTCCATGTATTTTTCCTTTCCCCAAAGTACTTATCAACTTTCACCATATTATATAATTTATTTCTTTCTTATATTTACTGTTAAATGTGTAATTCTTCCTCCTAGAATGCAAGCATCTTGAGGACAGGAATCTTTGTCTTTGGGGCTTAATAATACATCCTAAGAACTAAAAACACCTCCTGGATCATCATAGGTACTCAGTGTCTGTTTTCTTTAAATTATTTGAGGTCAAATAAGGTATCAACGAAATATCAGCAGATTATTTCACTATTTAGGGAATGAATGCAATGTAGCCTATCCCACTGTAACTTGACTTCAAATACTGTTTCCTAGTATATTCTCTGAGCAACGATGCTAGTGTTGTCCTGGCACATTTGGATTCTGTTGAATAAGTCAAAATCATGGCCATGGACAGATGACTGACTGCTTAATTATTTGAGGACATGAATGATCATATTACAGTCAGTTTTACTAAGCTTTCCTCTAATTATCCTCTCCATGTGTGGAGGTGTAGGTTTTTTACAAAGGAACATCTTAATCTAAAAATGCTTCTCCACACTAAATCTTAGACTGATAAATTACCATCTTCTCTTCTATAGGCATACAGCTGCAAGAATGAGGGGAATAAGGAACTATAAGACAGAGAGAACCATGGCTTTTCATTTCTAAGAGTGAGCAATCAGTAAGAAAGGCATGGAGGCCCATGTTTGGGAGATATTCTTTCACATCATCTTACAGTTATGGTAGAAAATGATTAACAGGAATGGAGTCAGATTAAATGATTTAACCAAGCCATAGCTACATTCTTTGAATCTTCTTAGTGTCTTGGGCTTTTGGGTGAATGAATTGTTCCAAAATGGCCTCATTCAAGGAAATCTTAAAGAATGATCAAACAATGCAAAAAATGTATTTGACTGGCCCCAAGTAGCTGGTCTAAGCTGACACTGGGGGTTCTCACATCTGTGTGCTGCTCAGGATGATGGATGGGGTAAGTGCATCCTGATTAGTGTCTTGGGATGGACAGAGAGCTAATGCAGAGAGTCAGCAGTTTACAAATCTATTACCGACATCTTGGCTGAATCTGACCTTTGCAGTGCCAGAGTAGATGACTACTAGCTAGCTCCCAGTAAAGCTTATACTTCATCTTGAATAAAATTTTAATGATGAACCAAGAGCAGAATCTATCAGTACTTATAGCCTTTCTACTATGATTTTTTTGTATTATACTGGAGTGGGTAGCCATTCCCTCCTCCAGGGGAATCTTCCCAACCCAGGGATCAAACTCAGGTCTCATGCATTGCAGGCTGATTCTTTACCAGCTGAGCCACAAGGGAAGCCCGTATTATACTAAGACAGCTATAGAAGACTATATACCTTATTTTGGGTATCTAATTTTTTTCTTAGAATACATATTGCTGTCTTTATGTATTTGTATGTGTGTGTGTGTGTATCAAACACTTGAAATAGCTAAAACTCAAAAAAATCTAGAGCTCTGTTAAGTTGTAAAATTTAATTGTCATTAATCCTCTTGATGAAGTCTGTTTCTTGAGATGTTCCCAACTCAGGGATCAAACCCAAGTCTCCTGTATTACAAGCAGATTCTTTACCATCTGAGCCACCATGGAAACCCCTTGAAAATACTATATTTTCCATTTCAGTCTTGAAGTTAATTCTTACCATTAATCAGGGAATCAGTACAACAGAGTTGGTAAAGCCTAGTATTAGGGTCACCAGTCCTGAATTTTAATCCCAGCCATATCACTTACTAGCTGGATGTACGGGCAAATTACTAGCCTTACTGAGTTTTAGTTTCCTTCTTTCCTCAAAAAGGAAACTAACATCTCCCAGAGCTCTTGTAAGAGTGTGAAAAAATATATTTTGTAAATTTTAGTCATTTCGTCTTCACTCCTGGTGCCCTTTCTATCTCGCTGTTTTCTTCCCTGTGTGCTTACACAGAAGGGTAGATTGTTCTGCTTTTTCATAGTTGGAAAACTATTTTTAAAAATTAATGGTGAAGCCACTCATCTGAATGTACCTTTGCCCCGAAATTTCTACTTCCTTCTCTTGGATTCTGAGCCGTTCTACTCTGAATGCAGCTTAATTCACCTCCAGTCCTTCAATTTGTATAAATAAATTATTACTCTTCTTTTCCCCTCTCATCTATAGATATCTCTCAGGCAAAGGAAACAAACTTTGTGACTGACAAAATGGCTATAAAGCATGGGGCAGGGTAAACACATTACAGGTCTCAATAACACGTGGTCACTGTCACTTGTTGCTCCTGTACACACTCAGAAGTTCCTTGCACTCATTTCACTATTTCATGCCTCTTTTCCCGGCTCACACAATCCCACAACCTCTCTCTTCATATTGAACAGTTAGAACTTATTTATCCAGCGAGACTCGGCTTATTTATTGCTTTCCACTAATAGTTTCTTGCCCGCTACACATCCCTGCCCCCACTTCCACCCTTCAAGGAGAGATCATCTCTCTCCTGCTCTACTTTACTGTCAGCATACTTCTTACAGGTTCTTCTAAGCGTGGGTGCTGTCTGTCTTTGTTCACTAGATGCTGACCTTAGAGTCCACTGCCACAGCATTGCCTCATCCATTTGTAGACAATCTCCTATGGGTGTTTCTCGCTACAGAGCTTTACTGCCAGATATAGGATTAGTGTCTTCTGCTCTGGCCCTGATCTAATTCTAATCAGTCGACTACAACTGTTACTATTTACACTGATTATATGTGAAGTAGTATATTGTAGAGGTTTGGTAACAAATTATCTGATTGTACATCCTAACTGTACCAATTTGTTTTTTGGTTGGTTACCTACTACTTGAGTTTGGGCAAGGTGCTTCTCTGATGTTTGTCTAAGTGTGCTCAGTCATGTCTGATTCTTTGCAAGGCCATGTACTGTAGGCCATCAGGCTCCTCTGTCTATGGAATTTTCTAGGCAAGAATACTGGAGTAGGTTGCCATTTCCTACTCCAGGGGATCTTCCCAACCCAGGGGTCAAACCCACGTCTCCTGCATTGAAAGGTGGGTTCTTTACCACTGAGCCACCAGCAAAGCCCTACCATCTCTAAATTGAGATAATGATAATACCTCGTTGCAGGGATATTGTAAAGTTTAAGTGGGAAATCCATATGCTTAGAATGCAGCCTGGCACACAGAAGCGCTAATCAAGGTTAACGCTCATATTTAAATAATAATCATAATCTAAATAATTTAAAGAAGAAACTTTTACAGTCAGTAGATCCAATTTCTTTTAAGTGTCCTAGGGAAAGATGGCCAGTATGAATGGTTTCCATCCATTTATAGACATGTTAATGTGGAGGTTCATAGTGGTTATATTCAGTTTGAGGGCATGTTCTGAAAGGCTTCTTTCCCGTATAAATTCTTCCTGACTCTCACTTCACAGGAAACAGAGATGGTGCATTTTCTGGTGAAAAGATTTCCCATGAGAGTAATTTTCTGTTTCTCTTTCAAAATGTAAATGATTTCCTTTAGGACACAATTCTGTAATCCAGTATTATTAATAATTTGCCTGGCTCTCTCATAGTAATTTCCATACTTCTTTAAACTGGAGCTAGTTTTCTGAAACTGGGTGTAGTTTACTAACAGAGGCTCTTCTCTAAAATACCAAATTGCCTTCACTGGTGTTAGATCGCCGAGTCAAGGGAAAGCAGCAAATCTGTCTCAAAGAATTAAGGGGTTGGCTTTTCATTGATTGGCTGATTTACTTATTACAGTCTGACTTCACATGTCATGGGATCAATCTCTTGAAAGTATATTAGGTCAACTTACCAAGGAATATGAAATTTTTTCTCCTTTATCTTTTTCAAGTGAATTAATAATTACTGTCCAGTCACCAAAATTACATCTCACTTGAGGTTATTTTTACTGTACTGAACTATTCTTGTGGTATATCTTGAATTAGAAACTGGAAATTTTGCTGTGAAGGGAATTTTCATGCACAGTTTAATAATTCAGCTACCTCCACCCCTGGGCAAAATAAATAGCTAGCTGAATGCTTGTTGGCAAAGTCACAGCGAATTATATTATTTGAAACTCTAAATATCCCCCAAATAAATGTTGAAATTATCTGTGGGAAAGCAAGGGGTTTGGGGCATTACAGTACTATTGCTTCCTTGCCGAATGTGCATTTTCTTCTTGGAGATCTATGGAGTTTGGTAATTTTTTTTATTAGGAATAATAGAAGTGCACCCATTGTGCTCGGGCTGCAATTACTCCTCCTGACTCTCAGCCCTTCAGCAATTCTAGGACCTGATGTTAGATGAGAAGAGTTACTCCTCTGATTTTTAAACATAGATAAGTAAGTTATCTCAAATATCTAGTAAGAATTCCAAAGAGTTGGGATAACTGTGACTATTGAATTTTATCAACTAGTTGCTTTTAATTAATTTATTTTTGATCATTTGTTTTGTGTGAGGCACTGTTAGAGTCAGTTGGCATACATCAGTGAATACAATTGTCAAAGATAACTGCCATTGTAGAGGTTGGATTCCATTGTGGGAAGGGGGTGGGGTTAAGGAAAGAGATATTGAATGATAGACCATTCCATGCCATTAGTACTTCTTCTGGTATGTTAGAAACCGATATATGCTATGGGAAAGGAGACTGGGGAAAAGTGAATCCGGAGTAAGGAAAGAGGTTGTAGCCTAGAGAGGTTTGGGGTGAAATGGTTTTGCCACAGAAATGGTATGTAACACACCCATGTGGGGAAGTGATGGAGTGGGGAGAGTAAAGCTGCACAGAGCTCGATTTTCAGCACAGAAGTCCTGACAAGTTATCAAAAATACATTTCATTCTCCACCTTTTTGCAACTAGTGGAGTGCAGTTCCTGGCCTTGTCTCTCAGTGCTAGAGATGAAATAAATTATAAAGGAAATGAAACTGCCCAGGCTCAGATCCTGTGACATCCTCTCTAATTGAAACTCTTGTAGGTAGCATGTTTCCCATTAGTTGTCCCAGTCCACAGAGGATGGAGAAAGAAAGCATTGAAGAGATACGCAGTTCAATTCAACAAGCACTTATTCATACATCTTATTTACCCAGAATGACTTTATTCAATTTCAGTGATACAAAGATGCAGACGTTCTTAAGGCCCCTCAGCTGTGTTGTAAGATGAACCACAGATGAATGAATATAAAAGAAAAATATGTGATGTTGCTAAGCAAAGGTTGTATATACATTCACACGTGGAAGAGAAATACTGTAATCTGGAGTGAGCCCAGGGCTTTCTGGAAAAATGAGATCAAGGTTAGACCTTTGCAAGCTTGAGTGTGGTAGTGAAGCAAGTGGGAGTAACCCGGGAAGGGCCACAGTATCCCAAGACACAGAGGTAGAAAAGTCAGAGCTCCTGGGTTAATTAAGGGAGAGAAATCTGGCCAAGCGACTTCATGACCAGGAGTAATGAGCCCCTGGACTAATAGAAGGATTTCCACACTCAGTGTCCCCAATGAGGGGGATCAACACCTATATTAGACAGACGGCTACAGCCTTCCTAGGGACTCAGACTTGGACAGGAGGAGCCTAGTTACAGGGGTGATTCCATTACATTTTACCTTAGTAAAGTGGAGACAAAGGATAATATCTCCAAAATACAAAAAGATGTCTTCCTCTCTTCTGTTACATGGATATGTCCTACTAGTCTCTAAGTATGGCCTAACTTAGGCCACTACGGTGGTCACAGGCTTTGAGCTTGAAAAACAGGGACCCCGCTGAAGACACGGGAGAAGGGGATCGTGTTAGAAAGAAGGCACCCCCAGGATGCGTGTTCACTGCTTATACTCAGCAGGCTGCCTCATGACCTCTCCCCCTGGCAACACCTGCACTCTGTTCCCATGGGCAGCCTGGAGAGGTTGGCACTCGGAGGCCCAGAGAACGTCAGCTCCCATCCATGAGCTATGTCCACGTGTAAACCAAGATTTGGGAAAGGGACAGAGTGAGGTGGGGGGCTGACACTTTTTTAGGCCGTCTCCTCTGGTTCCTCAAGTCGGGCCCTCATCTGGTCCCACTCCCAGGTTTTGAACAGATACTGGATCCCTGATGACAGTCTCAACATGCTTCCCCCACACCCCCGCGCCGTGGAGCCTGCTTCCCTCGCAGCAGCCGCTAAGACCCGGAGGAGTGGAATTCCACTTTGAAACTCTGTGCGTGCGGCGCGAGGGCCAGCACCGGGCATGCTCAGTCGCCGCGGCGCGGTGGGGCTGCTGCTCGTACAGCTCTGGCCCCGGGCTCCAGGGCTGGCTCCCCCCAGCTCCTCCCCCCGCCGCCCCCCCGCGGCTGCGGAGCTTCCAGAAGGCCGAGCTGTAGCGGCTCCCCGCGATCTCGGCCCCCGCCCAGCGCCGCCCGGCTTGCGGCCGCCTCCCACTCCTCTTCCTCCCCTCCTCTCTTAAGGTGGAGAAGCTGGTGCTTGCTTCTGTTCGCGCCACACACCGCTCTGCCAGCCCCAGCCCAGGACCTGCGAATGCCTCCCGGAGACCAGAGGACTCTCGGCGGGGGCTCTTTCCAACACCACTTTGCCTGAAGTGGGGTCGTGGCGGAGTTGCTCCTCCGCCACTCAATGCAAAGCACTATGCGGAGAGCGGTCGGCTTCCCTGTGCTGTGCCTGCTTCTTAGTCTTCACGCTGCAGGTAAGGGGTTGCCCGGCAGAGCTGTGGATGCGCCGGGAGACTGCACATGCTCCAGGACTCTAGGGAAAGCTGGCTTCGCGAGGAAACCCTTAGCAAGGCAAAGCAGGACAGTGCTGACACGGTAGGGGCGAGGGAGTCCTGCACCTGTTGGAAGACAGAGGCCGAAAACTTAAGCTAGAATCAGCCCGTGATTTTTCCTGACCTCGTATAAACATTTTCAATGCGAATACAGGTTTGCTTCCTCCACCCCTCCCCTCCATCTAGACTCCCAGATTTTGTTTCTAAGCTCCGCACTTGACTGCCCGTTTTTCAGGAGGCTGACAAGACTCCCTACTGGATGTAATATTTTCTACTGCAGCGGCTACTTCCGTAAGGTCTCTCGGTTTAGCGAGAGCTCACGGGGATCCATTGGCTGTAACCTGATGGACCGCATCTCTGCCCCAAAGATCGAAATACACGGTTCCCATTAACGATGCCACTCCAGGCTCCTTTGGCCCCAGCTCTTGTCAGTCGAATTTTCTAAACCAATAAGACGGACGAAAGCTTTAAAATAGGACTCTCTCGTCTCTTTCAGCATCATGGTCAGGTTCCGAGGGCACCAGACAGAAAACCAATCACAGTTTCAAAGCTGACAACCGCAGGGTAGGCACTGTCCCTAGGACGGGTTTGATGAGGTATAGAAAGAAATGACAGTGAGACTGATTCCCGGATATAAATATAGTTGATATCAGAACCAGTATCAGGTTTCGTTTGGAAGCAAACCTTGGGAAGTACCTGGGGAATTGTACATAAAATGTCGCTATAGACCCTGCTTTTTGGATACATGCAGCCTCGATCTGATACAGGGACTTGCTGGACTGAATCCTTTATCATTTTTACACACACATGAACCAAAATAAAATATGGTAGAGAGATTTTGGGAGCCCTACTGCGACAGCAGTTGTCCGTGCAGTATCCCTGTAGCAATCAAAGAACAGATATTTTCCCCGAGTTTGCCTGTCATCCAATCACACGTATTCATTCATTTTTCCAAGCAATATTTTATTGAGTATATACTACAGTCCAGAGATAGTGCATAAAGATAATGGATATAAAATTGCAATTTGGGGGTATCTTTTAAAAAGAGTGTGGGTGAGTCCTTTTCTGTGTAGGCAATTGTGAGAGTGAAAGATGGTACTTCCTTATTTCTAGCTAATGCTATTTTAATGTATTGTGAATCTCTTGAACAAGTAATGTATAGGAACATTCAGGCTATAATTAAGTACCCATGTTAATTGTTATAATTATGATGTTATATTGTGGAATTTTCAGTAGTTCTTTAGCACTTTGAAAACCGGGATGTAGCTATGACATGGTCATTAAATTATTTGCAAACTGTTGTAGTAAATCCTTTTATTACTGCATACAATTCTTTAATGTCAAAATATGAGATGAAAACATACACATTGGGTTGAATTTTATTTACATTATTGTTTAATTATAGCCCTGAGACAAATAGCTATTACCAAAAATATCCTCAGTTCCTATCAAATTTAGGAATGATTTGAACTGACCTATGAAAAATATTAGTGTTGTTATTTTTAAAACTAATATATAACATTTCTAAAGATAACATTTTATGTATCTTGAGTAATTATAACTTAAAAGCTATAAATAACCTTAAAATGAAGCAGGTGGAAAACATTTATAAATTTGTTGTAGATGAACATTTGGGATGAGGAAATAGAGGACTTCTGTTCATCAAAAGAGAAACTTAGAAGTCTGTAGCCCTAGATTATACCTGGAGCTCTGCCAAAGGATGTATTACCAAGACAAACCAATCCAACTCTACTTTGACTTCTTAATTTGAGGGGAAAAAAAAGGAAGATGATTAATCAATTGAATTTAGTCACAAGGCATTGAAGGCTATCTCCAGATTTCAGTTGTAAGATGCCATATAGAAATTAATTACATTCATATTTTTAATGTAGTGCTTTTGATAGGTGTTTTTTCCACAGCAGATTGCAAGTTTAATATTGTGGTTGTCTTGCCAGTTTCATTTTGAATGCATTTTAATTTAAACAGCAATTTGTGGGTCACAAGCTGTCATCAGATTAAAATTCATCACAGTTATCTAAATAGCATTGTTAGGACTTTTCATTAGAACTGAGATGAATCAGCTTTCTTGATCTCAGCTCCTGTAGATTTGGGTAATAAAAAGGTGAGTGAGTGGAAGGACAAAGATCAAGAAGTCAGTGATGGTCTCTACTTGTTGAATGTCTCATTTGGCTTCTCTTACAGAAAGCTCTCCTCTCAGGGGGAAAGTGGGCTTTATAAAGAAGGAGAATGAAGTCTGTGTAGTCAAGCCTCTTTGGCTGAAAAGCTAATTGATCTGTTTTGTTGTGCCCAGGGTAAGCTGGCAGAACTAATGATAGGTTAGACCTCTTTCAGGATGGGAGAAATTGGCTGCCAGGATGTGAGTGCTCTTCATAGCTATACTAAAAACTGTTAACTTCCATAATCATTCTCCTAATGGTAAAGTAACAAACTGTTTTCACCTTGAGTACCCTCTCCAACTGTTTCGTCATGATCGCCTGAGTCACTATGCGAAAAAAAAAAAAAAAAAATTCTGACCAACCCTGAGTTCTGATGACTTAACAGGGAAAAGTATTGCAATCTGTTTGCAATGTCTATGGGAGCAAAAAGAGGAAGAGGGGTACAATGCTGTGTAATTAACATCTCTAGAGAAGATAACTGTAATGAATTACTGAGCATGGAGTTTATCAGAGAACCTGGACTCAACTCTATCCATGGCAGCTGATTTTTGTAGACCTTCTTAACAGAAAAAGTGATAGTTATTCACCCAGCTGCTTACTATACAGGTGAGAAAACTATGATTCAGTAACTAGTAGATATTATTACTTTAAAGTGCCAGTTAACAGTATAGTCAGGGTAAAAACCCCATGTTTCCAGGCCTGTGATTGCACTCTATGTAAAATCCTATACTCTTTGGGAGGCTACCACTGAGATAGTGGTGCCAGATTCTTTTTCCCTAATTGTCCTCATTCCTTACACCTCTGTGAAGCAACATAGCATATCAACTTCACTAGAAAAGACTACTTTAGGAATATCGAGGAAGGCAACTACAAGGTACTCAATGATTCGGATGGTAAAATAATTACGTGGAAGAGCCACAGGTAGCTTATTTCCTTCAGTGTTTCTTCTCTTTCTTTGCCCAAAGAACTATGGGAGATTATATTTATTGATAATATTTTAGTTACAAAGGAGTAAATGTCTTGGGGTATCTTGAAGATTCTCATGGGAAAGCTTTCTTTTTCCTAGTGAATGTCTTGCTAAAAAAACACAAGTTGATTTCAATGCATTACTCTCTCTTCGAGCTCTGGAAATGGTTCTTTCAAATTTCTGTATGGTTCTTACTACCTGCTTTTCTGAATGACACAGAGACTACTTTCAATGTATATTCTGATGATGCCTCTTCATTCTCAGAGAAGTGCCTAGTCTTCTAGTCTTTGAGAAGCGAGAGTTCTGTGATGGAACTAAGAGGATCAGGGAAGTCATTGGCAGAAACACCATACTCAAAAGAAAGGGTAGGAACTTCCCCGGTGGTCCAGTGGTTAAGAATCTGCCTTGCAATACAGTGAACATGGTTGGGGAGCTGAGATTCCACATGCCATGAAGCAACTAAGCCATGCACTGCAATTACTGAAGCCTGTGTGCTCTAGAGCCCCTGTACTGCAGCTAAGACCCAATGCAGCCAAAAAAATAGATAAAATATTTTTTAAAAAGAAAGGGTAGACAGGTAGGAAAATGATATTTTAAGATATCCTTTCTCAATGAAGAGTCAGAGTTCCAGAATCAGTTTTTCACTCAATATAGTTCTTAACACTGGCCAGGGGTCTGCTCTATTCTCTCCCATATTACCTCTCTGATATCTCCCTGCTTTCCTCTGTTTTGTCTCTTTCCAGCTACAGTGGTCTGCTCCCTATTCCAAGAAGACACCAAGTGCTTGCCCATCCTCCCAAAAAGTTTTATTTCTTTGCCTGAACTATCCTTTCTCCATATTTCCATGGCTCAATCCCTCAATTTTCCGTCTTTGTTCAAAGATTACTTTGTCAGTGAAGCCCTCATTGACTATCCTAATTAATATTTCATCACCCCTCAAATCTTCCAATACCCTTCCTTGATTTATTTTTATTATTAATTTTATTGAAATATAGGTGATTTACAATGGTGTGTTAATTTCTGCTGTATAGCAGAGTTACTCAGTAACTCATACAGATACTCTTTTTCATATTCTTTTCCATTCTGGTTTATCACAGGATATTCAATATATATAGTTATAGTTCCCTGTGCTATATAGTAGGACCTTGTTGTTTCTCCATTCTATACATACTAGTTTGCATCTGCTAATTCCAAGCTCTCAATTCTCTCCCCCTTGGCAACCACAGATTTGTTCTCTATGTCTGTTTCTGTTTCCTAGATATGTTCAGTTGTGTCCTATTTTAGATTCAACACATAACCCGATAGCTCAGTTGGTAAAGAATCTGCCTACAATGCAGGAGACTCAGGTTCAATTCCTGGGTCAGGAAGGTCCACTGGAGAATGGATAGGCTACCCACTCTAGTATTCTTGGGCTTATCTTGTGACTCAGCTGGTGAAGAATCTGCCTGCAATGCGAGAGACCTGGGTTTGATCCCTGGGTTGGGAAGGTCCCCTGGAGAAGGGAAAGGCTACCCACTCCAGTATTCTGGCCTGGAAAATTCCATGGGCTTCCATGGGGTCACAAAGCGTGGACACAACTGAGTGACTTTCACTTTCACTTTTCATAAGTGCTATCAGCTATTTGTCTATTTTGTTTACTGCTATTTCTATAGCAGATCCTGCCCATCCTAGCACTGGGAGAGAAGCAGTGCCGGGCATAAAAGCTGCTAAAGATTAGACAAATACATTGAATAAATAAAAACAACACAGTAATATTTCTAGTCTCCTCTTTTTGCATTTAATTTCTTCTTGGCCCTCATGCAAGGCACCTAGTCAACTTAGCCACTTCCAGAATGGATTTCAGCAGAGCTCGTTTACCCAAAAATTAAGTTGCTCCCCAGAAGTCTCACATACCCAGGGGACATACAATCTCAAGCAGACTTTGCTACTTTGGGAAATGAAGAGCAACTGGGGATGGGCTTTAACTATCGATGAACTCAGTGGCAAAGTCCTTCCAACTGATTGCCAGATGCTGTAAGAGCCCAAATGCCTTGTTGATTGGCTATATTTTTAATTCTTTGTAAAGTGCTTTATACCTATGGGAATGGCTATGATAATGTCTGCATCTTTAGCACTTAAGAAGATAGATGTATGTATATTTGAGACCACACATTCCTAGAACCATGGAGACTGCTTATTCTATTGCAAATGACACCCTGACTAGCACCTTGTAAAATTGTGGATTGTATTATCCACAACCCAGATAATGATGAATGTATTATCTATCATTCAGACTTCTTCTCTGTTTCTCATCTACTTTTCTACAACTCTGATCTTTTTTCTTAATTTTAAATTTATTTATTTTTTGATTGAAGTGTGATTGTTTTACAGGATTGTGTTGGTTTCAGCCAAACATCAACATCAGTAAATCATAGATAAACATATGTCCCCTCCCTCCTTCCCATCTTCCCTATCCCACCCCTCTTGGTTGTTACAGAGCCCCAGTTTGACTTCCCTGAGTCATACAGCAAATTCCCCAACTCTAATTATGGTTCCATATAGTTAAGGTGGTAATTTATCCTTTCCTTATCAATGAATATTGAGATTAGATTGAATCTAACTTTGAAAATTCTTCTCATTGATTACCATGGATAGCCACTGGTTTCCTCAATAGCTTCTCTCTTATCTAACTAGTCATTTCTCAGTTGCACTTTTAGGTCTTTCTCTGAGCATTCTTTAATAGGTTAGTGCTCTGTAGAATTTGTGCGTCCTAGGTCTTTTTTTCTCTCTTACCCCTGTATACTTTCTCTGTGGATGTTTATATCCAGGCCTACATAGCAAAGTTGAAATCCATATTTCCATCTCAGATATTTCTCCTGCTCTCCAGTCCTATCACCACAATTAACCTAGGAGTCATTGGAGATCCCACAAGTATTAGGAATCTGGCTGTTAGTGCTCAGCACTTCCCATAACAACTTCTTTTATTTCTATATATTCTATCATTGTGAATAACATGACAGTCCCCCACAGTCACCCAAGCCTGGTACAACTGGGAAAAAGCATACTCGATCACATTCTCACTTTGTATTCTCTAATACAGCCATTTCCTTTTCTCTTAGGGTAAACTCAGACTCATTAGCATGGGGAAGTCTTTTACTATCAGGTATTTCCCAACTCCATCCTTATTTCCTATCATCATGTTCTGCTTTGCCCACTGTTATCACACTAAAAGCAAATTTCACTGGTTTGCCATGCCTCTCATCCTTTTCACATACTGTTCTATTTATTTTAAGTATCCAACTCTGCTTCATTTTCTAGATAATTTTTCTCCAACTTTAAATCGTAGTTGAGCATTGCCAACTTTGAGAACCCTTCCTCAAACCCCATCTCATCCAAGTAGCTTTCCTAGGTTTTCCTTTGAGGCCCTGTGTATTTCACTATTAATGCTCTTAACCTGAGTTTTGTTTTGGTTTTTTTTTTTTTTTGAGGACAACAAGAGAATTGTAGCTTTTATCTCTGTATACTAATAGTATATTAATAGGACTGTGCTTGTTGTTCAGTATACCATCAATAAATGTTGCACCCAATAAATATATTCAGGATGTATTTGGCAAAATAAGTTTTGATTAATTTATATTTACAAAGAGATTATATCTCACTTTCATGATCATAAAGAGTAGAATTGACTTTACTACTGCCCTTTCAATCAAATGTATGTTTACTGGTTACAAAGCAGTGGAAATGGGACAGAATAGCTTTCATTTAAACATATTCTGTTTAAGATAAGTTTGTGTTCTGTGAGCATGAGGCTTATTCTAGTGGTGTTGTGTGCTGAACTCCTCCTAGATGGATAGACATTCCTATATGATTTTCTAGTACTACTTTAGGATGGGAGTGAGATGAATGTGTTCATTTTAAAGAGAGAAAAGAATTAGACAAGATACATAACATGATAGCTGTGCATTAAAGAATGGACCCAGAACCCCTAATTAATTCTGATTACTGATCAGCTATCTGAAATAACAAACATGAGCCACCTACACATTTAAAATCAGGTGGGAGTTTGAGGCAGTGGGTTCAATAAGCAGAAATAAAAAACAATCTAACCTTCCTTTGCTCCCCCTACCAAAATCCAAACCATCACAGAAAATTTCTGAGTATTGGATGGTTTTATACAATTTTTCTCTTTTTTATGTATAGATAAAGTCTTTATTAAACCTTTATGGGAGCTGTGCTTTTACTTGAAGAATGGAGAGTGGTTGATGAATAATAAAAATGTCACTTCTTCTGAGATGATGGGGTCACACATCAAAAACTCATTTATTGCCATTATTATTAGTGATAACATGGATGTTATGTTTCATGGTAAATATATTGTTAAATCTCTTAAAAGCTGTTTGTAAAGTCTAGTTCAAAAGGTAGAGAAAGCCATTTTTCCCTCTAAAGAGCCTACTTGGCCATAAATGCATTCTTCATCTTCAAAGCACTTACAAATGCTGACACACTTAGAGTAGCTTTGATATTTCTCAACACGAAGGATTCTAATAGCTTGAAACATTTTAATGGTAAAATATTATTTTAAGATCAGGTTTCCTAATTCCTGCTCACCAAATAATGTAGCTGTAAGTGTCTACTATTGAGATATTTGCCACAGAATGACAATTAGCAAATTTATGTTGTGAATAGTAGCACTTTCCATTTAGATAATTTTCTACTTATAATGACAATCTTGACTTTTCTCATAATCAAACCTTATTTGATTTTATTTTATTAAGGTGTTGACATCCATGAAAATTTCAACCACAGGGACCAACAACAAAACAAAACTGTTTACCTGAAACAGCAGTCTAGATCAATATGTCTAATTACACTGAAGTAGATGCTAAGTTCAGTAGGAGCTTGAACTATTTTCTGTCTTAGTTCGGACATGAAACAATGTCCATTTACTGACTTAAATGTGCAGAAGAGCTTAAGACAGCCTAAACTACTGTTTCTTTGAAAAAGAGCAGTGAATGAGCACAGAGTAAGAGTATCTCACAGTGATTTACTGGCCTATGCAGCAACATGTACGGAGTAAAACTCTTCTGCTATTTCACTACAGTAGTGATTCAATTCCTGACGGAGACTGGAGGGGAAATGAGGCGATGCGCGTAACTACACAAAGTCAGCTCCCAGTACTGGGATACTTTCACTTACCTGGGGAAGAGGCTCAATACAAACTATGCCAAATATTATATCATGATGAGTTAGTCCACAGGGCCATCAATCTATAAATTTATATTTATAGATTGTGATTTTAAAGTAATTCACTTTCTTGGTCTCTTGTTGATTCAAGACAGTATTTTTATTCTCCCTGGAAGAAAATGAAATAGCTTAAGTAGAAAAGTTAAGAGAAAATTGAAACAAAATGCCTATTTTTAGATAATGCTTAGCAGAGTACTGTAGCAGATAAGAGCGTGTATATGGTGATCAGTTTCAAATCCAGGCATGGTCACTTACTGTCTCTCTGGTGGCTTAGTCCCTAAGTTGTGTCTGACTCTTGCAACTTCATGAACTACAGTTCCCAAGGCTCTGTCCATGAGATTTCCCAGGCAAAAATACTGAAGTGGATTGTCATTTCCTTCTCCAGGGAGGATCTTCCTGACCCAGGATTTGAACCTGGGTCTCCTGCATTATAGGCTGATTCTTTACCAACTGAGCTATGAGGGAATCCCTACTGTCTCTCTATAACTTGGAGTAAATTGCTTGATCTTTCCACATCTCAATTTCTTCTTTTAAAAATGGAGACCATGTATTACAGAGTTGTTGTTGTGTGTTAAATAGGATAATGTAATGTAAAATAGACTGTGCTGTCTTAGTAAGTGCCATGTAAGTGTTAGATGTTATTTGACTAGGGCTGGTAGAGGTCAGATGCTAAATGATCAACCAGTATCTTGGAGCAATTTCTCATTCTTTCTGTATTTGAGCCAATGCTAGAGAAGTATACATGTGCAAGAGAGATTCTGGATTCCAATCTCTTTTTCAGTTGGATCTTGTCTGCATAATTCCTCTCTCTTTGGTCTGAGCCTTACTAAGCAGGTCTGTGATGGATTTTGAAGCTTCAAAGCATCCACCTGTTTCTTCTGGCCACTGAGAGGCTGAAGAGAGCCTGGCCAGGCCCAGGACGTCAGATCTCATTCTCCTAGTCCCTCTTCAACACCCCACACCAAACCCTTCAATAAAATAGTTTAACATACTTCTCCTCCTCCAAATTCACCTCTCCCCTAAGTCTCTCTCCTAATGCCTTACCTATAAGCATCTAAATGTATTATCTATCTATCATGTATTCAGCAAATCCTTATTTAAGTGAATATATTAGTAAAATGCAAATTTTTCTTGGGCTTACCTCATGGTAATTGAAAATAGATAACCTTTTCACCTTTTCCTAAACACCATAGGTCTGACATATCTAGTTCTTATTTCACTGTGTTGCTTAGCAGATAGCCCAGACTTGTCCTCGGAGCTGCCTCCCTAACTAGTCTCACTGGCACAGATGCAGAGTGAGAAGTTCAGACGTGTGACCAAGGCTGCAACTCATAGCTCTAAGAACCTCCTTTAGGACTGCTGCTCTCGTAAGACTTCTCCTTTACTGACTGACTGACACTCTCCTGCTCGCTATCTGTAGCCTATGGAACTTCTAGATCACTGGGCTCCAGGTCCACATGGAAGGCTGCCCATGGTTCTGTGGGCACTGGAGAAGTTAAAGGGAAAGCAAGGAGGGACATGGAGATGGGGAGACATTTTATTGGGGATTGTCAAGCACAGCCTTCGCCTGTTCAAGGGACGACTCATCACTCCCTAACACCCAGACCTTGCTACCCAGCCCCACTTGATCTAAGGATTCTATCCTGCTGATTTTATCTCAGGTGACCTACCATGTATAGCTCCAGTCTGGCTCCCTGGGAGAGCTGCAACCCATCAGAAAAATCAGAATTCAACTATGGAAATTTTTTCATGGTGCTAACCTCCAATATGCAAAGTTATGTTCGTGGTGGGTTGGCTGTTTCAGTGCCTCTGAACACTCCATGGCAGTTAAGAAGCTCCCCAGGGGAATTCTCACAGGTTCTCACAGGTCTGGTACAGTTGGGCAGGGCTCTTGGCATTCTTGGGTCCCTCTGTATCTCCAGAGCATCAAGATTCCCCCCAGGTGTCCACTGGTCTTTTCTGAGTGACTTATTTCCTCAAAATGGGAGTGGCTGATTCTTAGAGAGCTTGGATTATAACATTTATCAGGTTGTTTGTAATTCCTAAATCTGAACACTAACTGAAGCTATGAAAATATAACAAAAGGGTCTCCTCTCTAGATAAACATTGGATTTATAGGGAAGAGACAAATAGATTTCATTATAAGAAAAGAAGGAAAATACAAAGGACTATTTCTTAAATTCCTGTGATGTGCTAAGTGTGAAAGTTAGTTTCTCAGTCATATCCGACTCTGTGTGGCCTCATGGACTATAGCCCAGCAGGCTCCTTTGCCTGTGGAATTCTCCAGGCAAGAATACTGGAGTGGGTAGCCATTCCCGTCTGTTGAAACCAGGTCTCCTGAATTGCAGGCAGATTCTTTACTGTCTGAGCCACTAGGTCTATTTAATCCCCATGACATAGTAATCTCTATCCCAAATGCTTTCCATAGTATAATCATCTCACCCTTTAGGATAGAAAGTTTGTTTGAAATGGTATGCTTGTACTACAGAAACAACAAAAATATACTCTAATTCATGTAGCAGAGTAAAAATAGAAAAATTAAGCTCTAGAATCTGACTTCCTGGGCTTGAATCCCATCTCTGCTATTTACTGTTTAAATTCCCTGTGCTTCCCTTTTCTTATCAGAATAAAAGGCTAATACCATGGTAACTACCTCATAGGGTGGTTTAAGGATTTAAGGAGCTAATTCATAAGGCCCACAGCATGGGGCTGGAACACTGCATATATTCAGTGGCAATAGTTGTGAGAATTATCATATTAGCATGTGAAAACTTTCATTGGTCCTATATTTCAGGTTCCATACTTGAAAAGGAAAAAGTGTGCACATTGCTGCTGCTGCTGCTAAGTCGCTTCAGTCGTGTCTGACTCTGTGCGACCCCATAGACGGCAGCCCACCAGGCTCCCCCGTCCTTGGGATTCTCCAGGCAAGAACACTGGAGTGGGTTGCCATTTCCTTCTCCAATGCATGAAAGTGAAAAGTGAAAATGAAGTCGCTTAGTCGTGTCCGACTCTTAGCGACCCCATGGACTGCAGCCTACCAGGTTCCTCCATCCATGGGATTTGCCAGGCAAGAGTACTGGAGTGGGTTGCCATTGCCTTCTTGACTATCGCCCATTAAAAAAAAATTCACTCTGAAGCCTTCTTTTGTGAAGAGTCCCTGCCATGAAAATCTAATTTTTGTACCTCCATTAAAAAGAAAATACTAGTAAACTTTTGCCTTATGAATTAAAAATTGCTCATAACTAGTAAGCTAGTGTTGGAAGCAATGAATGCTGTTTTCCAAACTGGAGCACATAAGAGAAAAATAACTCCATAGCCACCAGAGGTGCTGCAATTATGGGCAACCTCTGGTAAAGACCTTCAGTCTTAGGTTTGGGGTAGAATTTGTAGTATCACCCCTCCTGCTGTCTCACTCTACAAACTACCTGAATTCACACCATCCAACAGGAGCCAAAATATCCTGCTTCTAATGTTGAACCTTCTGCATGTCCACAGACACCTTGCAAACTCTGTGAATTGCATGGTTTGCATACTCCACTGTGAGAGCCTTGCCCATATACCTTTGAGGTGTGTATGTGGGAGGGGAGGAAGTGGGCTTCATGAAATCAGAGTTGCCATATATGCATTCTGTGGATCAAGCAACCTACCTCCCCTAGCGTTAAGTTCTGCTGAGTCGACCATAAATTCACCATGGGTACAGACCAGTCCTGAGCCTGAAGCAAAAGTGCTTTGGGTCTCCCATACTTCAGCCTAAGGCATCAGCCCCTGCTGCTGGCAGCCCCTTCCCTTCCCCTGACCGTGCCCTTGACATCTTGAAGCTCACTCTCTGGAGCTCTGTGCTCAGGCTGAATCTCAACCTCTTGCCTTCTCCTTCCTCTCCACCCCAATGAAAGTGTGTTCTTCTTACTTCCCATTTCAAGAGGGGTCTCTCCTCCGCTAACGCTATTTTAGGAAAGATGTGATGCAGTGATCTACTCCTGATAAAAATAGCTGTTAACTGTATGGTCTTTCCCTAGCAAATGTTCATTTTTTTCAAAGAACAGTGAAAAAAAAAAAAAGCAGTGTCTGCTGAGAAAGCAGTACCTTTGACCAGTGGTGTTAATTTCAAGTGATGGATGAAGGGACCAGGACAGGATGGAGTAGAGGTGTTGACCTGAAGGACCTACCAAGTGCCCTGTGCTCCTCAAATCCCTAAATACAGGCAGAGGAGACCAGGACAAGATTTCTTCAAGTGGCCACCATGGACCTCCTTTCTTACTCTCTGTAGTATCATTACTGGGGCTTCCCAGGTATAGCTAGTGGTAAAGAACCTGCCTGCCGATGCAGGAGACTTAAGAGGTTTGATTCCTAAATCAGGAAGATCTCCTGAAGGAGGGCATGGCAAGCCCTTCCAGCATTCTTGCCTGGAGAATCCCATGGACAGCGGAGCCTGGTGGGCTATAGTCAACGGGATCATAAAGAGTTGGACACGACTGAGCGACTGAGCACAGCACAGCACAGTGTCATTACTATGAAAATATTGTAATTTTTTATCTGTTCTAATATTCATTTTGCTATTTTTAAATATAATTCCTAATCTACTATGAGAATTATTCTTAAAACAGATATTTTTCTTTTCCTTGCAATTGAAGTACAGTTTTCAAGTCATTTGGAGAATTCTGCTATAAAAAAGATAATAATAGTTTATAATCTCTGTATTTATAAATACCAATATTTTAAATGCTTGCATAACAATGAGGCATAAAAATTACATTTTACAAGTGTATTTAGAGCTTTATCACTCTATAAATGCATACGGAACTCAATTTCTATGATTTCTGCAGAGGCTAGTGTTACTTAGCTTTCTAGCTGTATGATCATTTTTCCCCACTTCTGCATTTCCCAAGAGGGCGTATCTTGATGAAGATCTTCTCTTAACTGCTGTGTAGAGTTGAAGAGATAGTAGCTTTCACTCTTGTCAACCTCTCCTCCAAGCATCTTTCATCTCAGTTCTTCAGGAACTGGGGAGCATCTGTCTGCTTCTGTTGAGCCAATATAAATCTCACTTCCTCCAGCAGAGTCTGAGGCCATGGTCTTAATCTCATTTCTTTATGACTTCTGTCTAGTCACAGTGCCCCAAGGGTGCTGCCCGAATTGTATTAAATTTCACTCTGTAATACTGATTTATCAGATGAAACATATGGCTACTAAAGCTTGGCAAAACCCAGGAAACATGAAATCCTTTCATTATAATTTTACCACCGGCACGTGGCACACAGTGGATATTTGCTGAAATGACTCTCCATTTCTGTGGCTTCCAGATAGAGTTTTCTGTCGTGCAGCTCAACTTTGGATGGAAGAGTTAAATAGGAAGAATGGAGGGACTCCCAGAGTAGTTACAGTGGGCTCTAAGTAGGAGTAGGAACCATGTTAGTTCTAACAGGATATTTGAGGAAATATGAAGGAGTGTTTATATCAAAGAACATGCAGGAAAAGTTGACAAGATGCCTTAATAAAAATCTTTCCTTATTGTGGTAAGATTCAGGCCCTTTCCTACATAGAAAAAAATAGAAGCAGTTCTATAAAAATAAGACTAGTTACTGTGGTGTTTTTTTAAAATTTTTATTATTGATATACTAGACATATCACTGGTCAAACACTTGAAGCATTTAAATAATGTTAGGAGAAGACATAGAGTTTCCTCATGGAATTATGTTTTTATATCTTAAAGACTAGGGCATAGACTAGATTTTAGGAAAAAACATTTCTGGAAGGGAGTGTTCTTTTGGTAACAAGCTCCTTTACCGAAAGGGAGGGCCTTTTGGTAAATCATGGTAATCATGGGAGGGCCCATGATTGCTTAAAATTTTTATGTATATAATTCAATTAAAATTTTTATAATTGTTCTCTTTTAGAAACAATGGCTCAGTGGGTAAAGAATCTGCCTGCAATGCAGGAGACTCCGTATGCACGAGTCTCCATCCCTGAATCAGGAAAACTGCCTGCAAAAGGAAATGGTAATTCACTCTAATATTCTTGCCTGGGAAATCCAATGGACAGAGGAATGTGGAGGGCTCTTCCATGGGGCTGCAAAGAGTCAGACACGACTAAGTAACTAAGGACGCACGCACGCATTATTTTACTTTTTATGATTCATTTACTGGTCTGAAGATGAACTTTTTTGTTTATCAAATTGATTATTTGGTATCAGGATACAAAACAAGTGTGTGCACATATAAATATATGCATACATAATATAACACATGTTGTAAGAACATAATAAGACACAAACTGAATTTTGCAAAATTAGCTTTACGTTAATATATATAGACAGAGCCATAATGGAATTTTCAAAACACTAGTGTACCTTGCTGATAAGATTAGTACGAGTGAGTGTCTGTTACACCTGGAAGGTTATCCTAATACACCTCAGTTGCCGCATCTTGGGAAGGCTGTATTTGTTCACCAGGAAGATTCAGTGTTGGTACTGTGGGTGCTTCTAACTGGAGATTAGTGCCGTGGTGACTTCAAGGGTTAGCATTAACAGTAGTAAGTAGTACTACAGAACAACTGGAAGTGAAGTGAAGTCGCTCAGTCGTGTCCGACTCTTTGTGACCCCGTGGACTGTAGCCCACCAGGCTCCTCCATCCATGGAATTCTCCAGGCAAGAATACTGGAGTGGGTTGCCATTGTTTTAATGTTAGACTCCTTCCATCCAAGGATAGCACTTCTGAAAATCCTCCTTATAGAGAAAAATCAGCACCATGGGAAATCTAACTGATATGGACTGTAGCCTACCAGGCTCCTCTGTCCATGGGATTTTCCAGGCAATAGTCCTGGAGTGGATTGCCATTTCCTTCTCCAGGGGATCTTCCCAACCCAGGGATCAAAACTGAGGCTCAGAGAGGTTGAGGACCCATAACTCAAGTTCTGATACACAGGGTATGGTGGGTGTTAAAGATACAGTCTACATCTCTTTTCTCTTAAACATTGCTTCTTTTTAAAAGGATGTTTCTTTCCTTTCTCAATTCTATTAATTGGCATTTTCTAAGTAAACTTTTACTGGTACTTATCTATTTTTAACTTTTCCTGAGAGGCATTTACAAATCAAATGAGAACCTTGTCATATCTCATGTAGAAATTCCCAAGGGACTTCCTTGATGTTATCCATTTGCATCTCCTTTCTAGAGAAGAAAGTGCTGGCAATCCTTGAAAAACAATGATTGTCCTTTTACAAAATGATCAGAAAACAAAGTTGCCCTTTTTTGATTGTTCACTTTTTTAGGTCTCTTTGGTGACCACTGTTTCATCCTTTGTTCCTTTCCCAAGTCACTGACACTGATTTAAACAGCTGCCATCCATAGGATTTATTCTGAGAGAGTGTATGTGAGGCCATTCTACCTTATGCATCCAGAGTTACTAAAGTTGATTTTGAAATAATGAATCATAATGTACATAATCATAAAATCACATCATGATTTTACATATTTTCTCTTTCCTTTGTTATGGATCTCTTCAGAGATTATCAGGGTCATATCCAGAATGAAATTTCAATTGTGGAATTTTATGACCATCAAAACTGGTTATTGTCCTGTAAATGCCATTCCTATGATAAAGGTACTTTTATTTTAAATGCAGTTAAGTATCTTCGACGAGCTAATCACTATTCTGTCAGGGAGCTCTGTCCCTTAGAAACAGAAAAAATTGTCACTGAGCTCTCAGTGAAGATGAAGAATCCTACTACTCATCTTATATCTACTTTCTTTTTCATTCCTTACAAGACGTTTTTTCAGTCCTCCTCAATTCTCCTGGAATCTCCAATCTTCACTCTCTCATCCTCTCTCTCTTATGAGATAGCTTCATCTCCTTCATGGAGAAAATAGAAACTGTCAGAAGAAAACTTGCTCAATTTCCACTGCCAGATCCATTAACATCCTTCATCTTCCTGCCTCTCCTGAATCCCCATATTATAATGGAAAAAATACCTCCCTCCAATCCAAGGCTCATCCCCCTGATGGTACTCTGGATCCCAACTCCTCCAGTCTGCTTGGGAGGCTCAGTCTACTGATTTTTCCATCTGTTTTTCTTTTAGTGATATTTCCAACCACTCCTTCTCAACTAGCTCTTTCCCTTTAAGGATTAAATGTATTCAGACCTCTCCTATAGTGAAAAAAAAAAAAAAATCCCTCAACCCTACTTTCCCTTTCTGTGTATTAATACACTGCTACTCTCTTATCTCAGCAGTAGCCACAGGACTGGAAAAGGTCAGTTTTCATTCCAATCCCAAAGAAAGGCAATGCCAAAGAATGCTCAAACTACCACACAATTGCACTCATCTCACATGCTAGTAAATTAATGCTCAAAATTCTCCAAGCCAGGCTTCAGCAATATGTGAACCATGAACTTCCAGATGTTCAAGCTGGTTTTAGAAAAGGCAGAGGAAACAGAGATCAAATTGCCAACATCCGCTGGATCATGGAAAAAGCAAGAGCGTTCCAGAAAAACATCTATTTCTGCTTTATTGACTATGCCAAAGCCTTTGACTGTGTGGATCACAATAAACTGTGAACAATTCTGAGAGAGATGGGAATACCAGACCACCTAACCTGCCTCTTGAGAAACTTATATGCAGGTCAGGAAGTAACAGTTAGAACTGGACATGGAACAATAGACTGGTTCCAAATAGGAAAAGGAGTATGTCAAGGCTGTATATTGTCACCCTGCTTATTTAACTTAAATGCAGAGTACATCATGAGAAACGCTGGACTGGAAGAAACACAAGCTGGAATCAAGATTGCCAGGAGAAATATCAATAACCTCAGATATGCAGATGACACCACCCTTATGGCAGAAAGTGAAGAGGAACTAAAAAGCCTCTTGATGAAAGTGAAAGAGGAGAGTGAAAAAGTTGGCTTAAAGCTCAACATTCAGAAAACAAAGATCATGGCATCCAGTCCCATCACTTCATGGCAAATAGATGTGGAAACAGTGGAAACAGTGTCAGACTTTATTTTGGGGGGCTCCAAAATCACTGCAGATGGTGACTGCAGCCATGAAATTAAAAGACGCTTACTCCTTGGAAGGAAAGCTATGATCAACCTAGATAGCATATTCAAAAGCAGAGACATTACTTTGCCCACTAAGGTCCAGAGTCTAGTCAAGGCTATGGTTTTTCCTGTGGTCGTGTATGGATATGAGAGTTGGACTGTGAAGAAGGCTGAGTGCTGAACAATTGATGCTTTTGAACTGTGGTGTTGGAGAAGACTCTTGAGAGTCCCTTGGACTGCAAGGAGATCCACCCAGTCCATTCTGAAGGAGATCAGCCCTGGGATTTCTTTGGAAGGAATGATGCTAAAGCTGAAACTCCAGTACGTTGGCCATCTCATGAGAAGAGTTGACTCATTGGAAAAGACTCTGATGCTGGAAGGAATTGGGGGCAGGAGGAGAAGGAGATGACAGAGGATGAGATGGCTGGATGGCATCATGGACTCGATGGACGTGAATCTGAGTGAACTCTGGGAGATGGTGATGGACAGGGAGGCCTGACGTGCTGCGATTCATGGGGTCGCAAAGAGTTGGACATGACTGAGCAACTGAACTGAACTGAACTCTCTTATCACACTGAAGTTTGTTACAAGAGTTGTTATACATGTTATTTCTCATTTATCTCCCAAATGATCCTCAATCCAATTACACCTAGCTTTGTCCCCCCCCCAACTCTGAAATTACTGTCTTTACATTATCAATTATTGTTAATGAGATAGATAAACATTTAGTGATGAGAAAAGATGTTTTGATACAGTATTGAGTGAAAAAGGTAGCTTACAAAGCATAATATGGCATAATCTATTGCCTTTATTTGGAGTATACTGCAATGAATTTTAACTTATCTATAGATTCATGTAATCATATTGTATACAGAAAAGTTCAGTCACTCCAAAGAACTCCTTCATTCTACTCCCCCTGCTTCTCAACTGATAACCTAATAATCATTGATCTAGTTTTTTCTTTTCAGTATTAGTTTTTGCTTTTCAAGAATGTTCTATAAATGGACTTTCTGCAATTGTCTTCCTTTCCTCAGCCTAATGCCTTTGAGGGTAATCCAAATTGTTTTGCAGATCAATAATTCATTTTTTTAAATTGATGAGCAATGTTCCATTGTATAGATGTATCAGTTTGCTTTCCATTCATCAATTGAAGGACATTTTAGTTGATTACACTTTATATTCCACTCATATGCAATTATGCATAGAGTTGCTGCAAAAGTTTGTTTACTATCTGAGTATTGTTAGTATTTTTCATTTTAGCAATTCTAAGAGATATGTAGTGTTATCATATCACAGTTTTAATATGCATTTCATTACTGGGGTAATATTCATGTGCCTCTTTGCCATTCATGTATCTTTGACTTTGTGTCTGTTCAAATCTTTAGCCTAGTTCTAAATTGGTTTGTTTTCCTACTGTTAAATTTCTTGAGTTCTTTATTTTTTCTTATTACAAGTCCCTTGTTGGATATATGATTTGCAATTATTTTTTGCCACTCTTTAGCTTGCTGCTTCATTCTCTTAACAGTGTCTTAAACAGAGCAAAAATTTTTTTGTTTCAATCCAGTCCGATTGATCAATTCTTTTTCTCTTATGGATTGTGATTTTGGTGACATCTCTAAGAATTTTCTGCCTAACCCTAGTTATAAAGATTTTCTCCTGTATTTTCTTCTAGAAGTATTATAGTTGTACGTTATATTTGGATCTGTGATCTTTATTAAGTTCATTTCTCTGAAGTTTGTATAAAGACTCATTTTGTTACAAATGAATGTCCGATTGTTCCAATGCAATTTTGAAAAAAAAACTATCCTTTATTGTTTTTACATATTTATAAAAAAATCAAGTGGTGACATTTTCTCTGGATCTGTTTTAATTAATTAATTTTAATTGGAGACTAACTACTTTACACTATTGTGGTGGGTTTTGCCATGCATCAATCTGTTTTTGAACTCAGTTTTGTCTCACTGATTTATCTACCTTTTTCTTTGCTAATACTCCATTATATTGATTACTGTAGCTTTATTGTAAGTCCTAGAATTGGACTGTAGTATTCTGTCACATTTATTCTTCATTTAAAATTGCTTGTTCTACTTTAGAATCAATCTATTATATGTGTAGAGTTTTGCTTGAATTTTTATTGCCGTTGGGGATAATTAAATCTTCATTATATAAAGTCTTCCAATTCATGAACACAGTATGTCTCTTCAGTTCTTTTTGTTTTACTTTCTCAGCGTTTTGTAGTTTTCACTAGATATATCCTGTACATATTTTGTTAGAGTTATACCTAAGTATTTTCTTTTCTATAACTCTTGTAAATATTTTTTAAAATTCAGTGTTCAGTTGTACATTGCTAGCTTATAGAAATGCCATTGATTTCATAGGTTAATATTACAGTCTATTCACTTGCTAAACTCACCCGTGGTATCAAAATTTTGATGAGTTCCTTAGGATTTTATAGATAGACAATCATCCTTCCCACAAATAGAACAATTTTACTTTTTCTTCTCCACTGTATGTGCCTTTTACTTCTTTTCTTTGTTTACTGGCAATAAATAGGACTTTCATGCAGTATAGTGTTGTATAGAAGTGATGAGTGTCATTGTCTTGTTCTCTATTCTTAAGAGAGGGAAGGTAAACCTATTGTTAGCTGTGAGTTTTTGTGTAGGTGTCTTTTACGAGTTTAAAGAAGTTCCCTTCTATTTCTGGTCTGCTTATTTTTTTTCACTGTAAGTTGATATGAATTTTGTCAAATGCTCTTTCTGCATCAGTTGGTATGATAATATGGTTTTCCTTCATTAGACTGTCAATATGATGGATTAGGTTGATTGCTTTTTAAATATTAAAGCAGCCTTACATTCCCAGGATAAGCCTTACTTGGTTATGTATTATCTTTTATATTTCTGCATTCAATTTGCTAATATGTTGAGGATTTTTCCATATATATTCATGAGCAATATTTGGTCTTTAGTTTTCTTTTTTAGTAGGGTCTTTTTCTGGTTTTGTTATCAGAGTAATTTTGGCCTCATAAGGTGCTTTGAGGAGTGTTCTTTTTTCTTCTATTTTCTGGGAGAGGTTATATATAAATGAAGTTAATTTTTTAAGTGTTTCAATTTGCCAGTGAAACCATTTGATCTTGAAGATTTCTTTTTCATAAGAGAAAAATAGGAATTCAATTTCTGTTATAATTTTAGGACAATTTAGGTAACATATTTCTTGTGTGAGTTTCATTATTTTCTAGGGTTTGAATTGGTCATTTCATCTAACTTGTTAAATATAGATGCAAAGAGTTGTACGCATTTATTTTCTCCTTATCCTTTTCGTGTCTACTGGGTATGTAGTGATATTCTTTCTTTCATCTGGTGCTGGCAATCTGTGTCTTCTCTATTTGTCAGTCTTGCTAGAGTTTTATCAATTTATTGATGTTTTCAAAGAATAAACTTTTGTTTCATTGATTTTCTTTATTGTTTCCTATTTTCAGTATAATTATTTCTCATTTTAACTTCTTAATTTCTTTTCCTTTGCATACTTTACATTTATTTTGCTCTTTTTGTTTTCCTGGTTTCCTAAAGTAGGGGCTTTGATTATTGATTGGAGACCTCTCTTCTTTTCTAATACAAACATTTATGCTGTGAGCTTTCCTCTAAGCACTGCTTTGACTGTGTCTCACAAATTATGGTGTTGTATCTTCTCCTGGAGTTATCCTTGTCTATACTCTGGTGTACACTGTGGGTTGGCTAGAGAATACTGGAGGCAAGGAGAGACGAATTTTGAATTCTGTTCATCATCCCTAATTGCTCTGCTACTGTTTACTTCCCAGAGTCCTCAGAAAGCTGTTTTATACATTTTGTTTAGATTTTATAGCTCTGTTTATTATAGTTAACAAGACAGAGTGTGTTTGCTCCATCTTATCCAGGCTCAGAATCTTCCTTAACCTTTTAAGTCCTTAAAAATTACTTTATTATTTTTCAAAGACTCAACAGTGGAGGATGGTTTGTATTTCTAATGCTATACCCAGAGCTTTTCCATGTGGAGTCTGGTGCTCTGAATATCCAGGGTCAGCTGTCCATTGATGAAGTTTTGGTCAGTAAATCCTATGCAAGTGTTCAGAGTTGTTTCAACTCTCAGACTGTGAGTGACACTGGACACTGCCAATCACAGACCCCTTGGTACACTCTTTCCATGACTTCCATACTTCCACAATCTCTAATTTTTCTTCTTCTCCCTCCAAATATTCCTTTAATGTGGCTTCTTCTGAATCTTTGCTGTAGACTCATAGTTCTTCTCATTCCGCAAGGTAGTCTCATCATTCTGGCACTCACTTTTCCTTGAGTATGCTTATGGTTTTCCAGTATTTATCTTTAGTCCAGCACTTTCTCCTGGGTTCCATATAAATGTAATTTCTTTCTAGATGTTTCCATTTCTATATATTGTAGGCACTACAGAATCACATTTCCCTGTCTCAATAAAGGACACCCTTATATGTTGAATTGCCAACTGGAAATAGAATTATTCTAAAATATCCACTGTTCGTTCCTTCCTACATTAACTCAATTACCGAATTTATTCCTTTTTATTTTTTCATCAATTCCTATATCTTAAGGCTTCTGAAATTCACCTCTGCTTTGTCTTCCTACTGCCTGCCACCTTGTCTGGGCTATTCTATTGTCATCTAAAATATTTTACCCAGTACATTAGCACTTACTTTTGCTTCCTCCCAGTCCATTTTATTGTACAGCCAGAGTGATCTCTGAGAAATATAAATTTTACATTATCACTTCCCTCTTTAACTTTTATAAAGTGTTCAATTTCCTAATGTTTCATTTTTTAAATGCTATTAAAGGTATTTTGCAATGTACCATGTTATCCTCAAAAATCACTCAGTGTCTTGGCATTAGTTTCCTATCACTGCATAACAAATTGCTATAAAATTTAGCAAATTAAAACAACACATATTTAGCATTTCTCAGTTTCTGTGAGGCAGAAATTTGGCCATGGCTTACCGGAGACTTCCGCTTCAAGGTCTCTCATTAGACTTCAGTTAAAGTGTTGGCCTGAGCTAGGCTCCTAGGTGAAGGCTCACCTGAGGACAGATTTGCTTCCAAGCTTATGGCACCCCACTCCAGTGCTCTTGCCTGGAAAATCTCATGGACAGAGGAGCGTGGTAGGCTACAGTCCATGGGGTCGCAAAGAGTAGGACACGACTGAGCGACTTCACCTCACTCACTTTATTTACATGATTGCTGACAGGATTCAGTTCCTTAATCGCTGTTGCAACTGAGAGCCTCAATTCTTCCTTGGATTTTGGCTAGAAGCCTCCTTCTTCACGTGGACCTCTCCAACAACTTGCTTCATCAAAGTCAAAAGGAGTCTCCCAGCAGCACAGAAGTCATCTTTTTTTAGCCGAATCACAGAAAGGACATCCCATCACAAGCGAGGTCTCACTCACTCTTAATGAGCATGAATGCCAGTAGGTATGGGTCTTAGAGTCCCAAAGGAATCTTCTTTTTCTTATTTCCACTCTTAATTTCTCTGTGCTGCTTTCTGAATTATTACCTAAACCTTTCCAACTTACCAATTCTCTATTCAGTGGTGTCTAGTCTATTGTTTAACCCATGTATTGCATTTCTTCAGTTACAATATTTTTCATTTCTATGATTTTCGCTTGAATTGAAACATGCCAGTTCTCTTTCCCTCAAATCCCTTATTCTTATTTTCTTTTCTATTTGGATGTTTTAATTAACTTATTTTGAAGCCCCCTTCAATTTTCTCTTTCATTTTTTCTTTCTTAGTTAAGAATCTACCCACTTCTCCATCTTCTGACCTTCTCTCATGGCGGTAATCCCTATGTGCTTTGTAATTTTTTTAAGTCAATAAGTATGTCTTCAGTGGGACTTACCTTACTTGGAAACACATGGAAATTCCATTTATATTCAAGTTTCTAGAGACATCACTATAAGATTGATTTTTCAGTTGCTCCTAAGACCTTATAATACATACAGGTTCTAAAGCATTTTCTTTCTTAATCTTCTAGGAATTACTCTTCCTTGATTTTCCTCCTTCTTCACTACCGTTCCTTCTCATTTGTCACTGTTGGCTCTATTTCATTCAGCTTCTTGACTCTAAATATTGTAATTCTACCATGAGCTCTGTCCTATATACTCTTCTCTTTTCAAGGAATCTCCAGTCACTTGGCTTTAAATTTTATCCATACTGGATGATTTACGAATATGTCTCTCTCCAACCATGAAGTATATACTTATTAAATTTCTAATTCAACATCTCCACTTTGATCTTTAATAGACATCTGAATCTTAAAATTTCCAAAATGTTTACCTGAATATAGTCATAATGTTGAAGTGAAGGAGGTGATAGAGAGGTAACATTTGAAGACAAAAAAATAAAACTTATCCCAAATACTAACTCAGTGGTCCTCAACTTCAGAGTTGGAATGTGAGAAAATTTTGATTAGAAATCCAGATTTGTAAGTTACCTTTCCAAAGAGTCTGCGATATGGGGATCTGAGTCTTAACATCCCAGGTAATTTTGATGCAGGGATCTAAGCATAACACTTTGAAAAACTTTTTCTTTCCTAATGTCTTTGGTGGGGTTCCTAATAGTGATGCCAGCTTGGTTCTCATTACTCAGGGACAAGGCAGGACTGAGTCTTTTCACATTTATAACTGGATAGGGCTGGGAGATTCTAGTTGTGTTTCAATTGCACTTAAAATTAGATATTTTTCATCTTTCTCTGTAGGCCTATTTTCGTACAAGAGACCTTATTAGTTGGACTCACCTATTCTATTGATATCACCTATTCTATTGATATCACATTTTGTGTGTTTAGCCACTCAGTTGTGTCCAACTCTTTGTGATCCTCTGGACCATAGCCTGCCAGGCTCCTCTGTCCATGGGATTTTTCAGGCAAGAATGCTGGACTGAGCTGCCATTTCCTTCTCAGGATCGAACCTGCGTCTCCTGTGTCTTGTGCATTGCAGGTGGATTCTTTACCCACTGAGTCATCAGGGAAGCCTGATGTCATATAAAAAGAAAGACTGAAGATAAATTTCTCAGCTCTTCATTAATTTTTCCCCTTCTCATAAATCTGCATTTTCTGATCTTCTGAGCTACTTCTTTTAGTGAAACTCTTCGCCATCCCCTACCATGTTTTGTGTTTTTTCCCCCCTTTTTTCTCTTCCCAAATCTTGCAAGGACTTCCAATCTTTTTTGCATGTTAATTTTCTAATTAACATGCCTTTCTATAGCACTATCTTGTTAGATAGGGTTATAATCCCTCTTTTTGGTAGGAGAACAAATCCCTCAGGTGAGAAACCTAAATTCATTCAAGTGTGCAATATGCCTTTTCTGAAACAAGGGACCATCTTTAACTGAGGCATGTTTACAAAGTCAGCTAAGATAAAAATAGTATCTCCATTCTGTTTCTTAACCTTAAGGTGACCACTCCGTTGTTGCTCTTTACAATGTCAGACTCAGTCCTCTAAGAGGGGAGGGAGGAAACTTCACCTATAGTATGGAAACACTGTAGGACAGTAGCCCCCAGCCTTTTGGCACCAGGGATCAGTTTTTCGTGGAAGAGAGTTTTTCCATGGACAGGCCTCATGGGGGATGGTTTGGGGATGATTCAAGTGCATTACATTTATTGTGTACTTTATTTCTGTTATTGTTACATCAGCTCTACTTTATATCATCAGGTATTAGATCCTGGAGGCTGGGGACCCCTACTGTAGGACACTACTATATAATTTATTAAATCACTTTCAGTAAAATTTAAACAAACATTTGTGGTCAGAAAGTTAATATATCTCTAAAACATTTTATCACCATTCTCAATTAATAAAGCACAACAAGAATATTAACAGTGAAGGACCATATTCATTTATATATGTTCCTAATGACAGTGTCATTTCCAAATCTGAGGAATTCCTACTTCATTCAGAGAAACAAAGTTGATAGTTATTTCAAGGTCATACTGTCTAATCATCATTGTTGGTGAATTATAGTAAATTGATTTCTTTTTCTAAAAAGTTACAGTCTATTCAGCATGCTGAGGATTGAAGACAGGAAGATTAGTTTCTATACTGTCTCAGAATTCACACGGAATTTAATTGTGATTGGAATGATCTAAAAGCCTGAAGGCACTGGGACCCAATGATTTCCAAACAATTACATCATGGTGAATGCAGTTGAGCTTCCTGAAAAAAATAACCTGTCTTCTTATCTCTAAGTGCGAGTTGAGAGCATAATGGTGAAATAACGTTACTGAAAGTGCTGTAAATACATGCTGGTCACAGAGGCTGGATGGAAAAGAAAGCTATAAAAACTAGCAATTTCTCTACTATAAATATTTGGTAAGAATTCAAGACACCCCAGAATTCTTATAAAAAGAGGGATGTCATCTCCTGGGGAGAGCATTTTTACAGCTTATTGTTGCCATAGGCATCCTAAGCGAAAATCTGTGGTGCCTAGGTTGCTAGGTACAATGTGGGTGGCATTATTATGTTGTGATTTGTTCAATCTGCTTGTCGTCTTATATAGAAGATCTTAAGCTTGCTTTTCTAATTGGCATGTGACCTAGTGATACTCTTTAGACTCACATGTATATGTTATCTGTTTCCGTGGCTGATGATAAAAAGAACAAAAGAGCCATTCAAGTCAATGGATATTTGCATAACAGATGAAAAAAAAGAGAATGTATTACTTTATCGGGATGGCCATATTACTAAGTAAGAAGTGAAGAATGGATATTATTATACAACTGGGAGTTGCTACCACAATGAGTATACTCAGACTTCTGCCGTTAGTCAACTTCAAATAGTCTACAAGTATTAAAAATTACACATAGTTGATTATAAAATATCAGCAGGATAAAAGAAGTATGAAATAAGAATTGTATGAAATGCTATTGATTAAAGGGAGGAAAGCTTAAATATTATATAGAGGGTTGTCATTTGAGGAATAGGTAGGACATCCAGGAAGAGTTGCTCAACAAGGTGTTAGAGCCGTGCATTTAGATAAAGGAGGAAATTCCTGACTAAAAGATGCTTTAGAATATCTGAAATATAGGACTTCTTCAAACTCTACCCTTCTGTGTACCCAAAAGCTCTGACATGCCTCCATACCACCAAGTGTGTTCTCTTTATTGGGGATAATGGAGTAGGGATGAAAATGAAGAGTAACTGATCTAAAGCCTTCACAAGTCTTAAACAGGTTAATTCTCTTTATCAGATAGTCTATTCAGCTCAGTGAAGAAGGTCTTTGACTTTTGCTTCTACTTCTTCCCCCTTTCAGGATGCCTTGCAAGAAATAATGATCACTTTTGGGCAATTCGTCAGAGGAAGAATGGGAAGCCAGCATTCATTTATCACCACTCACAAGACATTGAGAAGAGCTTGGATATAGCTCCACAAAAGACACACAAATATAACTACCATTCCTCTTCTGAAGCTCAAATAGGCAAACACCACCAAATTGTTAATTCAGCATTTCCTAAACCTGCATATGACCCGTCTCTCAATCTGCTGGCCATGGCTGGTCAAGACCTTGAAGTGGAAAACCGCCCAGTCCCAGCAGCAAATGTGATTGTGGTGGTAAGTACTGCATTTAACTGATGCTGATGCTTTCCTCTGTGGTTGATGCTTTCAAACAAATGAAGCTTAATGGTGACGAGTTGTCACTGGATCTCAATAACTATTTACCATAGCATTTCTTATTCTCTGGTGTTTCCTTTTTGTTAACTGATTATTATCTGTTGGCTTCGTCTTGAATGTAGGCTCATTAAATAAGAAACTCTGTCTGTATCTTCTCTGCACAGCCCAATGCAAGGTGCACAGTAGGTACTTAATAATTTGAACAAAAAACTGTATTAGGAGGTCTTATGTTGGTTCGTATCCTGCAGTTTTGGATCATATCCTGCACTAAGCCTCCCGCCTTCTGTGATACTTTGCTCTAAGTAGATGGAGTCTCAGTTTATATATATAAATTGTTGTTGTTGCTTAGTCCTTAAGTCATTTCTGACTCTTTCGCAACCTCGTGGGCTGTAGCCCACCATGCTCCTCTGTCCATGGGATTTTCCAGGCAATACTGGAGTGGGTTGCTGTTTGCTTCTCCAGGGGGTCTTTCCAACTTAAGAATCAAATCTGCACCTCATGCATTGGCAGGTGGTTTCCACCACTGAGCCACCAAGAAAGCCCATATATATACATAGTATTTATTAAAGATCTTCTGGTCACTTGACTCAAATGGTAAGAAGTGAAGGGACCCTGAAAGGGAAGAAGTGATGATGAAGGAGGGGAGTTTTCTAACTGGAATAGATAAAGTGGTTGGGAAGTATTTGATGGATAATATTCCTAATATCACTGAACAACCATCACCTTTTATTAATCAAGGTGATGTAGTGGGTCCATTGTTTGCATTCTTAAGACTTGTAACCTACACCAGAGGTTCCCAGTTTCTGGAAGTATCATAAACTTACGCTAAGGTTGACAGAGCATTTGGACTACAGTCCCTCTCAAGTTTAAAATTACGGTAGAAGGATTCACATTAAAACCACAAAGTAGTAGCTAAATGAGTGTTGATTGCATTTCTGTCTCCAAACATAACCAAATATGTTGACTTTTAAGGCAAGATGATTCAGTGAAACCATGTTTGCATTTTGGCAACCTCTCTATAAGCCTAGAGAGAGAAGAAGGCAATGGCACCCCACTCCAGTACTCTTGCCTGGAAAATCCCATGGACGGAGGAGCCTGGTGGGCTGCAGTCCATGGGGTTGCTAAGAGTCGGGCACAACTGAGCGACTTCACTTTCGCTTTTCACTTTCATGCATTGGAGAAGAAAATGGCAACCCACTCCAGTGTTCTTGCCTGGAGAATCCCAGAGACAGTGGGCCCCTGTCTATGGGGTCACACAGAGTCGGACACGACTGAAGTGACTTAGCAGCAGTAGCAGCTATAAGCCTAATGTGATGAAAATTAATAAGCTTTTTTTTTCCTTTTGTTTACTTTTTTATCTACCGCGTATATGACAACTAAGTATGAAGGATCAAAGATCCATTCATTGATGTCTTCAACTAGCATGCTCTTAATATTTATTATGATCCAGGCATCGTTTTGAGCATCTAGAAATACCCATCATTTGAGGTATCTACAAATGAAATGGAGTCTCTTGTTTTGGTTGGGAAATGTCTGGGACGAATGTTGGTAACCAAAGAAAAAAAATCAGAAACTGAGAACATAATATGAGCTTTTGTTAAGAAAAAAATGTGGGTCATTTTGCTGCTTGAAAAATTCAGACAAGGTTTCTGCATTTGCATGAGTAACAGATGTTCTGAAGGTAAAAGCCATGCACTGTGTCTGTTGAGTGAAGACAAATGATGTTAGTAATGTCGCTGGATCTCTCTATGCCTGTGCTAATGCTCGGACTCGGGAGAGATGTTTCCTCTAGTGACCATCATACACTCATCGTTATCAACTCTTAAAGTCACTGTGAATTACAGATCAAGAGGTTTGTTCTATCTTCTGATGTCATGTACGGTCGAGTTAATTTAATATTATGGAGGATAAAAGGCATCAATGAGGAATTCTGGCAAGTCATTTCACATTTAGTCCACCTGTGGTTTAGAGATCCATGAAGAAGCTGTGCTTTTTCTTTGGGGTGATGATGACATGGAGGCAATAGGCAATTTTGCTGCATTAGCCTTCTGCTGCATTAGCCTTCACTAACCTCTTTTGGTCTAGACTCTAACTACGCTGTGGCTCTGGTAGCTGGCAACAACAATGGCTAGTGCTAATGTTTCCTGTAATCCACTTACATTACTAATGCACGTGGTGATTTACTAGGAAAACCAAGGAAGTAGGGTTATTTTTAAATAAATCAATAATTTTCAGCTTGCTCAAAAAGCAGAGTGTCAACATTTAATCAACTATCAGCTGGTTTGATGGTTCATTCTATACAGAAAGGAGAGTTAGGAATGGAACATATGTAGTGAAAGGGAGATATTTCAGCTGCTGAATGACTTTGGCGGAGTAATTGGTATATGTTTGCACACATGTATATGTGTGTGTGCATATATATATATGTATATATATAAAATATTGCAGTGATACCAAAGAATTATTTTGTGGCTTAATTTATACTAAAATGAGTAGTATCAATGAGTATTCCTGAATTGGGTAAAAGTATTGCAGCTTTTTTCGGCCAGGGTAAAAACCTACTCCCAACTTCCAAAATATACATGTAGATAACTTTTAAGACTTCCTAGCTCAGGGGAGAGATCACTTGTTTCTTTCTCTTTCACTTATTCCTGATGTCTTTAAGACCGTGAATTTTAAAATAAAAAATTTAACAAGGTCTTGAAAGTTGCATGTATCCTTCTTATTTTTCTTATTCCCTATTGTTGGCACAAAGCATTTCAGAAAACATTTGTCCCCAAATGATTTTTTTTTCCTTTTTTTCTTTCTTTTATAATCAGGAAAACCTGTAGTTTATTTATTCCAGGGAGAGGACAGCACAATTAGAATGTCTATCCTAAAGCATGCTAACTATGTTCCAGAAGCTCAATTAAGAAGCTGTTCAGATTTTTGTACACAGAGGAAATATGAATATCCTCAAGGTCAAGGCTGTGGTAGGAGTAAAAAAAAAAAAAGTGGCTCTAGCCAAACATGTGCTGAGAATTCCATCAATATACATCAGGTCACAAGGCTACCACATTAAGAAAGAGGGAAGTCAGGGTGTGAGGGGAAATGGAAGCGTAGAAGATGCAGCCTTTTCCAGTTCAGCAAGTTCAGCGTAGATTGCTGAGTGAAGAAGGTTTTAGCTTGGGCAAAGTATGAGAAGACTGGGGAATAGGAAGGTTTTGGAATATACAGGGTGGGGATTATTTAGTAAGATTATGGCTTACTCCACAGAATGGATTTGGGGGAAGGAAAAGAGATAGGAGAAGGAGGAAGAGAAGGGGATGAAGAAGGGGAGGAGAGAGGACAGGAGAGGAAGAAACTGAGAGTAACAGGAAGAAAGGAGGGGAGAAAAGGAGGGAGAAAGGAGGGGAGGGAGGGAGAGGAGGAGGAGAAGATATAGCGGCAGTTCTTGGGGCAGTGGGGAGACTTTTGTGAGCACATAAGACGATGGAGAGTCTCCAGGAGCCCAAGATGGTCTCTATGGGATTCCTAGAATCCCGAAGCTTCCTGTCTCACTCACCACTCACCCAGACCATTACCCAGACTATTGACTAAATTAAGTTACTTACTTACTTCATCCCTGAACAGTTTGTGGCCAGCTAATGAAATAAGGCACATTATCTCAAACTAAAACCATATGCCTCACCCGTAGAGCATCCCTAAAAACCCACCATCTGTTTACAAGAGGGGAGGTTACCTGATAAAAACTGGGACACTCTTAACAAGTAAAGGCAGAATAGATGCCAGAGAGCAGCTAAATGTATGAGAAAGCAGAAGACCTGGACTTCAGTTTTTATTAAGACATGATAGTGCCGTCAAGAAATAATGAGGATATGACAGCTTACAACTTGTCCTCAAGAATATGATTCTTGTACCAAAAAATATGTGACTAAAGTCACACTGACAATAGCCCAAACAAGCAACAAATACACTGATGTAGAATAAAATTAAATAAAGGTGCTTGGGCTATGTCCTAACACTCAGATTTTTTGCCTATGAGGACTATGATTTAGCGCAATCTTTTGGACCCAGGATATTTTATCCCAAAAGGTTCTGAACTTATGAAAACCACTCTAGCCTGTATAGTTCTTGATGCGTGTATGCATGCTTGGTTCCTCAGTAGTGTCCAAGTCTTTTGCAACCCCATGAACTGTAGCCTGTCAGGCTCCTCTCTCCATGGAATTCTCCAGGCAAGAATACTGGAATGGGTTGCCATTTCCCCCGCCAGGGCATCTTCTTAACCCAGGGATCAAACCTGTGTCTCGTGTCTCTTGGGTTGGCAGTTAGATTCCTTACCACTAGCACCATCTGAGAAGCCCATACTTCTTGATGCTGCTGTTGCTGCTGCTAAGTCGCTTCAGTCGTGTCCGACTCTGTGCAACCCCATAGATGGAAGCCCACCAGGCTCCTCCATCCCTGGGATTCTCCAAGCAAGAATACTGGAGTGGGTTACCATTTCCTTCTCCATACTTCTTGATAGTGACTGCTTATATGGTGGGGACCAAGATGGCTGCATTCACGCATGGGCTAAGTGATTGCAGACAGTGGAGTGATGGTCATGGTGGGCAAGCTCACAGAAGGTGGGAAGCAAATGCAGGCTTAGGGAAAATTACAAATTATTGTGTGTCAAGCATGTTCAGGGTCTGATAGTAAGTACCAAGTCCAAAATATTAAATAGATGCAGACATAAGCCTAATGCAATGTAACATCTTCCAATACAGTCCTGAGAACTAGTCCCAAGTTCCTAAAGAAAATGAATATAAAAAAACTCAAAGAAAAATCTCTACCATGTTTTTTTTTTTTTAATGTTGAGCTTTTTTTACTTTATTTTTAACTGAGGGATAATTGCTTTACAATATTATGTTGGTTTCTGCCATACATCAACATGAATCAGACATAGATGTACATATGTCCCCTCCATCTTAGCCTCCCTCCCACCGCCCACCCCATCCCACTCCTCTAGTTTGTTACAGAGCCCTGGTTTGAGTTCCTTGAGTCATACAGCATATTTTTACCATCTATTTTATTTATGGTAGTGCTGTGTTGTGCTGTGTGTGCTCAGTGGTGTCCAGCTCTTTGCAACCCCATGGACTGTAGCCTGCCAAGCTCCTTTGTCCATGGAATTTTCCAGGCAAGAATACTGGAGTGGGTTGCTATTTCCTTCTCCAGGTGATCTTCCTAGACAAGGAATCGAACCCATGTCTCCTACATTTCCTGCATTGGCAGGCAGATTCTTTACCAATGAGCCACTGGGAAGTCCAAAATGTAGTTACAGATGGTTAATATATATGTTTTATATTATGTGACTTTTAATGAAATACATTTTAAAAAATAATCGGTTGCTAGGTCTTATCCGCCTTTTCATGGATGAAACTGCAGAAGGCTTGAAATCACTGGGGACTCTCTTAGAGCATGGGTGCCACAATCTTCAAAGCAAAATTGGAGAATCTTTTTATTATGCTATTGCTTATTATGTACTCTACCCGTAAACTTCCAGAAAGATGACATATAAACTTCAGGAAAGGCAGCTGTGTGCTAAAACCATATGACTGCAGAAATTGCATCATATATCATAAAAGGGGAAGAAACTGTGTCAATAAAGAATCTTTGAGCCTTAAAAAAGAGCCCTCATGATTGGTGGCAATTTACAGGCAAAAAAATCAAAACCCTAAATCAATGTTTCTCCAAGTTATACAATTAATAAAAGGTGCTAATTCAAATTTGCCTGACTTTAAAACTCAAACATTTTCATTTTTAACAGAAGTTATTTGGTTTGCTTTGGGAAAGTACTGTAAATTTTCCTAATAGAGAATGTGACTTTATGAATTACATTTTATTTAAGCTAATGATAATGTTAATTTTTATACTCTGAAAATACATTCATTGATAGCTAGATGTTCATGTTGGAGCCAGAGGTTAAAAGGTAAAAGATCCGCTCCACAGATAATAATATAAAATGAATTATAATGTAACATTAGATTTTAAGAAAGTCTAGTAAAAGAAATTCTGCAGTCTACTTCAGATATTTAGTTAACTTTTTACTCTTTTCTGAAACAAAAGCCTTCATATTAAACTATAAGATCTTACATAATTGCCTTTCTTTTAAAATCCCAAACATTTGCATTTTGGAAAGCTTTTTGCCTAGATTCTCCAGATATTATTGTACCCCTGCAAAATCATCCTGAAGTAGAAATTCCATTCTCGAGGTTGGCACCCTGACAGTCACAGCTGTCACCATCTGTTGCTTTTCTCCATTTCTAGCTACTAAAGCAGCAAGGAGAATGCTGGAACACATTTTGGAAATGATAGAGGTCAAGCTTAGGCAACATCTATGTGAAGTTTCAACACTGGGCCACTCAGTACATCTGTTTGTTTTGGATCATTTAGACCCAACATTAGAATGATGGGAAGTCTTACGAGAACTGATTTAATTATCATACTAATTGGACATTGGATATTTAGTAATGTTTTTGTTTTAACTCCAGAAGTAATATATTTTCATAGCATTTCAGAATATTTAGAAATATAGAGAAGGAAAAAAGAGGAAGTAAAAATAATCCTGAGCAGATAACAGTGTTGTCTTGATATATGTGTCTATCTATATGATCTTTTCAATATATATGGATATAGATCTTTTTTACCAAATATGCAATCAGGATATGTAAGATTTTGTCAAATTTTTTGCTTAGTTTGTATTGCATAAACTATGAAATTCCATGATATATCTTCATATTAATAACTATACAGCATTATTTTTGTTGTTGTTGTTGTTCAGCCACTCAGTTATTTCTGTTTGCAACTCCATGGACTGCAGCATGACAGGCTTCCCTGTCCTTCACTATCTCCTGGAGTTTATTCAACCTCTTGTCCATTGAGTTGATTATGCCATCCAATCATCTCATCCTCTGTCATCCCCTTCTCCTCCTGCCCTCAATCTTTTCCAGCATCAGGGCCTGCTAAAACTTCCATTGTGTAATAGATTTCACAGTTTTTATGTACTGATGTATATCCCTAATACATTCAGTAAGTTAAGACAAAAGGAGAAATAAATGTTGAGTATATCAAATATAGTACTTGTTTCCATTGCAACTGCCTCCTTAATAGTCTTGAGAGAATTTTGAGAGTTCATCTTAAGGGAAACTGCTTTCTTTATGAACTCTATATATAATTGTAATATAGGATCGATTTTTTTCCACTTGGCCAAATTATGTCTTCCATAGACCTTAAATCTTAAGCAAGGGAAATATTTAAAGCAGTCAATGAAGTTAGCAGGACAAAAAAAAGGATGTCCTGTTAAGAGCATATTAAAAAATATTCTGTTTCAGGACTTTTCATTGAGGAAGATGGAAAGTGCTGTGTCTCATTGTGTTGAAACCTAAAAACTCTTTTCGTCAGTCCAAATTTTTCAGTAATGTAAAACCAAATAGAATCTGCAGATGAACAAAGAGATTTATATTTTCTTTTGAGCAAATGTTTACTTGTCAGGTCTCTCTCTAAGAATTGCCCTTCAGGTTACCAATTGTTAAGAATTGTGGTCTTGCACTCTCTGGGAGCGACTTAGTCCCTTTTTCTTTCTTTCTTTGTTTCTCTCTAATTATAAATGCCTATATATCATGCTTATTTGTGTGTTTGTTTTGTTTGTTTTACTGTACAATGCTTTATTTAAAATCTAACTGCTGATGGGCATCTGGCCTTGCCAGTGAATAATGAGATTGGCCCCATTTAGCAAATGAGTTCGTTCTTTCTCCATGATCCCTGTAACTCAGAGGGTAGAAGCAATTTCTTCCTTTCTCTTGTTTTAAGAAAACATGAGTTAAAAGCCTCTGGAAGGTTGTCTCCTTGAACAACATTATGAAGCTTCCTCATTGGTAACTTTTATCTTTAGCAGCTGAGCACAGCACAGCTGCTGCTTCATTCTGTGGGTGACCACATGGCCACCAGGGAATCAATGGTCATTGTCCCCTGCCCTTTGATCCATACCCTCCACCCACCCACAAATCACATGTTTTCGTGAACCAGAACTGAAATGAAAAATCCCACTTTTTTTAAGATTTTTTTTTAATGTGGACCATTTCCAAGGTTTTTATTGAATTTGTTACAATATTGCTTCTGTTGCTTATGTTCTGGTTTTTTTTGGCCAAGAGGCATGTGTAATCCTAGCTCCCCAACCAAGGATTGAACCCCCGCCCCCCAACACACATACCTCATACTGGAAGGCAAAGTCTTAACCACTAGACCGCCAGGAAAGTCTCATAAATCCCACTTTTAACGTCAAAATGCAAAGGAAAAAAATCCTCCTCTGTTACTCCTCTACTCTTCACATTCTCAGTACTCTGGTTATGACATTTCTGGCCGCCATATCTGAGGAGAGGGCAGGTTTTCCATACCAAGCATTTCTGCAACACCAGTTGGGTGTCCTCCAATTTAATTCAGTTCAGACACTCTACTTGGAGACAGCATCAGATCCCACAGGCTAAGGGCTTAGTCCTATAAAAGTTCAGGTGCCAATCACAAGTCCAGGTTGTTACCTGTGCTTTTGATCAACTGTCTGTGAATTGGAGTTCCTTTGAACCCTTTATTGGGTTTGATCAGTTTGCTGGAGTGGCTCACAGAGCTCAGTATGACATTTTACTTAGCAGATTACCAGTTTATTATAAAAAGATATAACTTGTGAAAAGGCAACTGGAAAGAGGCAAAGGGCAAGGAATGTGGGAAGAAATGCAGAGCTTCCCTGCCCTCTCTGGGTGCACTGTTCTCCAAGCACCAATCTCTCTGAACCCTTTTCTTTGGGATTTCTATAGAGGCTTCATTATGTAAGCATGATTGACTAATTCATGGGTCATAGGTAATTGATTGAACCTCCTAGCCCCTCTCCCTGCCCCAGAGGTTTGGGGATTGGACTGAAAGTTTTATCCATCTCTCCCTGAGGTTATTTCTTCTGGCAACCTGCCTTCATCTTTAGAAAGATGAGTATTCCAAAAGTCACCTCACTAATGTAAACCCAGGTGTGGTTTATATGAATAACAAAATATACCCATTTCACATTTATAACTTGAGTTAGTTTAGGAACTGGAGACAAAACTAAATAGAATCCTTGGGGCTGGTGCACTGGGACGACCCGGAGGGATGGTAAGGGGAGGGAGGTGGGAGCGGGGTTCAGGATGGGGAACACCTGTATGCCCGTGGCAGATTCATGTTGTCATGTGGCAGAACCAATATAATATTGTAAAGTAATTAGCCTCCAATTAAAATAAATTTAAATTAAAAAAAAACTAAATTGTGTGACAAAAGATGTTTCTGCTGCTCTTATATAGGAAACTGTAAGGGTGCCAGAAACTGTGGATGAAGACCAAAATACTTATTCTTATTATAAATCACAATATCACATCACCTTAGCCATTTATCATTGCATTTTCATCTTGTACTTTATACATGTTTCCAAATTTTCTTTCTGAAGAGTGAAAGTACAACTCAGCCAGTATTCATATCCCAAGTTGCTCTTTCCTTACCTATCTGCTGTACTTGGACCATATGAATCCAGAAAAATAAACCAAGAGGAAACCATCAACTTTACATCTTTCAATTTAGCCTGTGGTTTCGTATGATTTAGTCATTTAACAGAAACAGTAAGTTAGCAACAGAAACTTCAATCAAATAAGAAGGAAAAGACCCAGTGTTGAGGGCTAGGACAGATGTTCACCGTTCCTAAGACTGCAGGAAAGACGTGTTTGTGAGATTTGTCTGCCCTTTTTTTTCTGGAAATGGCAGTCACGCGATACAAATTCCAAGAGAGCTGGAGAGAACACTGAGATATACATCAAGATAATCATGGCTAAGAGTCTTAATCCCAGATTTCCTGGATTGTATTTATGAATGTCATTCAATTATTTTGAATATCTTGGGGTTTTGTATGTTTGTGTGTCTATAGTTCAAAAAGGCCTCTGATTTTCTCATGCTTTCATTATTGACCTAGTGAAGCTGCACAGTTTAAGAATATGTCTATTTTTCCTGCCTGAAAACATGGCAACTAGAATTAGGTCTTTAATCAGATCAAGTTATTTTAACATGTTGGTTCATTGTGCTTTAAGCCATCAAGTTGCTTAGAGCTGGTCTGTATTTTAAATAGAAAGTTTTGAGCAACAAATGGCAAAATGTGTATGAAATGGGCCTCTGGGCAAATTCTTTGAATTTAGACTTTTGGAAATCAGCAGTCTTCCTTTTATGGGCAAGTAAATGTTTCAAAATTTCTTCATGTATGACAGGTGATGGTATCCTCTTTATACTTAAAGGTAATTTTTAAAATTAAAAGATCAAATTAATTAAATCAAATCTATGATAAACTGGATTATGAAAAACAGCCAGTTACAGAAACTAATATATTTCTCATAACTATTATAGTATAGGTAAGTCATGGAGACAAGAGTATGTGGTATCTAGAAGGAAATGAGAATAAGTAGGGATAACTGGATCCTCAGACATGTGAAAGGTTTGAATGAACACCTAATGCTTGCTCCTTGAAATAGTCATTCATTCAAAAAAATCACTGAGTACCTCCTATGTCCTAGGCAGTAAAGTAGGCTCTGGAAATGCAAGAGTTGACAAGATAAACAATATCATTACAGCTGTGTAGCTCACATTCTGAGAGGAGAAAAACAATAAAAACAAGTGAGCAACTGAACATATTTCAGATGGTGATAAATGCAGTGAATAAAACAAAATGAAGTTATGTGGCAGGGAGAGAGTGGTGGGACTAGACTGGACTGGATATTCAGGGATTCTATTGTATATCCAGAAATACTTAGGGATTGGATCAAAGTATAGCTCCCAAATGGAAGCTGCAACAAAGCATAACTTTGGAGTCAACAGAATGGGGTTGAAATCTCAAATTAGGTACTTATGAATTGTATTTCCTTTGATGACTTAACATCTCTATATTTCACTTTCCTCATCTGTAAAAAATCGATACTAACAATACCCATCTTATGGAATTCATGTGGGAATTGAATGAGATAAAACATTCAAAGCACTTTACATCATGTCTAACACATAGTAAGATGCTTCATTCACCTAGAACCAGACACCTTGGAATGTGAAGTCAAGTGGGCCTTAGGAAGCATCACTACAAACAAAGCTAGTATAAGTGATGGAATTCCAGCTAAGCTATTTCAAATCCTAAAAGATGATGCTGTTAAGGTGCTGCACTCAATATGCCAGCAAATATGGAAAACTCAGCAGCGGACACAAGACTGAAAAAGGTCTTTGGGATTTCATTCCAATCCCAAAGAAGGGCAATGCCAAAGAATGTTCAAACTACCACACAATTGCACTCATTTCACATGCTAGCAGAGTAATGCTCGAAATTCTCCAAGTGAGACTTGAACAGTACGTGTGAACTGAGAACTTCCAGATGTTCAAGCTGGGTTTAGAAAAGGCAGAGGAACCAGAGATCAATTGCCAACATCTGTTGGATCATAGGAAAAGCAAGAGAATTCCAGAAAAACACCTACTTCTGTTTCATTGACTACACCAAAGCCTTGACTGTGTGGATTACAAGAAACTAGAAAATTCTTAGAGAGATGGGAAGACCAGACCACCTTACCTGTCTCCTGCAAAACCTGTATGCAGGTCAGGAAACAACAGTTAATACTGGACATAGAACAACAGAATGGTTCCAAATTGGGGAAAGGAGTACGTCAAGGCTGTATATTGTCACCCTGCTTATTTAACTGATATGTAGAATACATCATGCGAGATGCCAGGCTGGATGAAGCATCAACTGGAATCAAGATTGCCAGGAGAAATACCAGTGCTCTCAGATGTACAGATGACACAACCCTTATGGCAGAAAACGAAGAGGAACTAGAGCCTCTTGATGAAGGTGAAAGAGAAGAGTGAAAAAGCTGGCTTAAAACTCAACATTCCAAGATCATGGCATCTGGTCCCATTACTTCATGGCAAGTAGATGGGGAAACAATAGAAACGGTGAGAAACTTTATTTTCTTGGTCTCCAAAATCACTGCAGATGGTGACCACAGCCATGAAGTTAAAAGACGCTTGCTGGACATGCATATTAAAAAGCAGAGACATTACTTTGCCAAAAACGGTCCATCTAGTCAAAGCTGTGGTTTTTTCGGTAGTCATGTATGGATGTGAGAGTTGGGCCATAAAGAAGGTTGAGCACTGAAGAATCGACGCTTTTAACTGTGGTATTAGAGAAGATTCTTGAGAGTGCCTCAGACTGGAAGGAGATCAAACCAGTCAATCCTAAAGGAAATCAACCCTGAATAGTCATTGGAGAGACTGATGCTGAGGCTGAAACCCCAATACTTTGGCCACCTGACTCATTAGAAATGACCCTGATGCTGGGAGAGATTGAAGGCAGGAGGAGAAGGGGTTGACAGAGTATGAGATGGTTGGATGGCATCACCGACTCAATGGACATGAGTTTGAGCAAGCTCTCGGAGATGATGAAGGACAGGGAAGTCTGGCGTTCTGCAGTCCGTGGGGTTGCAAAGAGTCAGACTGAGTGACTGAGCCCCACAACACAGCAAATTGTTAGCATTGCACTTCTCAGGTGGTGCTAGTGGTAAAGAACCCACCTGCCAATGAAGGAGACGTGAGACATAAGGGATCGCAGGTTCAGTCCCTTGATTGGGAAGATACCTTGGAGGAGGGCATAGCAAACCACTCCAGTATTCTTGCCTGGAGAATCCCAAGAGCAGAGGAGCCTAGCAGGCTACAGTCCATAGGGTCACAAAGAGTCAGACATGACTGAAGTGACTTAACATACACACATTATTAGCATTATATGAGACAGTGGAAAAATACAACTTTCTAGTCAGTACCAAGAACACTTGTATTGCTCCTGAGCCCTTGGTTGGCTTTTATCATTTAAATACTGTGAATCATATTTCCCTCTTTCCCTTGACAGCTGGAAAGCAGAGAGCCAAATTTGTGGTCCACCTCTAGCAAATAGAACTTTATTGAGTGCCTTATTTATTTTGTGAACTAACCTCATTCTTGGCTGGATGTTTACTTTTCTTTACTTGTTTTCTAATTCAATTTCCTCATTTCCTTAGTTTTTATTCAATTTTATTTTGTGATATTTGTGTTTTTGTAAGCTGCCACAAATCCTTTGTGTAATATATTTTCTCTAAACAAATAGTCACTACAAGGAAATAGCCAATCAGTATGGACAAGTTGAGTCTGAATGTTACATGTTCTCCCTTATAGGGAGAATTTGTCTAACCCTTGGGTTTGAAAATATAAGGAAATATAATTTATGTTAAAAATTACAATGTGCATAATGGTCTGTTTGGCTCACTGCTCAGCAGACCCTTAGCCTCAGCCTAATCCAATGTCATGGGCCAATATTCATTCTTATCGTGAGTGGTTTGAGCCAGTAGGAACACAATGGTTTTCTTTTTTGTTTTTTTAACTTTTCATTTTATACTAGAATGTAGTTAATTAACAATGTTGTGTTTATTTTTAAGATGTCAAACAAAGTGATTCAGTTATATATATACATGTATCTAGTCTTTTTCACATTCTTTCCCCATTTAGGTTGTTACATAATACTGAGCAGAGTTCCCTGGGCTATACTGTACATCCTTGTTGGTTATCCATTTTAAATCTAGCATAACAGGTGTACATGTCAATCCCAAACTCCCTAACTCTCCCTTCCTCCCTTAGGAGAGATGTCCTATGTTCACACGACTGTTCTGCCACTGACTGCCATTGAGATCTTGGGCAAGTCAATGAACATTTCTGAGTCTCTGATTTTTCATTTTAATGGGAGTTTTAATATGTGACCTGGCTACCTTCTTCGGCTCTTTTCCAGGACCAGTGAATGTATTGTGTAAAGCATAACACATTGCCGTAATGTCTGCTGTGGCAGTCATGGTGATGAGAGTGATGGAATGATGATAATCAGTAGGTTGTCAGTTCTGTTGCTGATCTACTCTGATCTTGGGGTAAAACCTCAGTACTGCAATGAGCTTCTTGCCTTGCTATACAAACCTAGAAGGTATCCCTCACACAGTAGTTTAAGCCAACAGCATCACCCAAAGCTGTGCATCACACAGCCCACACAGCCACATGTGGTCACCCTGACTAAAGCCCTCCTCAACTTCCATTGCTAATTACCTAAGTTCTTAACATCATCTTCCTTCCCTGAGTATCTGCTTGTTCAGTCAACCGGTACTTCAGTTCCTCTGAGCCTGGAAACCTGTCGTATTACTACGTTTGTCTTTCAGCTCCAATCTCACAGCTAGCCCACACCTCTTTCCTGCTGGTAGCTTTTCATGTTGCCGTGGGCCATGTCTTATGAAACTCCCACCTTCTATTCTTATCTACAGAAAGCCTCACCATCTTTTCCGTCAGCCAGAATGTGCTAACACCTGCTCCACGTTCACCTCTCATCACCTGCTCCCAGATGCAGTGACTTCTTTTTGCCTAGAATTCTCTGAAGAAAATAATGTTTTAATTGCCTTCAGGATCTTAACATTTGCTGTATTGTCAGTAGTTTCTGTTACAGAAAAAAAATTTTTAAAGGTGTTATGAATCCAAATGAAGAATAATTTATTGACAAATTAATAATTTATTAATAACCTTATAATTTATTCCCAATTTATTAGGGAAGATCAGGTAGTAAGGACTCCATACATATAAACACATACTCTACATAATTGAAAGTTACCTTTATAATTATTAAGATTGTGAATTTTTAAAATTTATATTATGCATTTCTCTATTTTTAATGGGTATATAGTGCTTTTAATTACTTTTTGAAAAACTAGGTCATACTCTACAATTTGCTTTTCTTAATAGTAGCAGGTCATAGATATACCTCAAAGCCTTCAGATATAAATTTGACTAATTAGAATAAATATTCTAACTAGAAGAAAAATTCTAAATAATTCTAAAGTTTGAAGGTTGCATCTACCATATTTTCTTAAACTATGCCTCAGATTCAGTGTACAACCAGTTGTTCTTTATATGTTCTGTATTTGCTACAGCAAAACTGCTGCAATAAATGTCTTTAATATACACTCAGAGAAAAATGAATACATAATATGTATGTGTGTATATAATATATTTATTATAATATGTATATAATACATGTGTGCTTATATATATAGTATGTATTTAAATATATTTTGTTCATTTATATATATATGAGATTTTCAAAAGAGAGATTGTTTGCTACAAGAGTATTTTAGTTAATATATTATCAAATTATTATTTTCTGAATAATTGTAGCAATTTACCCTCTGACTAGTAATGTATCTGACTGATTCAAAATCTCTCTGGTAGCAGTTGGTTGCTGATTTTTTTTAATTTTTGCTGACCGGTAGGGGAAAGAATTGCACCTCATGGCTGCTTTGCTTACATTAGCGTTTCCATGACAGTGTAAAATATTGAGTGTCTCTCATGTGTATTGATTATTTGGATTGCCTCTCATGCAATTGCTTATTTGTAACTTGTGTATCAAGTTAATTATCTTTTTCTTAACAATTTGTAGAAGCTCTGTGTATTGGGATATAATCCCTTTGTCTGCCATATGGGTTGCACAGATTTCCTTCTAGACTCTCATTTTTCTTTTTTATGATGTCTTTTGCTGTACAAATTTTTAATTGTTTTGCGCTCAAACATTTATGTTGGCCTTCTTTAAAAAGTAACTTTCTTGTGGCTTTCTCTTTTCCACTTAACAATATATCATGGTCATTTTTACAAGGCAGGTTTAATTTGTTCATTTATCTTTCCCTAGTTTCTTTGTATGGGATAAGCTTATGCACGCATAAGGAAGGGCTTCCCTGGTGGCTCAGAGGTTAAAGCGTCTGCCTGAGAAATCATTTCATTTTTTATTGTAATAATTCTTATTTAGTATTTTTTCTGTCTTCCTTCCCCTCTCCTCCTTCTTTTCTCCCACTTCATCTCCTGTTGAACCCTCTTATTCTTCTGGTTATTCATACTAAGAACTTAGTGGGTGTCCTCTTATTTATTTTTTATACTTATAGAGTTCACACACACGTACATAGGCATGCACATACACAGTCACACACATATATGTACATATAGACATATACCTATGTTGAAATTTTTGTCATTTTATGTTCCATAAAAATGGCATAATGTTATAAATATTTCTTTGCTCTCTTTCCCCTTCTTTCCCACTGATAACTCATGAAAAACTTTTGTACTCCATGGCCATACTACTTCATGATGTGGTTATACCATAATTTATTCAGTGCTTCCTCTATTCACAGTAATTCACATTGTTCCACCTTTATTTTTGGCCCTGTGGATAATGTTAGAAAAAGATCTTTGTACATATGCTTCTACACGCTAGCCCTTTTATTTCTACAGACTAGATTCCCAAAAGTGATATTGCCAGGCTGAAGTACTATATAGCAAGATTTGTTTCCCAAAAGACAATAGTAATTTGCATTTCTACCCATAAGTACACAAGTACCACCTTTCATCCTTGTCACCAACAATGTTATCAGTCTTAATTATTGTGAATGACAGGTATAAATTTATATCTCATTATTACTTCTGGTTTCTTAAAGAAGCTATCAAGTATAACCTGCCCTTTCTGGATGACTCCAGGTCCTTTGACTTCCTTGATTACATGGTGTGGTATGTTAGCTTTGTGAGTTTCCTGATTCCTCTCTGAATGTCTCAGTCACTGCCTGTGCCTGCTTCTAGGGCTCATGGCTCCACCCCACCTACTGGGTTTTCTCTGATATGTTTGAAAAGTTTAATTTTAAAACCAGAAGCATATTTGCCCATAATATTTAAACATCAGTCAATAAACTCTCAGTGAAGACCCAAAGAATACCATTTATGAATTTAGTCTGATAACTTCATAATCATTCAATTCTTAAGAAAAATTTATTTTCCAAAAAGTTAGTTAATAAGGGCCAATTAAAAAGCTTGGATTCCATGATTTAAAATTGTTGGACACCATTGTCAGTCTGCTTAGAGTATTAATAAACTCAGAACCTGCTTATCACATAGCAAGAAAAATGTATAACCTCAGGTCACCAGCTTAGAAAAGAGTGATCACCTCCATCATGACGTACTGGCAGCTTCTTTAATGACAAATTCTGTTTGTCACTCACTCTTCCTGCATCCTGCCACTGCATCACTGAAATTTATGGACTCTGGTCTTTATATGTTCTGAATGTTCCTGTCTGGGAACATGTATTTTCTTTCCTATCATGTCCCTGGAATAGTCTCCTGGTAAAATTGTAGCCTAGATAAATGACCACAGTGGAAGATAGCAAAGGTGGCTCACAAAAGGAGAGAGAAGCCATGCTGGGTGTGTTCCTATACACACAATAGTCTCCTATGGAATGGAGTCTTTGTCAAAAGATTCCAAGTATTTTGGTTCCATAGGTTCATGCATAGTTAGAAAATCCTTCAGCTATCTTAAAGACTTTTCTTTTTTTCATTGATCATTTCAATTCTTTTTGCTTTGATTTTAGAGTCAACAAAACTGACTTCTGTTCAAGACTAGGCCTCTCATCCAGCTTAACTACAGGATGAGATTACTCCAAAGAAAATGGTTTTAAGAATTCTAGTTCCCAAGAAATTTATTAAAAAAAAAAAAAAACGATTCTGGTTCCTATGCAATCAGCAATCACTTCTCTTTGTAAATGAAATCACTAGACACCCAGCTGTCCCAGGCTTCTTGATTGGCATGCGTTTGCTCATGGTTCCATCACATCTAGGCACTTAGCAAGAGGGAGTAAAATCTCGAGTAAAATCTCTGCCACAAGTGGGCAGCCTGATCAGTTTACCACCCAGTGAAGTCTGAGTTGTTTCAACCACTTGATCTTTAAATTTATACAAGTACTAGTAGAGGAAGTAGTCTTACACACCACCTACCTGTCTAACACACTTATTTTGCAGATAGTTCAGAAATATAAGATGTCTTGCTGGAGACTTAAAGCTTATCAAGGACTAAAGCATCTTGAGCCAGATCATCTGAATCTCAATTTCTTTCATGAAAAATTATGATATTAATGTCTGTTCTGTTTCCTTCACAAGGATTTTGGTGATGAACAAATGAATCAATGTGTATGAAAACATTTTGAAATAATTGTGTTATGCACAAATGTCAGATATCAAAAATTGTTTTATTTTTATTTTTTATTGATTTATTTTTTGGCCACATCATGTGGCATGTGGGATCTTCATTTCTTGACCAGGGATCAAACTCACATCTCCTGCAGTGAAAGCAGAGTCTTAACCACTGGATTGCCAGGAAGATTCCCACAAAATTGTTTTAAAGATGAGTGCTGAATTCCTTGTAGTAAGAATTTCTGGATGGATTATAATAGCCACCATTTATTGAGATGCTATCTATGAACGGGCCCTCTCCCAAACTTATTTTGAGATTTTTATTGTCACACCTCTAGGGCTCCCCAGGTTGTGCGTAAAGAATCTGCCTACCAATGTAGGACAAGCAAGAGACACAGGTTCAGTCCCTAGGTTGGGAAGATCCCCTGGGGTAGCAGTATACTTGCCTGGAAAATTCCAAGGGCAGAGGAGCCTGGCAGGCTACAGTTCACTGGGGTGCAAAGAATTGGACACGAATGAAACCCCCTTCCCCCTACACACACATTGTCACACCTCTACCCTTGCCCAAAAGGAATGGGATAGTTGATTTGTTAAACATCAGGATGTTTCTGCAATCATTTTTTCTGAAAGACATTTAAGATGGGCAATATTTCGTGGAAAAAAGAGTCAGATTCAGGCAGATCTTTTCCAGTGTCTATGCACTGAACCCACCCGTCTTCATGAAGCCTATTTTATGTGTCACTATATGAGCTTCTATAGAAATAAGGGTAAATATTTTACAAACATGAAATAAAAATGTTTATGTCTGAATGTAAAGTTTTACTTATACCCACATTTTAAATAACCTTAAAAAAATAAATCTAACTTAAAAAAATTTAAATATCACTCCAGTCAATTCTGTTTATGGTCCTTATGAAACAGCTGTTGCTGCTGCTGCTGCTGCTGCTAAGTGGCTTCAGTCGTGTCCGACTCTGTGCGACCCCATAGATGGCAGCCCACCAGGCTCCCATGTCCCTGGGATTCTCCAGGCAAGAACACTGGAGTGGGTTGCCATTTCCTTCTCCAATGCATGAAAGTGAAAAGTGAAACTGAAGTCGCTCAGTCATGTCCGACTCCCATGGACTGCAGCCTACCAGGCTCCTCCATCTATGGGGTTTTCCAGGCAAGAGTACTGGAGTGGGTTGTAGCTATATGAATTCAAATGTTTAAAAAATCAGATTATTCAATTTATATCCATTGATTTTTGTTCAGAAATATGAAGTCTATGTTTTCAAAAATAAGTTCAAAAGTACCACTCTGAAAGCTCTGCTGTCACGTCTCTGAACTCTTTCAGGCTTCTCTACTGACCATTATTATTGTCTTTATGAATGAAGCCAAGGTGGTGATAGAAGGTGATAAAATAATCCCTGCTCCAAAATATATACACTAGCATCTACACAGTCTACACTTCCACCAGTAGAAAAAAAATTTCTCAAATAACGGCACTGAATTCCCAGGATATCTGGGGTGAATAGAGTCTTGATATTTTAGCAATACCTAGATACTGAGATATTCCCCATATACATTTTCTAGACAGCACCACCAAATAATGTATTTATGCAGCATGCCTTTTTGATCCTGACTTGATGTATACTATTGTACATGTGGGGCTGTGGATTCCCAGCCTTGTCCTCAAGGAATCAGTGAAGCTTCAGATACATAATCTTGTCCACAAGAGAGTGACCTAGGCTTGGAATATTCTTGTGTTGTTGTTCAATGACTCACTCATGTCTGACTCTTTGTGACCCCATGCACTGCATCATGGTTAGGCTAAAATGGGCCTTTGGCCGGGGAGGTCTGAGGAATCAGAATGGGAAGTACAGGGTGTGGACACCTCAGAGGAGTGATGGTGATTTGTTGTAGGGGTGGCTCTGAAAACAAATAGCTTCCATAGCCTTCTTTTCCTTTAGACTGAGTTTGTTACTGTTGACTTTTTCAGCAAACATCCCTTAGCCACAGGGGGCACATGCTCCAAGTCTGTGAACTGAAGCCAGCCTACAGAGGAGTCTGTTGGTTCCAGGGTTTTGATGGAAACCCCAGGGCAGAGCTTTCAAGCAGGACTTGCTGCTCAGTCTGCACTGAATCCTACAGATGGCAGGTCCCTCATCCTTAACACCTTGGGTTTCCTGCTTGACTTCTAAAATCTTTTGGGTTTGTAACATTGATTTTAGATTTTCAGATCTACTGAACCTCTGTATCCCAAGTGTTGGTTGTATTTTTAATCTGTTCCAAAATTTGTTCATGTCCTTTACCTGCTTTTTTTCAACATCAAATCTGTGAGTGCACCCTGCTTTACATATCCTCTGCTCAGTTAATGCAATAAAACTGTGAAAACCTTGCTGGAAATGTCACTGTGAATCTTTGCGAAGCCTGAAGGCTGCTGAATGCCATAAGCATGTAGTCTGAAGCTGCAATAATTAAATCCTTTTTTAACAGGTGCTCGTAACACACTGCGGAGAAGGCAATGGCACTCCACTCCAGTACTCTTGCCTGGAAAATCCCATGGACGGAGGAGCCTGGTGGGCTGCAGCCCATGGGGTCGTTAAGAGTCGGACACGACTGAGTGACTTCAGTTTCACTTTTCACTTTCATGCATTGGAGAAGGAAATAGCAACCCACTCCAGTGTTCTTGCCTGGAGAATCCCAGGGACGGGGGAGCCTGGTGGGCTGCCTTCTATGGGGTCGCACAGAGTCGGACACAACTGAAGCGACTAAGCAGCAGCAGCAGCAGCAGCAGTAACACACTGTGTGTATTGGACATGATCGTTGTCAGGATGGCTTAAGGACAGTGGACTTTTCTAGAAGTTTCTCATGCTTCTAATATTCTAGTGACAGGAGGTTGCACTATAAATGTACTATGTTCACAGTGATAGCAGTATCTGTAATCCCTGTTTGAGAGAATAGAGTATGAAGACCAGAATTAAAGGTTTTTTTGTTGTTTCTATTGAGCTGCTAGTTCACTAAGGATATGTAGAAAACTCAACGTTGTGATCATGGTGAATCTAGAGAATATAGGGTAACAATGAAGGAATAACCATGTATTGGGCTCCCACTATTCATAAGGTCGTGGTAGAGGCTTTTCATCCCTCTAGTTCCTAAATCTGTGTCATATTATTATTCTCATTTTACAGATAATGACATCGAGGCTCACAGAAGTTGTCACACAGAACGTATCTCGTTTGACTTTTAAAGATAGTGTTCTTTCCACCATGTGGCTCTGGGTTTCCTCTCATCTGTGGGCTTTGGGAAAGGTCTGATCAGGATTGGAGATGACTGGTAACTATCTTCCTTGGGCTCTAGCAAGAGAATTATTTGTGCAAGGAAAATCAAGGGCTTTCTAATAGATAGTAGGTTCCCTTGGTGCTAGGAAGCTCTGAAATTCATGGCCTGGATCTGTGAAAAATTCTGTCTCTAACTCTCCCACAGCATTCTCTTTGGTCCAGAAGAGACTGCCTGACTCCTTGGAAAGTTCCATGTTGCTGTATTAGCTGCCTACAGGTGTGCAATAAATCGCCAAAAACATAGTGGCTTAGAACAACACTCTTGTATTATCATATAATTCTGGAGGTCAGAAGTCTAAAATCAGTCTTACTGGGATAAAGTCAAGGAGTCTACAGGGCTGGTTCCTTCTAGAGGAGTCTCTAGAGGAGAAATAGTTCCTAGCCTTTTGCAGCTTCTAGTGGCCTCTTGCATTCCTTGACTGATGACCTTCTTCTGGCAATGGCACCTTTCTGACCCAGCCATCCTTCACTTTCCTGCCTGTCTCTCGTAGAACTCTTGTGATTACACTGATCTCATCTGGAAAATCCAGAATAATTTCCCATCTCAAAATATTCTACTTAATCATATCTGCAAATAACCTTTTGCTTTGTAAAGTCACATTCATAGGATGAAGATGTTGGCATCACCGGGGGTCCATTATTCAGCATACCACAGCCGCTGTTCCTGGTGATTGCTCCACTGGTAATGATATCCCACTTTGGACAGCTCAGGACTGCCCCAGCATCTCGCAAGACACAGAATTCAGAGTTGCCTTCGTGCATACCTCCTCAAGGCAAGAGTGTGAGTGGCAAAGCCAATTTGGGCTTCTTGCTGTCAAACAGGACTTGCAATTTGGTATCCTCAATCTGGATGCAGCTAGTAGATAAATTTTGAATGTGCATTTTTTTCTTAAGTTGGATGTTCTCTACAAAAATTGGCATTTTGAGTATTTAAAAATTGGGAGATCTGGCATCACAGTGCCCTGTTTTCAAATGGCTGCATAATGGCTTCCAGTTTTCCACTTTAGACAGAGTAGGTCTCTCCCATTCATCTTAGTCCCTGTCACTGTCTGATCATGAATTACACTGGCCTTTTCACTCATTTATTTTAACCACTTGGACTGTGCAGTTTGAGTATCTGAATGTACAATAACGATTCTCAAACCACAGCATTAACATGCATATCAGAGAACTTCTGTTCAGTCATTTAGGGCAGGGAAGTAACTTTATTTGTACTAGAACACTTGGTGTTAATCCCTGGGTATCCATGCAAGGTAGAGAACGATCTTGTCCTACAGCAGCATCCTGACATTTGCAGATTGGTTGGATCCTCCCTTTGGATGTTTATTTTTTCAGCCTAACATGAACACCTGGGCCAAGCATTCCCAATCATCAGTTTAATATTTCCATTTCACTGGAGGCAAAATTTTCTACCTGTTACTGGGAAAAGTAACCCTCCTTTTCTTCTTCCTAAGACTGTTTCAATAGTATATCAGTTTCTTAAAATTTAGAATTTAGTTTATTCCACAAAAAGACAGTCATTCTCTTTATGTCCACAGTCTCAGAGAGTGGCTGGTGTATAATAAGTGATTTATAAATATTTACTGAATGGATGAATAAATGATGATAATGAGTGACATTGGTAATGATAGCTAACATTTATGTGAACTTAGTTATGAATGAATGTTGTATCTTTAAATGAGTTAGCAATTGTAGTCCTGATAGAGACAAGTTCATGCCCTCCCACAAGCCCTGGAAAAGCTACCTTATTTATCATATGATGCTCTGTTCCTGGCTACAGATGATGGGACCACAGAAAGATTTCTAAGCCAAGGATTCCCTATCCTTAACCTGACCGGGAACCTATGACATGGCCAATTGCAAAGAGCATTCCCAAGAAATCAACCTAGCCCTCTAGGGTGTTTTTGTTTTGAGAACTCAAATCAAGAGAAACAGTCTCTCTACAGTTGGCAGCAGATGGTGGAGCAAATGGATCATACTGGGATTAGGGACAGACTCCCAGTCAGGCTACATGCAAGATGATTAGGCAGAAATAATGCAGCCACTGAGAGATGGAGGAGAACCTCAGTGCCTGATTTTCCAGCTCCCAGTTAACATTTTACTGAGGCTTGGCTATTTTGGGAGGGCTCTGAAATTACCTGTTGTACCCTTACAACTTTGCTTCATCTGTCTTTAACTCAGAGAGACTATCATTAAAACACTTGCCCAGAACGTTGCCTTAGTCTGGGATCCTAGCATGACAGCAGAATTTAATGAAGGAGGGATTGTCGAATAGCGTGTGGCCAAAGTGAAGAACCAAGAATTCTGCCAGCGTCAGGTGCTACAAACTCCCAGTGAGCAGAACTGGGACTCAACAGTTTTTAGTGTTGAATGTTTTTCAATATGTGAATGTGCTTGAATCCTTCCATTCTAAATGGGGAAAAAAAAAATAAGAAAAACACCCGGAGGTACTTCACCCTATTATAAACCAAAAATAAATGATAGCAATTGGTTCATTAGATTCATTGGACTGAAAATGATGTCAAATAAAAAGAAACTGTTAATATTTAATTGGGCATTTTAGGAATCAGCTTGCTAAATTTGTAAAGATTGCATTCTTGGTTTTTTAATATGCTTCCTGGAATAACTACCTTCAGAGTGGGTATAATCTTTATGCAATTGCCTTGGCATTAAATTTTTACGAATTAAAAAACATGCTCGGGGATTAAAGTAGAATAATAGATGTAACATTACATGAAAGTAGGACTCTCATAAATCATTTATGACTTCCCTGCTCATCAGGACTTGACTTTTTGAATCTTAATTGAAAACTGGCATGGATTTATTGTTGAAAAAAAGTAAATTGGTAATTCTGATAGCAGACAACTTTTATTAGGGAGTTAATTAATTTTAGGAGGCTGAGAGCCTGGTTTTTTAAGCATACACAGTCATGTTGAGTCGTGGGGTTTTATTTAATTATAGTCATCTTCTGGTCAGTGCACGTTGTTTATCTTTTATTTTCATTCTGATCAATGCTAGTAAGATACAGTATAAGCTATTGTGAGCTATAATTGTATAGCAAAACAAAAATATAGTGTTAGGCCCCAAGTAGTCTTAGATGAGCACATGTGCTCAGTTGTGTCCAGCTCTTTGTGACCCCATGGACTGTAGCCTGCCAGCTCCCCTTTTCATGGAGTTTTCTGGGCAAGAATACTGGAGTGGGTTGCCATTTCATGCCCCAGGGGATCTTCCCGACCCAAGGATTGAACCCATATCTCTTCCATCTCCTACATTGGCAGGCAGATTCTTTACCCCTAGTGCCACCTGGGAAGCCCAGACCCCAAGTAGGGCATAGGTCAATTGGTTGACAAAAACACATATCCTGTAGCAGTCTCCACGCGAGACCGGTCCTCATGCCATCATGTTTCTATCTTCCTTTTATGTTTACTTACTCATCAATTGCTGCAATAAAGTTGAACATTTTTTAGATCCCAAATGAGATACTATTATAAAAGATCAATTAATTGATTTTTTAGAAAGAAAAGATCAATTAATTGCTCTTTTAATTGATTAATTAAAATTAATTTTATTAAGAAATAATAAAATTCTTTGATAAATAAAGCAACAGATAGACTGGCTGGTATACTTTATTATTCTGAAGTTGATTATATAATTTCTTTAGTTTTTACCCTTTGAATTCCCTAACCATCTTCATTCCCTTCTTTAATACAAATGATTATTCTACTAGTTATTGCGCACCGAACAGCACTAGTTGTAATACCTGTACATCTGTACAAAAGGCAGCACTCTCTTCATTTTACAGATGAAGAAACTGAGGCTTCTGTATGTCACCAAAACGTAACTTTTCCAGGGCTGCGAAGTTCTGAAAAAGACTGCTTTTTAAGTAAGCCCTGGAGAGTTTTCAAGCACTTATAAATTTTTGCACACTGCTTCACCTCTCCCACGGGGACTGTGGACAATCGCCCTACTTTCTCCATCACTAAACGTGAACTTTGTCATGCTGACTGGATTGGTGTGGGAAAGAAAGGTCTGATCATGAGCAATCCTGATTTATTTGCCTTGTGCCCCCACCCCCTATTCTGAATTTAAGTTTACATCCTGGTTTTGAAATCCAAATTTTGTTCCTTAAGAACTAGATTTGGAAGGCAGTAGCCAATTAAAGTCATCTGTTTATGGGCACAGTGATGTGTTTGGAGTTCTTGTACAATGAAAGAGATTGATGGCCCTTCAACAGGATCATAACTCCTGTAGGCAGAGAACCATAATTTGCTTACCCAACCCCAGACTAAACAAAGGTCTCTGTGTGACCTAAAGGGGTACAGTGTAACCCAGAACACAGCCCAGACTGAGATCAATCCCAGCCATTCCACAAGGCCTTGGGAGATCTGCATGGATGCCATTGGAATTCAATCTCCACAAGGATATTTGGAGCAGAGCAGCCCAGCCTTATGGTTTTATAGATTTCATAACCTGACTGATGACCTCTATAAAAGCTTATCCTATTTTCCATTTGCCGGGCAGTTTCTCAAGTTCAACTTTAAAGACACCATATGAAAACATTTGGGAATTTCAAAATTAAATACTTATCAATTCTAGGAATGGGAAAGACCACATGTGAAAATAATTGTACAGAAACCCATGGCAAGGAATTGGTTAACAGTAATGTTAACAAATACCCTTAGAGACTCTGCTGTGAGATTTCTTTCAGTCTTTCTTTCTAGCTGGCATTTTCTCCTCATGTGGATATCTCACCTTTCATTTCCTACTTGGCCAAGAGGAGCTTCTTGTATGGAACTTTCTTAGTTTGCTATAGTCTTGCCCTAAATCCTACCACATCTGAGTCTCATTTGTTCAATGAATATTTATAAAACATTTTTATGTGCCACGATGAATACACTGACCCCTCCCGTCCCATCTTGTCCCCTTGAAAGTAGGAAATAAATCTCTCCTGTGAAAGGTACTCTTCCTCTCCAGGAGATAGAAATATTTTCTTATCACCAGACAGATAGAGAGTTCAAGGTCCAGAAGGCTGTGTGAATGAACTTCACTTAGATTCTTCATTAAGGAGTACCCAAGCCTAAGTTTCTTTATCTTGTCAGTTCTTGACAAATGTATTATTTCTTTGTCTTAAAGGTATAAAAGCTGCCTGCCTTGGCCATTTCTCTGTGTTCATATTTCTACATATGAAATTAAAGTGTGATTTTTCTCCTCCTAATCTGCCTTATGGCAATTTAATCACTAAACTAGCCAGAAGAACCTAGAGGGGTAGAGGAAACATTTTTCCCAACAAGGTTCTAATACAGAAAGGAAAGCAATCATGAGCGATGAAGAGATTAAGACTGAATCAAGAGAAAGGGGCTAGTGCAGCATTTCTGAGAAGCCAGCGCTCTTGGCAGAGGGTTTGTTCCTCTGCAGAAGAAAGAACCAGAGAAGGCGATGGCACCCCACTCCAGTACTGTTGCCTGGAAAATCCCATGGATGGAGGAGCCTGGTAGGCTGCAGTCCATGGGGTCTCGAAGGTTGGGCCTGACTGAATGACTTCACTTTCACTTTTCACTTTCACGCACTGGAGAAGGAAATGGCAACCCACTCCAGTGTTCTTTCCTGGAGAATCCCAGGGACGGTGGAACCTGGTGGGCTGCTGTCTATGGCGTCGCACAGAGTCGGACACGACTGAGGCAGCGTAACAGCATCAGCAGAAGAAAGAACATGATTTTAATTAGAACCACTATAAAAGACGAAGGAGAGCCCACAATGGGCGATAGGGCACCAGTCTGGTAGGATAGTGGGATTCTAGGTGAGTTCTGTCTGATTTAATATCACTGATGAGAAGAGAACTTTTGAGAACAATAAAAGAATTTTAGAAATAGTATTTGTGGAAAATTGGAGTGAGAATTAACTAGGAAACTAGAGTAAAAGCACAGAGCAGTTTGTAGGACCACCCCTGTGAAATGAGAGAGGGTAATAAGGCAGGGTTGGCTAAGAAGAGCCTCAGACTGAAGTGCAACTCTGAGAAAGGCTCAGCCAGGCTGATGGGGAATGAGCACCCATAGAAAAGATTGTCTAGAGAGTCCTGTGTCGGGCAGGAAGGGCCTGGCTTTTTTGCTCCTGCTGAGCCCGGTGGTTGACTGGAGTGGTAAGGCCAGAAAATAACCTTTGCATGAACCTCTGGTGAAAGCACAGCAGCTGGAGACGGTCAGCAGCAGGTTTTCTCTTGAAGGGAGATCTGAGTAGCACGCTCCGCAGCTGCCGTGACGTGGTAAATGCCACCAACGTCCGGCTCCTTCTGGCTCCTCTTCTGTGCCCCACAGGCTTTTATCTAGCAGCCTATTGTCAAAAAACAGTGGTCTTGCTTTCTAGGTTTTGCGTAGATTTTTTCCCTGTCTCCCTAATTTAAGTCTTATCAACTTAACTACACTTTTATGTGTTCCCAAACTTCTGGTGACTCAGACGGAAAAGAATCTGCCTGCAATGCGGGAGACATGGGCTCGATCCCTGGGTTGGGAAGATCCCCTGGAGGAGGGCATGGCAACACACTCCAGTATTCTTGCTGGGAGAATCCAGCGGACAGAGAATCCTGGTGGGCTATCGTCCACAGGCTTGCAAAGAGTCAGACACGACTGAGGCAACTTAATACACACACATATCTCTATTCGATATCATTTTCACTCAAGATGTGTGGGTGTGTATGTGTGTGTTCAGTCACTCAGTCAGGATAGAGTTTCAGTAGAAAGGTAAAAAATCTGGGAGATGGATGATGGTGAGAGTTGCTCGACAATATATCTGTACATAGAGCCACTGGAAATGTACAGTTTGTTTAGTCACTGAGTTATGTCTGACTCTTTTGTGACCCCATGGACTGCAGCCCACCAGGCTCCTCTGTCCATGGGGTTTCCAGTGCAAGAATACTGGAGTGGGTTGCCATTTCCTTCTCCAGGGGATCTTCCTGACCCAGAAATCAAACCTGCAACTCCTGTGTTAGCAGGGCAGATTCTTTACCACTGTGCTACCTAGGGAAAGCCAAGATATCAAATACCTATTTGTTAATGGCTTTCCAAATGTATATCTCCACAACAGATTCTTCTCTACAGCCCCAGAATGAACCACCACTTACAATTATTTGGTCATTCGACTCCTTCATCGAAATCTCCCTTCAGATGTTACACAAGTACCTCAAAGGTAGTCAATCCCATGTATTTCTAAATTCATATCCCTTGTATTTCCCCCATTTTCCTGATTATTATTCCCTGTTTTGGTAAAAAGAAAAAAAATCCACTCAGTTGCCCAAAACATAACTACAGAATGACAGTAGATTCTTTCTCTCTCCTCCCCACCTTGCTTGCCGACTCCATCTCACATTGAACACCAGCTCTAAGTAATTCTAATCCATATACGCTTTGCCACCCTAACTGCAATTTTAACAGTTAAGGACTTATAATTTCCTGCTCATTTAGAGCTATAACCTTCAAACTGGCATTCCTGACTTCAGATGTGATCTCTGTTATTGCTCAAGAGATTATTCTCATGGGCAATCTGTTCATACTACTCGAAAGTCTTCAGGAGTTCACCATTAAATACTGCTTATATACCACATTCAGTCTTCCACCATTTCGGCTCTGAAAATGTATCCAGTTCCATCTCCTCTAAGTCTCACATTCCTGTGCTCTGCTTGAACTGAACTACTCATGGGGAGAAGCCACCACGCTCCTTCTTACCTGCCCTTTTGTATACATGGCTGCATCTACCAGCCTGGAAAATGCCTTCTCACTCCTCATACCCCAGATGGCCTTTCTCTGTGCTCCTGCTCTTTCTTTCACGCACCTTCACTGTAGCGTTTGCAATTGGCCTGCCACTGTTGGCAAAGCCAGCAACGGCTGTCTCCTCACCATAAATGACACTAATTACATGCAAAGGTTACATCTTTTAATCAATATATTCCCAGAGCCTGGGCCTTTAAGTGACTCATGATACTTGAGTTTCAATGAGCGCATGAATATGAATGAATTCAAAGAACTGAGTCTTGAAAATAATTTTTTAAAAGTATGTCCTTTCCTAAATTGTTTTAAAATAGTTGCCTGAAGAGAAAAAAATATTGGGAGTGAAAAATACTGTGGGTTATGGATGAAATTTTTCCTCTTTTTTTGCTAAAGTACACAGATTTCATTCTATAACAAGCAACTTCAGAGGATTATCTCCAACTGCCTGTCATAGCTTCAGTTGTATCAAGTACTTCCAGTGCAAATAGGACACGGTGGTGTCTTAGAACACATTGTTATATGAAGGTTTCCAGAGGCAGTGCTTTCTTGTTGTTTAAATGGAATTTGGCCTGAAATCCTTAAAAAAAAAAAAAATACTATATTCATACAGTACTTAACAGTCGCCAAACCATTTTCACACCCTGATTTTACTTGATATTTAAAGTATCTCAATGAAGTAGTCAGGACAAAACTGATCATCTTTTTATAGATAACAGAAGCTCTGAGAGGCAATGAGGCTTACTCAAGACTGACCGTTAACTGGAGCTGGGATGCACGACTTCTGGTTGCTAAACCCATGTTCCTCCTCTCCAGCCTTGCAGCCTTCTTGGTGGTTTCTGTCTACAGAGCAGACAGAGCTGTGGGCTGTTAGTCACTCCCCAGATCAGTTTGCATTCCTACAGTGTTTCTCATGGCCCCAAGGTTACCAGTCACTGTCGACTGTGGATGTTATAGAAGTTACTTCATTTCAAAAGTGCTTTTGCTCAACAGCTTCCCCAGCTGCCCTAGTTAAGGTTGGCACTGCCAGCTCGAGTTACACTAGCAAACCTTCTACTGATATTACATAATGATTATTGCTCTTGGGTTAGTGTCTAAGCTGCAGTCCTACATTTGATGGTTTTATAGTTTCATCTTCCTGAATGTAAAAACAATCATCACAACAATTTTTTTTTTTTAAGTTTAAACTGAAATCCTTTAATTCTGCAGAGGGCTAGAATACTTTTTGTAGCCCTCGTGGAAGAATTTCTTAGCCCACATTTCTCTATACAAGGCCAAGTTTAACAGCAGATGTGCTTTGTTTGGATTTTACAGTGCTTTAAAACACAGTTAGAATTTGGAAGACTTTAGGTAGAGTATATACCCTTCAGTTTTTCCCTGGGCCCCCATCCTAAGTCCTTTATTTTAAGTTTCTGGCCCCAGAACTAGTCTGAGTTTGCACCCCATCTGTATTAGTATACGTCGTGGTTTAAAAATAACAGCTAATATTTATGTACTGTATATCTATGCACTGCTTTTTTCAGTATTTTACAAATATTACTTTGTTTAATTTTCACAACAGACTCTTATAGTTGGAGGTGCTATCTCGCCATCTGCATTTTATAAATAAGAGGATGGACGCACCAAGAGTTAAGTAACTTGCCCAGTCATATAGTCATCAAGTGGCAGGGCTGAAATTCAGACCAGGCACTCTGGATCCAGAGGCGAGCGCTACACTCAAGTGCCCAGATACAATGTCAGATTTTGTATGATTCATAAAAGGAAACAGAAAACGAATCATCGGTTGGTAGTCCTTACCAAAGAAATGTGAGCTAAGGAGCTTGAATAAATGAGCTGAGAGTGCTTTGTCGGCATATGTAGCAGTGAGCATATGCTTGCTTCTGTGGACATGGAAGACTCTGAGGGTCTCGTGAAGATGCACCTACTACTTCAGTCAAAAAGATGTAAAGGGCACTTGGCACAGAGTAGACCCATGAAATTGAAATGCAGTGTATGCCCTTGTGCTACTCTGATTTTGTAAAATGTAGATTGCTAGATTACATTGGTAGGAGCAGCTGGTTTTGCTCTGCATTTTCCTTGTTAGTAATTCCACTTCTCTTTGCAAGCTTGTAATATCACTCAGTATCACACAGAGGTCGAATGAGATTCCTAAGAAATCCTTACCAGTCAAGCTGGGGAATTGTATGTAATCAAGGCAAGGGAAGGGGAGGATAAGTAATTCCTTCCCAATATATGGCTACAAAATAATTATCACTAATCACCAGTATGCAATTTTATTAATAGAATGTAAAAGAACAGAAATGATTCAGATGTTTCCGAGTTTTAAGATTTGATAGAACTCTTAACTCCAATAGTGATAGTAATGACATTTTAGCTATTGGAATTTTAGGGGTTTATTGTTGAATCACTCTGAAAATACAGAGATGGAGAGAGAGAGAGTGAGCACTATATTTTACTTTCTGATATACAAAGTGAAGGATAGAAACACTTGTAAACTTGCAATGTTATGCTTGTTATCATTCCCCCTTGTTGGTCTGTAGTAAACTTTGTTCATAAGCCTATGTGATCAATATGTTTCATATTTGGTAAGGGCATTGCTGGCTGACTTGACTTTGGTCCTATAGCAAGCCTGATAGCCAAGAACTGTCATGCTATGTTAGAAACAGAAGCCAGGGATAGGATAGAATGCCATCTTGTTCTGGGGTGAGCACAATGGGCGACAGAGTCCTATACAAGAAGCAAAAGCATAATTGGGTTTGGTGCTATGTCATAAGTCAGGTCAGACACCAAAACTGAGTAAAGGTAGGTGAGAAGCCCAGAGTGTCTGCTTAGTTGCCCAGTGATATCCAGCTCTTTGTGACCCTATGGACTGTAACCCTCCAGGCTCCTCTGTCCATGGGGCTCTCCAGGCAAAACTACTGGAGTGGGTAGCCATCCCCTTCTCTGGAAGATCTTCCTGATCCAGGGAATGAACCTAGGTCTCCTGAATTGCAGGTTAATTCTTTACTGTCTGAGCTACCGGGGAATTTATATGGGAAGGCCAGAGACACAGACAAACTAGAAGAATGTGGTCTGGCAAGGAGACAAGGCAATATTGCTTAATAGATGTTAAAAGTCTATGTTTTGGAGTCAATTCTGAATTCCTATTTTTCTTATCATGTGTGTTAGTCACTCAGTTGTGTCCAACTCTTTGCGACCCTATAGACTGTAGCCTGCTAGACTCCTCTGTCCATGAGACTCTCCAGGCAAGAATACTGGAGTAGGTTGTCATTTCCTTCTCCAGGGATCTTTCCAACCCAGGGATCAAACCCAGGGATCAAACCCAGGTCTCCCGTACTGCAGGCAGATTCTCTACCATCTGAGCCACAGGCTTCCCTACTTTTCTTATTAGTTGTGTGCCTATTTGTAAGAAGAATGTGCAGTGGGTAAGTACTAGATTCTTCAGTTGGATTGCTGAAGTATGAATCCTGTTTCTTTACTACCAACCATGTGACATTGTTACCAACCCAGGTTCTTGGACTCTTTATGCAGCAGTAATTGTTAACAGGCCAGATGAGAAATTCAGGCAAGGCTTTACTGGACTTGTGCTATAGCACGAGGGAGGAGAATCAAGTAACAGGTTGCCCTCACTCACTCCTTGACAGGGGGCAAACAAGACCCTTAAAGGGGGTGAGGGTAAGGGTGATAGGCAGTCAGACAGAGGGTTGGCCTAAGTGGTCTGCCCACCATCTTCCTGGTACTGTGTGCAACAATCACGCACGGTACCAGACTTTTGCTCCTGGCACCTGAGAAGAAGCAGGTGGATTTTGGCCCTTTTGTATCTTATTGTTCATACTTTGCCCCCACTGTACATGCAAGCAGTTGTTTTTAGTCCCTTATAATTTCTTTGTACTTTGTTGCTCCAAGAGATGTTTGTGCAGGCTCCAGCAATTCAGTGAAGGGTGCCAGGTCCCAGGACCCAGCCTGTCTCAAATGAGTAGGTTATTTAATCACTGGATGTTTCAGCTGTGAATCTGGAAATTAGAGAAGACCCTTCTTCTTCAGAGGCTTCTCTGGTGGCTCAGACAGTAAAGAGTCTGCCTGCAATGCAGGAGACCTGGGTTCGATCCCTGAGTTGGGAAGATCTCCTGGAGAAGGAAATGGCAACCCACTCCAGCATCCTTGCCTGGAAAACCCCATGGATGGAGGAGCCTAGCAGGCTACAGTCCATGGGGTCACAAAGAGTCAGACAAGACTGGGCGACTTCAGTTTTCTTCCTCATAAGGTGGGTGTGAGGATTGGGTGAGTTAATATACGAATAATCTTTAGTGCAGTCATTGCAGATAGTAAGCACAAATAATTGTTACTATCATTATTAATAATCTTTTTGTGTTTCTGCATATCCTTTATAAAATGAAAGTCATAACACACACTGCAGAGGGCTGTAGCAAGGAATAAATGAGATAAGGCGTGGAGGCAGCGGGCTCCAGAACAGTGGTCAGAAATTGTTATCAGGTCCATAGAGGATGTGTTTGCCAAGGTAACATCCCATGAGGACAGACCTTCTTTTAAGAGCCCTAAGATCCTACCAATAAATCAGATAAATCATAAAGCATGTACTCCAAGCTTAGCATCTGACAGCAGCCACTTCCCTGCCTCTCTTATCCTGTAAAACAATATCAGAAAATTGAAGAGTGCAAGATGGAAGGGAATTTAAAGTCCTAAATTCAGTCTGCTTTGTATGAACAAGGGGACAGAAGCCCAGAATGATAAGGTAATTTGCAGTGACACACAATTAGCTTGTTATAAAGCTGCCCCTTGAATTTACTTATAATACTTGGACTCCTAGTCTAATATCTATTCCACTCCGCCACGCTGACTCTGCCTCTTCTCAATTCTCACAACCTAACTGACGCCTCCTCTGGGGCTGACTTGAGTTCCATGAAGGACCTTAGCTTAACTTCAATATGGAGTGAGCCTCTCCTGAGTAGGTCCCCAGTTTCTGCTGGATGAGTGCTAAGTATTTCTGATAGGAATCACAGTATAAAAGGAAATAATGTACTATTAATCAGGAAAGCATTATGCTAGCAACAGGAAAGCTATGCTATGGTCACAGTTAACTATGTTATTTTTAAACATACTTTTAATTTAAAATTTCTCTTAGGTATTTTTCTTCCTGTAATTGATAATGCCTTATTTGTTTGTTTGTTCTTTTTATATCCTGCACATAGCACATAAAACATCTTGAGTTCACATTGGTTAACTTAATATCTGTTGAATGAATAATTTGATTAATGGGTTTTTCTTAAGTTTGACAACTCATTTTGATACCTGATTGAATTTTTCAACCCCTTACATTTTTCTGATTCTCATATTTTCCAGGTAGTTTTGGATACCGATTTGAAAAACCTAAGTATCCGCACACTCTTCAACTCTTTACCCCTTCATATTCGCACACTCGGACATTGTCTATGGTCCTTCTAGAGCCTTCTATCTTTCTTCAGAGGACTGAGTACAGCAAGTAATTTTGGCAGGAGGTGGGGAGGTAGTGGGGCGCACCACAAAGCATGGAGGGTCTTACTTCCCAGACCAGGGATTGAACCTGTGCCCCCTGCAGTGTGAGCGCGAAGTCTTAACCACTGGACCAGCAACTAACTTTTAAATCTAAGCAAAAGTAGTATTCCCACATCAGTGAGACTAAAAGCTGATGATCAGGCACAAAATATTTGAAAAAATAATGAAGAGAAAGTAAAAATTAGTATTGAAAAAAAAAAAGAAACTGTTAATGTACTCAAACATTTAATTCTCTCAAATGGCTTCTTTTTTCTTCTCTATTCTGTCTATAGTAATAAAATGGTGTTTCATCAATTTTAAGACATACCTTTTTAAAAAACATTTCAACATCTCTAACATTATGATGTGTTTCCAACGTGATGGCATCTTGCATTTTATAATAAACACTTTTTCTATCAGGTTACACAAAAAATATGTCATTGTATGATGGAGGGTGTTTTCAACGTGATGAAATATAGCAATAACAGTATCAGTGCCATTTTGTGCTGGTCGTTGTCTGAGTATTTGATACATATTAACTTCTTTAATCCTCACAAATACTTCCAGAGTGGGTTCTCTTATCCTTCCTCTTTTCAGATTAGAGAAACAAGGGCAGATTAGCAGTTAAGTAGTTGCCTATAAAGTTCCACATCTAGTCAGTAATGGATGTGGGGTGTGAGCCCAGACTCCTTCCCAAGGCTGCATTCTTAACCTCTACCTGCCACATTTTTCTGGCTTTTCTTATAGGACTTTGAATGCTCTTCTTGTTTCCATCTCCTGGATTGTGTCTTAGCATACTTAAATATTTTTGTAAAATAACTATACTATCCATTTTCATTCTCACTGGTATTTAAAATTACTTAATTAATTTGTAGTTTTGTGTTTGCGTGTTTTTCCAAAGGGCCATTGATAGAGTTACGATAGATGCAGTCTTTAAAAGAGCCATCTCTGGGACTGGAAACTACCAGAGTTCAAGCACTGGCTTGGTTACCTACCAGCTCGCTTACCTTGGACAAATTACCTAACCTCCATTTCCTCATTTTAAAAAATAAGTATTTAATGTTTTTAGAAATTCTGCTTTATAATGTTATTTTGAGTATTAAATCAAATGACATATGCATTTAGGACAGTGACTGACCATAATGAATGCCCAACAAGTGTTAAATGATTTTTATAACTTTTATGAAATCAGTATATGAGACTGAAGTAAAAGGGGAGGGAATGAGGTTAAAATATGTTAGGAAGAAATACTCAGAAAAGTTGGTAATTTACTAACTTATCCATGTATTTTACCGGAGAAGGCAATGGCACCCCACTCCAGTACTCTTGCCTGGAAAATCCAGGAGGAGCCTGGTGGGCTACAGTCCATGGGGTCACTAGGAGTCGGACACGACTGAGCGACTTCACTTTCACTTTTCACTTTCATGCATTGGAGAAGGAAATGGCAACCCACTCCAGTGTTCTTGCCTGGAGAATCCCAGGGACGGGGGAGCCTAGTGGGCTACTGTCTATGGGGTTGCACAGAGTCGAACACGACTGAAGCGACTTAGCAGCAGCAGCATGTATTCTACAAAATACATTTGAGGTTGTATTTTGTCCAAAGCAACAGAGGGACAGTATCTTCCTTCTTATACCTGAAGATCTATAGAAGGAAGATACCTTGCAAAATACATTTGTGTTTTGCACAGAGCCTGGCATTGAAAGTGAATGAATGAATGAGTGAGTGAATGAATGGATGGGAAGGAGAGGTACATCAATTCTTATTCCCCAAAAAAATGTAGTCATAGAGCTCTGAGTGCTCAGGGAAGGGTGAAATCACTCCCAGCTAAGATGGATGTGAAGAGATTCACTCACCATATATTTAAGTGCCTTCAGTATTCTCTCTTGTGGATACAGAGAATAGAATGTCAGGGGCTTCCCAGGTGTGCTAGCAGTAAAGAACCTGCCTGCCAATGCAGGAGACATAAGAGACAGGGGTTCGATCCCTAGGTCAGGAAGATCCCCTGGAGGAAGGCATGGCAACCCACTCCAGTATTGTTGCCTGGAGAATCCCATGGACAGAGGAGTCTGGTAGGCTATAGTCCATGGGGTCACAAAGATCCAGACAACTTAGCACATAGCACACCTCTCTCAAGAGTGATGCTCTTAGCACTTCCTTATATATGTGTAGATATTAATGATGAAAAACATCGCTAAGGAATTGGGTAGTCATTTTAGTCAATAGAATTGGATTCATTTTATTAATTCAGGCAAGCTGCCTCTAAATTGCTGCTATCTTGTTCTTTCTTTAGTGGATACAAAATTACCTTATTCCCATAGAGAAATGTATTACTCTATTTGAATATTCAAATTAATTTCAAATTTATGAGAGCCAAAAAAATCACATGAATATCTCGGTAAAGACAAATAAAACAGTTGTATTTATAGTTTAGACAATTGGGTATTTTCTGTTTGTGAGTATGCCATTTCTTCTGCTGAATGACTGAGCTTAAAAAAAAAAAACAAATCTTAATTGGTAGCCAAGAAGATTACATGCTAATGTTTTACAAGCAAACTCATCTTCAAAGAGCCTAATCTGAATTGATGAAAGAAAAATTACTAAAAAGGCATTAATTTGATAAATATTAAAGGACTAGATGAAACAATTATCTTACCCAAATCACCTGATTATAAATAGTTATTGCTACAAGGGAAATCAGTCCTGAATATTCATTGGAAGGACTGATGTTGAAGCTGAAACTCCAATACTTTGGCCACCTGATGCAAAGAACTGACATTTGAAAAGACCCTGATGCTGGGAAAGATTCAAGGCAGGAGGAGAGGGGGATGACAGAGAGTGTGATGGTTGAATGGCATCATCGACTCAATGGACATGAGTTTGAATAAACTCCAGGGGTTGGTGATGGACAGGGAGGCCTGGCGTGCTACAGTCCACGAAGACATGACTGAGCAACTGCACTGAACTGAACTTGTCAACTATATATTTATATAGATAGATTGATAATTTTTTTCCCGGAAAAAGTCAGTGGAAATGTCAAAAATAGTTAAAATATGAATATAAAGTTAAAACCCCTCTTCTTTTGCTTATTTCATCCACCAGATGTCCCTCTTCTCAAATGTGGTGATGTGTTACCACACAAATAAGTGTCAACGCTATGTTAATGAAAATAACTGGTAGTTGAGTTGAATAAAATCCACAGACAATCCCAAAGGCTTATTCTGGCAACTGAAAATGGCAAAGCCTTAGCAACTAAATCTAAATGCTTTTTCCAGATAGAGTTTCTCTCTATATTGTCATTGCTAAGAGGTTATCCGACCTGTTCTTAAGAATCTACTTCAGTGGGAGAGCCACTCCTATCCAAAGCAGTGGGTCTAACTGGTCAGCTCTGCCTGATGGGAAATTTTCTTAATTTGATCAAAAATTTCCTTCTTATACCTATCAACTACTGTTTGAATTTCTACCTTTGGAAATTTTTAAAGTCATAACTAATGCAGGTATTCCAATAACATGCATCTAAATAATTAAGTAGCTGCTGCTAAATCGCTTCAGTCATGTCCGACTCTTTGTGACCCCATAGACGGCAGCCCGCCAGGCTCCCCCATCCCTGGGATTCTCCAGGCAAGAACAGTGGAGTGGGTTGCCATTTCCTTCTCCAATGCATGAAAGTGAAAAGTGAAACTGAAGTCGCTCAGTCGTGTCCGACTCTTAGCGACCTCATGGATGGCAGCCCACCAGGCTCCTCCGTCCATGGAATTTTCCAGGCAAGAGTGCTGGAGTGGGGTGCCATTGAAGTAGCTATTAAATAATATCTGTGTATTCTTTTCTTCAGGCTAAGTATGTTATGTCCCCAAAATTCATTGATGAGTCAGTTGTTTAGAATTAAAGGCATATTTTCATATAAGCACAAAATTATGGATGGTGATTACGGTTGTGGACTAGGTCACAAAATTTTATTTAACTTATACCAAGATGAAATAGTCAGAAGTTGCCTTTATTCGGTAAATATTTGTGAAATACCTAATTAAGAATTCCCCATGAGTGTTGCTGCTGCTGCTGCTGCTGCTAAGTCGCTTCAGTCGTGTCTGACTCTGTGCGACCCCAGAGACGGCAGCCCACCAGGCTCTCCCGTCCCTGGGATTCTCCAGGCAAGAACACTGGAGTGGGTTGCCATTTCCTTCTCCAATGCATGAAAGAGAAAAGTGAAACTGAAGTCACTCAGTCGTGTCCAACTTTTAGCAACCCCATGGACTACAGCCTACCAGGCTCCTCCATCCATGGGATTTTCTAGGCAAGAGTACTGGAGTGGGATGCCACTGCCTTCTCCAATTAGGGTTATTTAATGTTAATTATATTTGGTTGAATGGACACTACACAGAAATTTATTTGAAAATTATTTTCTCAGATTCAAATCATAATTCTAAGCATTTATCACATATTCTGCCCCAGTGTTTAGTGTAACTGTAAATAATCTGAATTGTAAATTATTATTTTACATTATTCAAACTCTTAAGAGTAACTAAATAGCATTCAAAGTACATTTCCGTTCTTAAATTATCAGACAAATCTCTAATCTGATCATTACAATTTAATATCCATTAATCTGCATGAACACAGATGAGCATATCAATATCCAGAGGGAATAGTACTGAGAGAAGGAAATTTGATCACAGAACCGGGTAATTATTGCAAATGGAGATTACTCAGCGCCAGTACAGCTGTCTACACACTAAATCATTATATTTTATTTTTAAGAGTTGTTTGATGGTTGCTCTAGTCAACATCTGAACTCTGTTAATTTTAAAGACATTTTTTCCCATTATATGTAATATGAGTGGGCATTTCTTGTAACTCATTGTAATGACCCCATGACACATATACATTTTTAGTTCTAGGTAATAATAGTTTATGATCACACTCATTTGAAATAATTTTCTCTTCAGAATCTCAGTGAAAGGATGGAGTACTCCAAAAATCAACTGACTGCAAATTATCTTCACTGAAAATCATTATGTTTATGCAAATCAAGTAACACAAATTACATGTTCCGACTATTTCTAAACTGTCTTGGGGAAAAAAAATAGAACAAATACTTCTTAAAATGAAAATCCAGCCAAATTTCCCAGTTCTGCTGAGTCTTTCTAGGCTCTTGAGATGTCCATCCGGTACTTGAAGCCACAGAGTTTGAAATTCAGAAATTCTCTGCTTCCAAGCATTATGGCTGTGGGAGGATTAGATCTAAAGCCCATTATTGACAAATCCTGTTAACTGGTGTTTCATCTCTTGGTGAGGCAGGAACAGGGAGGCAGATTCATAAGCTTATTCTAGAAAATCATAGAAAAGATAGGCCACCAGACAGTTCATCAGTGATGTTGACTCCATAGGGTAAGATGCCAAGATTAAGTGAATTGCTTTCTTTTCTTTCTCTACTTTCCATTTTTCTCTTAGCTCCTGAGGCTCTATTCATGTGGTCATTTATAGAACTACTAGGCACAAAGCACAGCACTGGATTTCAAACTTTTCTTGGGCATTTTAGCCAGTGAAGACCTAAGATTCGTGGTGTGGTTGGGGTAGTCCTTAAAGGAAAAAGTGACCTTTTAAGGTTAATGGAAAAATATTAGCATTATGTGCGTGGGTGTGTGTGTTAAAGATAATTAAAGAAGAACACAGGTCATCCTCAAGGGATCCAGAAAAGCATGCCAAATGTCATTGCTCTAAGCCTATAGACGAATCCTTTCTAAATTGTCCTGCTGTGATTCTGACTTTTCAGTCTCCTCTCTTAGATGATGTATTATAAATATATATTCAGATTCTGTCCAGTGCAATCCTTATAACTCAGTTTTGTTTCTTTCCTTTTTTTCCCCCCTTTGACTTGTTTTTCTAACCAAGATAAGTGCTTCCAATGTTTCCACTCATTTTTATTGAGCTTTGTGTTTTGGGGGAAATTTCCTGTGCACACCTACAAGTTGCTTTCTCTCTGCACTTTTTTATTCTTTCAACTCTCACCTCCCAGTGAAATCTTCCTAGAGGAAGGAAATGAGCTTCATGAGCTTTCATGATCTGCTTTCATGATTTTCAAGACTTTAATGACAGCTTGAACCAAATGCACTCATTCAAGCTGGCCCCTTACTGCTCTTTCATATACTATCCTCACTTTTATGGGGGGCCGTGCCAGGCAGCACGTGGGATCTTAGTTCCCTGCCCAGGGATTGAACCTGTACTCCCTGCATTGGAAGTGTGCAGTCTTAGCCACTGGACCACCAGGGAAGTCTCTAATATCCTCACTTTTACCTCTTGACCTTTGCTTTTCCAATTCCCTCCAGCTGTCTTCCCTAACTTCCCCAGTCTTCCTTCTTCACAGTCCAATTCAGATCCGATCTCCTTTTTGAAACTTTGTCTGATTCCAGTAGCCCACAATGTCTTCTATTTTTTCCTTCTTTTTATTATGCTTGAAAAAATGTAACTCAGACTTTCGCCCTTTGTGTATTGACTGTTGTTCTTTTTTATGTTATTGTTGTGGTCTTACCTGCAACTAAATTCTACTTCCCTAAAAGTGTACAACATGATTTATATTTATCTGGTATTTTCCTACCATACCTAGTAGGAAACATAGGTTTATATTGTACATATAAACTGTATTTATTTTTTATTTTGTGTAAATATTTGTCTACTAGTTACTCTTTCCACAGGATTTGAATGAAAAAATTTTAAATCAACTAAAATTATCATGTAATTCAAGTCCAAATCTAGTATGAACCTTCTTATATAATGTAATCAAAACTGATAGTTTGTTAACTGATTCAATTGCAGTAGGTAATGATACAAATGATGTACCTTTTAGTTTTATTTTATTTTATTTAGTTTCAACTGTATAACCTTAGACCATTTTTTATTATGAATGCACTGATTAGAGTACGATGTTATCTTATAAAAACCATGCTCAAATTTTATATCTAATTTCCAATTTTAGTGTTTTTAAAAATAGAGTGAAAACCCCATTTGCAAAAAGAAACTCAAAATGGATTAAACACCTACCTAAATGTAAGACTGGATACTATAATAAAACTTCCTAGAGAAAAATATAGGCAGAATACTCTTTGACATAAATCACAACAATACTTTTTTGGCTCCATCTCCTAGAGTACTATAACTAAAAGCAAAAATAAACAAATGGAGCTGAATTAAAATTAAAAGCTTTTGCACAGCAAAGGAAACCATAAACAAAATGAGAAGACAACCTACAGAATGAGAGAAAATATTTGTAAATTATGTGACCAACAAGGGCTTAATTTCCAAAATACAAATAGCTTATACAGCTTAATATCAGAAAAACAAATAACCCCCAAAATGGGCAAAAGACCTAAATAGTCATTTCTCAAAAAAAGACACATGGATAGCCAATAGGCACATGAAAAGATGCTCAACAACACTAATTAGAGAGATGCACATCAAAACACAGTGAGGTACCCTTCACATTGGTCAGAACGGCCATCATCACAAAGTCTACAAATAATCAATGCTGGCGTGGGTGTGGAGAAAAGGAAACTCTCATACTGGTGGTGGCAATGTAAATTGGTGCAACTACTATGCAAAAGAGTATTGAGATTCCTTAAAAAAATTTTTTAAATTACCATATGATCCAGCAACCCCACTCCTGGGCATATATCCAGAAAAAAAGAAAACTTTAATTCAGAAGGATACATGTATTTCTATGCTCATAGCAGCACTATTTACAATAGCCGAGACATGGAGCAACCTAAATGTCCATCAACAGATGACTGGGTAAAGAAGATGTGGTTCATGTATTCAGTGGGATATTACTCAGCCGCTGAGAAAAAGAAATAATGCCATTTGCAGCAACATGGATAGACCTAGAGATCATCATACTAAATAGAGTAAGCCAGAGAAAGACAAATATCGTATGATATCATTTATATATGTACTCTTAAAAAATTATATAAATGAACTTTTTTACAAAACAGAAATAGGCTCACAAATACAGACAACAAAGTTGTGGTTACTAAAGGGGAAAGAAAGCGAAGGGATAAATTGAAAATTTGAGGTTAAGGATACACACTACTGTATCTACTATTATATATAAAATAGATAAACAAGGACCTACTGTATAGTACAGGGGATTCTATTCAATATCTTGTAAAAGCCTATAATGGAAAACAATCTAAAAAAGGTCATGTCTCTCTATCTACCTAGTAACTATCTGTGACCGAATCACTTTGCTGTATACCTGAAACATTATAAATCAATTGTGCTTCAAATAAAAAGGAGTGAGAACCTGAAAGATATAATGTGAGTACAGAATCCTTCTAGAATTATATAATTTTTCCTAGCCTAGTACAATTGTCTAACCTAAACCTAATTTGACAGGGATTCTTTTTAGCAATATATGTGTCTTGAATCTTTCAAAAATTTCAGCGTAGTTTTCATAGAAATAACAGCTATCTGGATTTCAGTACTCATTTTAACCATCCTACATAAGAGTTCCTAAATTACAGCAGTAACAATAGTAAATGCATTTGGCACATACAGGTTTGGAAACACACCCGACTGACTTTTAGTGAGCAGACAATGAGTTGGTGCAGAATCACACAGATCTGCTAGAACTGAATCCACTTATCACCAGCATCTAGCAGCCCTTGAGATTTGCTCCATATATTTTACAGAGCAATTGGGGAGTTCCTTGAAGAGCATTTAATTATGGAGATAATGTTTGAGAGCTTTTGTGAACACATAATATCCACATTGCCTTTCTAGACATTCATGTTCACCTCCAGAGAGTTCTAGCACTCAATTAACATTCAATGAATATTAGCCACGCCATGTTTCATGAGAAAGTTAAATAGTTTTAAATGTTTTAAATCAATAAAAACTTTTATAAACTGTTTCAATTCAGTTCAGTTGCTCAGTAATGTCTGACTCCTTGTGACCCCTGGACTACAGCACTCCAAGCTTCCCTGTCCATCACAAACTCCCGGAGCTTGCTCAAACTCATGTCCATCGAGTCAATGATGCCATCCAACCATCTCTTCCTCTGTCATCCCCTTTCCCTCCCGCCTTCAGTCTTTCCCAGCATCAGGGTCTTTTCCAATGAGTCAGTTCTTTGCATCAGGTGGCCAAAGTATTGGAATTTCAGCTTCAGCATCAGTCCTTCCAATGAATATTCAGGACCGATTTCCTTCAGGATGCACTGGTTGGATCGCCTTGCAGTCCAAAAGACTCTCAAGAGTCTTCTCCAACACCACAGTTCAAAAGCATCCATTCTTCAGCATTCAGCTTTCTTTATATTCCAACTCTCACATCCATACATGACCGCTGGAAAAACCATGGCTTTGACTATATGGACCTTTGTCAGTAAAGTAATGTCTCTGCTTTTTAATATGATGTCTAGGTTTGTTATAGCTTTTCTTCCAAGGGGCAAGTGTCATGGCTGCAGTCACTATCGACAGTGATTTTGGAGCCCAAGAAAATAGACTGTTCAGCTTGCAATATACATTTCTGGGGTAAGATAACCATAACTGAAGAGCATTAAGACTGACAGTAGTGAGACTGCAGAACACACAAAGATCCAGTTCATTCCTTATATTCCTTAATTCAACAATCAAGACAGTATTTTTTTTAAATAACTCAAACATGTTAATTTTTTTTTTGCCAGCCTCTGCCCTCAGTATAACAGTCAATTATACAAAGACAGAAAATTGTCATATTTTAGTACAAGTATTTCATCTTTTTCATTAATTTTGTGAGTGATTTCTTTTAACTCTTGGAGTAAAATATGTTTTCCAAACTTAATCGAACAAATTTCTTTAAATATTTGAGTAGAGTATATATACAAAACTTTTTCTTGAATTAGTTCTAGTTCTTCAAACAAACTGAAAGAACAGTAGAATTATAAGGCAGAAGAATCAGAATATTTCAAGCAAAAAAGTTTTAAATATCTGCCATCGAAGGCTAAATAATAGCCCCCCAAAAGATGTCTACACCAAATCTCTGAAATCTGTGAATGCTAACTTATTTAGAAAAGTGGTCTTTTCCGATGTGATTAAGTTAAGAATCTCAACTTGAGATAATCCTGGACTACCCTGATAGGCCTAAATCCAATGATAAGTGTCCTTGTAAGAGAAAGACAGGTAGATTTGAGCTAGACAGAAGAGAAGACAGAGAAGAGAAAGCAGTGTGACCACAGAGGCAAAGACAAGAGTGATCCGGCTTACAGTCAAGGAATGCATACAGCTGCCAGTAGCTGGAGGAGGCAAAGAATAGATCATTTCATAGAACTTTTGGAGGGAGTGCAGTCAGACCCACACCTTAATGTCAGAATGCTGAACTCCAAAACTGTGTGAGAGTACATGTCTGTTGTTTTAAACTACCAAGTTTGTGGTTCCTTGTTACAATAGCCACAGGAAATTAATATTCATAAAATAAATCCAGTAAGCATGTCATCTAATCCAATACTGGGAACAACTCAAGATTAAATAGATACTAAGGTCTTCATTAGACGAAGATTTCCCAAAGAATGGTATTTGACCAATTCAATGATTTTACAGATCTGGTTATGCTCATTATAATCTGTTGTGCTCCTTACAGAGAATTATGGGGAAAAAGTAAAATATATTCATATAAAAAAGCAAAATTCAGAAGTCTTACATAAAAAGTGGTAGCAGTTGTTTACAAATACAACATATTTTCATTTCCGTAGGAATTTCTTTATTGTGCTTTTAAAGAGGAAATTTGGTTCTAAGTTCCTTCAGGGGAAATATTAACATTGTATTTTGTTTTTGAAAACTTGTAAAATTAAATTTGAAGCTATGAGACTTGAGTATTGATAAAGAAAATTGCAATGCTAATACTAATAGAGCACCGGGGGAATGTTAACAGAAAGGCTTATCTGCAGAGTATTAGTAAATTGTTTTATAAGTACTATGTGCCCATACACATACTCTCATTAATAAAATGTTAATTGGATTTTGAATTTATGGTGAAAACTAATGCCGTGAGCAATTAAATAAGTAGTAATCTGGTATCAGAAATTTTTATTAAATTGAGAGGAAAGTCATCTTTACTTTTATTCAGCTTACATGAAACATTTGGAATGTGAATGTTTTACATTTAAATATTTTAAGATATTATTGTGTTATGTAAAAATCAGAATTATTGTACACTTTCAATCCTTACCTTATTTTCAATAGGCTTTCAACTCCATGACAAAGGTTTTCTTACTTTACCCAATTTTAAGCATCACATCTTGCAATTATGTCCTAGTTTTCAGCTTTTCCTATGGACTCTGGTACTTAGAGTCACGTTGCAAGAGTCACCTTGTAGAGATACTAATAATTTGGGGGAGATCACCCAAGTCATGGTTGAGAGAATCAGCCAGGGGATGAGGGATATTCAGTTCATGATACAAATGGAGATAAGCCTATGGCCAAAATGGCAACCCACTGCAGTATTCTTGCCTGGAGAATACCGTGGTCAGAGGAGCTTGGTGGGCTGCTGTCCAGGGGGTCGCACAGAGTTGGACATGACTGAAGTGGCTTAGCATGCATGCATGCACTGGAGAAGGAAATCGCAACCCACTGCAGTATTTTTGCCTGGAGAATCCCAGGGACGGAGGAGCCTAGTGGGCTGCCATCTGTGGGGTCGCACAGAGTTGGACAAGACTGAAGTGACTTAGCAACAGCAGCAGACCACCCTGAACACTTCCCATTTCCTCTGATCTCGGAAGCTAAGCAGGGTCAGGCCTGGTTAGTACTTGGATGGGAGACCGCCTGGGAATACTGGGTGCTGTAGGCTTATGGAGAAGGAAATGGCAACCCACTCCGGTATTCTTGCCTGGAAAATCCCATGGACAGAGGAGCCTGGTGGGCTACAGTCCATGGATAGTGTTCCACTACCTTCTGCCATTTTGGAGGGCTTCCCTGGTGGCTCAGAGGGTAAAGCATCTGCCTGCAGTGTGGGAGACCTGGGTTCAATCCCTGGGTTGGGAAGATCCCCTGAAGAAGGAAATGGCAACCCACTCCAGTATTCTTGCCTGGAAATTCCCATGGACAGAGGAGCCTGGTGGGCTACAGTCCACGGGGTAGCAAAGAGTCGGACATGCCTGAGCGACTTCACTTTCTTTCTTCTAAGAAATATGGAAAATTATGTGATACCTCTACAGGAAATTGAATTACCCGTATCATATTAATAAGTTTAAGATTAGATCTTCTTGTCGTCTAGCATATTGAGGCACTGCATCTTAACTCTACTGCTGATTGACGGGTGGTTCAGGTGAAGGGTGGCTGTAGCTGTTTATGCATTATGATATTTTGTTGGTACATTGCAGCCTGAGTCCAACTGAGCTGAGAGAGAATTTTCGCTGAATGGCTCTTCTGTGGCAGAGAAAAGGCTCAGTACAGGGATTTCTCTAAAACCAACCAAAGAAGGCTTAGTTACTGAGAGCACAAAATAAGTTGATTGTAAGGGTCTCTTATCTCTGAGGTAAAGCCAATCAAAAAAACAAAGCTTTGTAAAAATTCGAGATAAGAAGATAATCTGACCATATTGATCATAGTATATTTGTATGCATAGTGACTTCGTGGTATCTCTGTTAAATCTAACCCCTGTTCTGATAATTCTGGTGAAAGAATTATGCTGGAATTTGATTAACCTTAATCTCCTGCTATGTAGCAGAAGTGAAAAGTGAAGATCCATCAGGCTCCTCTGTCCATGAAATTCTTCAGGCAAGGATACTGGGGTAGCCATTCCTTTCTCCAGGGGATCTTCCCAACCAGGGATCAAACCCGTTCTCTACATTGCAGGCAGATTCTTTACCATCTGAGCCACCAGGGAAGATATGGGGTGAAGGATATTCAAATGGAGACACAAGGACAACGCCTGCCTCCCCAACAAGGCCTCAAACATTGTTAAAGGGGGAGGAATTTGCAGTGGGTTCTCCCCACAGTTTTCAACGATGATCCATGTTTCACTGTCCTGTGTGCTGTCACACCAGTTGTTCAGAATCATGTAAATCTCTATCCCGTGTTGGAAAGACTCTAGTGGAAGAAGCAGCTGGCTACAATCAAAGACTCAGAAATTAATCCATTTAACTCAGAAATGCTTATGGCAGACAGAATAATACCTCAAAAATGTCCATGTCCTAATTCCTAGAACCTATGTATGTGTTACTTTACATGGCAAAGGGGAAATAAAGTTGCAGATGGAATCAAGTTTGTTAATAAACTGACCCCAAGATGAGGAGACTATTCTGGCCAATGAAATCACAAGGGTCCTTAAAAGTGGAGGAGAAGCAATGTGAGAGTGTTACAGTGTGAGGAGGACTCAGTGTGCCATTGGCACCTTTGAAGATGAAAGGGGGAAACCATAAGACAAGGAACATGACGTCCTCTAGAATGGGAAAAGGCAAAAGAAATGAATTCACCCCAGCCCTAGCACCTGCAGAAAAGAATGTGGTCTGGTAGACACATTTTAGCCCTGTGAAACCCATGTCAGACCTCCGACCTACAAAGCTATACTATAAATTTGTATTATTTCAGGCACTCAATTTCAGTAATTTGTTATGGCAACAGTATTCAGGAACATTCAGGCATTCAGGAACAAACAGAATATCAAAATCCAGTGACTATAGTTACTTAACTCACATTTCAGAATCCAAAGACTTGATCACTTTTTATGGGACAACAGGCAAGCCAATAAGAGGGCATTAATATTGCAGGATGGCATAGATATGTTGGTTTTGAACTGATAGTGGTTTATATCTGCTTCTAGGAAAGATATTTTAAGTACCAATAAGAGTACCAACCAGTGTCCCAGTGGAGGGAAGCCAAACTCTATACCTTGCTCACATGTGAGCACAATCAATCAGTCATCAAGTGCGTTAGCTCAGAACCATATCATAACCAGGTCCTATCTACCTATCACAAGGTTGATAATTCAATAATCACTTATTTTACTCGCTAACTATCTATGGTACTCTAATATCATTAAAAGAAAGGAATTTGCAGACCATAAAATGATATCTCATGGAATGTTTTATCCCCCTGACTTAGATACCCCAAATCAATATCAATACAATTACACTAGTTGAGAAACGCTGGGCTGGAAGAAACACAAGCTGGAATCAAGATTGCCAGGAGAAATATCAATAACCTCAGATATGCAGATGACACCACCCTTATGGCAGAAAGTGAAGAGGAACTAAAAAGCCTCTTGATGAAAGTGAAAGAGGAAAGTAAAAAAGTTGGCTTAAAGCTCAACATTCAGAAAACTAAGATCATGGCATCTGGTCCCATCACTTCATGGCAAATAGATGGGGAAACAGTGGAAACAGTGTCAGACTTTATTTTGGGGGGCTCCAAAATCACTGCAGATGGTGATTGCAGCCATGAAATTAAAAGACGCTTACTCCTTGAAAGGAAAATTATGACCAACCTAGAAAGCATATTGAAAAGCAGAGACATTACTTCACCAACAAAGGTCCGTCTAGTCAAGGCTATGGTTTTTCCAGTGGTCACATATGGATGTGAGAGTTGGACTGTGAAGAAAGCTGAGCACCGAAGAATTGGTGCTTTTGAACTGTGGTGTTGGAGAAGACTCTTGAGAGTCCCTTGGACTGCAAGGAAATCGAACCAGTCTATCCTAAAGATCAGTCCTGGGTGTTCATTGGAAGGACTGGTGCTGAAGCTGAAACTCCAATACTTCGGCCACCTAATGTGAAGAACTGACTCATTGGAAAAGACCCTGATGCTGGGAGGGATTGGGGGCAGGAGGATAAGGGGATGACAGAGGATGAGATGGCTGGATGGCATCACTGACTCGATGGACATGAGTTTGGGTGAACTCCGGGAGTTGGTGATGGACAGGGAGGCCTGGCGTGCTGCTATTCATGGGTCTCAAAGAGTCGGATATGGCTGAGCGACTGAACTGAACTGAACTGATAACAGTTTAAAAATAGCCTGTATAGCTTCACAGATGAAGCATATTACATATGCTGCAGTTACATATTCCTAAAATTTGCTACATATTACATATATTGCAATTACATATTCCTAAGATTTTTTTCCTTAATCTTTAGCGATTTAAGACATCTGACTTGTGGTAACCATGTTCAATGATCAATGATGTATCAAATGTCTTTTAGACATATATGTTCACACACAGAATAAAGAGGAGTAAAAAAAGTTCGAGTGAATTAGGATAGCAGTTCAATGGTTTTACTTTTCTTTCCTGTAGAAATCTAGCCTAATAGGTATATCAAGTGGGCAGAAAAGTTCTGATCTATGAGCTCATCTGAAAAATTGCTAGAGAAGACTCTTGAGATTCCCTTGGACTGCAAGGAGATCAAACCAGTCTATCCTAAAGGAAATCAACCCTGAATATTCATTGGAAGGACTGATGCTGAAGCTGAAGCTCCAATACTTGGCCCCCTGATGTGAAGAGCCAGTGCATTAGAAAAGACCCTGATGCTGGGAAAGATTGAGGACAAGAGGAGAAGTGGAAGACAGAGGATGAGATGGTTGGATGGCATCTTCAACTCAATGGACATGAGTCTGAGCTAACTCTGGGTGATAGTGAAGGACAGGGAAGCCTGGCATGCTGCAGTCCATGGGGTCCCAAAGAGTTGGACACGACTTAGCAACTGAACAACAACAACAAATGAGCTTATCTGAGACCCATGTTGTGTCTTTCTTGCCATCCCACCCTACTTTAGGAGACGATTCTATACATTCATATCACAGTGTCACAGCATCTTCAACATCACAATATCCACATTCTGATCCATAAGCAGGGAATAAAGCAGAGGCCAGACAGCTTCTGTTCAAAGGTATGCAGAAAGGTGCACACTGTACTACTGACTTCTCATTAGCTAGAGTTGAGTCACATAGCAAAGCTGCAAGAGAGGCTGGGAAATGTATTCTGTAGACAGGTGGCTACATGTTCAGCTAAAATTTGGAGGATCCTATTAGTTACAGCAAATGGAGAGTCTGGATATTGGGGGAGTAATCAGCAGTCTCAGTGCAGAGAGCTAGAACAATCCTTACTAGTCAAACCAGATTTGGCCCAGACCTTTGTATGTGTATCTTCACCTTATTCCTATGGTAATGTGCCTGGTTTTGACCTATTTCTGGCTGCCTATTTTTCCCTTTGTATTCCTTTGTGTATTTCTGTTTGCCCATTGTCACTTCACTTGCCTTTGCTACCAGTTTACAGTCTTTTTCCACTGTATTCTTGGGATATCAGTTTTGGTTTATGGTTGCCTGTCACTCCTACATTCTGTCTTTAGGTGGTCACCTTCCTGGCCACCAAATAATCTGGGATCTCAAATAGTCGAGTTCTTCTCTTTCACTCCCAGATAAACTCAATCAATAATGTATGACATAAATCACTTTTATGCAGACAGCATCCGCAAGCTTTATCCTTTGCCAAAATGCATTAAGAAAGAATGACGTCAACAGGTTTTATGTTTTATTGACCTTTAGAGGAGATAAAACTTGTGCTAAAGAGTTAGTAGCTCTACTTAAACAGATTAGATTGATTTGAGACCAAATCTATGTTAGGTAGTCAATATGGAACCTCATTTACAATAGCACATCAATCGTAATGTAGGATTAGCAGTCATGTGGATGAACCTCTGAAGCTACCACCTCCCATGGGCTACTTATTCTCGATATTTTTAAGATGTTTTGTTGGCGTCTTATAATTTTTTTTTTCTTTTTTAAAGGAATTTTGAGAAAATGAGGCCCAGACTCTAGGAACATAGTGAAGAAGAGGCATTTCCAAGTCAATAGCTTTCTTTGTAATAGTCAGCAAAAGAAATATATAAATTGAACTTATAATGGAGAAATCATAATATTCCATCAAATTAAGACATATGAAGTAACTGATCAGTGCTTAAAGGCATCTAAAGTAACTAATCATGAAGGCAGCCAATGACTTCAGCAATGTAAAAGATAAAAAATAGAACACTCAGAGATCACATAGCCCAGCAGCTTTTGTCTTACTGATTGAAAGACATAACCAAGTGGGGGGATTTTCACTTGAGAAAGCCAGAACTGGAGCTAGGTATAAATCCTTGGGCAAAATACAGTGTCTTGGATTTCTGACTGACCTACATTTAGAGTTACATCTCTTTTTATCTCTTCTTACCTTTTTCCTTTCTTCTTCTTTTTTTTTTTTTTTCACTAACAAAGTTGCTTTACTTTGGAAAATGCTGAAGGAAATAAATTAAATACTCTGGTCATTTGGCTAACCAGTTCCACAAATTCCACATACAAGATGAGTTTGTACCAAGTCAGAGGAAACAAAAATACATGCATATTCATGTACAAGAGTGGGCTTCTCTCGTCACTCATAATCTGCCTGCAGTGCAGGAGACCTGGGTTCAATCCCTGGCTCAGGAAGATCTCTGGTAAAAGGGGATAGCAACCCACTCCAGTATTCTTGCCTGGAGAATTCCATAGACAGAGGAGCCTGATGGGCCATAGTCCACTGGGGTTGCAAAGACTCAGACACGACTGAGTGACTAACACACAATACAAGAGTAGAGAGAGAATTTTTAAACTTAAGACTTTCAGAAGTTCACAGATTGAAAGTCCTCTAGTAGTACACAATTAAATGAACACCAAAATGTTTTTTAAAGATAGTGAAAACAATAGTTCCAAGTCAATCTATCGACATCAGGTTGTGGTGAAGGAAAGTGCAGTGTTTATTACAGGGCACCACGCAAGGAATTTGGGCCTGTTAAGCACTAGTTACTTGGACTCCTTGCTTGGTGTGCTGCAACAAATGCTGTACTTTTCTCCACCATAACCCAGTGTCGGTAGATTGGCTTTACTGCACACAGACAAGCAGACTCAAGTTTGGTGTGGTAACAGTATCACTAGCTTTTGCTCTAGCTTTGATCAAACTTACATATGAGCTTTTAGAAGGTGAATTGGATCTAATTCTTGGAAAATTTACTTTTCTGAATGAAAGAGGCCTGAAAGCAATAGGATTTCCTAAGTGAGTGGAGAAAAGTAGGGGAAAGAGGCCCCACATATCTTCACTCAGGCTCCTCCTCTCTGTCTCCAGATGCACAGTGGGCAGAGCTCCCAGTTTCTGGCTTGTTTACCCAGGAGCAGTTAGCAAGATTCATAGGCTACTTCAGCCAAGGGTCTGTGGCCAGCTTCTCCAGGATGGTGCACAGTTCAGGGACAGCCTTGTCTTTGACTACAAGCCAATGCTGTTTTCTCCAAGTCATCCCTTCAACTAACTATTGACATATGTTTGACTGTAAATTAACTTTTAGCATCAATCACTTCCAGTAAGAGATGCTAAAGAAATATTTTCTAGCCAGGAAGCAAGTAATCAGGATAGATACCTTGTATGCAGAATGACAAATGTAATTTTCCTCCTTTAAAAATGTTCTTTTTCTATGGTTTACTTTTAAGGATTATCTGGGAGTAAATTCATTCTATTAGTTAACAACTGTACATCAAGGACCTGCTGGATCCTAAGCATGATTCCAACCATTGAAGGAGCAGCAATGAATAAAAGAAAGGAAAACCCTGCCCTGATCAGTCTTACATTCCCATCACTTGAGTTCTAATGGTTTGAATCACTCAAATAGTTTCTCTACTAGGTGCCAACATCAAACTAATTTGAGAAAATGAGCTAATTCTGCACTTTACATTACCCATGTGATTTTGTCAGTTGAAAAGACTGAACAAAGATCTTCATGTATCAAAACTTTCAGTTAGGTGGCCCGAGAGATTGAGGATATGCAGAGAGAGATGGCTCAGAACATCGTCATTCAGTGGAGCTTTGCTACACACATATATAAGCTTGTCACGATAAAAATGGGGCAAAAGCCTGCAGCCCTAGAAAACATTAAAACATTTTTTTAATAACATAAATTTTAAAAAATTGTGAAAGATAATATCGGTAAATGTAAAATTTTTTTTTAGGAATACATTTCAATGATAGTTACCATATTCTAAAGGCCACCAAGGTGCTGTGGAGCTACTGGAGTCCCACAGTAATAGCCCGGGTATGTCTGGTGCCCCAGTGTCAGGCGATATTTTGCAGTTCACTTTAGCCCACGCTCCATGAAGCTGACATCTGTGGCAGAAGACAAGGTTTCTGTTCCCCACAATGTGCCCACAATTTCTGAATGCAGATTCAGAAGTCAATAACTGCCTGAGTCTCTAGAAAGCCTGCTGATGGAGTCAAAGCCAAAGTCATTGTACATCCTTTTCCCAGTGTGATAACATTTGTAGCTGCAGTGACTGTTTGAAGAAGAAATGCATGGGAGGGACTGAGCAGTCCCAGGAAAGCTTCTTCCGTGTATTGAGTCTGTCCTGTCTGGGGCCTTTTCAGGGACCGTTCTGGATGTCACATTTGTTCCATCAGGTGTTTTCCATTGGATTGCTACATGCAAAGTGAGCTCGCCACTTGTCAGCTTAGATATCCAAACCACTGCAATGTGTAGGGGCAGGGAAGTAGTGCTTTCTCCTGCCTACTGAGGCTTTTTGGTTGTAGGATCCAAGTCTCCAAGGGTAAATGAGATGGAAGTAAGAGTATTGTCTGCATTGATTGTCTTCCTTAAACCCCTAAGACATCATCCTGAACTCCCTACCTTAAAGGCTGTTGTGCTCCAGCTTCTGATCCCAAGGTATTTCCTGTCTCACCCTCCACTCCCAGGACTTCAAGCAGTTTTTACAGTGATGTCACCTCAGAAATTGTCTCCAGCCCACTTGAGTACCTCACAGCGTATCATACAGAACTTGTCAAAACCTGAACTTGTTACCTCCTCTTCCCCACACCATGAATCTACCATGCCTACTCTTGTCCCATATTTCCAGCCTCAGGGAATGACAGAAGTCACTCCCCACTCATTTTTCCAACCTAGAAACTTGACTGGCAGCCTGTGTCCTTGCTTCTCCCTCGTTACCACTCTGACCCCATCACCACTTCCTGCTACTTCTCTTCCTACGAATTCTTAAGTCCGTATGTCCTCTGCATCCCTGTGTATGCTAGATCCTCGACATGTTCCCCAGAAGTGGTGTGGCATCCTCCTGACTTCTGCTCCAACCCCAGTTTTCTCCTCAACTCATCCTCTTAACCGCTCAGATATAAAGGTGAATCTGCACCATATAACCACTAACATCCTTCCATATACTCTCATCACCTGCAGGATAAAATCCACATGACTTTCCAGCCCACTTTCCGTTATTGCCTAGCATGCACTACACCCTAGTACATGAAATTGCTTTAATTTCAGACATACCACATTCTCTCAAATTCTCTCTGCCTGTAAAGTCCTTTCCCCATAATATTTTTCAACTTCAGGTAACACTGAAAACTCAGAGGCTTTCCAGACTCACAGACTTAGAGAATGAACTTATGGTTACCATCAGAGTGGGGATAGTTAAAGAGTTTGGGATGGACATGTACATACTGCTATATTAAAATGGATAACCAACAAGGTCCTACTGTATAGCACAGGGAACTTGGCTCAATGTTATCTGGCAGACTGGATGGGTGAGAAGTTTGGGGGAGAATGGATACATGTATTTGTATGGCTAGGTCACTCTGCTCTTCACCTGAAACTATCACTACACTGTTAATTAGCTATAATATAAAATTAAAACTTTAACAACAAAAAAATAGAAAATAAAAATAAAAATAAAAATCAGATTTTCACAGTTTTAAAAATCTGAGTTTTAAACTTCTCTAGAAAAATCATCTCTGGCGGCATGGAGTCTGCTTTTGCACACAGCAACAATTGGCCAGAGCTCCAAGCTGCTGGCCCTGTAGCTAGAACCTCAACTCTGTTTCTGACTACTACTCTCCAGCCCTGCTCACTTTCTTCATTGTTTTTATGTGTCTGCTCACTGTTGGCATTTGAATTTGCAACCCCTGATCTACAGAAATGCAAAAGCTTACGAATTCATTTACCAATGAATCATAAAGCTTCCAGCATATGGGACAGTTGCATTGCCATGACTTAAATAAACAGTGTTGCTGTAGTGAGCAAGACATTCTGCCCTCTAATTCTATTCCAGGCATTGAGAATAGAAAATTTGGTAAGATAAAGTTATACTGGCATGCCTATTACATTTTGTTTTGTTATACTTTGCAGATACTCAGTTTGGTTTTTTTTTTTTTTTACAAATTGTAAGTTTGTTGCAACCCAGCATCAAGCAAGACTGTCAGTGCCAGTTTTCCAACAGCATTGGCTTATTTTGTGTCTCTGTGTCACATTTTGGTAATTTTCACAATACTTCAAACCCTCCACCAGCAAAATGATTGTGACTTGTTGAAGGTTCAGATGATGGTTAGCATTTTTTAGCAATAAAGTATTTTATTCATTGAGGTAGGCACATTGTTTTTTTAAAACATAACGCTATTGCACACTTAATAGGCTACAGTATAACATAAATACAATTTGTATATGCATCAGGAAACCAAAAAATCCATGGGACTCACTGCATTTCAATGCTTATTTTATCGTGGTGGCCTCAAACCAAACCCAAAATATCTCTGAGATCTGCCTGTATCTATTTAGGTCTTGGAGGAGACGCTAAATTTGGGCAAGAAAGATTTTGTTTCAGAATGTGAGCATTAAAACTAAACATGTTGGTGAGCAAGAGCAGGCAGAATCAGGTTTGAATGGAATTAGGGTGCTACTAGAAGAAACGTTGTTGGGATTTAAGTGGGAAGATCCATGTTGGAAGACTTCCTGATCGTTAAGACTTTAAGAGATCTAGGAGGAGCAATGAGGTGTCAGGGACTATAAATATGACCTGAGGAAAGAGATGCTTTCTTAAGAAATAGAAAGCTTCATGTGGCTACATGCAGGTGAGCCAAAAAGCAGGCCTGAAATGACAGCTTGCCATCTGTCCTCCGAGAGCCAGCTTTGCAGAACACCAGCCAAAACGAAAATGGTACCACTTGTGTGGGTTGCTCTATTTTGTAGCATTTGTAACAACAGAATTCTTCACCCAGAGTGAAGCCAGAGCATTCCACAGCTGAAGGGAGGGTTGGGAAACCCTCATTTCCTCTGATTCCATCTTCTCCATGGGTGGGCTCAAAAAACCTCCTTTCACTTTTCTCTGCAGTCTGGCTCCTTGTCACAGAGAATGCCAAAATAATATCTGAAAGAGCTCAATTGAGACTTTACCTAGGCTATTGATTGATGATTATTAGCCCATTAAGTCTGCTGGGTCCAAAAAAGTGAAGTAGTGCTTTCTGGTAAATTGCCAACAAAACACTTTTAAACCTACTCCTATCCCCCAAGTCACAAATTTAAAATGAAGAATTAATTAATATATTCAACATTTATCATTTTCAGCTTTACACAGTGGGGTTAAAAGTGTGGGCTTTCTTGATTCAAATCACTATTCATTAAGGGAACTCGAGGTTAAAGTTATTTAACCTCTCTGTGCCAGTCACCTTTTCCTTATCTGTAAAGTGTGGATAATAACAGTAACTTTTTCTTAAGAGTTGTGAGAATTTAAAAAAGCTAAAACAGGTAAAGTCTTTAAAAAGAGGCTAGGTGTGGATTAGCTATTATCAGCACTGTATATATTAGACACTGTGCTAGATACTGAATATCTTTCACAGAGCTTAGCCTAGCGGCTGGCTATGTGTAAAATGTTTCATAGTTACTTTGATTCGCCATTCCAGACAGCGCATTTGGATACAAAAAAGACCTTAGAACCCCTGATGGCAGCTTTTTCTCTCTGGCAAAGTGATCATATCCTTGCACAAAGATGACCTCTGGCAGAAGCACAGAATGTTGACAGCCCGGTCAGGTGAGAGATCAGTGATTGCCTTTCAGATTCAGAGGTGCCGGTTTGGCAAAGTTGCTATCCATAGATGTTACAGTTTTAAAAGATAACAGAAGCTGCTCGAGCAGCTGTAGTAGACTGTACTACCCTTCACGAGATTCCTTGCTCTTCCATGGCAGACTTGGCCATGCGACTTGCTTTAGGCGATATAATCCACTTCTGCTCTTAAGCTTTAGAGCCTTTGTACTGTAAACTGTGCTCTTTTTCTTGCTTCTGAGATTATGGAAGCATGTCACATGAAGCCTCCTTCAGCCTGGGTCTCTGAAATATTATAATGAGCATCCTTTGTACATGGGTGCATCTTTTGTACATGAGGTGCATGAGCAAGAATAATTATTCATCAATAAAGCTCCTGAGCATGTGGAGCCCTTTGTTACTGAATCATCACCTATCCTATTTTAACTAATACATCATCTACAGTTACATCCAGTTGCTATGATGGCCAGAATGCCCTACTGCATAGATCTTTAACTTCAGGACCTCACGCTCCTCTTTCTTTCACTTTATGTCTTTGGTGGCTCCATTGGTACTTCCAGTCTTGCTGTTCCCTTGGAGGGAACACAGAGTCGGACAATGAGCACTAGACCCGAACCCAAATTCTGAGACCAAGGTCCAGCCCGTCCACTGTCTAACTTTGTGATCTTCAGCAAATCAATTCATCAATCTGAGCTTCAATTTTATTTGCTTAAATAGGAGGAGTAAAATATCTGCTAATTGTAACACAACTTTGTTCTCCAGAAGCACATTATAAGTGTTATGATAATATAGAAAATCATTTTTAGTTCTTAAGAAGTCATGGGTGAGACTTCTCTGGTGGTCCAGTGGCTAGGACTTGCCACTTCCATGGCAGGTGACATAGGTTTGATCCCTGATCGGGAAGCAAAATTCCCTCATGCATACGATGCAGCTGGAAAGAGAAAATGAAGGGCACACCAATTTTACACAATTTTTTTTTTAATTATAAGAAAAGAAATCATGGATAGGCCTGATCACCATCAACCCATGAAACTCTCAGTCAACACCAACTGACTGATTATGGTGACCACAGAGGGCAGGGCATCTTAGAAGACTGGTTTATGAGTGAGAGGTCAAGTTCCTCATTTGTGTCCTTACTCAAAATGCACTTCTCAGTCCAAAAGTGCCATTCAGAAAGGGGAGACTTGATGACAACTTTTCTTAGTTTTTCAAGACACATTTTCTTATGCCAAATAATATTGCAATTGTCTTTGAAATGCAATATGTGAGGGAGAAAACCTTAGACTCAACCATCGATATACACAGAATTCAGATTTAAAGAGAATGTAAATAAATGTGTACATACCCAGTTCAGTTCAGTCGCTCAGTCGTGTCCGACTCTTTGTGACCCCATGAATCGCAGCACGCCAGGCCTCCCTGTCCATCACCATCTCCTGGAGTTCACTCAAACTCATGTCCATTGAGTCGGTGATGCCATCCAGCCATCTCATCCTCTGTCATCCCGTTTTCCTCTTGCCCCCAATCCCTCCCAGCATCAGAGTCTTTTCCAATGAGTCAACTCTTCTCATGAGGTGGCCAAAGTACTGGAGTTTCAGCTTTGGCATCAGTCCTTCCAAAGAACACCCAGGGCTGATCTCCTTTAGAATGGACTGGTTGGATCTCCTTGCAGTCCAAGGGACTCAAGAGTCTTCTCCAACACCACAGTTCAAAAGCATCAACTCTTCGGCGCTCAGCTTTCTTCACAGTCCAACTCTCACATCCATACATGACCACTGGAAAAATGATAGCCTTGACTAGACGGATCTTTGTTGGCAAAGTAATGTCTCTGCTTTTGAATATGCTATCTAGGTTGGTCATAACTTTCCTTCCAAGGAGTAAGCATCTTTTAATTTCATGGCTGCAATCACCATCTGCAGTGATTTTGGAGCCCCTCCAAAAATAAAGTCTGACACTGTTTCCACTGTTTCCCCATCTATTTGCCATGAAGTGATGGGACCAGATGCCATGATCTTCATTTTCTGAATGATGAGGTTTAAGCCAACTTTTTCACTCTCCTCTTTCACTTATACCCAAGTTGTTCTCATAGATGCTTACATCACCACACACAGTGGTTTGTAATAGCCTGAGGGTTTCCCTCAGCCTGAATAACTCAGAGCAAAGTAAGAGCAGGGGAAGTTAGAATGTTCTAGCCTATCATTCTTTCTCAAGACTCCTTCTCAATCTTCCTTCTAAGTAATCTTACTTGACTGCACAATCTGATTTAGATTAATTAATTCATTCACCCCTTTATCAAATTTTTGAGTGACTATAATGTACCAGTTCTAGACGCTATATACGGAATAGACAAGTCCCTGCCTGCATGGAACTTACATGTCTGAGGGGAGCTGACGTTCTGTGTTTCTATAGCTCCTGACACTTGTCTCCATCTGTCTCCATGTGCGATAGTCATTGGTTTGGACTACAAGATCCTTGAAGATATGGGGAACACATATCTCACTAGAGTTTGTGTCCTCAGAGTCCCCAGCCCTGGTGCCTGGAATACAGAAGGAATCCAAAAATGTTTCTTTCAAGTGAGTAAATATCAGGAGCTTTCAAGTTCCCCCAAAATATGAAAAATAAAGGATTTAGTCACAGTGCACAATCAATAGTTATCCTTAACTGATTCATTTCATGCAAATTTATAACAAGATTAATGTTGCTTTTGGTGCCACTGTGCATTTGTTGACAGACTTAGAGGAGATCAAAGTGAATAAATGCAGAAAGCTAGCTACATTCTTCTAGGTTATAGAAATTGTTATGAAGTACTTTGCAAACAGTAAGTGTCAGAAAGTACTTGAGTTCAATTCAGTCACTCAGTCATGTCTGACTCTCTGTGACCCCATGAACCACAGCACTCCAGGCCTCCCTGTCCATCTCCAACTCCCAGAGTCCACCCAAACCCATGTCCGTTGAATTGGTGGTGCCATCCAACCATCTCATCCTCTGTCATCCCCTTCTCCTCCTGCCCTCAATCTTTCTCAGCGTCAGGGTCTTTTCCAGTGAGTCAGCTCTTCACATCAGGCGGCCAAAGAATTGGAGTTTCAGCTTCAGTCCTTCCAATGAACACCTAGGACTGATCTCCTTCGGACTGGACTGGTTGGATCTCCTTGCAGTCCAAGGGACTCTCAAGAGTCTTCTCCAACACCACAGTTCAAAAGCATCAATTCTTCGGTGCTCAGCTTTCTTTATAGTCCAACTCTCACATCCATACATGACCACTGGAAAAACCATAGCCTTGACTAGACAGACCTTTGTTGGCAAAGTAATGTCTCTGCTTTTTAATACACTATCTAGGTTGGTCATAATTTTCCTTCCAAGGAGTAAGCGTCTTTTAATTTCATGGCTGCAATCACCATCTGCAGTGATTTTGGAGCCCCCCAAAATAAAGCCTGACACTGTTTCCCCATCTATTTGCCATGAAGTGATGGGACCAGATGCCATGATCTCTGTTTTCTGAATGTTGAGCTTTAAGCCAACTTTTTCACTCTTCCCTTTCATTTTCATCAAGAGGCTGTTTAGTTCTTCTTCATTTTCTGCCGTAAGGGTGGGTTATCTGCGTATCTGAGGTTATTGATATTTTTCCCAGCTATCTTGATTCCAGCTTGTGCTTCCTCCAGCCCAGCGTTTCTCATGATGTACTCTGCATATAAGTTAAATAAGCAGGGTGACAAAAAGTACTATAGACTAAGAAATAACTCCAACATGGTCAAAGCTAAGCATGGGAACGCAACCATGTGAGCAATCTGTCCTGTGTACAGCTGGTGGTATATGAGAGTAATGCAGAGAGAAAAAGAAAACCAAAGTGCATATTTGAAAGCATTTTCTTCTCCTGAGAGAGAGTCACTTAGAGCTAAGCTTTGAGTACTGCAACAGTTATATAGCAAACACTGTGGGCTTAAGAAATGTTTTCCCAAATGTTTTCTCTATTAGTTCAGAGGTTGAGAAACTGTAAAGACAAGAGGAAAAATGGGAGGAACTTCCCTGATTGTCCAGTGGCTAAGGCTTCCCGGTCCCAATGCAGGGACTGGGGTTCAATCCCTGGTCAGGGATCTAGATCCCACATGCCCTAACTAAGAGTTCTCATGCTGCAACTAAAGATCCTACAAGTCACAACTAAGACCCAGCACAGCCAGATAAACAAATAAATAAATTTTTTTAAAAAAGAGTAAGAAAGGGAGAAAAGAATGGGCAAAGGGTGTGGAGACAGAAATGAGCTTGTTAGAGATAGTCACATGCTAGGCTACTCTTACCCTCTTCATTTACTTCTGTGGTATACTATGTACCTTACAATGTGTTTGATTACCAAAGGAAAAGAGATACACCTTGATTTAGTCATTTATCATGCAAATATTTATTAGTATCTGATCTTTTATCTTTGTTTCTTAGGTACCTATTTTGAATCAGATACTATCTTAGATTCTGGTCAGAAAAGGACCCTTGCCCTACTGAAACTAACATTGTGATAGGGAAAACAGATAATCAACAACTAACTATGTAAACAAGATGATCCTAGGCCATGAGAAGGGCCCAAGAAGGTGTCTGGAGTGGGGTAGGTTAGTGTTAGTTTAGAAATGGCCACAGAGAAAGACATCCTAAAGAGCTGACTTTGAATCAAGGTCTGAACCATGAGAAGAAGCTCACCATGAAAAGCTTCAAGTAGCAAAACTTTCTAGCCAGGGGAGAGAACAAGGGCCAAAGCCATGAGGCAGGAATAAGCTTGGCAAGTTCACAGAATGAAAAGCAGACCAGTATGACTAGAAGGTGGTGATGAAAGGATAGAGAAGGTAGAGATCAGATCCTACCTAGCCTTGAGAGGTGTGGCAAGGATTTTAAGATTTTCTTTTGGACCTAATGAGAGTCGTTGGAGAGTGTTTGGCAGAAAATTGAACATGATCTGGAGCAAAGGACTAGTGAACTCAAAGTGTTACACAAACCAAATAACACTAACTTCACTGCTTTAAGGCAGCCCCAGGCCTCTTCTCTCCATTAGCACTAAACCAAGGCCCATGCACCCACATTTTAGATGGTTGATGACTGATTCTGACCCTGTAGAATTATGAGGCGTATATTTGAAATTGGGTGCAATTTTGTTAATAACAAGATAATGCTCTTTTCTTTAAGCATTCATGTGATCAGTCTATGTTGACTGTATTTTTTCTCAAATCAAAATTTTCTGCACATGAATTGACAAGTTTAAAGTATACTTTTTTTCAATACCTGAGTCATATTCCATTGTATATATGTACCATTTCTTTGTTAGCCATTCATCTGTTGAAGGATATCTAGGTTATTTCCAAGTGCTAGCTATTGTAAACAGGTGCTGCCATGAACATTGGGGTGCATATGTCTTTTTCAATTGTTATACACAGTGAAATAAGTCAGAAAGAGCAAAACAAACATCATACATGAATGCATTTATATGGAATCTAGAAAGACGGCGCTGATGAGCCTACCTGCAGGGCAGCACAGGAGACACAGACATAGAGAACAAGCTTGTGGACACAGTGGGGGAAGGAGAGGGTGGGACCACTTGAGAGCAGAGCATTGAGACATACATATTACCATATGCAACACAGATAGCCATTGAGAATTGGCTTTATGATGCAGGGAACTCAAATCCGGTACTCTCTGACAACCTAGAGGAGTTAGATGGAGTGGGAGGTGGAAGGGAGGTTCAAGACGGAGGGGACATATGTCTATATATCTATACCTATTGCTGATTCATGTTGCTGTATGGCAGAAACCAGCACAATATTTATTGTAAAGTAATTATCCTCCGATTAAAAAAATGATGTAAGTTTTGGAGACACTGCATTGGGAAGAATCCCCAGTGTTCTCCCTACTTGCTACAAGGAAAAATAAAGCCTTCCTTCTCCCGCAAAAAATAAAAAAATAAAATAAAATAAAATGTGCTTTTGAGGTCAAGAGGACAGAATATGTTAACTTGGAATTGTTTGCGGAAAGCTTATTGTGCCTAGCCATATACATCTTGTTATGCGAAATAAAAAGACTGGATTCTTAGCTCTATTCGATTTGTGGAAGGTGTTTCTCAAGTGTTATTAAACAGAAATGTCAAGGAGTTCCCAAGCAGGAGTCAGGGAGCAGATGAGATAGCAGGGCTCATTAGTGCGAGTTGCTCTTGGTGTTAGCACCACCCCTATGCTGGTGTAAGAGGAGGGGGGTGAGTGCCCAGCCCTTCCCACCCTCTTCTCACCTTCTCCTTTATCACTGCTCCATTTGCACCTCACTCCTTCTCTTCCACACCCTATTAGCACTACTATTCCATTTCCAGATGAATTGATAGAAAGGTGTTACCAAAATTTCAGCCTCTTTCTCAGTAGTAACCTAATATTTTGATACCACTGACAGTTTCTCTCTCCTGCCAATTCCTTCTCTCCTTCATCACCTCCTTCCTCTTCTTTTCACCTTGTCTCTCCCACTCCTTCTTTTCTAGTAGTGATCCATCCAGAACTTCAGAAAGTCCCAGATAAAAAATATTTAAAATCCTTTCTGGTAGAAAAATAATTTCTGAAAAAGAAGATTGATCATTAATATTTTTAAATCAAGGGATATATACTTATAAAAGCTTATTATTTAAGAAAAAGAAATGTATAATATCTTTTCTAGATTGAAAAAGAGATGATAAGGGAGATATACACATACTCCCTGCCCCCCAGAACAAATATCCAACAGGGCAATGGGACCCCACAAAGGACCACAGGGCAAGAGAGGCCATAACAAGGTCTTTTACCTTGGTTCAGTGCTAATGGAGAGAAGGGGCCTGGCACCGCCTTAAAGCAGTGATTGGTTTAGTCACTAAGTCGTGGGTGGAGTGGTGTGGTTTAGTCGAGTGGGTGGAGAGGTGTGGTTTTCCACCATAGGACAGAGAATAAATGGGAGGTTTATTCCAATGGAGGCCTGATAGGGAAGGGATTTGATGAAAGACCAAATAACACTACCTTCCACTGCTTAATGGAGAAAAATGACAACCCACTCCAGTATTCTTGCCTGGAGAATCCCATGGGCAGAGGAGCCTAGCAGGTTACAGTTCATAGGATCGCAAGAGTTGGACACGACTTAGTGACTAAACCAACCACTGCTTTAAGGCGGTGCCAGGCCTCTTCTCTCCATTAGCACTGAACCAAGGCCCATGCATCCACATTTTAGATGGTCAGTGGCTGATTCTGACTCTGTAGAGTTATGAGGCATATATTTGGTACTGGGTACAATTTTGTTAGCAACAGGATAATACAATGATTTGTGAGTGAGCACTCTTAAGCCAGGCTGTCTGGAGTGGACTGGTTGTCTGGAGTGGAGTGCTGCCGCCATCATTTACTGTCTAGGTACATTTAACCAAGTAACTTAGCCTTTCTGTTCCATTTCCTTGACTGTAAAGTGGAGTAATAATATTGTTCATATTGTGTGCTAAGTCACTTCAGTTGTGTCTAACTCTTTGCAACCGTATGGGTTGCGGCCTGCCAGATTCCTCTGTCCATTCGATGCTCCTGGCAAGAATACCGGAGTGGGTTGCCATGCCCTCCTCCAGGGGATCTTCCTGACCCAGGAATCGAACCTGCATCTCTTATGTCTCCTGCATTGGCAGGTGGGTTCTTTACCATCAGTACCACCTGGGAAGCCCATTGTTCATATAAATTCCATGAAAGGACTTATTACAATATTTGATACACCATTAGTCCTTGATGGATCTTGTATATATGAGAACTAAATGCATATAATGCACTTAGAATAGTTGAAGAAAACTGAATAAACACTGAATGATGCTAGTGAGTGTTAGTTCTAGTGGCCCACTGTTAGGGCTTTGAGTGAGAGCCATCTTTGGTCCTGAGGGAGTGGTGCTTTTTCATCTTTACTTGTGCACAGACGCCCCCTCGTGGAGACAGAGCCAAGTATTTGTGGCCAGTTCCTCTCTCCAGTTCTAGGGGGACATGAAAACAGTAAGACTCAGCAGCTGACATCACCAGCCTCACTGCCGCCCGTGGCCAGGCCACTGCTGAGATCAGGCCTACCTACCCCAGGGGAGAGCAATCCATTTAGGAACCAAGCATTGTGTGGAAATCAGGCTCAATCATATACATGAGAGAGTACTTAAAACAGTATGATCAGTTTTTGAGATGAAAGAAAGTGAAAGTGTTAGTAGCTCAGTCATATCTGACTCTGCGACCCCATGGACCATAGCCCACCAGGCTGCTCTGTCCATGAAATTTTCCAGGCATGAATACTGGTGTGGATAGCCATTCCCTTCTCCAGGGGATCTTCCTGACCCAGGGATTATTTTTTGAGATAATCAAACTCAGTTTTACTTAATACCCTTCATGGTTGCTTTTAGCCATGAAAGTTTCCCAGTGGAAGCATTAAAGTTTATTGTATGATCATCCCTTACCTTTTTTTTAAAGATTTTAACTACTCAAAGGTATGTATTCCTTCAAATGAAAAAAAATCTTTGCTGAGTGAGTACTATATGCCAGGCACAGGTGAGACCTTGGGGCACCAGAGAAAATAAAATACAGCCCCTGGCTCAAGAGACTCATCATCAGACAGTATAGCAGAGAATGCTGAGCAGTGAGTTAGGACTAAGCTGGAAAATATACTGTAGCTCAGTTGGTAAAGAATCTGCCTGCAATGCAGGAGACCCAGGTTTGATTTCTGGGTTGAGAAGATCCCCTGGAGAAGGAAATGGAAACTCCAGTATTCTTGCCTCGAGAATCCCATGGACAGAGGAGCCTGGCAGGCTACTGTCCATGGGATCATAAGAGTCAGATACGACTTAGTAACTAAACCACCAGCAGGGACGCTATGAGGATGCAGGGGAAGGACATGGAACTGAGGAGCTGCTTGCCAAGGGCAGTGCTGTCTGGTACTGGAAGCTCCAGGGATGCTAAGGGTTACGGAGGACACTTGTGGACAGAGGTGGCGTTAGCTTCTCACCGGTAGAGGAGTTGCCTGCACTGCTGTGTTGCCTCCACTGCTTGTCTCTCCACAAAGCCCTGCCCCTCACCCGCATGGCCGCCTAGACAGTGGAACTGGGGCCCACAGGCTGAATGCTACATCCAGCTGCTGACAGGACAGCAGGGGCAGCCCCTTTCTGGCTAGCCGTGCCCTCACTGGCCCTCTCTCAGGGGCTGCTGGCCTCTGAGGCCTCTGACTGGTGTTATCTGTGCTGGGCAAGGCCCTGGCCCTGGGCAGGCAGCCGCCACCTCCCTTAGGTGGGGTCAGGCCTCTCTGGTCCTCTCCTGGAGATCCTGGCCTTCACCGTTGCCAGTGGGAACCAGAGGGAGGGAGATGAAGCTTCAAGCCAAACAGAGCTAGGAGGGAAGTATGGTAAGTGTAAGTGGTAAAAAAAAAAAAAAAAAAAATACTACTAACATAAAATAAATATGGGATGCTGTGGGAGTATGAGGGGAGGAGCTGATTACTCTGCCACTGGGTCAGAACTAGGTCAGGGCAGTTTTCCTGCAAATCCGTTTTTCTATTTTCTTTGAGATACTGTGGTCTGTGAGCTGTGCTATGCTCAGTCGCTAAGCCATGTCCCAACTTTCTGCAACCCCCAAAGACCTCTGAGCCCGACAGGCTCCTCTGTCCTTGGAATTATCCAGAGAAGAATACTGAATTGAGCTGCCATTTCCTCCTCCAGGGGATCTTCCTGACCCGGGATCGAACCCTCATCTCCTGCATCTACTGCATCTAAGGCGGATTCTTTACCACTAGTGCCACCTGCCCACTCCAGTATTCTTGCCTAGAGAATCCTGTGAACAGAGGAGCCTGGTGGTCTGCTGTCCATAGGGCCGCACAGAGTTGGACACGACTGAGGCGACTTAGCAGCAGCAGCGCCACCTGGGAAACCTGTGGTCTTATGAGGCTGCCGGCTCTAACTTGAGTGACAAGAGACAGCAAGGTCCAGGTTTCCAGATAGTGGTTTGCATCCCTGATCTGCCCTGTCTGTGGGTCAGTTTTAGAATGTGTTTCAGTACCTCACCATCCTTTTCATTCATTGTTAAAGCTGCAGAAGTGTCATATGCAATCACAGCATCACCTCTGCTGTTCCATTCTTTTTCTAGCTAAACAAATCATTTTAAACGCTGGGTAATTCTATAGCATCAGCCATGTTATTTCAAAAACAAAACAGCACCAACTCTGTGTGTGTATGTGTGCTGTTTTGCCAACAAACAAAGGGTATAGGCAAAGGGAGGGAAAATTAGGGTAAAAAGGAAGTGAGCTCAAAATGTTTTTACTTTATTATTTTTTTGAATTGGGCTTTAGGGGAAATCCTTTAAGCGCAAGGATTAAAAAAAAACACACACACCCACAAAATTGGTCTAAAGAAGGATCAAGCCCCATGACCTTAATTTTATTGGCATTACGCTCTAATCAGCCAATGAATTAAGAGATGAAAGGACATTTCAGTCAATTACAGTCACATGAAGTCAGTGCCTTTTTCTTGGTGGCGGTTTTCTAAAGGCCAAAAGAGCATTTTTAAAATGCTTTTTTTTTTCAGAGACTATTTATTGACAATCCTGCCTCGGTATTGATGGAGGAAGTCATTAAATTCCCTTCCTCTGTGTTCATTCAGATGGGTTCTGAAAGGAGGGAGGAGCTATTTATATAAATGTGAACTGGAAGAAAAGAGGCACCACACTTGGCTTCTAATTGCATGCAGAATCCTGGCATCTCTTGCTTCATCCTCAGTTACATCTCCACCATGTGTCTGATACCAGAGACATGAAATTATGAATTGGCTCAGCCTTTACAGTGCATGACACATGTTTTTCATGAGCATTAAAATTCATTTTTTTTCAACTGAGAGAAAATTAAACCTAGGTTCTGGCACTAATCCCCACTTGTCTTTCTCCTGGCAGCATGAATTGTTTGTTTCTGTGATATAGAAAAGCATAACTCTTGTTTGTTTGTTTTGCCAACTCCATGCATTTTCTAGGGAAACATTTGCTGTCTTTACCGCTCACTTGTATGGATACCAATGGATAATTCAAGTCTGTTCAAGTTTTATGCCACTTCCTGGGCTCCAGGGTTAAATTGTCCCCTTGTCAAAAGCAGCCTTGCCTTTGTATTTCCTGCAGTGCTCAGCACCATGCCTTGTATACAGTGATGCTCAATGAATGTTTATTAAATAAGTGAGAGCTTCCTGGAACGTAAATATTGATTTTTCTATTAATTTCTGATACATTAACCACAGAAATCAGCTATGTCAATAAATATTTTACTCAATATTTTACAGATGTTCTCTTACTATTCTCCCCTCATCAAGTAAGCTCCAGCCTCACTAGTCTTCATGAGCATTCTTAAGTATACCAAATTTATTCTTGAGTCAGGATTAAGGCATTGAAAGAAGCAGTGATCTCTTTCAACATATTTTTCATGTATATGAGCAATGTGGACAAATATTGAAATATCTCTTGAAAGATAAAAATCTCCTCCTTTGAGGGAAATAGTCTAGTATGGATAATGCCTGGTATCTTGCTTAATGTTTATGAACTGACTTTTTTTTGGACTGTTAAAGAAAAAATTCTTCTGACACTTGTTAGAGCAGTTAAGGAAGACTTTATTTGGGACTACTGATACATGGCAAGACTATTGCCAACCAGGCTCAACTCCACAGACAACCAAGACGACTGAGGATTTATGGCCACCGAGCACAGTGAGGAGTCAGTGGATAGAATCTTACTACTGGGGGACATTGAAGATAGAGGGACTCTTGCTAAACCTATTTAACAGGATTCTTGCTGAAGACGTTGTGGGGGTGAAAAAATGGATCAGATACTGACAGTGATGACGTATCAAGGGTGGGAATTCTCTCTAAACCGACACAACAGGATTCTTGGTAAAACTGGAGGTGGCAGGCTACAGACAGGGCCCACGGATGAGGCCTCCAGAGGAGCTATGATGCAGAAAGTGTACACATGTATGTTGTTGGACTGTTTAATTCTAATGCCACTGTACAATCTGACAGAAAGCAGACTGTGAAGAGGCCGCATGTACTCTCAACCATCCTTTCCTCTCTGCGTCTCTGAGCTCCGTTTACTCCAGGACTCCACCCACTTCTTCCATCCTATTCCCTTAAGTGACCTGCACCTCCCCTATCAAACTGCCTTGGCCTTAAAATTCTCTTCTAAGATCATAAAAAGGAAAAGATTTGAATGTTCTTACCAGGGAATGATGACTTAAAGGTCTACATCCTATAAAACATTGGCATTATGTAGTAGAAACCTCAAGCAATGTGAAATAAATTGAAGTGACATTTTGGAACAATTGAAGTTTTCCAGGAACCCCTCTTATCACAGCTCATTGGTGTATCTGCTTGGATGCTGACACTGCTTGTGACCTTGACCATAAATACTTCGCAAAAATTACTGAAAACACTTTTCAAAAAGTATTGGCCAATGCCAAATTTTTTTCCTGCTTATTCTTTATCCTATTTCATTCTTCCTTTTCTGTGGAAGACTGTGCTCTCCTTGAAGTCAGGGTTCATGCCTCTTCATTTGTGGATTCACTACATAAAGGAGATCTTGTTCAATATATGTTTGTACGATTAAATCAAGTTACAAGCTTGGATAAAGCCCGATCACATCTCATGTTCAAAAATGGAGAATAGGCAACTAATCTAAAATTGGTCTTTGTTTTACCCATCAGATCAATGAGGTATATGTTATTATTATTTTATTTTATGAAAATGCCTTTAATACACATATATTAAATTCATTTAATATGTTACTTTTGGGGTGGGGCTTCCCAAGTGGCAACAGTGGTAGAGAACCCGCCTGCCAATGCAGAAAACAAAAGAGACTCAGATTCGATCTCTGGGTCAGGAAGATCCCCTGGAGGAGGGCATGGCAACCCACCCAGTATTCTTGCCTGGAGAATCCCATGGACAGAGGAGCCTAGTGAGCTACAACCCATAGGGTTGCAAAGGGTCGAACACGGCTAAAGCAACTTAGCACAGCCACACTTTTGGGGTGACGGCACAGATTCTTGGTAAAGTGTTCCAAAGGCAAGATGAAACAGGCCTTAGGGCAGCATGAGGGCTATGAAGCAACTATAACTCCAATCACTGTAAGATTTAAGTAGAGAAACTTCAAAATCTTAAATCATAGCAACCCCATTATGTATCAGTCCCTCCTAGATGATCAGTTTCAGTCTTCTGTAACTATTCATTTACGAATCATTTCAGATTTCTTGAAAAGTAGAACAGTGCTCTCGTATACCCTTCGCTTAGTTTCCCCCGTTGTTACCATTTACATTGACTTTATCATGCTCTCTCTCCCTTCTCTTTCCTCCCTCTCTCTCTCTCCCTTACCCTCTCCTTTCTCTTCCTAGGTAGATAAACGAAGATATGTGTGTGATTCAAATATATCCTTTGAATCCATCTCCTTTATTAGAGAATATGGTACTCTATGAACAGCCTGGCCTCCCTTAAATCAATCTGGCATTTGAACTGGCATTTCCTTTGAAATCCCCCCTCAGTCTTTCCTCAGTCTAGCAAGCATCACTGTGTACCAAAATAATAGAAGAATGCTGCCTGATGGTTATTTCTTTGAGCAAACAATTCATGCTAGTTTAAGTTGTAGATATCAACTTTAAAATATATTAAACTTTTGGGAACCATTTTAGAATATATTGTAGTCATGTTGAGCTCTTTAACCCTAAATAGTTCAGTATATGGTCTCCAATAATAAGAACATTATCTTTCTTAATCATAGAATAATTATTAAAAGCAGGGAACATAATGTTAATACTATTACCTAATATATCATCTTATTCATTGCTAAATAGGTCTGTGATGTTCTTTATAGCAAAGAAAGATGAAACGAGGGAAGAAAGGAAGGAGGGAAGGAAGAAAGGGAGGAAGGAAAAGAAAGAAAAGGAAAGGAAGGAATCTTCAGACTAGTCGGCTTCTTATTGCTTTCCTGGGAAAACTAGGGCAGAGGGTCAACAAATCTTTCATTTTTGCTTTTTTCATATACTTTAAGCTTTTAAAATAAATTTTAAACTATTTTTAAAGCCAGTACATATGCTAAATTTTGACAGTTTGCAGCCCACAATCGCATTAACATGTGCGGCCTGCTGGGCTCCCTTTTGTGTAGATGTTAAGGTTTCTCCTGCTAACTCTGTTGAATTAAAGACATCCCGACATTCATTCATCCATTGTCCATCCACCCACTTAGCAGTGCCAGTAGTATTGAGGATCTACCAAAGACCTGTGCTGGATGAGATAAGCTGTTAGTCTGTGATTATTCATAGCTACTTGTCTACGAGTACTGCAAAATCCATAGAAATAAATCCAGAAGCTGAGACTGATAAAATGCTACAACTATCCATAATCCTTCACTTCAAATCAAATAGCTCCATCAGTTTCTTTATTGATTTTGTAAAAATCAAATGTTAGAATTTTTAAGTTGGAAAATAAACAGTTTTTATTTTAATATGTTTAAAAATATTTATATTGGGGGGTTTAAATATGCATTTGTATGAAAAAAAGGGTAATGTTTCTAATACTATTTAAACATAACTTGTCTAGACCTGAGTTTCCAAATATTTTTCGTCACACACCCATAAGTTTAAGAATTAATATATTCCTTGATATATGTTTATTTATATAATAGAGCTGGTGGCTCAACTGTAAAGAATCCACCTGCAATGCAGGAGATTTGGGTTCAGTCTGGATCAGGAAGACCACCTGGAGGAAGGCATGGCAATCCACTCCAGTATTCTTGCTTGGAGAATCCCATGGACAGAGGAGCCTGGCGGGCTATAGTCCATGGGGTCACAAAGTCAGACACGACTGAAGCAACTTTCACACATGCACATTTACATAATAAGTGTATACTAGTGTAGTAGTGTTGTATATATATTATACAACTTACCCCCCAAAAAAACTCTAAAAAACCCACGTAAAATGAATATAAATAAAATTTCTCATAACCTCTTCCTTGACTCTGTTGGCTCATCTTATTGATCCAATTGGCTTCATTGGACCCCTTGCTCGTCCTTGTACTGTGCTTTTCAGTACTTTGAGGCTGGGCTCTTCCCTGCTTTATTATCTATTCTTGACTATCATTTTTATGGTGATGACTAGTACTGCACTGTATAAGTCTGTTTAAAGGTCACATTTGTGTATCACCTCTATAAAGGTCATTTTTTTGGGGTATGCTCATTCATGTCATAGTTGCTTGTAAATATTTGTTCTCTCCCACATGACTGTTACATTTTTACTTGTAATAAAATTTTAGATAAGAAGCTTCAGGAAACATTTGTGCTAGAGATAAGGAATGATAAATTAAAGAAGTGACTGAGCAGAAAACTATTTTTACTGCAAGCATTACCACCCACCTCATGCGCCTAGAGAATGATTTCACACATTAAGAAGATATAGATAACTCAGGAAAAGAGCACTTCTTCTAAATTAGCAATAATTCCATGTTCAGTGCAATATGTGATAAGGAAATGAGGAAGAAACAGCTAAAATCAACATGTGTGTCTGTCAAACAATTTTAAAATTGTTTTAGCCATAACACTTGAAAGGAAATCAGATTACTAGGTCTCTGAGGGCAGGGCTAGTGTTCATTTTTATATGTACTTAATGTGCTTTTGCAAAAAACAGAGTTCAAATGTTTGTTGAATGAATGTTAGTGGATTAATAAGCGACAACATTTCCCCAGCTTCAGTACCAATAATTTTGGTCAGAATTAGCAACCTGAACTGCTTAGCTCATACAAATTACCAGAAGTTCTATGTTCCCCTTACAGTCTTAATTTACATGATGCTAAATCTGTATAAAATATACAAAGAATGGGATTAAAAGCAAATTAGACCAGGCAGAAGAATAGATTAGCAGACTTAAGGCCATAGCAATAGAAATTATCCAAAATGCAACACACAGAGAAAAATTGAAAAAAAAAAAAAAAAGAATAGAGCCTCAGTTAGGTGTGGGACAGCTTCAGGTGTTTTGATATTTAATTATTGGTTTGATATTTATTTATTGGAGTCCCTAGGGGGAGCCAGAAAAATATTCAAGGAATACATATATTTCACACCAGACACTGTAATTTTTATCTCTAGAAGTGAGATGTACCTCTTTTTTATGCCTTCAGTTTCTGTCCTTAGAATGTTCATGCTGTCCTCTCCCTCACTGTTGTTGAGTTGCTAAGTCATGTCTGACTCTGCAACTCTGTGAACTGTGACTAGCCAAGCTCTTCTGTACATGGAATTTTCCAGTCAAGGATACTGGAGAGCGCCTCCTAAAATCATCCCACTGAGGGCTATGCATTTGGGGAGGAAGGGACGGAAATATTCAGTCCACAACACTGCACACTAAAGAGACCTTTCCTCTCAGACTAGTGTTTTCATCCTGAGAATGTCCCTGGCAGATGGGCAATTAGACATAAAGCATGCCTGCCACATGCGATGGCCCTTCTTGGTCAAACAGGGAGTGCAGTGAGGAGTTTTGTCTCTTGTTATGTAAGGACGTACAAAATATATTTGGTTTTGCCTCTGTCTATAAAGTCTAAAATATTTACTATGTGAACTTTAATAGGGAAAGTTTGTGGACCTTGACCCAAGACTAATCTTGCCCCACTGCTGAGGTAACACCATTCTGAATACTCTGTCCAGTTCTCAGTGTATTTTGGGTTTTGGTGCTCTAGCTGGTGGAAACAGGAACTATTCCCATCCTGTGTGAGCTCTGAAAACTATTCCTCCCATGTTTTTCTGGTGTTTTTTCCTTCTGCCTCAGGAAGTTTCATCTTTTCTGAGGTTCCACAAAAAATTAAAAATAGAGCTATCATATGATCCACCAATTCCACTTCTGAATCTGTAAAAAAACAAAAACACTGATTTGCAAAGATATATGCACTCCATGTTTACTGAATCATTATTTGTGATAGCTAAACCATGGAAACAACTTATATGAGTATTAGTAGTTATATGAGTAAAGAAATTGTGTTATATGTATATATTATTCACCATAAACAAGAATGAAATCTTGTCATTTGCGACAACATGGATGGATCTCAAGGGCTTCGTGCTAAGTGAAAAAAGTCAAAGAAAGAAAATATTCTATAATCTCTCTTATATGAAACTTAAAAAAAAAGAAAATAATAAAACACTAAGGTTGTAGATACAGAGAACAGACTGATGGTTGCCAGAGATGAGAGGATGGGGTGGAATAAATGGGAGAATTGAGTGTGTATGGGTTTTAGTTTAAATAAATTGAGTAAAAATTTAAGTGCAACAAATTATATCAAAAAATAGGCTGAAATTCTTTCTCTCAGACTCTAAAATTTAAAATTAATTTGTGTCCAAATAATGATATTTAGAAAGAAGAACATCTAAATAATGAAGCAATTAAACTAGGGGTTGATTTATATATGTATAACTGGATTGCTTTGCTATACAGCAGAAATTAACAAAATATTATAAATCAACAATACTCAATAAAATTTTTTTTAAAAAAACTAAGGGCTGATTTTATAGATCCAGAAAGTAGGTGGTGTAACTTTCTCATTGCTGACTCTATTCAGTGAATTTTTTTAATCTGTCCATGATCTGTGGAAATGCATCTGCAATAATAATGGAGAAACCATTTAGCTCTAGTTTCATCCATGAGAAGGGCACTTTCTGAAAAGTATGCTTTTCTTACCCCTAACATAATATCCTTTGGACATATACACATACCAAACTGCTTCTCAAGCTGCCAACTCATTGTGATAGACTGCCAAGAGAAAGCCTATTTTCTTCTTGCCATTAATAGTTAATTGTTAGTGCGGTTTCTCAGATGGGAGATGTGGGTTACAGAAATCCTATCCATCCTTTCTAAAAGTGCTGTGATATTATTAGAGGTGGTCATGGAGCAGAAAATAAACCTGTTCCTTGGAGGATTAAACGGAGTGGGCTTGCAGATTTTTCTTTCTCCTCTCCTCTGAAGCACTTTAGAGAGTCACTCATTTTCACAAGTAGTCTGCCTGGGATACTAAATCAATGTTAATGTTCCATGAGAGCTCTCCTGTTCCGGAATGATTTGCATTGGTATATATCTAGAGCTTGCCTTTTGAGGGGTAACATGCGTACCCATAGTAATGCTTCATGCATCACTGAAGCATCTCATTTACCCTCTCTGCTGCCAGGGTCTCTTGTACAAATACTGACATTTGGAACATCATTTTACGATACTGTGAGCCAGCTTTTCTAATATATCACCTCTGGGATTTTGTGGCTTCCCTAATTGGGGAAAAGAATAAAAGAAAAAGTGACCCAAAAGGTCAACCAATGAAGAGAAGGAGAATTTTAAACTATCCTTAAAACACAGTAAAGAGATCACTTTGATGATCCCTCACTGGACAATGTATCTTAGTAGAGGATCTTGATTAAAATAAATTGAGCTGAAAAGCTAAAATGAAATAATGCCTAAAATAGGAAAATCTTGATGTAAGTATTAGTCAATGCTAAGTGAACCCATTGAAATTTTGCTATACTTGCTGCTTTGCAGTGAGGCAAATACCGGTTTTTTGTTTTTTGGTTTTTTAAATCAGCTAAAATCTCTGTAAGGCAATGTAATGGTTAATGTTCTAGGAGCAGAGTCGGGCCCTATGTCCACTACTTATTGCTATCTGACCTTGGGCAAGTCACTCACCTCTCTGCACTTCATCTGTAGCTTCCTCATTGCAGGGGGAACATGGTAATGAAACCTGTTGAATAAGAGTGTTGAGAAACTTCAGTGAACTAGTGCCTGCAAAAGTGAAAGTGAAAGTCGGTGTCATGTCCAGTTCTTTGAACCTCATGGACTGTAGCCCACCAGGCTCCTCTGTCCATGGAATTCTCCAGGCAAGAATTCTGCAGTGGGTAGCCGTTCCCTTCTCAAGGGAATCTTCCCAACCCAGGGATCGAACCCAGATCTCCCTCATTGCAGGCGGATTCTTTACCATCTGAGCCATCAGGGAAGCAATGCCTGCAAAAGGGTTCCATGAATGCTAATATTGTTATTAATAATCAAAAATATCCAGCACAATCTACATTTGCTTCAATTACCTGGAAATACACAATGAAAATGGATGGCTTGGAGACAAGAATTACCTAGGCTGACAAGCTAAGATTTCTGTCATGTTTTGCATGGAGGCCAATCTCTACCTGAATTTTGCAATAATTTGCAGAAAGCTAAGATCCCCTGGAGAAGGAAATGGCAACCCACTCCAGTATTCTTGCCTGGAGAATCCCATGGATGGAGGAGCCTGGTGGGCTACAGTCCACGGGGTCGCAAAGAGTTGGACACGACTGAGCGACTTAACTAACTAACTAACTAAGAGGACCTAAAGAGCCTCTTGATGAAAGTGGAGGAGGAGAGTGAAAAAGCTGTCTTAAAACTCAACATTCAAAAAACTAAGATCATGGCATCTGGTCCCATCACCTCATGGCAAATAAATGGGGAAACAATGGAAACAGTGACAGACTTCATTTTCTTGGGTTCCAAAATCACTGCAGATGGTGACTGCAGTCATGAAATTAAAAGACGCTTGCTCCTTGGAAGAAAAGCTATGACCAACCTAGACAGCATATTAAAAAGCAGAGATATTACTTTGCCCACAAAGGTCTGTCTAGTCAAGGCTATGGTTTTTCCAGTAGTCAGGTATGGATGTGAGAGCTGGACTATAAAGAAAGCTGAGTGCTGAAGAAGACTTGATGCTTTTCAACTGTGATGTTGGAGAAGACTCTTGAGAGTCCCTTGAACTGCAAGGAGATCAAACCAGGCCATCCTAAAGGAAATCAGTTCTGAATATTCATCGGAATGACGCTGAAGCTGAAACTCCAGTACTTTGGCCACCTGATGTGAAGAACTGACTCATTAGAAAAGACCCTGATGCTGGGAAAGATTAAAGGCAGGAAGAGAAGGGGATGGCAGAGGATAAGATGGTTGGATGGTATCACCGACTTGATGGACATGAGTTTGAGCAAGCTCTGGGAACTGGTGATGGACAGGGAAGCCTGTCATGCTGCAGTCTATGGAGTCGCAAAGAGTTGGGCATGACTGAACGACTGAACTGAACTGAACCTCTGCCTAACAATGTTGTTCAAACGGGAGCACTTTATAACAGCATAGCATGTGCTTTTGAATATTTTGTAGGCAGATTCCACCCCCGCAAAAAAAAAAAAAAAAAAACACAGAAGTATATTAGAAAATGTATACTTTCAGTTATTCAGTCAGTCAAACTATATATATGTGTGTGTATATATGTATATAATTTCTGTTTTCATTTTTCCTTTAAAGCTGCCTGAAGAATTTCACATTTGGGGACATGTTCACTGAACTTCTGACATAAAATCCCACCAAAATGAAGTTGAAGATATCATATTTTGTAGGCACTTGTCACTTCATAATATGTCCCATGAAATTATTATTTCAGAGTAGAGCCTCTCATTGTCAATTTTGCATTGTTTCCAAAGCAGTAATTGTGTCCATCAAATGCAAATATCTTCCATCTATGCTGAAGATACCCTTTTCATCTTGTGTTTTTATTGATGTGAGGTTTAAATATAGTGAATCTTCCTCTCCCCATCCCATTGTCTCTGACATATCTTAATCTTAATAATACCGGACACAATGACTTTTTTAAAGATGCCTCATTGCACATTCATTAACATGCATTACCCTTTAGAAGAATACTCCTTGTTAATACTGACAAGATATGCAGTCATAGAATTGCCAGAGTGCGTTTCAATTAAGTTTGATTTTCTTACCCACAAGGTCTTAAATCTAATTGGCTCAGAGAACTTTTGTCTTTCTCTGAAAGACAGACACATAATTATGCTATTTGTTAAAGGAAAAGAAATACGCCTGGCACTGAGACTTCCATTGTCATTTAAATGATAAGTACTTTGTAACCACAAGACATTCTCATTCGACTTGAGAAACTACTTAAATCCCAAACACATTGATCAGAGAAATGTTTTCTCAGCAACCATTTCCAGGCAACATGCATTTTGGTATAGAGTTCATATTCATTCTACATAAGAACAGCATGGGGATGACCCAGAGAGATGTTATGGGGAGGGAGGTGCGAGGGGGGTTCATGTTTGGGAACGCATGTAAGAATTAAAGATATTAAAATTTTAAAAATGAAAAAAAAAAAGAACAGCATTGTTGCATTAAGTCAACATTCAAGAAAACAATCCTTTAAAACTTATACTCTGTATAATTGGCTCTAGTTTCATCCATCTCATCAGAACTGATTCAAATGAATTCTTTTTAACGGCTGAGTAATACTCCATTGTGTATATGTACCACAGCTTTCTTATCCATTCATCTGCTGATGGACATCTAGGTTGTTTCCATGTCCTGGCTATTATAAACAGTGCTGCGATGAACATTGGGGTACATGTGTCTCTTTCAATTCTGGTTTCCTCGGTGTGTATGCCCAGCAGTGGGATTGCTGGGTCATAAGGTAGTTCTATTTGCAATTTTTTAAGGAATCTCCACACTGTTCTCCATAGTGGCTGTACTAGTTTGCATTCCCACCAACAGTGTAGGAGGGTTCCCTTTTCTCCACACCCTCTCCAGCATTTATTGCTTGCAGATTTTTGGATCGCAGCCATTCTGACTGGTGTGAAGTGGTAAAAACACCAATACAGTATACTAACACATATATATGGAATTTAGGAAGATGGCAATGACGACCCTGTATGCAAGACAGGAAAAAAGACACAGATGTGTATAACGGACTTTTGGACTCAGAGGGAGAGGGAGAGGGTGGGATGATTTGGGAGAATGGGAATTCTAACATGTATACTATCATGTAAGAATTGAATCGCCAGTCCATGTCTGACGTAGGGTGCAGCATGCTTGGGGCTGGTGCATGGGGATGACCCAGAGAGATGTTATGGGGAGGGAGGTGGGAGGGGGGGGTCATGCTTGGGAATGCATGTAAGAATTAAAGATTTTAAAATTTAAAAAATAAATAAATAAAAAATTTAAAAAAAGAAAAAAAAATAAAACTTATACTCAAGTAATTGTTGAAAAGTTAGATGATTACTCTAAAAGATGTTTATATATTTTACCACTAATTTTTGTGCATACTTGGAAATGAAGGAAAAAGACCTCCATGGAAGTAATGATATTATATCCCAATGACTAATTTTTTTAGTATTACTACTCAAAATTAGAAAATATACTGGGTAGTTCCATCCTTCAAAATTTGAAAACAGTTACAAAATAAATTCTAGGGACAGCGTGTGCTTTGAAACATCCCATTTAACCACAGAAATTGTTCATTAATTTTAAATGATGTTTTTATTGGGACAGAATCTGAAAATAACCTCAGCATGGATCCTTGGGGTTTAATAAACATAGCAGATGCTTACCTGGATATATATATAGGGGAATACTGCAAACAAGAAGGAATTACATTAAGAGTGTCTCAGCAGCAAAAAAAAAAAAAAAAACATTCAGCTTAACAGAGGCTCACACAATAAATCACTTTAGTTTCTCACATGTAAGAAGTTTATGGATAAGCAGTCTTGGTCAGACACAATGGTTTAACAATGTCCCATCCCTTCACTTTGCTTTCCGTGGCATATGTTCTGGCCTTGTGCTTCCCACCTCATGATTATAAGGTAACTGCCCCATCTCTGAGTATATCAGAGCATGAGGAGGACACAGAGAGCTCCCCTCTGGTGCCTCAGTCTTTTATAAGGAAGCATAATGTTACTTGTTATGCAACCTGATTGTGTATCAGAAATATGCCATGTGACCTCACTTAGCTGTACAGAAGGCTCAGGTATGAGCACTTAGTTTTTCCAGGCCCTCTGTGGGAAGTGGTAGGGGAGAAAGAAGAGACTTGAGAATTGCTGCTGGGTCAGTCTCCCTATAATATCCCCACACAGACCAACTAGGCAAGGCAGACAGAAATCATCCGTAAGGAGAAGAAAAGAGCAATTTCTGATTTGGAGTAAGGATATCATGAAAGTAGTACCTAGACCGGGACTTTTAGGATAAATAAGACTTGGTGAAGGCGTTGCAGGCTACAGAACAATTCAAAATAGAGTAAACAAAGGAAAAGGAAGAAGTTTAAAATGACATGACATGTATGGGCATTGGGCAAAAAGTATGGATCTAGGGATGCATAAATGTGCTGATTGGGAAGTTGTATGCTAAGAATTTACAAAGGAATTTTGAGATTCATTTATAAACTGCCAAATAGTTTAACTTTCAGTGGTTTCCCAGAACTACAAAATCAAAATCACTCAAACTGCATAGCCTAGCAGTAGAGCTGTCAATTATTTGGACCTAACCTGCTTAGCTAGGGCATTCTTTCCTTCCACTATACCTGCATATATGAAGATATCTTTGGTCAAACTGGGTTTCTTATCACATCCACCTGCTGCCCCCAAACAACATGCTCTTTCTATACCCATTAGTCTCCTGCTATGGTCACTGACTCGATGCACGTGAGCCTGAGTGAACTCCGGGAGTTGGTGATGGACAGGGAGGCCTGGTGTGCTGCGATTCATGGGGTCACAAAGAGTCGGACACGACTGAGCGACTGAACTGGACTGAGCTGATGGATTCTACTGAAATCTTCTGTTCACCCCTTTCCAGACTGAAGTTCTACCCCTCAAGTCCCCTCCCATCAAGAGAGGTAGTGGGATCATCTCCAGTCGCCTTAACTATATTAAGTCCCTCTTTTGCACTATTGCGTGTGTGTGTTAGTCACTCAGTTGTGTCCGACTCTTTGCAACCTCATGGACTATAGCCTGTCAGGCTCCTTTGTCCATGGAATTCTCCAGGCCAAAATACTGGAGTGGGTAGCCATTTCCTCCGCCAGGAGATCTTCCCTACCCCGGGAACAAACCTGGGCCTCCTGCATTGCAAGCAGATTCTTTACCATCTGAGCCACCAGGAAAGCCCACTATTTTAAATATTATTGTCCTGTATTGGGAAGGATGAGGTAAGAGAGACCCAATCTCCTAGCCTACGTGTAAAGACTGGCAAGAATGATGACTTCAACTCAGTTCAGATTGGCTTTCATTTCAGAGGACTCCCAAGCAGGCATTCAAGCAGGCCAGGGATAGAACAGGTCAGTCAAGCAGGTCAGGATTAGGAAGCGAGTGAGTAGCCGTAGCTCCCCAGTTTCTCCCTAAACCTTCATGAAATCATGTGTGTAGTTGTTGGTCAACTCAAGCCTATTGGGGTAAGAAACCTACCAGAACTGAGGAGGCCAGAACTACAGGTTCAGTGCCTTTTATATGCTTAGGCAGGGGAGGGACCACAACAGCATCAGGATCTATCATCTATTATGTAAATAAATTTTGGCTTCAGCTCAGTTACAGTCCACATTCTATTTCTGGCCAGAACCTACACACACTATCTTACCACATATTTTTCTAACATTGGAGTTACTATGTATATCTGTTACACCTTGTATGTGTGTGTCTATTACATGTGTTTACTTGTTGTTCAGTCACTCATTTGTGCCCGGCTCTTTGTGACCCCATGGACTGGAGCAAGCCAGACTTCCCTGTCCTTCATTATCTCCTGGAGTTTGCTCAAATTCATGTTCATTGAGTCGATGATGCCATCCAACCATCTCGTATTCTGTCGTCCCCTTCTTCTGCCTTCAGTCTTTCCCATCATCAGGGTCTTTTCCAGTGAGTCAGGTCTTCTCATGAGGTGGCCAAATCTGAGCTTCAGATTCAGCATCAGTCCTTCCAATGAATATTCGAGGCTGATTTCCTTTAGAATTGACTGCTTTGATATCCTTGCAGTCTAAAAGACTCTCAAGAGTCTTCTCTAGCACCACTGTTTGAAAGCATCAATTCTTTGGCACACAGTCTTCTTTATGGTCCGACTCTCATACCTTTACATAACTACTGGAAAAACGATAGTTTTGACTATACTGACCTTTGTCAGCAGAGTAATGTCTCTGCTTTTTAATACACGGTCTAGGTTTGTCATAGCTTTTCTTCCAAGGAGCAAGTGTCTTTTGATTTCATGCCTGCACTCAACATCCACAGTGATTTTGGAGCCCAAGATAATAAAGTATCATTGTTTCCATTTTTGCCCCGTCTAGTTGCCATTTATTACACATATGTATATCCCTTACAGGGGATGCCTGGTGTGCTGCAGTCCATGGGGTCACTAAGTCACATGACTTAGTGACTAAACAACAACAAATATCTACTACATATGGAGAAGGAAATGGCAACCCACTCCAGTTTTCTTGCCTGGGAAATCCCATGGACAGAGGAGCCTGGCGGGCTATAGTCCATGGGGTCGCAAGAGTCAGACATGACAACAGCAGTTACACACTGTAACGTGAAGGTTAAGGGCACAAGCTCTAGAGTCAAATTACCAGAATTTAAATCTCATCTCTTAGTTGCTTTATTTTAGGGAAAATATGATCTTAATTTTTTCTTTATACTAATTTTTAATTATTTTACAATGACAAAAAAGCTTTCTTCTTGTGAAAGCAATAATCTTGAAACGTCAGTTTTTGCAAACAGCAGTGCCGTGGCCTGTGGTTCCCAGCCTGTTCACACATTGATCAGGGCTGTCAACAGTCTGTCTTCAGGTGGGTGGTGGTGGTGAAAGCAAAGACCCCAAAAGCGGACTGATTCTAGTCCCATTTCTGTTGTTAATTTTCCGTGTGGCCTTGAGCAAACTTTCTTCAACTGTCAAGACATACAGATAATCATGTTGTATTGCTATTAAGTGTAGGTAAATTTACTTGTTTTCTAAGTAGCTAACATCAAGGGTCTTCAGATGTTATAATAAAATAGCTCTAACCCACTTAGCTAAAGAGCCTACTGCTAATTACAGACCCAAATTTTGAGTTAGGACACACACACACACACACACACACACACACACACAGTGCCAGGTCCAGAGGCAGGCATGTAAGGCACTCTAGGCACAAAATGTAAGGAGACAGTCATTCTTGGGGTCATGCAAGCTGACTGTCTGATTCTAAACCCATTTCTAATCTCCAAAATGCCCAATGCTTGACCTCAACTCAGCCCTGACTGTGAATGCCTGCTTATATTTTGTACCTTAAGTGCCTCTTACCCTAGTTTTGGCCATACATGTAAGTGTACACACATACACAGACACACACACACACACACACACACACATACACACTTTAATGGTAGTCAGAAAGAAGGATGAAAAATTTTTCTCTAGAATGCTTGTCAGTTCTATAAAGTTTATAAATATGTTGAAACAACTTAATTGCACTTAGAGAAAAAAAATTACCCTGTTTTCTGATAGATGATAAGGAATGTTAGAAAAATCTCTCTTTACTCAGATAGTATTCTGTCCTTTTTTTCCTTCCACGTGATTCTCATTCTGTCTCTTCACCGCCATTATTGTCTTCTTGGCATGACTCCAGAATTCCCACATTAGACTCCATTGGAATAGTATTTTGTTTTGTTTTCTTTCTGACCACACCGCATAGCATGCAGGCTCTTAGATCCCTGACAAGGGATCAAATCCATGGTCCCTACAGTAGAAGTATGGAGTCTTAATCACTGGACCACAAGGGAAGTCTCGATAGGAATTGGATTAAAAGTATCTATCCAGTCATCCGGTGAATCTTCCAGAGATCTTCTTACCATCAGGTTCAAGCTTCGCATGTGTGCAAAGAAATACATGTTGGTCTCTGTCTACTTTAATTTATACACTGCCTCTTCTTGGGGCTTCCATTTAGATTTATTCTCCAGCTCTAGACATTTGAACATGTTTATTGACTATGCCAAAGCCTTTGACTGTGTGGATCACAATAAACTGTGGAAAAGTCTTCAAGAGATGGGAATAACAGACTACCTGACCTGCCTCTTGAGAAACTTATATGCAGGTCAGGAAGCAGCAGTTAGAACTGGACATGGAACAACAGACTGGTTCCAAATATGAAAAGGAGTACATCAAGGCTGTATATTGTCACCTTGCTTATTTAACTTCTATGCAGAGTACATCATGAGAAACGCTGGGCTGGAAGAAACACAAGCTGGAATCAAGATTGCCGGGAGAAATATCAATAACCTCAGATATGCAGATGACACCACCCTTATGGCAGAAAGTGAAGAGGAACTAAAAAGCCTCTTGATGAAAGTGAAAGTGGAAAGTGAAAAGTTGGCTTAAAGCTCAACATTCAGAAAACAAAGATCATGGCATCTGGTCCCATCACTTCACGGGAAATAGAGGGGGAAACAGTGGAAACAGTGTCAGACTTTATTTTGGGGGGCTCCAAAATCACTGCAGATGGTGATTGCAGCCATGAAATTAAAAGACGCTTACTCCTTGGAAGGAAAATTATGACCAACCTAGAAAGCATATTGAAAAGCAGAGACATTACTTTGCCGACTAAGGTCCGTCTAGTCAAGGCTATGGTTTTTCCAGTGGTCATGTATGGATGTGAGAGTTGGACTGTGAAGAAAGGTGAGCACTGAAGAATTGATGCTTTTGAACTGTAGTGTTGGATAAGACTCTTGAGAGTCCCTTGGATTGCAAGGAGATCCAACCAGTCCATTCTGAAGGAGGTCAGCCCTGGGATTTCTTTGGAGGGAACGATGCTGAAGCTGAAACTCCAGTACTTTGGCCACCTCATGCAAAGAGTTGACTCATTGGAAAAGACCCTGATGCTGGGAGGGATTGGGGGCAGGAGGAGAAGGGGACGACCGAGGATGAGATGGCTGGATGGCATCACTGACTCGATGGACATGAGTTTAAGTAAACTCCGGGAGTTGGTGATGGACAGGGAGGCCTGGCGTGCTGCGATTCATGGGGTCACAAAGAGTCGGACACGACTGAGCGACTGAACTGGACTGAGCTGATGGACCTGGAAACTTCAAAGAATGCTTCTTTGGTTGTTGCTTCGCTGTTCTTATCTCTGTGATCTGAAACTGCTAACTCCCCATGTGCAGAATAATTATTTGAATTCTGTTTGTCAGAAGGTGTTGAAGTGATAACATTTGCAGGGTACTGAGTGACTATAAGGACAAAGCAGCAGTTTAACATGACCATACTCCTTGGCACACAGGCAGACAGCAAGTGCTCTGTGACAAAACTCCAACATGACCCCAAATCAAAAATTTACTTTTATAAAATATGATAGGTATCCTTTCTAAATTTTTAGTTTGGAGACAAAATTAACCGTTTAGCCTTATGAAATTAGATTTTACTCTGTGTAGCTAAGTAATATAAACCAAATCTGCATGATGCTAATTCACCCAAACATTAATTCGTTCGCATGAGTTGAAGTAGGTCATTTTACCATGTGTAGTTACATTTATATTTCTCTTTCAGGCCTTTTTTTTGTAAAATAAGATATTTCCATGCCTTATTTCTTAACTAGTATCTAACAGGTGTTTACAAAATGTATAACAGTACCTGTGAAACTAATTGCAAATTCACTGCCCAGTCAGTGCTGTTAACATGCAAATCCACCTGAAGTGTTGTGTCATATACCTAATCCCTATACCTATACATCAGTTCACAAAATATGGCTTCCTCTACACAACTCTTCAGTATAATTTGCTTATCATTGCTTAATGGAGTAAATGAAACAATATTTTACCAATCATGAAGAGACATCTGTGAGAATATTATTCTTGGTAAAATTGTATCAGTTTAACAAATAATACTTGCAAAGACAGCTGTTTTAGGTTGGTGTTGCTTGTATTTTGTGAGTAATCCAATAATTGTTTAGTATTATTTAGTTCATTTCAGAGAGAAGCTCATGTAACCTAATATTTTTTCTTTCCTGTCAGACAAGAAAGCTAAAGCAAAAGGTTGACAGTTATTTTGGTTGTATAAGTATTCTGTTCAGCATTATGGGTTAAAGACAAACTGACTCTTATAGGTTTTTGATAAATATTCTCTCGGTTTGGTAACCACAGTCTACTTTGCTACACCCCCACACCATCTGTTTTTATCCTCACAGTCTATAGGATGACAGCCAAAACTTTCTACAAACTCCAGGAGGATGTGCAAGAAAAAGCTCAATCACAAGAAATCTGAAAAACACTGTTTTTCATCATTGAGTGTCATTGTTATTATTTGGGTGTGTTAGTGGTGGGTTCCAGAAAAGGCGATGGCACCCCACTCCAGTACTCTTGCCTGGAAAATCCCATGCCGTCTATGGGGTCGCACAGAGTCGGACAAGACTGAGCGACTTCACTTTCACTTTTCACTTTCATGCATTGGAGAAGGAAATGGAAACCCACTCCAGTGTTCTTCCCTGGAGAATCCCAGGGACGGGGGAGCCTGGTGGGCTGCTGTCTATGGGGTCGCACAGAGTCGGACATGACTGAAACGACTTAGCAGCAGCAGCAGCAACAGTGGTGGGTTCTCTGGAAAAAAAATGAACCAATAGGAGTCATATCTAGGTTTATTATAAAGAATTATCTCACATGGTTATGAAGGCCAGGAAGTTCAAAAATCTGAAGTCAGCAATCCGAGAACAAGAGGAGTTGATGGTAGTTCCAGAATGAATGCCACATCCTAAGAACAAGGAAAACCAATGGCGTAAGTTCTAAACGTCCAAGTCCAAGTCCTAAAGCAGAAGATGATCAATGTCCTAGCTTGAAGCTTATAAGCAGAAATAGCAAATGCTCTCTTACTCAGCCTTTCTGTTGTATTCAGGACTGCAGTGGATTGGATGAGGCCCATTCATGTGGGAAAGAGCAATCTGCTTTACTCATTCCACAGATGCAATGTTAATCTCATCCAGAAACATCTGCACAGACATACCCAGGGTAACAGTCAACCAAATATCTGGGTACCTTGTGACCAAATCAAATTAACATGTAAAATTAACCATCACAAGGTGCAATCTAAGAGTGTAGAGTCAACTTTATCCATTTAAACCTAAGAAAACTGAACTGCAGAGATACAAAGTGACAAAGTCACTGTCCAACTCATATAATTAGTGGAAGATCCAGGATTATAACCTAAATCTTTATATTTTATAATATATATTATATGCATCAACTATATATATATATATTCATTCAACTCTCCTACTATACCACAGTAGTTCTTTTTAAAACTTGCCATTCAAACTAATTTAAATATAGTCTATGTTAATGAATCCCATCTGTGTGTGTTTGTATGTGTGGTGTGTGTGGAGAGGGAGAATATGCATGACTTAATAACTATGTGATCTTTGGGAAATCATTAATACTCTTGAGCCTCAGTTTCCTCATTTGTAAATGAGAACAATAATTGTACCTACCTCATGAATTTATTGCAAAGATTAACTAGGTCACTGTATTAAGGGTAAGCACTTCTAGTTACTGGAACATAGCAAGTGCCACCTAACCATTAGCTATTATTGGTAATGTTGATATAAAACCTGGTATAGTCAAGTTTTGCCTTATTCTTCCCCTTAGCACCATCCCTCTTCCCTAATCACTAGGCCTAGTATGTCAGCTAGTTCCTATTTCTCTATGATACTGTATCTTATTCCATAAACACTCAAGGATTTCACAATCAAAACTGGACAGCCACAGCATGGAAAGAATAGTATGTCTGAAAAGCACTGGGCAAGGGGAAAACTGGTTTAGATAAGTTTGAAGAGGGAGGCAGTGTTCAGGTATTTTATTATTCCTGTTCTTGTGTTGCTGAAGCTGAAGCTCCAATATTTTGGGCACCTGATGTGAAGAGCCGACTCATTGGAAAAGACCCTGATGCTGGAAAAGATTGAAAGCAAAAGGATAAGGGGGCAGTAGAGGATGAGATGGTTAGATATTATCACCGACTCAATGGACATGAATTTGAGCAAACTCCAGGAGATAGTGAAGGACAGAGGAGTCTGGCGTGCTGCAGTCCATTGGGGTTGCAAAGAACTGGATGCAACTTACTGACTGAACAACAACAGCAATTCTTTATTAGGTTTTGGATTTTTGTTTTAGCAAAAACAGCCAAACTAATGTGTATAACCATATTCGCTGAAGTTTCCAAATGTGCAGTTAGCAGCATATTCCAACTTGGGGATCATTTTCCAGATACTTGCTATACCTCCAACTGGGTAGGTAACCTGGGCATTTAGAGAAACAAGAACTTATTAGGCTTTCCTTTATTTTGTTATCATTGTGACCCTCAGCTTCTTCTTAATCACATGTTACAATGTTATTTACAATGAGCTGCTAGTTAAAAGGACTGGCCAAGTGATCTGACGAGCTGCTCTCTGAGATTTTGCCTCATGACAAAGTGCTCGTGACGTGGGTTATTTGAGGTGCTGTAAATTTACATACCAGGGCTTGAACTGGGCTTATTTTATGAAAACCTATCTCTTTTTTGAAATGACTTGCACGTCAAATATTTGAATATTTTTTTTCTTGTCAACAGGGATATTTTCCACTGTTTATTTTCTAAGAGTTGACTTCTTGTTACTTAGCAAAATGTTAAGATATTTATGAAACCTATATATATCCAGGAGAACATGTGTTAATATATCCACGGTATGAAAAATTTAGTGCTATATTATCCCTAATGACAAAGAAATATAAATATCACACCTGGACATTGTTTATTATAAGAAGTACATATTTAATTTCTTCAATGGCTCTCAACTTTTTTCATACATGATCTTACTAAGATTCAATATATGAAGATAAACCTTTATTATAGAGGAACTAAATTTGTGATGTTTGACCTCAGTCACAATCTTTAACTTCTGATGAGGAATTAAGAACAACAATTATAAATAATACCTGGTGTGTTGTGTTTTCTTATTTATTATTTAATGCAGGTGCATTTTATTTAATAAAATAATTAATGCAGGTGCATATAACATGGACTTCCCAGATGGCTCAGTGATGGAGAATCTACCTGCAAATGCAGGAGACACAGGAGACATGAGTCTAGGTTAGGAAGATCCCCTGGAGGAGGAAATGGCAACCCGTATTCTTGCCTGGAAAATTCCATGAACAGAGGAGCCTGGTGGGCTACAGTCCATAGGGTCACAAAGAGTCAGACGCAACTGAGTGACTGAGCACGCCTGCATGCACATACGACACACATGCCGTGCATGATATTCACCACATACAGACACAGACTGCATGGCTAAGCTGTGTAATTGGGTATGTACGTACACTGGAGGCTCTTTGAAGATAAAATTAGTGTTCAGGTGTGGTTAGAATGATAAATGGACCCTACACTTTTCTTCTCCTGATTGAAAGGTTTAGTTCAGTTCAGTCCCTCAATCGTGTCCAACTCTTTGCAACCCCATGAATTGCAGCATGCCAGGCCTCTCTGTCCATCACCAACTCCCGGAGTTCACTCAAACTCATGTGCATCAAGTTGGTGATGCCATCCAGCCATCTCATCCTCTGTCGTCCCTTCTCCTGCCCCCAATCCTTCCCAGCATCAGAGTCTTTTCCAATGAGTCAGCTCTTCACATGAGGTGGCCAAAGTATTGGAGTTTAAGCCTTAGCATCAGTCCTTCCAATGAACACCCAGAACAGATCTCCTTTAGGATGGACTGATTGGATCTCCTTGCAGTCCAAGGGACTCTCAAAAGTCTTCTCCAACGCCAAAGTTCAAAAGCACCAATTCTTCGGTGCTCAACTTTCTTCACAGTCCGACTTTCACATCCATACATAACGACTGGAAAAACCATAGCCTTGACTAGATGGATCTTTGTTGGCAAAGTAATGTCTCTGTTTTTTAATATGCTATCTAGGTTGGTCATAACTTTCCTTCCAAGGAGTAAGTGTCTTTTAATTTCATGGCTGCAATCACCATCTGCAGTGATTTTGGAGCCCAAAAAATGAAGTCTGACACTGTTTCCACTGTTTCCCCATCTATTTGCCATGAAGTGATGGGACCAGATGCCATGATATTTGTTTTCTGAATGTTGAGGTTTAAGCCAACTTTTTCACTCTGCTCTTTCACTTTCATCAAGAGGCTTTTTAGTTCCTCTTCACTTTCTGCCATAAGGGTGGTGTCATCTGCATATCTGAGGTTATTGATATTTCTCCCGGCAATCTTGATTCCAGCTTGTGTTTCTTCCAGCCCAGTGTTTCTCATGATGTACTCTGCATAGAAGTTAAATAAGCAGGGTGACAATATACAGCCTTGACATACTCCTTTTCGTATTTGGAACCAGTCTGTTGTTCCATGTCCAGTTCTAACTGTTGCTTCCTGACCTGCATATAAGTTTCTCAAGAGGCAGGTCAGGTAGTCTGTTATTCCCATCTCTTGAAGACTTTTCCACAGTTTATTGTGATCCACACAGTCAAAGGCTTTGGCATAGTCAACAAAACAGAAATAGATGTTTTCTGGAACTCTCTTGCTTTTTTGATGATCCAGCAGATGTTGGCAATTTGATCTCTGGTTCCTCTGCCTTTTCTAAAACCAGCTTGAACATCTGGAAGTTCATGGTTCACATATCGCTGAAGCCTGGCTCGGAGAATTTTGAGCATTACTTTACTAGCGTGTGCTGCTGCTGCTGCTAAGTCATTTCAGTCATGTCCAACTCTGTGCGACCCCATAGACAGAATGTGAGATGAGTAGTGCAGTAGTTTGAGCATTCTTTGGCATTGCCTTGAAATGTTAGGTGCCCTTAAAAGATGCTCTTGGAGCCTCTTATGCTTTCTTTACCAAGGTCTTTAGACAACTGTTTGTTATTTTTTATTTCCTTTCACTCTTTGGTATCTACTGTTTGCTTCCATTTATCTGCTTAACAAAAAAAATTGTTGAGTGCCTACTTATGTGCAAGGAACTGTGATGGACACTGGGTTGAACACAGCCAATCTGACTTACTCCTCAAATTGCTAACATTCAGACAGATATATAAAGAGAATTCATAAGTGTAGTCATTAGAAATTAGAATAAGACCTATGAAAGAAATACAGAGACTGTGTTGAGGATGAGAATGAACGGCTTCTGTAGATAAGATGAAGAAAATAGCCACCATGAAGATAGACACTTGAACCAGAACTGAAAGAGAGTAATGCAGAATTTCAAGATTTGGCAGAACATTATAAACAGAAGGAAGAGCCAGTAAAAAACATTTGCAAAGCAGAGAGAATGCCAGTGTGGTGTGAGCATTGAAAAAAGAGGAAGATGAGATTAGTGAAGTGAGCTGAAGACAGTGTAGGGCTTTGTAGGCCAAGGTATGAAGTTGGAACTTTCTTCTAAAAAGAATGGGAAAGAAGCCTTAAAGAATTTTTGTATGGAATAGATGTGATCTTATTTAGAGTTTTAAAGATCTTTCTTGATGCTCTGTGAAGAATGAATTGGAAAGAAGCAAAAATGGGAACAGGGATATTATGTCAGTGTACTAAGACACAGATAATGGAAGTTTAAACTTGGTGTTGACAATAGATCAAAATGAGAAGATTTCTTGTGTATCTGGAGGCAGAATGGAGAGATCTTGAGGACAGTGTGTGTGGTGAGTAAGAAAGTATTCACAGGTGCTTCAAGTTGTTATCTTGTGCAATTGGATGGTTAGTAGTTCCAGTTACTAAGATGGGAAAGTTCAAAGAATAACAGGCTTAAGAACAGTCAGAATCTCAAATTCGGAATATTATGTTTCAGATTCCTTTTGGATATGCAGATGGAGATACTGGGTAGCAGTTAGATATCAGAGTCTGTAGAACTCAGGGTAACGAGCTGGGCTGGAGATAGACATTTGGTAAACATCAGCACATAGAGAAGGAAATGGCAACCCACTCCAGTGTTCTTGCCTGGAGAATCCCAGGGACGGCAGAGCCTGGTGGGCTGCCGTCTCTGGGATCACACAGAGTCGGACATGACTGAAGCAACTTAGCAGCAGCAGCAGCACATAGAGAGTGTGCAAAGCCTAGGGCTAGGTAATAGTTCCTAAAGGAAGAGTAAGATAGAAAATAGAAGGTGTCCAGGAAGGAACCCTAAGGTTCATCATCATTTAGAAGCTGGGCAGGAGAAAAGTCAGCAAAGAAAATGGGAAGGAAAATCATTGATGTCGAAGAAAAGTTGAGAGAATATGATGCCACAGAAGCTAAGAGAAGAAAGTTTCAAGAAGGAAAGAAAAGTCAACTGTGCCAAACAGCTTCTGAAAATGAGATTAGGATATTTAAGTGTCTATTAGACCTGACAATGTAGAGGTCATTGACGATCTTAACATGACTGGTTTCTTTCAGTTGTTGGGGGTCAGTGTTAGATGAGAGTGTTTGAAGAGTGAAATAGAGATAATAATGGGGCAAAGACTACAGAAAATTTGCTTGACAGTATTGGGTTGGCTGAAAGATTCATTCGGGTTTTTCCATAAGATCTTAGAGAAAAACCCAAACAAACCTTTTGGTTAACCAATATTTCATGTGATGGGGAACAGAAAAGTGGGGCAATCAATAGAGAAAGATATGGACTCTATGAAGGTTTAATTTTCAAGATACATATTTTTATATATGTATCTTATACATATTTATATGTTTATAGGAACAGTCCAGTACTGAGAAAGAAACTGATAATGCAGAAGAGAGAAGAGGAAAAATATTCTCAAGAACACAGCAGGGGATGAGAGCACAGCCTTAATAACCATCGTATGTCCAACGTATCCAGTGCTAGTCATAGGTTAGAAGTTCAGCAAATATTTACTGAGTGAATCAAGTAAACATCTGCCCTAAGACTGGGAAACCAAACAGATAGCAGACTCAAAAGAAAAAGGGAAGAGAAAGAAAGCAGAGAAGGACATGACATTTTCATACTCCTTCATTAGTTATTGCTTATTTTATAATACATTCTTTATGATTCTGGTTAGACAACTTAGCCAAAAATTTTAAGAATTGAACTAAATTTTTTAAATGCGGAGACCCCGTCTATGCAGCGCTTAACTACTTTAGTTCTTAGTTTACTTAGTGCCCAGGATGACCCCCTAACAATGTGAATTCTCAAATGCAAGAGGTGCGTTCTGCCTCAGTAGTTCATTTCCAGCTGCATGGCAAGAGCCTAACAAATTTGTTGTTCTGCATGTAGTTTCCCTTAGTTTTCATGATTGTCTTCAGTGCTGATAAAATTACTGATCATATTGAACAAAAACATATTCATAAGTCACGTAACCATTTTTACTTTGGAGGTACAAATTGGCAGTTTGTAAGATCTAATTAATAGTCACAGAGTCAGTGTTTTTCACAAGCCTAAGAAAACTGTCATAAAAAAATCTGTATACTCTGATGAGGTTCAAACAAACACACTTTTATTGTGCCTATGTCAGGATGTTCAGATGAACTAGAAGACAGATCGTTTGTTACTAAAACTTTTCTAAACACAGTTTGAAATACAGGACTCAATCAAATATTTTTGGACATTTGTTGTTTAGCAATTGCCATCCTCAAAATACATGGCAACCAGCAGTACTCAAAAACAACACTGTAAAGAAAGCACATCAAATAAGACACATTTAATACTTCAGATTTTTGTTTTCCTTTTATATTAGGAATGATTCTATTGATGTTAACAAATCATGAAACTTTGTCAGTGCATTGGAGTAAAGGAAATAGTAAATTTTGAGTTTCTCATTTTAGTTCTCTAACGCAATGCAAACAAATTATATATATACTTTAAGAAAGTGTATGGATAATAAATGATGTGGCTATACTTTTATCATATGATAAAAATAAAATTGAAAAATAATATAGTCAGGAGAATTTTGATGAATTAATCATAAATGTCAGGCTTCCCTCATAGCACAGTTGGTAAAGAAATCCGCCTGCAATGCAGGAAACCTGGGTTCGATCCCTGGATTGGGAAGATCCCCTGGAGAGGGAAACAGCTACCCACTCCAGTATTCTTGCCTGAAGAATCCCATGGACAGAGGAACCTGGCAGGCTACAGTCCATGGAATTGCAAGAGTTGGATACAACTTGGCGACTAAGCTTATCACCAATCACAAATGAGAATTTAGTCTCATACATTCAGTGGATGAGAATTAATTTTAATTTATTCTGGAGTTACTGTGAAATTTTCATTTGTGGTCTGTTAGAAAATCATCAAAGATTTATCTCATCTCTTATTATTCTGTTGGAAGCTGTTCCAACATACTGATTATTTGCTTGAACTTTCTAGAGACTTTGAGTGGTTCATTATAATAATTGTCATATTTAGAAACAATTTCAGCCTGGAAAATAAGTTCAATTTATATTTGGGGAGTGTAACAAAAGAACCCCTGAGGAAGTATCATTTAAACTGAGATCCAAATGATGAAAAAGAGTGAAGTAGTTGAAAAGTGACAGAGAGTTGCATGTTGGAGTTTGTGGCAAACCAAAAATGTCTGAAGAAACCTGTATTGCCCTCACCTTACCAGCACAGTGATAAGACCTGCATTATAACAGTGATAACAGAGATTACGGATATTGTACTTGCTGCTTGGCCCACCTTACACCTGAACTCTGACTACCACCTTAACTCCAACCTCTTCAGTTCTCCCACTTTCATATTTACTGAGACTTCCTGGAAGACATCAAACTTTTCTCATAAGTACTGTTCTTTTGGTTTTGCATAACACGTGCAAGACAGATGTCTGCTGCCCTCACTCCTGGGGTCACCTGCTCTGGGGTTTCCTGTGCCTCCAAGTAGCCACAGCTGTTGGCAGCGGTGATATCTGCCTGTGTCTATATCGAAACTTCCTCTAGTGATGCTGATGCCGTTGATAGCTGCACTGAGGACGCTGCTGTCTGATTGCTACTGATACTTAAGCTCCCGTGTCTCTTGACTGAGGATGCATGTGACCTGATTCGCTGCACGAGCCCTCCTTGGGCTGAAGCTCTGTTCTGTGTGACACCAAAGGAAGGGGATTTCTATACTGCCTCTCATCTACCATGCTTGTGTGTTCCTTGGTAATGTCTGTGCCCAAAATGATGTTCTGTTTTGCTGTTGTTCAGTCACTAAGTCGTGTCTGACTCTTTGTGACTCTATGGACTGCAGCACACCAGGCTTCCCTGTCCTTCACCATCCCCCAGAGCTTCCTCAGACTCATGTCCACTGAGTTAGTGATGCCATCCAACCATTTCATTTTTTCAAGCTTAATTTCCCCAGAGTTCTGGAATAAGTCTACCTAAATTCTTCTCTCCTCCTCTTCCATTGCACCCAAGTCCATTGTCCTTAAATCCCTCTCTTGAGACCCAACCCCCACTTCCCCTACTACATGTTTGTTTCCCAAGAAGCTTCTTAAGCTCGCATGTAAATTAGAAAAGACATGCAGTTATTTCTAACTCATTGGTTTTCTCATTAAGCCAGATTTCCTGGAATCCTCAGATGCACACATCATTATTTGAAGCTGTGGTTCCTCTCACATTAGTTCTATATTTTTTGCAACTAAGTTCCTTGACCAACATCTTCTAGAAAGGATTTTTCAATAATATGATTACATGTGGATTTTTAAAATTACACGTAGGCTTCCAGAATCCTCATTTGGTGCCTATGAAGTGATCTAAAGACAACATATCTGGTTGAATTAGTGGCCCTCTCCTCCCTCATCTCTCCACTGTTAAATATTTCGTTAGTAAGGAAATGTGATTATCTTGTGAGATATTAGTGGAGTTAGAGTGTGTATAAAACCCAGTATAAATTATAATCTTAATAAGAGATACAGCAGGAAGGTTAACAGAGGGACAGAGCGTCATTTTCCATAAGCAAAATTGATTTACCTTTGCTTGAGTCCTATAGAACAGCCCCATGACATAATAATAGAACAACTGAGGTTAGAGTAGGAGGAAGTCCTGGCTATGAGCTCTGGTTCTGCTACTTTTTGTTCATCATTTAAGTTTTTTGAATTTTAGTATCCTTTTACCTGTGAAATAAAGAGAAAATATCTGCTCAGCCTAAAAATAGCAAAGTAATTAATGGTAATATTTCTTGAATGACTAATAGGTTCCAGACAACATGATAAACTTCATAGAAGCTTCAATCAGTCCCCTTAACAGCCCTCTAGGATGGGTACATGGAACACAAAAAGCTACATATGGATGTTTATAGCAACTTTATTCATATTTGCCAAAACTTGGAAGCTAACTTGGAGGATATCCTTCAGTAGGTGAATGGATAAATAAAATTTGGTACATCCAGACAATTAAATAGCATTCAAGCCTTCCCGAAATATAACCGCCTGCAATGCACGAGACCCTGGTTCGATTCCTGGGTCGGGGAGATCCCCTGGAGAAGGGATAGGCTACCCACTCTAGTATTCTTGGGCCTCCCTGGTAGCTCAGATGGTAAAGAATGAGTGTGCAATTTGGGAGACCTGGTATCAATCCCTGGGTTGGGAAGATCCCCTGAAGGAGGGCATGGCAACCCATTCCAGTATTCTGGAGAATCCCCATGGACAGAGGAGCCTCGTGGGCTCCAGTCCCTGGGGTCACAAAGAGTCAGACCCAACTGAGCGACTAAACACACACACACAGCACAGTGCTAAAAAGAAATAAACCAGCAAGTCATGAAGAGACATGGAGGAGATTTAAATTCATATTACTAAATGAAATAAGCTAATCTGAAAAGGCTACAGACCATGATTCTAACTATATGAGATTCTGGAAAAGGAAAAATATGGATACATAAAAAGATCAGTGGTTAGGAATATGAGAAGGATGAATGGAAGAAGCACAGAGGACTTTTACAACAATAAAAATACTCCATGATACTATAATAGTGATTTCATGTCATTATTCATTTGTCAAAACTCATAGAATGTACACCACCAAGAACGAACCCTAATGTAAACTATGGACTTTAGATGATAGTGATGTGTCAGTGACCTGACTGACCTGCCTCCTGAGAAATCTGTATACAGGTCACGAAGCAACAGTTAAAACTGGACGTGGAACAACAGACTAGTTCCAAATCAGGAAAGAAGTACGTCAAGGCTGTATTTGTCACCCTGCTTATTTAACTCGTATGCAGAGTAGATCATGCATAAATGCCAAGCTGGATGAAGCACAAGCTGGAATCAAGATTACTGGGAGAAATATCAATAATCTCAGATACACAAATGACACCACTCTTATGGCAGAAAGTGAAGAAGAACTAAAGAGCCTCTTGATGAAAGTAAAAGAAGAGAGTGAAAAGGTTGGGTTAAAACTCAACATTCAGAAAACTAAGATCATGGCATCTGGTTCCATCACTTCATCGCAAACAGATGTGGAAACAATGAAAACAGTGACAGACTTTATTTTAAGGGGACTCCAAAATCACTCCAGATGGTGACTGCAGCCATGAAATTAAAAGACGCTTGCTCCTTGGAAGAAAAGCTATGACCAACCTAGACAGCATATTTAAAAGCAGAGACATTACTTTGCCAACAAAGGTCCATCTAGTCAAAACTATGGTTCTCCCAGTAGTCATGTATGGATGCAAGAGTTGGACTATAAAGAAAGCTGAGCCCCAGAGAACTGATGCTTTTGAACTGTGGTGTTGGAGAAGATTCTTGAGAGTCCCTTGGACTGCTAGGAGATCCAACTGGTCAATCCTAAAGGAAATCTGTCCTGAATATTCATTGGAAAGACTGATGCTGAAGCTGAAACTCCAATACTTTGGCCACCTGATGGGAAGAATCGACTCATTGGAAAAGACCCTGATCCTGGGAAAGATTGAAGGCTAGAGGAGAAGGGGAAGAAGGGGAAGACAGAGGATGAGATGGTTGGATGCCATCACCAACTCTATGGACATGAGTTTGAGCAAGCTCTGGGAGTTGGTGATGGACAGGGAAGCCTGGCATGCTGCAGTGCATGGGGTCTCAAAGAGTCAGACACAGCTGAGCGACTGAACTGAACTGAACTGATGTGTCAATGTAGGCTTATCAGTTGACAATCAATGTGCTATTCTGGGGTTCAAGTTCGGGGGAGAAATGTTTTTAATTGGGGAAGCTAGGGATGTGTGTGGGAGTAGGATATATATGGAAAATCTTCCACTCAATTTTGCTGTGAACCTAAAACTACTCTGAAAAATAGTCTTAAAAAGCACTGCCCTTGATAGTGGTTAAGTCACTGTAGTAAAGTCATCTGGTTATTAAGTGGAAGAGCCAGACCCTCTGACTCTGAATTGCTGCACTTATCTGGTGTGCTGTGCCGAATAGGAGATAATGTTCAAATGTACATGAATGATATTAACTCTGATATCCCTGTGGTTTTTCCCTCTGAGATATGTGGCTGAAGCTAGTCATTTCTCAAAAAGAGCAACTGCATTTTCTGTAACTGTCACTGATGTCATTTCCCAACTATACATGGTGATTTTATATTTTAAAAATCTTGGGGATTAAAGATTTCAGTGGGTTCAGGGGAGGGAAGGTCTATTAAAAAAATCCTGGGAATTAGTGCAACATTATAACTATTTGTTCAAAAACCATTGCTCACAATTATTTTAATATCTTTGTATCACTTTACGAATCTTAACGTACTTATGTAGTTCTAAAACATACATACTTTGCATTTAGGGCTTACCTGGTGGCTCAGTGGTAAAGAATCCGCCTCCAATGCTGGAGATGAGGGTTTGATCCCTGGGTCAGGAAGATCTCCTGAAGAAGGAAATGGCAACCCGCTCCGGTATTCTTGTCTGGGAAATCCCTTGGACAGAAGCCTGGTCCTTTGGTCCATGGGGCTGCAAAGGAGCTGAACACGACTTAACGACTAAACAAGAACATTTTGCATTTATGCTTATCTAATGCATTGGAGAAGGAAATGGCAACCCACTCCAGTGTTCTTGCCTGGAGAATCCCAGGGACAGTGGAGCCTGGTGGGCTGCCATCTATGGGGTCGCACAGAGTCGGACATGACTGAAGCGACTTAGCAGCAGCAGCAGCAGCAATCTTAAATTATAAATCTGCTTTATTCATTCAAAAGATATTTATTGAGCTTCTGCCATAAGCTAGGCATTGTCTAGACTGTGCGGATAATCAGAAAGCAAAATAGCTATCTTGATTAAGATTTCCTAGTTGGGAGAGAGTATTATATATCAATGATGAAAATTGTTGCAAAATAAAAAGTAAGGCAGGGTAAGGAGGCACAAATAACAGGCAAGATGATATTTTAAAATAGTCTGGTTTAGGGAAGGCATCCTGAAAAGGTAGTGTTTGAGTAGCGACCTGAGTAAAATGAGGGTGTGAGTCCTACATATATCTCAGTAAAAGAGTTTCTAACAGTGAGACAGCAATGCAAAAGCTGTGAGCAGAGGAGAAGTTAGCTGTGTTGGGAGATCAACAAGGAGATAAGAATGTCTGGAGTAAAATAAGAGGAAGAGTAGTAGAAGATGGTAGCTGGGGTGGAACAGATGGGGATGGAGGAGGGGAGGAAGGATGCTATTAGGGAGATCAAGAAGGAACTCTAGATGGTTTTTATTTTTATTATTATTTTTTTCTCACAATTTTTGGAGGTATAATTGAAAAACAGCACTGCATAAGTCTAAGGTGTACAACATAATAATTTGACTTACATACATCATGAAATGCTTGCCATAATTTTAGTGAACACCCATCATTTCATACAGGTACAAAGTGAAAGAAATAGTGAAAAAATGCCTTCCTTGCAATGAGAACTAAGATTTACTCTCTTAACTTTTGCATATAACATACAACACCGTTAATTATATTTACTATGTTGTATATTATACCCCTATATTATTTTATAATTGGAAGTTTGTGCCTTTTGACTACCTTTATTGAATTTCCCCTCCCCCTGCCCTCACCTCTGGTAACCACAAACTCAATCTCTTTTTTCATGAGTTTATTTGTTTTTAAAGTGTAGTTGACCAACAACACTATGACAGTTTCTGGCACACAGCATAGTGAAAATCGCTCAGTTGTGTCTGACTCTGCGACCCCATGGACTGTAGCCTGCCAGGCTCCTCTGTCCATGAAATTCTCCAGGCCAGAATACTGGAATGGATAGCCGTTCCCTTCTCCAGGGGATCTTCCAAACCCAGGAATCAAACCCAAATGTCTCTGGCATTGCAGGAGAATTGAGGACTGGGCCCTCCAGTATAGAGAGGTCAGGAAGATGAAGAGAAGTGAGCAAAGGAGCCTTGAAAAGGAGAGGTGGTGAATGAGATACAAAACTAAGAAAGTGTGGCATCATGGAAGCCTGGTGAGGAAAGAACATCAGGGAGGAGGAACAAATCACCTGTGCCAAAGTCTGCTCGTAGGTCAAGCAAGATGGAGACTGAGAACTGACCACTTGGTACAGCAATCCTGGCTTAATGTAGCAGGAGCCAGTATAGAAATAAAGGAGGTAGAATAGAGGAACGGAAAACAATAGACACAGACAATTCTTTTTAGAAGTTTGTTTGAAAGGAGCATAATGAAAAGGGGTGATAGCTGGACAAGGAGATCTTTCAATTTGACTTGTTGAGCACATTCGAAGACAAATTCAGTTCAGTTCAGTTCAGTCGTGTCTGACTCTTTGCAACCCCATGAATTGCGAGAGGCATCAGAGGGCAGACACACAAACCATAATCACGAAACTAGTCAATCTAATCACACAGACCACAGCCTTGTCTAACTCAATGAAACTAACCCATGCTGTGTGGGGCCACCCAAGACGGGCGGGTCATGGTGGAGAGGTCTGACAGAATGTGGTCCACTGGAGAAGGGAATGGCAAACCACTTCACTATTCTTGCCTTGAGAACCCCATGAAGACAAATTAGAAAGATACAATAGAGAGGGTTAGCTAATGATGCAGAAACGAGAAAGAGAATTATGCAGTAATTACCTTCCATCGATGTACCATAATTTATTTATCCTTTTGCACCAATGTTCATTTAAGTTGCTTCTGATTTTTTACTATAATACTGCAAAGAGGGCTTCGCCGGTGGCTCAGCAGTAAAGTATCTGCTTGCAATGCAGGAGTTCCAAGAGACACGGGTTCAATCCCTGGGTTGCAAAGATCCCCTGAAGCAGAAAATGGAAACCCATTGCAGTATTCTTGCCTGAAAAATCCCACAGACAGAGGAGCCAGGAGGGCCCTACTCCATGGGGGTTGCAAAGGGTTAAACACAACTGAGGGCACACACACATACTGCAAAGAAAATCTTTGTATCTGTTTCTTTTTTATTCATGGAAATCATTTCCTTAAGATAAATATGCAGGGAGGGAATTACTGAATCAAAGATCATGAGCATTTTTAAGAACCTGGATGTTGCCCCATTGCTTTAAAAAATCAATTTCCTGTTCTACTCATAATGTATAAATGGTTAAGATTTATTTCAATCTTGCTTGCATTACCTTGTGGCCATAACTCATGGAATCCCCATACTGTTTCAACAGCATTTTTTCTAACAAACTGTTAGCTTCTTAAAAACAGAGATCATACCTTAAAATTGTCTTCATTCCCTCGTATTTTTTAAACCATATATTTCACTTATAATAATAAAACAATCTTTTATCTGATATCCTTCTGCATAAAGTTGTGCATGTAGTATAATGGTAAAAAATAATCAGTTATGGAATCAGACCAACCTATATTTGAACACCACATTCATTACTTGAGTTTTTTTTTAATCACTTTAATTTCCCTATCAATTAAAAGATTAATAACAATGCCTGCTCTCTAAGTCCTAGTGACAGCTGCAATGAGATATCTATAAAGTCCCTCGCAGGAGCAGGAAATTTTACAGAAAACAGTGGAACTTTTAGAAGAACTTGCTCATGAAAATACCTTGTGAACATATATATTTTTTTAAGGGCAGAAAAAAAAATCTTCATATAGCTTGTCTATAGTCCATAGAGTTTTCATATTATAGTTTTGCTAATGGTCATGAAAAAAAAAAATCCCTATGCATTTCAGTTCTTATAAACTGTCGAAACAGAAAGCACCTGAGTTATCTCTTGGGAATGTACAGGCTGCTACAGTAGGCCTGGGATCTGCAATGTCTCGAAATAGCGCCAGGCAGTTACCTCCAGGTGACTAAATGGGGCTTCCTCTCAGTACACCAGGTTAGAAAGCTTTCTGATTAGTTCGGCTCTCCGAGGTGAGGAAATAACACAAAGAGGAGTACAAATGGAAACTGAACTTAACACAGCATCCAGCCAATTTCCAAACAGGTAAGAGAATCTTTCGTGACACTAACAGTGCTAGGTTAAGAGGCTGAATATTGAGATTTCTGTCTGTAGCTGTTGTTGTGCATGCGTATGAGTGAGTCAGCAGAGAATCTTTGTGATACCTAGGGAAATAGCTTTAGCCTCAAAGTTGAAATTAAAAGAAAATCCTATGCAATTATTCAATATCTCTGAACAGTGAAAACCTTACCACCATTACAAGAAGTTTCTTGTAAAAAATTTGTATCCAGACCAACAAGGTCCTGCTGTATCGTACAGGGAACTCTGCTCAATGTTATGCGGCAGCCTGGATGGGAGGCGAATTTCGGGGAGAATGGATACATGTATATATATGGCTGAGTCCCTTTGCTGTCCACCTGAAACTCTCACAACGTTGTTAAATGGCTATACTCCAATATTAAATAAAAAGTTTAAAAAATTATTAAGCTAAAGGCCTTTCCCCCAGTTTTAGAAAATATTCTATGGGAAATACATATTTTCTTTATATGCAGTGATATAAAAAATAAAGATGTGTATTTCCCCCAAAATATTGTGTCTGTCATAAAAAGAATGGAATTACAAATACATCCACTTGGAAAATTTCCATAAAAGGTATTGAGTGGGGCAGCCATTTCCTTGGTTTTGCTTGGTGTAATTCCCACACTGACACTGGGGAAAAAGATGACCCCTTGCATTTATGATAACTAGAAAAGGAAAGGCGAGCTTACTAAATCTAGACAGTTTATCATACTGCATCCTGGGGACCCTGCCTTTGTGTGCAGACTTCACAAAAAGACTAATCAGTATCTTCCATTGTAATCGGATGTGGGGGACCAATAAACAACAGTTGGTGACAGGAGATATCCTCTGTCTAATTCCCAGCCGGGACCTCAGCTTTGTTGTTTTCTACCAGTAAACCAAGAACCTTATTATGAAAGCTGGGCAGTCCTCATAAGAATTAGGGCTCTCATTAAAAATTATGTATGAATTCATTAGCTAATCTGTACAGAAAGTGCTATCCTCAGGTGAAAAGTCTCAAAATATTTAGTTCGCTTAAGTTTATTTCAAAAAAAATGTGTCAAGTTCCCATTGTATTCTAAGCATTGTACAAAGTCCTGGGTGTACAAGGATTAAAAATAAGAATTTAGGTTGAATGTTTAAAGATAATAGAGTGACTTTGGTGTTGGTGCAAAATTATGGATTCTTCTGATTTTATCTGTTGTCTGTGATGATGAATAACAATGTCAGAAAACAGTACATCTGGTGTTTTCATCCATCTTAATCATAAAATTGGATTAACTTCCTGTCTGATTCAATGTTGCAGAAAACAATCATCAAGATGCCCCAAATATATCATTTGATTCAAGAAATCAACCTTTATTTGCCACAAAATATAGGGCTGTCAGATTTTTTTAAAGTATGTTTCTCGTGTGAAACATGAGGACATTATAATGCCAAACGATGGTTTGGCAATCATCCCAAAGAAGGATTTAGGATTTAGCAGCAAGATTTTAGACTAAAGAGAAATAAACGTTTTTAGTGATTTTCTTTTAATGTCTTTTAATACAAGGAGAATAATATGTTTAAATCTGCCATTTAATAGAAATTAAAGCTTTAAAGGAGACATGGCTTTTTAATTCTGCACACCAAAATATCTTTCCCTACAGCTTCCACAGTCCTAAACTTATTTTTAAATTGCTGGCATGAATTATCCAGTTGATAATTGATGCTAGATTGTGTTGTATGAAATATAGAAATCAGCCATTTCTATATTTAGCTGTAACAAGGAGGAATAAGATATATATAGTTTCCTTTGTTTTTCTGAACAATCCATGTACTTCTATCCAGCAATTTAATAATTAGTTCAGAGATATAGCAATCCTAATAAATATCATGACCCCAATTATGCTTAAAGGAAAAAATAAGGAGTATCACTAAGAAGACTGAGAAGTAATAACAGAATAAAATTGGCACAGTCATGCTGTGCATTAAAGTTATGCTGCAGACAACATCACTCAGAACCTTTATTTCCAGAAATGAGATGATTCTCAGCATTCTAATCACCAAAATAACACATTGTGGGAAATTATATGCTTATTATTTTGCCATCTCCTTCTACAGATGAAAAAAAAAACACAAGAATATTGACTAAAACTTATTCCACCTTCTCTCTTTATTCATTTTTAGTTATGCAGAAAATTCTTACTTCCCACTGTGTCAGAAAAATCAAGATTCCTGAGAATAAAAGTTTTGAAAGGACACTAAATCACAGTTTTTATTTGCATTCCAGAACACATGCCAATAAACTTCGTTTTATTTTACCATACTTCTTGGGAAATTAGGTAGTTCACCAGAAGAGTGAGAAAGAGAATCCTATTACAGTCATTGAAGTGAAACATAAACTACTTCATGAAGGGAATAGAAATAAAAGGAAATTTATAACATCCTTCCAGGGATGTTAGACCACAAACCACCCTGTTGATCAGACTGATATTTCAGAGCCTGTGTGGTCCTCCCTGCCACTCACAGCTCAAGATTTCACATGTGAAAAAAGTCAAAAGTCCCCAAAGAATATATTCCTGTTGATTGCATATAAGTCCATAAAAATAAAAGGGGACAATCTCCCTATTCAACCCACAGATGGATAAAGCATCCGGGGTCTATAACGTTTGTTAGTTTCTTCATTTTTTAAGGTAGTATTTACATGCTTGATGGCTTGGGAAGCATCACTTTCTGACTGGGAAGCAAAGTGCTAGAGGAGTTAAAGGATTATTACTTTGCCCTGGAATGTCTATTTCCAAGCATCCCTAAATGCCACTTAGAAATCAGCCTGATCACAATTCTTACTGCATTCGGTGGTCAGATGCCTCCTCCGTCTTTTCAGAAAAGCTGCATGAATGGAGCTGTCATGGCTGTGATGATTAGAGTTCATCCTGATGGGGTTGAATGTAGAAACCTGAATTAGTCTGACCTCATTTTTCAGGCAACATTCGTCTGAGCATTGGGCTTTTGTCTGCAGAGTTTCTGCCTGGCCTTGCTTCTTGCCATTTTCCATTCAAGCTTTTGGTTACTGTGCCTGCCTGCAGCATAAGAGATGCTGAAGGACAGGGAGGGGAAGTAACAACAGAGAGGAGATTGAAAGGCAACACGGGAATAAGAATAATGGAGAAGAAACAATAATCAGTACAAGGTAGAAAACATAATCAGGGGAGCTGAATACGGAAATTTCTGTTGACTGGAGCTTACAATAATGAGACTTGAAAATTCTGTTAAAAGCAAGTAACTTGCTATTATATTTGTTTACTGTACTCAGAGTAATATCTATTTGTGGGTAAATCGTGATTTTTCTCCTGTCTCCAAAGAACTGTGTTAAAACTGTATTTTCTTCTATCTTACCCATAGATGTGTCTGTGACTTTCATTAAAATATTTTTCTAAGTGTAAATGGACACCAAGTCACAAAGTATAGGAATGATAGTATCATAAAAGTATATGAAGTGTTATTTTGTAATTTTTGGAAGCCTCATCTCCTCCATTGACTCGGAAAAGTCAAGACCTTCACCATTTCATGATTTTTTAAAGTAGCTCATTATAAAGATGGGGGCTTACTCCAAATTAAATAGAATTTAAAGTTTTAAGAACAATGTATTAAAAATCTTAACTTTATTGCTAAATTATAGGAGGCTTTTTTTTTCTTTTGGCCACAAGGAATATGAAATGAAGGATCTTAGTTCCCCAACCAGTAATTGAACCTGTGCCCCCTTCAGTGAAAGCTCAGAGTCTTAACCACTGGACCATCAGTGAAATTCCAATAGAAGAGTCTTTAAAGGCAAAAGAAAAGATTTTTTTTACAAGAATGTTATTAGAGGATGTGAAAGGGAACACTAATTAAGAGGTGATATTAAAATAGAAAAGGGAGATTAATGAAATGAAGAAAAAATTGGTTGTAAAAAGCTTTTCAAACGAGTAGGATACGGATTCCAATCTAAATCCCTAGATTCGACTGTTTCTTGTTAATATTTAATTTGTAGTAGTTGAGAGAGAAACAAGAAAAGGATCATGAATATGTATTTGATTCAGTAGCTATAAGGAGTCTTTTATACAATTTGGATCTGAGTTGATGGTTCACACAACCATGGTTAGAAAGAGTGTAGTAGGAAGCAAATGGAAGTAGAGATTCTGAAATCAAAGAACCCTTCTTAAAATGTGCTATTTTAACCTTAAACCTCTTGCATGTATTCTTCCATAATTATGTCACTTTAGCAAAACCAAATTGTTTGACCATTGCTTTTTCCTCTGACCTAGAGTTCCTAATTGACTTTTGGCCAAAGTCCTTTGATTGTTAAATCAGTAAATGTAAGCACTGGAAATCCAATCAGGCCGCTTCTTAGTATATTAATATTATTACTGTTCCAGGAAATAAGTATAAGACCTTCATTTAGTCAGCAGATTTGCTCCTCACCCATGTGCTGAGTATCCAGAGAAGTAGATCACTTCATTGTTTTTAACATTGATGTACAGTCAATGCATATTTTTAAGCAAAGTTTATGGAGCACTTTTTATCTATCAGTTCTAGCTGTTTTATGTTTGATAACAGGTGATCTTCAAAAGCCCTGTGAAAAGTATGCCGTTCACATTCGATTTGACAGATGAGGAAACTGAGGCTCAGAGAGAGTTAGTAATTTGACCAAGGTCACTCAGCCCAGGATATATCAAAATCTGTCTTACTAACCATGCTCTTAACTATTATACTATACTGTGGCCAAGTTTTCTTATTTGGTGTTTGCTTACCTGTGTGCAACTTCCAAACTCATAATTATTTTAAGTCATATTCATTCTCTCTAGCTATTAGGAAACCGAGCACTCCAGAGCTTTTAAATGTGTGAGAACATAATTCAAGAAGCTCTTGAACATCTCCCTGGTCCACAAGGTCTTTCCTTTCTAAATAAGAATTTAGATACATTTTCTCACTCTCTACCAATTTTCATTTAGCTCCTCATAAATTGTTTTAACTGATTAGCTAATCAGTTGTTTTAGCAGCCCATAGAAGGAAATGGCAACCCACTCCAGTGTTCTTGCCTGGAGAATCCCAGGGATGGTGGAGCCTGGTGGGCTGTGGTCTGTGGGATCACACAGAGTTGGACACGACTGAAGTGACTTAGCAGCAGCAGCAGCAGCTCTAACGGAGTCTAGGATATGAGAAACTCATGAATCTGACATTGTAATTGTTTTCAAAATCTTACAAAACATTGCTCTGCCTAAAAGTAGTATTGGCATGTCATGTGTTAAAAGAGGTAGCTCATCACAGTGTAGAGATCTTAAAAAGAAAGATTAAGTCACATGATGCATGATTGCTGTAGTATAAAGGTCAAAATTCTTACCACCTGAAAGGAAAAGATTTTTCTATCTATTTACCATCTTGTCTTCTTTGTTCTCAAAAAAAAAACTGGCCTTGGTGTTCTGCCTGTTTTTTCAGTATCCAATCATATCTTAACAGCCCACCTTCCCTACCAAAGTCCCAATATACATTCATAACACACTAACTTTAGTTTATGAGTATCAAATTGTACTAACCCTTAAAAACTCATTAAGGGACCCTTTAGGACAGAAGAGGGCTTCCCTGATGGCTCAGCAGTAAAGAATCTGCCTGCAATTCAGGAGATGCAAGAGACTCGGGTTCTATCCCTGAGTCGGGAAGATCCCTTGGAGGTGAAAATGGCAACCCACTCCAGTATTCTTGCCTGAAGATCCCATGGACAGAGGAGCCTGGTGGGCTATAGTCCAAAAGATTGCAAAGAGTTCAACATGACTGAGCAACTGAACATACATACCTAAGACAAAAGAAAGTCTGTGGGATTGTACCCCAGGTACCCATATATCTACACAGTGATCCCGCACTTTCAAATAAGTTCCAGTGAGGATTCACTTGGCCTCCCAATGGACCATGGACCACATTTGGAGATTCATTACTTGAAGATCACCAATTATTTCTCATCAACAAATCCAAGAACCTTTCCTCGGTCTGCATTTTTCTTAACCTTCAGCAGCATCCAGCAGTATTGACAAACCTCTTTCACAAACTGCTCTTGACTCCACAGCACCATATACTTGATTGTCCTTGAACCCTGCCACCCCTGTAAATATCCATGCTGAAATCAAGGCCAACTACAAAAATAGTTGTTGAGACTTTTTGCCTTTTGTGGGTATGGGCAATGGGGTACAATGTAATGTATAGCTTTGTTGCACCATGTATTAGTGTTTGAGGGGGACAAGAAATAGCATCTCCCTTCTCCTGCCTGAGGAAGACAGAGGAAACAGACCTGTGAAGATAAAAAATGTAACTTTATTGCTGATGGAGCTGCTGGACTGTGACTTAGGAGCATGACCGTATACTTCTGTGCCTGCCTCTCCTTCTTTAGCAAATTCATCCACCAGTCACAAGAGTACTGGGCAACTGGGGCCTCTGGAAGGGACAGAGCCTTCCCAACTTCCTTTACTATTTGCAAAGAGCATACCAGGTTGTATTGTCTTTGCAGGTAAGCAGACACCTAAAGGAAGTACAGAGCTACATATGCCCCAGTGTCTCATTCCAAGTGCACCAATTACATATCACTTACCCTCCCCTGGGGAGATTGAGGAGGGGAGGAACCAGGAATATTACTGTATTTGAGATGTCACCATACAGAATAAAACATCAGGGTTGGGGAATAGTGTTTCCTCCTAACATTATGGGAAGAGAAAAGGCATAGAGACATGGCAATTATAGCATCGCATTAAAATGGATACATATTTGTATGATTATATACTAGATATATAATATATATTAGATTATGTATTATATATGCACATAACCAGTCCATTCTGAAGGAGATCAACCCTGGGATTTCTTTGGAAGGAATGATGCTAAAGCTGAAACTCCAGTACTTTGGCCACCTCATGCAAAGAGTTGACTCATTGGAGAAGACTCTGATGCTGGGAGGGATTGGGGGCTGGAGAAGAAGGGGACGACAGAGGATGAGATGGCTGAATGGCATCACTGACTCAGTGGACGCGAGTCTGAGTGAACCCTGGGAGTTGGTGATGGACAGGGAGGCCTGGCGTGCTGCGATTCATGGGGTCGCAAAGAGTCGGACACTACTGGGCGACTGAACTGAACTGAACTGATATACATAATATATGTGCACATTACATTATATTACCTACATATTAGAAAAAAGCTAACACTAAAACACCACAAGCTTTATTTCAGGGTGATGGAATAAACTATTATGAATAATATTTTTTTTCCTAATTCTTTGAAGTTTCTAAATCTCCTCTCATGAGCATATATGGTCTTTAAAATTAGAAAGATAAAGTTTAAAACTCTTCAAATTAGTCACAAGAAATATACACACTGATTAAGTGCTATTTACAAACAGTATAACACACAACTCAGGAAGCTGATATTGATTTTGTGAGTTAGAAACAAGTTTCAAAGAATTGGTTAGATGAAATAAACTGATTTTTCCCCCTCCTGAATGGTGTAGTAGTCAGTGTGTGTGCGTGTGTGTATGTGTGTGCGTGTGTATGTGTGCACTCAGTTGTGAAGATCAAAGCCCACCAGGCTCCGCTCTCCATAGGATTCTTCAGGCAAGAATACTGGGGTGGGGGGTGGGGTTGCCATTTCCTACTCCAGGGGATCTTACTGATCCAGGGATCGATTCTGTGTCTCTAATGTCTCCTGCTTTGGCAGGTGGGTTGTTTACCACTAGCATCACCTGGGAAGCCCCAACATTGAAGCTCCACCCAATTACAGTTTTTGGCCTTTGAACAATGTGAAGATTAGCTGAACCGACCCCAACGTTCAGTTGTAAATCCAAATGTAACTTTATAGTCGGCCCTCCATATCTGAGGTTTTGCATCCTTGGATTCAATCAACCCTTGCTTTGTGTAGTGCTGGGGTGCATATCCAGTGAAAGAAATAAGTGTATAAGTGGACCCACAACTTTCAAGCGAGTGCTACTCATGGGTCAAGCATAGTAACTACACAATGTTGAATGTGATGAGTTACGTATTCCTTCACTTCACAAAGATTTATTAAACACCTCCCAAGTGCCAGACACTATTCCAGGTCCTGGGGATATAACAGAGAACCAGAAAGGCAAGATTCCACAAGGGCGGCACTCACATTTTAGTGAATGCATGCATACTAGGTTGCTTCAGTCACGTCCGATTCTGCGACTTTATGGACTATAGCCCTCCAGGCTCCTCTGTTCATGGGATTCTCCAGGCAAGATTACTGGAGTTGGTTGCCATGCCCTCCTCCAGGTGCATTTTAGTGAAGGGAGGTATATAATAAGCAAACAACAAAAAAAGAAGCAAGAAGCTATAAGATAGTGAGGAATGCTATCCGGAAAATAAAGCAGGGTGATGTGATAGGGATTGGCCAGGCTGGAACAACCCCTCTGAGGAGACGACACTTAAACTGAGAGCAGAAAGATCAGAAGGACCCACCATATAGTGATGTTGAATGACGATCCAGTGGGCAGGCACATGCCATGCCCATGATGTGCGAATAAGCACAGCTTGTTTGAGGAGCTGGAAAAAAAGGGTGGAGTGACTTGAGGGAGAGACATGAGATGACATTTAGAAGGAACAGGAGCCAAATAAAGTAAAGCCTGGTAAGCCATGTAATTGAATTTAATTCTAAATGTAATAGAAAGTCATTGGAGGATGTTAAAAGAGAAAGGAAGCTGAACTCTTTGGGAAAAAAATAGATTTAAAAATGGATAGAGAATATTAGGAAACTATAAACGAAAGTTTTGTGCCATTTCCTGTCTGAAACAGTTAAGAGAGAACGTATCTTATCTGAAACATCGCAAAGAATACACTGACAGAACTCTGAAGATAAATGAAGATAATAATAAAACATACTTTACAGAATCAAAATCACACTAGAAACCAAATAATTAGATTAAATTCTATTGAAAACACAAAACACAGAGTAGACGTGAGAAATTTTTGATGAACTAAAGATAAAGAAGTGGTAAGAGAAGACAAGTACATAAAGTGGTTAAAAAGAAAGAATATAAAGTTGCATAATTAGTATCCTTAAAGATGAACCAAAAAATATTTAGAAGAAAGGCCATTCAGATGTGTAATAGGAAGAAATACTTCTGAAACAAGACATCTGGGATGTGTAGACATCAAGAGCATGCTGCTGCTGCTGCTGCTGCTGCTGCTAAGTCGCTTCAGTCGTGTCCGACTCTGTGCAACCCCAGAGATGGCAGCCCACCAGACTCGCCCGTCCCTGGGATTCTTCAGGCAAGAACACTGGAGTGGGTTGCCATTTCCTTCTCCAAGGCATGAAAGTGAAAAGTGAAAGTGAAGTTGCTCAGTCGTGTCCAACTTCGCGATCCCATGGACTGCAGCCCACCAGGCTCCTCCATCCATGGGATTTTCCAGGCAAGAATACTGGAGTGGGATGCCATTGCCTTCTCTGCATCAAGAGCATACTATGTTGCAAAAACTATCAAATCAAGGAAACATCCTGGTGAAACTTTTTCACTTTAAAAAATAAAGACTACTATGAGATTGCAGGCAGAAAAGCAAGTTATCTACAAGACAGGCTGGCCTCAGGCCAGAGCATTTTTCACAGCAATTTTCAATGCCAAGAGGCATTGGAATAACAGCAGCAGAGTTCAAAGGCAAAAAATAAAAATGAGGATTGAATCAAGAAGTTAATATTCAACCAAGTTGTAATTTATTGTTAAAGGCACCATAACTACATTTTCAAACACATAACATGGGAGGAAACATAGTGCTTATGAAGCCTGCCGTAAAGAACCTACTTGATAATGAAATATGGCTAAATAAGAAATACATCAAAATAAAGAATTCAGGAATGGTATGCCCTTCTGAAAAAGAGCTGATCATGATCTTGACTATGAATATGTAACTAATACTATAGAGCCTTAAAATTATTAATTACAGAATATATCCATTAGTGTAAATAATGCTAACACAATCCCAATATTTTAGTGACTTAATGCAATAAAAGTTTGTTTCTAACTCATGTCGCTGTTTAACAAGTGTTGAATGGGACCTCTGCTCCATGCAGTGATCAGGTCCTGTAAGTCTTCTTTTGTATGGCTCCATCATTTCATTACAGTCTTCAGAGTCACGCTGGACCCATGCAGCTTATAAACAGAGGGAAGAGAGAGGGTAGAGAAGACTGCCTCAGGCTGAAAATGTCACTTCACTTTAATTTACATTAATTGGTGAGCACTATTACATGGCTCCACCAAGATATAAATGGGCTAAGATACCAGGAGGAGACAATAGGTTTAGTGAGTAGTCTCTATTACATAAAAACATAAATATCATCAAATATAACAATACAAAAATAATAATGTAACTATAAAAACTGGAAAATGATCATGATAATTGATGGGAAGAGATGTACATGTCCTCACTTTTCATAGCAGCAATTAATAAATATTTTCTGAAGTTTTCAAATCAATAAATAAAGATTTAAATATATTATCATGCAATATGTATATTATGAACATAGGCACATGAAGAAAAAAATTTAGAATGACCAAAAAAAAAAAAATACCACTTAACAAAAGACAGAAAACTAAGGAGGTATAGAAACAAATTTTAAAAGATAGCATAACATAAAATACATTTAGATCTATTAAAATAATAAAAGTCAAAGGGATCAGCTAAACTATAGTAAGAAATTATTAGGTGAAACTCAAAATATGATATTTAATGACAATATATATTGTAAATACAGAAATATATCTATAATATATTTAATAAGTTAAATATATATTAAGTGGAATAAAGCAAGCTATGGACAATATTTGTATTTAATAATAATAAACATGGTATATAATAAATATACATTGTTTTACATTCTATATGCATAGAAAATATTTGCAAGAGTACGCGAGAAATAGCAATGTTGTGTCTGAGGACTGGAATGAAAAGTTAGGAGAAGCTAACGCAAGCATGCTTCCATTTTTTACTCTATATCTTTCTGTAACTTAAAGTTTTTGTAATATGAATTTTTATTATTAAAATTTAAACAAAAATAACTAAAGTTCAACATAGAATATTGTCAGAGAACTGAAAGATGCAAGCAAAGGGAAGGGAAAGAGAGGTCATGGAAATCTGACAGCATTATATTTTATTAAATATAGAAATAGAAGTAAATTTGGTTGTGGATGAGGAGAGGGAAAACATTAAGCTCAGTTTGAGTAATATAGTGTTTGAGGTATAAATGGAACAATCAGGTGGAAGGCTGCAGGTGTAGGACTCTAAGAAAGGTGGGAGCATGAAATACGGAAATAAAAATGATTAGTATGTAAGTGACAGCGGAGGACAGTAGGGAGTTAAAAGAAGGGATTGAGTGATGTATAAAATTCCTCCAATAGGTCAAGGTTTTCTTCTCTGTTTAGAGACAGAGAAACTTTTGCTTTTGTGCTTGGGAATCACTTGACATTCCAACTGCTGGCTGTAAAGGGAAAACTCCTTGCCAAGAATGAGCTTAGAGATCCTGGGTGGCAGTGAGCACACATTAAAGTTAGGAAGGGGTGAGTGGAGCCTTCCTGACAGGCTTGTCCTAAAGGAAGCTGGGGTCATTGGTGGCTGTTGGGAATTGGAACTGGGCTTCTGTGAGGGCTCTGAGGACCTCTCTTTGGCCCTCCTCCCCTACTAGGGTCACTAGGTGTGGTCCTGACTCGGGTGATCAGATGACAGACCAAGCTGCCTAGTAGCTTCAAGAGGTGACTAACATTTAGAAAACTGACCCCCCAGGCAAAAGTAATTCAACTGTCCTTTAAATATAAGTAACTAAAAGCCAGCCACATACATTTAAACATAATGCTGGTACATAAATTCAGGTGTTACATTTTAATCAGTTTCCTCAAATTGATTTATATCTAAGACTCATAGGCGTCAAATGCTTTAGTAGACTGTCTGGTGACCAAAGAAAGAAACTCATGTTACACAGGGGTATTTTCTCTGTGGGAAAAAGTAGACCTAGGGGAGGGGTCATGGGTCCCAGATCAAAGGAACTGACTCAGGAATCTCTTTGCAAGGCGGAAGCCCAATAAATTTAAATACAAATAGAGCTTGAAATCTCTGAATTTTTACCATGTTTAATTTTTTATATGTTTAGATATTAGTAATATCAATAATAATACTCAGTTGTTTGGGATAATAACTCCATTTTCATCATTCATTACTGTGAAATGGCTTAGCATTTGTGCTTGGAAAGAGCGTTGTAATTTCTTTTAAACTTAAAATTTTCAGTCATTTGTATGTTAAATAATAGAAATGACCAAATGGGTTTAGAATAAGACTGAGATATATCTTGTACTGTTATATGGTAACTTTGAAGTTGTGACACTGTTACTGCCATGGAAATTTATGTTCTGTCATAGCTGTTATGATCTAACATATTAGGATGAGAAAAAGCTGTGTGTTTCTAGCATCTCTCCAGGAGGAAGAAGGTAACATATATTCTCTTATTACAAGAAGTCATATTTCTTTTCCCTGAAATAAAATTTTCATTTTGTCTAGAACCCTTTCTTTTTCTCCAATTGTAATTGTATATAATGTCTGGCATGTAAGAGGCCTTCCAATACATTTTGTTGTTGTTGTTGGTACTGTATTTTAGAATTACTGTTCTATGGTGAATAGTCAGAAATACTTGCATGTGCTCTGAGATCAGTTCAGCTTTTCACAGGCAAGCAGAGAACTGAGGTAAATTATTCAAATTTTGATCCAATGAACTGGATGATTGGAGTTTTAACCAGTTACTTCAACTCACTTCTTCATTTTAGTTAGGGAGTCTAAATTTTCTGTTTCAAAGGCACAGTTTTACCTTCTTGGAATGTTGCCATCTTGAGTGATTTTAAACCTCGAGTTCCCATTTCACATCCATTTGCCATTTCAATCTGAGAAACTTAGACTTTAATACTGTTTCCACAGTTACAAGCTTCAAGTTAATCATGGCCCTGGGAATTGAGCTCTCTAGTGTGTACACAACCCCCTTGGCTTGCAGTTCTCAGCATAGACTGTTGGCTCCAAATCATGCCCATGGGAATCAAGGGCTGTGCCTGCTTGCTCACCCTGCCTGACAAACACTGCTGGTGAGCCAGAAGTCGGTGGCTCCTCATCAGTGTTTGCAGTAACAGAGGAACCCATCTCTGGGCTTTCCAGAGGAAGGGGAGTGAACAGTCTCCAATACAAGGTCCAATATCTATTGGCAGCTTCCACAGCTTTGCAGAGCTGAAAGTAAGCTGTTAGATAAAAGGAAGTCTCTGTTTCTCAGAGCTACCAGATGGATTTAGTTTTTCTAATCTTTTGGATTTTCCATAAAGCATGTTTTCATAAAACATGAAGTGTGCTTAAAAGTATTAGGTTTTTCTCATTACTGCATTTCCATATCCTACTCATCCTTCAGTTTTACTTTCTGCATCAAAGTGTGTGTATTCAGTCACTCTCGTGTCCAACTCTTTGTGATCCCCTGGACTGTAGCCTGCCAGGCTTCTCTGTCCATAGGATTCTCCAGGCAAGAATACTGTAGTGGGTTGCCATTTCCTCCTCCAGGGGATCTTTCTCACCCAGGGATCAAACCCGCATCTCTTGTGTCTCCTGCATTGGCAGGCGGATTCTTTACTACTGTGCCACCTAGGAAACCACTGCATCAAAGTGTATTTTTGTATAAAGGAAACATTTTTAAAACCATAGGAAAGCACAGAGAATAACATAACAAACAACTGTGAATCATTAAATGGCTTTTGTTTGATTTTGTGTGTCTGTTACTGATGGCATTAATGTAGCTTTCCTACATACTCCCAGCAAAATTCTCCTTTTCCCCTCCCCAGAAGCAAACTGTACCTTATAGTTGGGGTTTTGGATAGAGTTTTTCAATAGTTCTTCCCTTTTCTGGATTTCTGGTTTTTGCCAGGAGTCTTCCAGCTACCTAACATGACCAAGCCCTATGGCCCCTGTCCCTATGCAAGTGTTAAAAGACTCGAAGGTGCAAAAGCAGTATAAACTTCAGCTGGGTGTACATTTTGATTGGAAACCAGTATACTTCTTCTGACCTCCCCCACTCCCTTTGATTTCTGTGTATGTGTGTGTGTGCGTGCTCAGTTGTGTCTGACTATTTGCAACCCCGTAGACTATAACCTGATGCGAAGAGCTGACTCATTTGAAAAGACCCTGATGCTGGGAGGGATTGAGGGCAGAAAGAGACGGGGAAGACAGAGGATGAGATGGCTGGATGGCATCACCAACTCAATGGACCTGGGTTTGGGTGAACTCCGGGAGTTAATGATGGACAGGGAGGCCTGGCGTGCTGCAGTTCATGGGGTCGCAAAGAGTCGGACACGACTGAGCAACTGAACTGAACTGAACTGAGACTATAACCCACCAGGCTCCTCTGTCCATGGAATTCTCTAGGCAAAAATACTAGAATGGGTTGCCATTTCCACTTCCAAGGATCTTACTGACCCAGAGATCAAATCCACGTTTTCTGCATCTCCTGCACTGGGCAGGCACATTCTTTACCGCTGCGCCACCTGTAGCAATGAGTATTTGGTCCAGTTTCCAATCACTTATTTTGTACCAACTTTATGTATAGAGAAGTTACTATTTCCTAACAAAGCTATAAACTATTGAAGCAGTATTAATTCTTCTTCCACAGCAAACTGGGAGAAGGTCCTCTAAGAGTTCTTACACTCCAGTAGATTACACTTAAAGCCAATCGCTTAATCACAAAAGTGTGTACATAGACCTGCACCTCATTTTATAGAACAGATGGTATTGCAGTCATCTAACAGTTACTGTTAATCTTCTATGGTCAAATTAGGGAATTAAGCGTTATAAAATAAGAAATGCCTATGAGCTTTGTTTCCCCACCTTGCAAAGCATCCATTTCAAGTGATTATGATGCATTTTTGAAAATACATAGTTAACTGATTTTGAATGTAATAACAGCACCCATGGCTTAAATTAAGGATGTAGTATTAATTGCACACCTTGGTTTATATTTTAGGAATTCTTAAATACTTAGTTGTCTTTTTCCAAAGCTATTTGAAAATTAAGAGTGTGTGCCCAAGCAATTGAAAAAGAATTATTTACCTTAGACTGAATTATCAGTTCCATTGATTTCTTTACCAGAGTTTGAAAACGCATCATTGCAGCTCATTCTTTTGCCTTGCACTGGCAGCAAATTGCTCTATAGAGAAACTGCCAAGTCTGGTGTTATGGAACTTACACAGAATCTTCCTCTCTGTGACTGTGTGTGAACACAAATTAAAGATGTCCTCTGGCTTGGATTACTGAAATGTACTTGGCTGCACGTTCCATTTTATCATCTGGACTTAAAGCAAAATAAATCAGTACACGTTTCAGTGAAATTCTTTATGAATTGATCATTCATATGAATTCTTGATTATAACTAGACAAATCACATTATTATACAATGTACCATCTTCTTAACTAACACCATTTAAAATTTCATGTAAAACGTCCCTATAATTTTATCTCCATTATAAATAAAATAAAGCACCACGGCTGTGAATTTCTCAGAGTCACAGGAATTTCTGTGGTCAGTCATCCATCAGGAACTGAATGTTGAAAATCAAATATTTACTATATTTGAATTTTTTTATTTTCCAGACACTGCAAATGGATGTAAACAGGCTGAACATAACCTTGCTTCGGATATTTCGCCAAGGAGTGGCTGCAGCTTTAGGACTCTTACCCCAGCAAGTGCACATCAATCGCCTCATTGTAAGATACCTACATTTCGCATTTCCGGAGTATAAGCTTTGATCTTTATTGCAGGGCTCAAGAATAATGAACAACAATAAAGAACACCCATGCTGTCGTTTTATGGCCCATGAGCCAAATCTGGCATAACACCTGTTTTTGTCAAAGACGTTTTATTGTAACAAACCGTAGCCATTTGTTTACATATTGTCTAAGGCTTCTCTCATGCTACAATGGCAGAGTTGAGTAGTTGTAACAGATCGTCTGTCTAAATTGAAAGTTAAAATATCTGTTATCTGGTCCATTACAGAAAATGTTTGTCAACTTTCTCATAGTTCAAGGCTAGCTACCCTGGTAGGTAAAAATAGAAAGGCCCCGAATACCTGTCTCACCAATCTGACACTCCTCCCAAAATATTCTCCCTAAGAGAGAAATGTTTTGTATCAGGCAAGACTCTGTCTCCAGACAGCATCTATTAAAATCCCTTTAGGTATAAGAGGATAAAGGATAGTGAACACGAAGGCAGAGGATTTTGAATAAAGAGTGAAGAAGAACCATCCTGAAGGACAGCAGTCCAAGGAGAATGCAAGAATAGTCTTGAAAAGTCAAGAGAAAACTTGGATGGGTAATTGAAGTGGGACGAAGTAAGCCCAAGGGATCTTTTCTATTAGGCCCACTTTAGACCTATCAATCAGCCATATCCTTTCTTTTCCTCCTCTCCTCAATATTTAGGGACTTTGATATCATCCAACTACATGTTCCCATCTGTACTTGAAAGTGGGTGTGAGCAAAAGAAAGGCAGATTAAAATATTATGATTTTCTCTTTGTAAAAAGCATATTATCAAAGCTTCCTGTGAAAAGGGACTTTGGAATAATATTTTACAGTTTTAAAGTTGTTCTTAATTTCTGCTGCCTTAGAAACTCAAGCAAAGACTTCTCGTTCTCCTTGCCCTAAATTCTTAGGCTCCTGCTCGGGCCCAGTTTCATACTGCATCAATACCTGCATTTCCACATATGGAGAAGAATTTGCTTTTAATTTTGGTTTAGAATTATTATTTCTTTTCCTTTTTCCTGTGTGGCAGATGAATTACATTCATCCCCATAATAACTTTTATTCTGTGAGTCAGCTAATCTCTGGGGCTAAATGAGATTTTTTTAAAAAAACAAAGTTTTTGACAATAGAAGAAGAAATATAGCATTTCTCATTACCTTGAAAGAAGTTATTTATATCCAGAGTGTACCTAACTCAAGTGAGAAGTGAGGTATTATAGATGTCTTAGATCTAGATTTTAAATGTATATGTACTTAGATATCTTAGATATACTTTTCTGTGTGTAGATTTAAAGAGTATAATGGCTCTTTGAAAGGGTAAAAGAGGGGTTTGCCACACCTAGAGAGGGATATGCATATCTTCAGAGAATGTTAGCAGCATTTATGCATGTCTGTTTCTAAGAGTAGTTTTTGTAATAGTTTGAGTTATGACGACACCTGAGGAAGCACAGTATAGTGATTGAGAGCAAGTGCTGTGGAGACAGACCCAGAATTCTATTTCATTTCCAGTTTGGCCTTGCCCCAGCTCTATGACCTAAGGCAGGTTACTTAGTTTCTTTCATTTATAACATGAAATGACTATAATACCTCTGTCCTGGAGGTAACAGGTTTAAGGCACAGGGAAGCATGACAAGTACAAAACAAGGGTCTCTCCCTACTATCGTCGCTATTAGATCATAAACTATTTGAATTATTATCAACATCCTTCACATCAGCATTATGTGATATCCAGTTGTTGTCTGTTGTTTGCTGCAAACACAGAAACATTTTTCCCTGGATTGCTAGCTGTCCTCCATTTTATACCTGAGTGAATGTCTGATAAATTGCATTCAAAGAAAATATTCCTTTAAAAAAAAAGAAAGTTTTCTAGCAGGATAAAATTCTGTGTATTGAAAAGAAAAGCTAACCACATTTTCTTTATAAGTGTTTTGCGTAAGTTGTGAAAGAGAATCTGTCGATGGCAGCATCATTTTGTGTCATGTTTGTTTCTTATGGGTGTGTGGCACATCAGCCATTTATGGTAAGAAGTCCTCTCACCCTGTCCCAGCAAATGAGGTCAGACTAATAGGAAAGTAACATGATATCATTGCATAACACTTGCATTTCTACCGAACAATAGATCTTAAGAGTGTGACATATTTAAGGTGAAAAACAGGATCAGGGAAGTAGGTTCAAAGACAGCATTGCCTTCCTTAGTTAGTCCAGTCTTCACATTAATGCAAGTTATAAGATGGGGTGATGATGTCTTATAATTGTACTGTTAAATCAGATTTTGCTTAGTTCATTCGATTTTAAAATACTTCTTTAAGCACAATTTCTCAGGAAACATCTGAACAATATATCTCAAAAATTATAGTATCGAATAGAAAATAAACCAGCATCTAATGAAATATAAAATTAGAAAACTAGACATGTTAACTAATTGAAAGAAGGCCATTTGAAGATGTGGGACTTTGGGCTGCTAATTTTAAGTGTACAAAAGAATACTTAATAAAAGTGATCTCCAAGATGCCATTTAGGAATCTAAGGTTCTGGTTTTCTTTAATATTTCTAGAGGAAAAGCAAAAAATATTTCCCAGACTTGCTTCACATGTCTACTAACATATACAAATAATCTGCTTTTCCTAGGAAAAGAAGAACAGTGTTGAACTATTTGTGTCTCCCATAAATCGGAAAGCAGGGTTTTCTGATGCTCTGCCATCTGAAGAAGTGCTGCGTTCCCTCAATATCAATGTTTTGCATCAGAGTTTATCCCAGTTTGGAATTACAGACGTCTCCCCTGAGGTAGGTTGTTGTGTGGAATATTTCATTTAAAATTTTGCACAGTTAGTGTGACACAACCCAATTCTAGGAGACTTTGAGATGAAAGCTGTTTATTGTGTGTGAACTGATAATATAAAAATCTCCCTTAGGGTCAAAATTCTCTGATTTCACTCTGTGTATTTTTATTCCTTAAGGAAGTTCATTTTCATATCAAAGTTTCACTTTTTGACAATTTCTTCTCCAATCTTTATGGCCTTATAATTTATTTTGACTTATTCAACAAAATGTCCAGAAGAAAAGTCATTTAGTTATATTTGTCAATTGATTGCTTATTACTGAGCTGTTCCAAAAAACACCCTGATATCTTTCCTCCTCAACAGTTTTGCTTCTCATTGTTTTTGTTGTCAAAATGGTCACTTTTTCCCACTATGAAGTGAAAGTCACTCCTTTGTGTCTGACTCTTTGCGACCCCTTGGAATTCTAAATGAAATAAAGTAGTTTCCTTTCGGCTGTGCTGGGTCTTTGTACTGCACGTGGGCTTTCCCTAGTTGCAATGCCTGGACATGTCACTGCGGTGACTCCCCTGTTGCAGAGCACGGGCTCTAGGGTGCATGGGCCCCAGTAGTTGTGGCTTGTGGGCTCTAGAGTACAAGCTCAGTAGTTGCAGTGCACAGGCTTAGTTGCCCCACAGTATATGGAATCTTCTCAGACCTGGGATCAAACCTTCGCCCCTTGCCTTGGCAGTCAGATTCTTGACTACTGAGCTACCAGGGAACTCCACGTGTGTGTGAAGGTGAAGTGAAAGTCGTTCAGTCGTGTCCATCTCTTTGCAACCCCATGGACTGTATAGTCCATGGAATTCTCTCAGCTGGAATACTGGAGTGGGTAGCCTTTCCCTTCTCCAGGGGATTGACCCATCCCAGGGACTGAACCCAGGTCTCCCGCATTGCAGGCAGATTCTTTACCAGCTGAGTCACAAGGGAAGCCCAGGAATACTGGAGTGGGTGGCCTATCCCTTCTCCAGTGGATCTTCCCGGCCCAGGAATCAAACCAGGGTCTCCTGCATTGCAGGCGGATTTTTTACCAACTATCAGGGAAGCCTACCATGGGATTAATATGAAATGTGGTTTTTTAATTGGAGAGAAATCCAGTCTTTAAAACTACGAATATTTCCTTTACAGTGTTTTCTAAATTTGGCACTTTTCAGATTTCCCCGACCACCTCCACCATTTTCATTCCTAAATAAACCCAGTCTCATTTTTACTTCACCTTGCTGTGTCCCACTCTTAACAAATTTGCTAGAATAAACATCATCCCAAATAAACATAATTAAATTCACAGAATCGTAGAATTAGACATTGAGAGAACACATATGGGCATTTCAAAGATACAGAGAGTAAGGCCCATAGAAAGCAAGTGATTTCATCAAGGTGACAAAACAAGTGAAGTATTAAGCAGTATTTAGCATCTAGATATCTTATTCCTAGTCTATTTCCCTTTGCAGTGAAGCGCACCACCTCTCATTATAGCAAATGTCAAGTGTGGTATAAAAAGCTTTGTTACAAGATTGAGTTTGAATCCCAAAGCCAGCATTTAAAATGTGTGTGTGACCTTGGGTGATTTAGTCTCTGTGAAATTCAGTCTGTCTTTACCTAGCGTCAGCCTCTCTGAGACTCAGATTCTTCATATACTACATGAGTATGGAGAAAGAAAAAAGGAAGAAAGAAAGGAGGGAGGAGGAAGAAAGGAAAAGGAAATGAAAAAAGAAAAGAAAAAAATTGGGTACAGTCCTCATCTCATAAACTTGAAATAAGAATAAAATTTTAAACGTAAGAAAATACATGGAAGTCATCACAGAGTAGACACTGAACAAATATAATTTGAATGCAGAATGAAAATGTATTTCATCACTGAACCATGACTGTAACAACAACCTCCAGCTGGCCTCCCTGCATTTAGTGTTGTTTTCTTCCCTGCTCTCTCCACCACCAAGCCCAACACATACACACACACACACACACACACACACACACGCACGTACATGCATACAAGCATGCACACTCACACACACACACGTGCACATACATACACAGTGTTTTCTTTCTTGCCACCAGAGTAATTATTCTAAAAGCAAATTCGCCCATGTCTAAACCCTGCAAGATCAAGTCTGAATTTCTGACTGTGATATGTGGTTCTTTGTGTATAGAGCTTTATTATTGTTGAATAACACTCTCTTTGGTTTACACTTCAGCAAATCCAAACTTAATGGGCACCAGGACACCGCACACCATTTCTTCTCTCCGTGGGCTTGTGTGTATGTTGATACATCTACACATCTTTCGTGTTTCAAGATCAGCCCACTGTACAGTGAAGCCTTCCCCTGTGCCTCCACAGGCATGGCTACCGGCTTTGTGTTCTCATTGAGTTTAGTACAAAGACGTATCCCCTGTTGGCCTTCAGGGCCATCTCTACACTGTTGCTCCTTGAGAGCATGTGCCATTTCATCTTCTGTGTACACAGAAGGGCCTTCATTCAGGGCCTGGCATACAGTGGGCATAAAAATAGCCAAGAACTGGGCTAGGTGGTGTCCAAAGTCAGAAAAATAAATGCATAAGCAAACAAAGACACAAATAAAATATGATTTTTGCTTTCGGTGAGTTCTATTCATAACAGGGTGACAAGAGTCAAGCAAGGAGAACACAGGGCTACGAAAACATAACTGTACTGTGCTGTGGGGGTTTTGAGAAAAAGAGGACACTTCGTACTTCAGAGAGACCAGGAGAAGGAATCAACGTGAGCTCAGACACCCAGACCCCTCCCTAGCCCTCGAACATGACCCTGAAGAGGCTCCCTTTTATACATCAAACCAAACTCCATGCCCATAGTCCAGGCCCCTCACAGACTGACTTGTACACATTTTGCTCTGAACAACTCATCTCTAAAATTTAAATAAGACCATTAGATTAATTTATACTGCTACCATCTTGGGTTGGGAAGATCCCCTAGAGTACGACTTGGCATCCTGCTCCAATGTTCTTGCCTGGAGAATCCCATGGACAGACGAGCCTGGCGGGCTACAGTCCATGGGATCGCAGAGTCAGACACGACTGAGCGTGCGCGCACACACACACACACACACACACACACACACACACCCATAAGCTTTCAGTGAATAATTGTTTCTTTCTGAAGGCTTCAGGAATATGGCAGCTTAGTGAGTCATCTAGATTTGCGAACCAAGGGAAGCTCATCATACCAAAAAGTAGTTAAAATCATATATTTGAGGGGCAACACACCTCAGCCTGGTGAAGGCAAGCAGTCTAGCCTGAATGCCTGTCACAGAACTGTTAGCTGTCAGTAGACCACAAGCCTATACTGCATTTGAATAATGAAAGTGTATTTGATGATCAAAATATGATATTGTCTGAAAGAACTGTGGGAGTCTAACAGAAGGTCCGTCTAGTCAAGGCTATGGTTTTTCCAGTAGTCATGTATAGATGTGAGAGTTGGACTGTGAAGAAACCTGAGCACCAAAGAACTGATGATTTTGAACTGTGGTGTTGGAGAAGACTCTTGAGAGTCCCTTGGACTACAAGGCAATCCAACCAGTCCATTCTGAAGGAGATTTCTTTGGAAGAAATGATGCTAAAGCTGAAGCTCCAGTACTTTGGCCACCTCATGCGAAGAGCTGACTCATTGGAAAAGACTGTGATGCTGGGAGGGATTGGGGTCAGGAGAAGAAGGGGACGACAGAGGATGAGATGGCTGGATGGCATCACTGACTCGATGGACGTGAGTCTGAGTGAACTCCGGGAGTTGGTGATGGACAGGGAGGCCTGGCATGCCGCGATTCATGGGGTCGCAAAGAGTCGGACACGACTGAGCGACTGAACTGAACTGAACTGAACAATCTAGGAAATCTAGCATATGGGAATTTTTATATTACAGGAGACTAGGATGTGTTTTAATTGGATGTAAGGAACATTCCATCAAGGACTGGTGGACTGTTGCAGACTTTTCTTCTGGCACTTCTAGAATGGGCCCAGTGATACCCTCTGACCAGAAGCTCTAACTGCAACGAGGAGAGAGCCATCTTCATCGCTTACAGGCCCTTGCTGGGAGCTTCAGACGCAAGCAGTCCCAGAGGCTCTGCAAGAGCATTTGTTGATAGTTCTTTAAGCGGATAGGTATTCTGCGAATTTCCCCACCGCTTTATTCATTGTTGTGGTTCATGTGTAATAAACAGCTTGAGCCTCAACCCATTCTTTCACATTTCTAATCCCCAAATTATAGCCCTGTTATGGTAACATGGTTATTATCAGAACAAAAAAAAAGGAATACTGGTATTTGGGGTTTTCATCCTTTACCTTGATTACAGAACATGATGAATGCTGTCTTGAAGCATCCGTTTCTACACTTGTATTAGTTACTTCCAGGGAAGGGTGTGTGTTTTTTTGTTGTTGCCATTTATTTATTTGTTTGATTTTTATTTAAATCAGAAATGACCCTTGGGAAACATAGACAAATACCAAACAGAATTCTTTTTGCTTATTCATCTGTGTTTATTTCGAATTTAAGTATCTTGAGCAACAAAGACATTTTTTCTTTTATATATTTTCATGTGATACTTAGAACAGTGTAGGACCTCAATTATTGTTTAAAGATGCTCAGAAAGATTGAAAATTAGACTTCCTCTTGCCTAATAAGTTAAATCGCAGGGAAATAAAATTAAATTCATTATTTTAGTTTCTATTTTTAAATGTGTTTATAAAATAAATTGTCTATTGAAGCAGTACATTCTGCATTGATAGTGAAAACAATGATTTAAGATTTTGTTGTTGTTCAATTGCAAATTACCCTAGTTTCACAGGTCTTATATTTCAAAGGAGGATGTTATCTTCTTTAAATAAAAGCTCAAGGTAAAGACTGATACCTTCTTGGAATGTTCACAAAGAGAAAAAAATCATACCAAATAAATATAAAACCTAATTCATGAGTTTGGTGATTGTTCCCTTGGACATTAGCCAGTTGTCTAAACGGTTATATAGTCCTAGCCATACAGTGACAAGAAGGAATACAATCAGTGTTAACATGGGTCAGATCATGCATACCAAATTGTTTACCTTGTGCATGATATGGTGGAAGTTTGGCATTTATGTAACAAAATCATATTGTTATATGATCAGTTCAGTTTAGTCGCTCAGTCATGTCTGACTCTTTGTGACCCCATGGACTGCAGCACACCAGGCTTCTCTGTCCATCACCAACTCCCAGAGCTTGCTCAAACTCATGTCCATCAAGTTGGTGATACCATCCAACCATTTCATCCTCTGTCATACCCTTCTCCTGCCTTCAATCTTTCCCAGTTTCAGGGTCTTTTCTAATGAGTCAGTTCTTCACATCAGATGACCAAAATATTCAGCTTCAGCTTCAGCATCAGTCCTTCCAATGAATATTCAGGACTGATTTCCTTTAGGATTGACCAGTTGGATCTCCTTGCAGTCCAAGGGACTCTCAAGAGTCTTCTCCAACACCACAGTTCAAAAGCACCAGTTCTTCAGTGCTCAGCTTTCTTTATGGTCCAACTCTCACATCCATACATTACTACTGGAAAAACCATAGCTTTGACTAGATGGACCTTTGTTGGCAAAGTAATGTCTCTGCTTTTTAATATGCTGTCTAGGTTGGTCATAGCTTTTCTTCCAAGGAGCAAGCATCTTTTAATTTCACGGCTGCAATCACCATCCACAGTGATTTTGGAGCCCAAGAAAATAAAGTCTGTCACTGTTTCCATTGTTTCCCATCTGTTTGCCAGGAAGTAATGAAGTGTTATATGCTACATCTCATTAATCTGCCTAAGTCAATTAATTAACCAGCTAATTTGTAACATTTCCATTTTATTCTTACTCTCTGTGCTTCACCTTTCTAAAAAGATATAACTCTTAAAGTCTCTGTATTGTCTCTCTTAGCAATGGAGATATTTCCCAGTATTAGGGGTCAGAATTGTTTTTTTTTTTAAAAAAAGGAAATTATAATGCATCAAATTATTAAACAGGATGTAAAGAAGTCATTGCTGTCAGTATAGGAAACCACCCACCTTTTAAATAATCAAACAAAGCAAAACCCAGCAGCTTCTTCCACTGCCACAGAGTTAAAGGGAAAGTGATATGGTTGTGAAATAAGATGTAAAGATAATACAGTACATTGGTGTGACCTGGCCGTGGAGCCTCTGAATCATTGAACCCTCAGTCCCCTGTCAAAATGTAAAAGGCATCACGGTAACCTTATACAAAGGTTAGACTGGAGATTTCATAAATTACAATCTTATGATTTGTGGATCTTAACTACAAACTTTTTCATTTACTACCCTGCCCTTATCAAGGTTTTTCGATCTCTGTACAAATATAGTAGTGCTCAGTAGGACCAGCATGACTCAAAGGAAATATGTTTACCAAGAAAGTGCAGTGACTAAGTTCTAGGAGTTCAAAACATGTGTCTTTCTAACTAGGGGTAGGGGGATGGGAGGTGGGAAGTTCATTCCTCCATCATTACTGCTTTGGTTAAAAGAGAAATCATAATTGATTTGTCTTAAACAGAAAAGAACATGTTGATGTTCCAGGAGGTGTTGAACTATAGCAGGAAAAAAATGAACCAAATCAGGTTAGGAACACAAAATCTCTTTCCACCCACCTAACCACTCCTTTTTAATCCAAATTTTATACAAACTAAAAGCTCGAATCCTCACACTTAAATTTGACAAGTTTATGCTGCCTACTTGAAGGCTTAAGTGCTTTGCTTTTATACCAAGCAATAGATGCTATTTAGTTGCCTGCAAAAAAAAAAAAAGCTCATTTCCATATTTATACTTGATTTCTACAAGAGTTTACTTTTCTGTTAGTTTCTAGCTATGTTTTCAAAGACATTGGAATCAAATATGGTCTGGCTAAGACAAGTTGTCACTTGAACCCAAGATTTCCTTTTTAGGAGGACATATGAGTTTCTACTTATTTAACAAGTAAGCATTTTCAGATTCTCCATCAACTTACCACTCATGTATTTTAAAAACATGTATTAATCATTTCTTGCATCTATAAATTTGCCTCTGTCTTAAACAAGGCAAAGTATTACAGTGAATTTAAGTTTATTTTACAAGCAGAAAAAAAGGGAAATTAAGCTACTTCAAGCAATAGAAGTCTTCCTCACATAGTTATAACCACAATTGAACTCAAAGATCCTTTCTGTTCTGTTTTGTTCAACTTGCCACCAAGACTCACTTGAGTTTCAAGACAGAAGTTTTTCATAAAATATTTTTCAAAAGGCAAATATTTCTTTTGTCTAATTTACAAACTTGGAATGCATTTTTCAAGTCTTGAAAAATAAATAACAATGATTTCAAAATTCAGACACCTACAAGAACAGGTTTTGCTGAAGACTTTTTTTTTTTCTGAGACAATTACTATTTCTTTCTCAGGATTCTATAGGTTGACTAGGATCAGCTGGGTGGTTCTTCTTTTCCACATAGTATAGGCTGAAGTCATTGCAGTGGTTACATTAAGTTGGGAATTCATCTGCCTCTGGAATGCTCAAGATGACCTCTCATTCTCCAGAGCCACTATCTTGGTGGTTTTTCATCATTCACTATCTTATTGTTCAGGGCTTTCTTAATCACTGGAGACAGCTCAACTAAAGGGAAGAAAAATCAGGCTTCAACAAAATGTAATTTTGGATGAGTGGGAGCCTTCAACTTGATTTAGCTTTATATGTTTTTCCTATTTGTGGACCATTTGGTTTCCAGCTAAATTTTCTTTAACCTATATCTGTAAATTTCACTGAATTATAAAACACATAAAATTATAATTTATATAAATTATAAAACTCCATTGCATTATAAGATGTGATATTAGTAGATGCATTTTTAAAAGAATAGGTAAAATTAAATTCCTCATTGACATTTTATTCATGCTATTTCTCTACCCTTTCAGCCCTCAAATAGTAAGCTAAGTTAATAAACAAACAAATAAATAAAACTATTTTCCTTTTATTACCTACCAAATAATTTTAGATATTTTGATGCTCTCCGTTGATTTCAGTAAAATATAAAGTCCTAACAATTTATATGGTTAAAGTGGTACATTCATCAGATTTTGACAAAATAGACTGGATTTTTAAAAAAGATTTCATAAAAAAAGGAAGGAAATGATCTCGACATTGTTGCTCTGTTTATGAATGCATCATGAGACTGCACCTGTTTCACTTTTGTTTAAAAGTTGAGAGCAGTATTACAGCACATAAATCAGGGTGTTGGTGTTGTGGGAGGAGTCTGAAAACAGTAAGGAAAGCTTCAGAAACAATTTCCTCAACACAGAAAAGAGCAGAACTCTCTCACCTACGAACCAGGTAGTTTCTGAGAGAGAGCTCGAGGGGCATCAACAAAGGCTGGGGCCCAGTATGCCATGTCGGGCATGCTTGCTCCTATACAGGAGATAAAGTAGTCTTAATGCATGAGAACAGCAATCCGATGTCTCAGATCAGTTTGAGAAGCAGCTCTGGCAGCGGGGGATGTAGGTGTGTTCTACTACACTGGATGGAATCAAGCTAAAAATATGTTTAGTGTCTGATAAGAACGCCAGTCTCCTCAAGCTCTCATTTAACGCCAGACTTTCTGTTTTGCTTTCAAAGAAAAACGTTTTACAAGGGCAGCATGAAGCGGACAAAATCTGGAGCAAAGAAGGATTTTATGCTGTTGTCATTTTTCTCAGCATCTTTGTTATTATAGTAACGTGTTTGATGGTAAGTTTGTTTCTTTATATATTTTATCTTTTACTGAGCCCACCATTTGATATTACTGGATACACTGCCATTAAAAAGAATGTTGGAAAGATTGGGAACAGAAGCAAGGCTCTGATCCTGCTAGGTTGCGAATATTTCACATCTAACAGCAGAGGGAAAGCTAAGGGAAAACCTATGGAATTATGGATTCTGACCTGCAGAATAAGGCTATAATTGCACTGAGGCTTTTAGTAACTTGATCAACCCTGAGAATGAAGCTTCAGAAACTGATTTACCGAGGTCACTGAAACCCTCAAAGTCATTTAAACCTCATGGGTGCACTTTGGGCTTACTTTATTTCTTCTTTTATATCATCTTTATGCAAGTTGGGAAAAATTTTAAAAGAAATATGTCTTAGGGGTAAATTTACTTTTTAATGAGTAAAAATAAGGTTTTCTTATTTTTAATGGGCCTTGAAAGCACTCTATGAAATTCCAGGCATGAAAATGAGATGATTATAGGCTAAAAGCCTAAACAATCCACAATCAACTAATTCTTAGGTGAAAGAATAATGTAAAAGTGTAAAAGCATACACTGCAAATAGCTCTGTAAATGACAAGTTATAGATATGAAGCCTTTAAGAGTATATTTCAAAATGTTTAAAACAGAACTCCAAATAAACTTAAACACACTAAAATAGGCAGTGCTTCTTGGTGTTGAATGAATTAACAGTTACCTTTCTGACAATGACAAAATATTGTTATTTTGAAAATTCTGTGATATAGCTTAAAATATTTGAAGTTTATAAATGGGTTTTAATATCTTTTTTCCTGTGTGCTATGTTCTTCTTAATTTTGCACATTTCTAAAAGCATTCCCTCCTTAGTTTTTAAATGCCCCCTGCAAAAGACATCACTCCAATTATGCTTGCAGCAGTCAACAGTGTTGCTGAGTGTCTTAATGGGTCTTGTTTATTTGTGCTCCTTGTCCTGGGAAGGGGTTTATATTAGAAATATTAGGGCTCAATTTGGAAAGATAGAGGCTGAGTGGGTCTAAACTTGAAGGATAAAAAACAATTAAGGCCTTAAATAGGCTAAAGATTGGCATATTTCCAAGAATCTAAGCTTTAGAAAGTAGCAAGTTTCTAGTCACCCTAGAGTTCCCATCATCATGAATTCAGAAGCATCTCCTATGGGTCAGGAAGTCAGAAAGAAGATTTCTAAAAATTGTGACATGATCAACAAAAGAATAATTTAAGAGTAAGAACACAGATTTTTATAGCTAAATAGTGGAGGTTATGGGTTAAAAAAATTTAATGAAATTTGGAGGTTTTATGGAAATTTTGACAGACACCTCTGGACATTTTTTAGGTAGTATAGGATATGGTTTCTTGTTATGGTTAATTGTGTTTTAAAATATGTGGGGTTTTTTTTTTTGTGATAGAGGAAATCTCAAGTGTTGTCCTCTATCTTATAAGTCACAATTACAGTATTTTTCTGCTGGGAACATTGGAAGGAAAAGGAAAATAAAAAGGGATACAGAGAGATTCAAGTGGGGATTGTATCATGTCTGACTCTTTGTGACCCCATGGACTGTAGCACTGATAGATCAGTTGGTAAAGAATCCACCTGCAATGTAGGAGACCCCAGTTCAATTCCTGGGTCAGGAAGAAGCCCTGGAGAAGGAATAAGCTACCCACTCCAGTATTCTGGGCTTCCCTTATGTCTCAGCTGGTAAAGAATCTGCCTGCAATGCAGGAGACCTGGGTTCGATTCCTGGGTTGGGAAGATCCCCTCGAGAAGGGAAAGCCTACCCACTCCAGTATTCTGGCCTGGAGAATTCTGTGGACTGTATAGTCCTTGGGATAACAAAGAGTTGGACACCACTGAGTGACTCACTTCACTTCACTTCACTTCAGACTGTCGCCCCTTAGGTTCCTCTGTCCATGGGATTTTTAAGGCAAGAATACTGGAGTGGGTTGCCATTTCCTTCTCCAGGATCTTCCCTACCCAGGGATAGAACCTGCATCTCCTGCACTGGCAGGCGATTCTTTACCACTGTGCCATCTGGGAAGCTGCCTTTTTCCGGAAGTAAACACTTAAGATCCAGAAGAGCAAAGTCAAGGGTGAAAGGAAGAAAGTGGGAAAGCAGATTCCTGAGCAGCTCATGAGCACGAGAGGGCTGAGGGAGTCAGAGCAGAGGTTGCTATGAACTTGTTAGATATGCTTCAAATTCTGTATCTCTAGCTCAGGGTGGATCCCCATGTATCCAACATGATTGGATAAATTCCCACCCTACATATTGGTCTCCAGTAGCAATAGAACCTGTAGTCACCACACATTAAACTCCCTGGGGCCAGGGAAAAACTGACCCTTCTTTTCCCAATAGCTGCAAAGCATCCATGTAAAATTCAAAACTCTAAGTCTGCTCCAACGTTTCTGGAAGAAACCGAGAATGAAATGTTTCAAAAGTGTGTAGGCAATTGCTCCCTTCAGGGCTGGTAGGTAGATTCATCAATTCATTCAATCCAGGAATTCCTGCAGTGGGTTCACTGTGAGACTGTTGGACCTTTGGGCAAAGGAAGGAACAAGATAAGGTCCCTGTGCTCATGGTGCCTATTCTCCAGAAGACGACAGAGACAATAATTAAGTTACTGTTTTAAAAAAATTAAATAGTGTTCATGTTCTATGATTCCTAGTATATGACATTCTGGCAGAGGCAAAACGATAGAAACAGTAAAAAAGATCAGTGGTTGTCAGAAGTTGTGGGGGAGAGATGAGTAGTTAAGACTTTTAGGGCAGTGAAACTTTTCTGTGTGATTTTACAGTGATGCATACATGACATTATGGATTTGTCAAAACCCGTGGAACGTACAGCATCAAGAGTGAGTGAGCCCTATTCTACGTTCTAGACTTCAGTTAATGATAAAATATCAATGTTGAGTTAATTAGTAACAAGTATGCCGCACGAATGCAAGATGTTAGTAATAAGGGAAGTTGTTGAGGGAGGTGGGGAAGGGGGCAATATGAGAGCTCTGCTCTCTGCTCAATTTCTAATAAACCTAACACTGCTCCTAAAAAATAAAGTTTGCTTATTTTGTAAAGAATCAAAAGCATTAAGTGCGATGAAGAGCTCATGGTGAGATAATACTGAGTGAGTGGAGCAGAGCAATCAAAGACAACTGAGATATCTGAAAAAGTAGGGACAGGGCCTCCCTGGCAAAGGATGTGACAAGTGGAGCATGGAATGGAGCAGCTGAAGCTGAGGCAGGAGTCCTCTCTGGCTTCCAGGAGAAGGGCAGAAGCTGTTTCAGACAGAGCTTTGATGTGATCTGATTTGTGGATATAAAAGATCAGAGTCTCTGCTAGTGGAGAGCGGTTGGGGATGGAACTTGGGGTGAAGTGTTGGAGTAGGTATTGTATTAGCCTGATGAGAAATATGATGGTGGCCCTGAGTTAAGAGGTGGGGGTAGAGATGGAGAGGAGTGAAGGATTGGGATTTATTTGTAGGTGGAATTGAAAAGACTTGCTGTGTACTGATTCTCTGGGAGGAAGAAAGAGAGAAACGAAGGATGACTCCCAGGTTATTTGACTGACAATCTGGATGGTTGTGTTTCCATTTCCTGGGAGAGGAATCCATTCAAGATGGGGAGTAGTGAGACAGAAGAAGCACTTTTGATTTGTATTCCAATAGATTTTGAATAAATGAAAGAAAGTAGTAGAATGATATGTTTCCAATAGGATCTTCCATTTTAATGTGAAAGGGTCACTTTAAAAAATAGCAGGGGAATCAGCAGTATAGAAGGGAATTAATATTGATAGAAAAATAACTACTACCTGTTACACAGTAATAAAATGAAGTTAAGTTTATGTGATACAACTTAACCACTGACAAGTTTACATGGAAGACTGGTCAAATGCGATTCTCTAAAATGAGCTTATCTTTGTACATGTTCAAGTGTTTTTGATAATGATCGTGATTTAAAGTAAGTTTTTCCCTTGGATCTCTCTGTAATAGTTACACTATCACTCTTGTAACTTTCAAACAAATATATTCTGGTTTCTGTTTCCCATAATTTTGTTGATTCCATGGCAAAGGAAAAGATATAACTCAGAAATTTCCCTCTGGCATTAATGATATTTATGAAAGATCAAATGCCATTATTTGTGTCCAAGCCTTCCTCATATCATAGAAATGATAAGCATGTGGTTTTATTATGAAATTATATAGGTAAATTGCTGTCACGGAGGATTACATGCTCTGTAACAATAACATAAGGCTTGGCAAAATTTTTGAAATATGGCATATTGTTTACTTTCCTTAAAATTAAAAAAAAAATGTATGTTGCCAGGCATAAAATTAGACACACATGACATTTTCAAATGTGTGACTTATTTAGCACCTCTCAAATGTGAACGCAGAGTGGGTGGCGCAGCAAATAGACAAATACAATTTTCCAGGGAAAAATGTGTGGGCAACTTCCAATCCATTCAGTCTGTTTTAGGTGGAGGAATATATTACTGAGAAGAATTAGTTCTTAAACTGGAATAAATAATAGAAAGAATGCAGTTTATCACTTCATTACATCTCCAGTGCACTTAGAAGTTTATTAACAAGTGCAGAAGTATTTATGGAGTTAGGTAGAGCTGTCTACAGATCAGATTGCTACTGGAAAGCAATTTTATTTTCTTGGTTTTTGGCTGTGCTGGACCGTCCTTGCTGCACGAAGGCTTCCTCTAGCTGTGGCGAGCTGGGGCTGCTCTTCATTTCGGTGCACTGGCTTCTCACTGCAAAGGCTTCTGTTGTTGCAGAGCATAGGTTCTAGATGCTCGGGCTTCCGCAGTTGCAGCGCGTATGCTCAGTAGTTGTGGCACACAGACTTAGCTGCTCTGCAGCACGTGGGATCTTCCCGGACCGGAGACTGGACCCATGTCCCCTGCATTGGCAGATGGATTCCTGTCCACTGCACCACCTGGGAAGACCTGGAAAGCTATTTTAGAAAACACATAAAAAGTAGATGTTTGGGTCACTAAAATCTCTGCCTTGTTAGCCCCATAGAAGAGCCATCAATATGTCATTGAAAATGTTTGTCTAGTCATGGTCTTGGTAGTGGACAAAGGAAGCTCTCTATTGGACTACCTAATATAGCCTGAACATCACAAAGAAAATACATGTCAAAGGTGAACATATATAGCCACACTTTTCTAATGTTATATGTAATTCCTAGTGGTTCAGGAAATGGGGCTAGATTCCGAGCTGGAATGCTTTGGTTACAGAACCACTTTCCAAAGTAGACATATCTCTCAAACTAATTTTCTGGTTTTTTCTGTATTAATAAAAACCGTTCAGCTCAAAATACAACCCTCTCAATAATAACAAAAATAATATAACAACTATAATAACTAGTTTCTTCCAGGCAGTACTAACTGTACTTACTGCCTGGTACTACACAATATATTTTTAACACACTTCATTGACATACAAAAAGCTGTACATGTTTAATGTAAATAATTTGATGAGTCTGGAGATAAGTATACACCCATGAAACCATCACCATAATCTATGTCATAAATATGTCTATCAGCTCCAGTAGTTTCTCTTTTCCTCTTTATTTATTATTATTTTGTATTGTGATAAGCACACTTAACATAGTATCTGTCCTCTTAGCAAATTTTTAAGTATACAAAAATTTATTAATTATAGACTTTATATATAAACACAATGTATTTTAGTTTCCTAATTTTACTGACAAGGAAACCAAGATTCAGAGAAGATAAGTGGCTTGACCAAGAACAAGCAGTATGTGGGTATATGTGTGTGGGTGTCTGAGAGGAGAGGTTGGAATTCAAATCCAAGTCTATCTGGATTAAAAGTCTGGGTTCTTTCCTGTGATTTTATATGTAAAGGGATCACACTGTAGTTTCTTCCAATCCTGTCACTCTGTCTTGTGAACATCTATTTCTGGCCACAAAGGAGTCTAGAAAGCAATGACAATGTCTGTGTTAATTAGAGACATTCAACTCAGGCAGACGTAATAAGTGCGTACTATCATACCTGCTGTCGACACGGCTCTCTTTTTACACCTAGTGTCTGGTACTGGACATGATTTTTACACGTCTGTCTCTTCTGGAAGCCTGTGAATTCCCAGAAGCGAGGACTGTGTGCTATCGTTGCCCCCACAGTGTTGTTTCTGCAATGTAGTAACAATTGATTCCCATTTTATTTAACTGAAAGAAATGAATAAACTGTTTCAGAACTAACTATAAACTACTGCAAAGGAGAAATGCTAGTACTGTTAAGTTGGTGGCATGCTCTTTAGATCTGAATATATTTTAATCCAAACAGATGTTTTGTGTGTTAGTCACCTATGTGTTTTTTTGTTGAAATATATTTGACGTCTAACATTGCATAAGTTTAAGCTGTACAACTGAATAAGATTTTTAAAATGAAAATTATAAGCTGCAAAATAACTTTATAGGATTATTTTAAGCTTCTTCTCATTGGTTTCTCTGGTTCTCTTCCTCCTGTTATTTTTTTTCCCCTGTAATAGTTTTGATTTTTATAGATTCTTCATTCAATATTCCATTCTCTTTCTTTTTTCAAATGATCAAATGAGTGTGTTGATAATCCCAAGATTTAAACAGCAAGTTCTTAAAGGGAAAGTTATATTGACTTGCCATTCCAACGGCAAGCTTTTAGGTGGAGTTTGAAAACAACGTGCATTCATATAGAGAAACATGCATATGGTATATTCCAGATCTCAATCTGCACAGAGAAAAATTTCTGACAACACTTTTTCAGAGGCTTTGGGAAAGAGATGGGGAGGAAGATCTTTGGGGATTTAGAAGACACTGTAGCGGAGCATGATTATAGGCATACGCCAGGAAGCCTGGATTCTAAACTTCATTTCTAACTTGCCATAAGTCACTCAACCACTCTGGCTTTAAATGTGAAGTGACTTACTATACCAGGTGATTTTTAGGGTCCCTTATACCAGTTTCTTGACAGCAGCACTGCTGACATGTTGGCCTGGATAATTCTATCGGGAATGGGGATTGTCCTGTCCACTGTAGGGTACTTAGCATTCTCTCCAGCCTCTGCCCACTGGAGGCCAGTGTCACCCTGCACACACCCTAGTGCACGCTGTACGTGTGTGCATGCTAAGTCGCTTCAGTTGTGTCTGACTTTTTGCAACCCCCTTGACTGCAGCCCGGCTGGCTCCTCTGTCCATGGGATTCTCCAGGCAAGAGTACTGGAATGGGTTTCCATGCCCTCCTCCAGGGGATCTTTCTGACCCAGGATCAAATCCATGTCTCATGTCTCCTGCATTGGCAAGCAGGTTCTTTATTTACCACTAGCACCATCTGGGAAGGCCCAGTACCATGACCCAAAGAGGTTTCCAGATGTGGCCAAGTCTCCCAGGAGGACAAGATTCCTGCTGGTTGGGAAACACTTCTGTAGAGCTTAATTCCATGACAACTGCTCTATAGGCCAGGTACCAACCTCTCCAATTCTTTTCACATTTTGTCAGACAGACCAGCTCTCTCCGTTGAATATTTAAACTGTCTTAGGAGTATTGTATATTTTCCAGGTTCTGCTTCCCCTAATTAAAGATGTAGAAATCAGTTTTTACACATGCTACATAGATATAGATTTAAAAAGTGACCTCTAACCAGAGATGAAGTAAAGAGATGATTGTAAAATATGTGGCAAGGTTCACCACCAAGAACTCATGAATGGTATAGAAGGACTTTGAACCAGAGTAATTTTCCACTAACACCTGTCGTGGAAGTAGGGAGAAGGCTGTCATCTTCTTGGCTTTCTCATTTCCATTTTTAAAATATTTATTTATTCATTTGCCTGTGCTGAGTCTTTGTTGCAGCAAGTGGGATCTTTACTTGTGGCATATGAGATTCAGTTCCCTGACCAGGGATTGAACCTGGGCCCCCAGCATTGGGAGCTCAGAGTCTTAGCCACTGGCCCACCAGGGAAGTCCCTCTCATTTCCGTTTTTGAAATATCCGTCTCCAAAACTCTAATGTAAACAGGCAAGTGAATGTTTTGATTTATGTATTATAAGTGAAGTGAAGTTGCTCAGTCGTGTCCGACTCTTTGCGAGCCCTGTGGATGGAGAAGCCATAGGATTTTCCAGGCAAGAGTACTGGAGTAGGTTGCCATTTCCTTCTCCATTATGTATTATAGTTGACTGTGAAAAAGCTTAGAATATACAATATATGCATTATCCTTGATTAAATAGATTTTTGTAAATATATGTCTGTTTCTTTTCTCATTCAGGAGAACAACTTACTATTAAAAAATAAAAAGCTGTCTCCACTTAAATTCTAATTTCCTCATCTTTTAGTAATTATGTATTTCTCTTAATGCATACATGTCATCTGATTGATATTGTTCTACTGGGGGTTTTGTTTGTGCAGAATGTTGACAAAGTGCTTTTTGAAGGTTATAGAAACTGAAAAGAAGCAGCAAGTCGAAAAACATCTCCCCATCCTTAGGCATTATATTCAGTATTTTCTATCTTACAGAAAGTAATTACATGCCACTTAATATTGGACATCTTTTTTCCTCATGCAATAATATTTGTCACAGGAATATTTAGAACCCATTGTTTCAAAAATTCAAGATTTAGCTTTACGGTTTCATAGTCAACTTTTATACCACCAGTATAAAAGTTACCACGTTATACAAAAGTGAACTGACATAAAAGGCAAGAAGGACTCTCCTTAATTTCCTGGCAGCTTGATTTATAATACGCATTTCTAGTTATAGCTCATTTGTGCATAGTCCTTTTCCTTAAAAGAACTTTCTATTTTAATATTTTTATTTATTTAATTATTTGGCTGTACAGGGTCTTCATTGCAGGATGTGGGATCTTTAGTAGCAGCTTGTGAACTCTTAGGTGCAGCATGTGGGATCTAGTTCCCTGACTAAGGATCGAACCCAGGTTCCTGGCATTGTGAGAGTGGAGTCTTGGTGACTGGACCACCAGGGAAGTCCCGGAGAGAACTTTCAGTGCACAAAGATGTACTCTTAGATTTGGTGATGTTCAAACCCATTGCTAGAATCACATGGGCAGCAGATGTGATTTCAAAGTCGATCTTTAAGAACGATGGTGTGGCAAAGAGCATGCACACAAGGAGTGGGAAGTGATCAGTCCTTGGAAGCAGAGGGGCCTTGAGTTTGGCTCGCCCACAACTAATTGCTGACTTTGGAGCAGCCACATTGGTTAGCTAAACTTCAATTTCTTTCATGTATAATTAGGTCAGAAGGATCTCTTTTTTTTAATATATAAAACCTGTATGTATGTTATTGAACACACTGATAATGTTGCATTTAAGAGCTGAACGTTGTGAACATGTAAGTTAAGCTAAGTGAAGTCACTCAGTTGTGTCTGACTCTTTGCGATCCCATGGACTGTAGCCCACCAGGCTCCTCCGTCCATGGGATTCTCCAGGCAAGAATACTGGAGTGGGTTGCCATTTCCTTCTCCAGAGGATCTTCCTGACCCAGGGATCAAACCGAGGTCTCCCGCATTAGAGGCAGACACTAAAGCTCTATGGGATGCTAGTATAATCCTCATTTTATTAGTGAGTGATGACCCTCAGGTTGGGAGGGGTCAAGAAACGAATGTGCCCAACGACCCACAGCTGCAAGATACAAAAGAGAGAGAAACATCAGGAACAGAGTTTAAGTAAGTCTTCCAAATTAATGTTGTGACTTGGGAGTAGAATGTTTGAATCCTAATTTCTCAGCTTCTGCTATCATAGAGGTCTTCTCTAGATGTGAATCTCTACCATAATTTTGTGCAGTAAGGCTGGGATGGTGGTGACCTTTTCTTCCTTTTGTCCCAAGCACACAGGTGGGTGGGACAGCTGAGGTTCCAGACTCCTTAGAGGAGCCTGTAGCCAGAGAAAGAAGGAGGTCATTCTTTGCTAATCTCCTAAAGTCCTAACCTCCATTCCCTCTGTATCCCTAACTAAAAATATATTCATTCATTTTTTTTAAATTTCGTTGCCCTCCTCCAACTTATTTCTTGTTATTACAATCTGAGATGTTGGAACTACATAAATTTATTTTTCACTCTACATTTAAATAATTCCAGGGCTCCCTTTCATATTACAATTTCTATTTCTTCAGTTCTTCATTTGGAGTCATCTCTCTCATGACTCTGAGTAAAGTTTTTTCAGGAAGGGTAGACAGGTAATCAGAGAAGGCAATGGCACCCCACTCCAGTACTCTTGCCTGGAAAATCCTATGGACGGAGGAGCCTGGTAGGCTGCAGTCCATGGGGTCACTAAGAGTAGGATACGACTGAGCAACTTCACTTTCACTTTTCACTTTCATGCATTGGAGAAGGAAATGGCAACCCACTCCAGTGTTCTTGCCTGGAGAATCCCAGGGACAGGAGAGCCTGGTGGGCTGCCGTCTATGGGGTTGCACAGAGTCAGACACGACTGAAGTGACTTAGCAGCAGCAACAGACATGTAATACGGAGAAGGCAATGGCAACCCACTCCAGTACTCTTGCCTGGAAAATTCCATGGGTGGAGGAGCCTGGTAGGCTGCAGTCCATGGGGTCGCTAAGAGTTGGACAGGACTGAGCAATTTCACTTTCACTTTTCACTTTCATGCACTGGAGAAGGAAATGGCAACCCACTCCAATGTTCTTGCCTGGAGAATCCCAGGGATGGGGGAGCCTGGTGGGCTGCCGTCTATGGGGTCACACAGAGTCGGACACGACTGAAGCAACTTAGCAGCAGCAGCAGACAGGTAATATATCTTATGAAACCTTGCATATTTGAGAAATTGTTCCTGCTGGCTTTATTCACATGAGTAACAGTTTATCTAGGTATGGGATTCATATATCCTCTCTAATATGCATTTTTTCTCAAAATCATAAAAATTGCTCCATTTTCTTCTCACATTAATCAACATACTTTAAAAAAAACTAAGAATTTTTTTCATTCCATATCCCTAAATTCCATAGAAACAGGATACAGTCTATTTTGTTCACAATGGAATACTTTGTACTTCACGAAAGGCATGGAAAAATAGTTTTGGATATTTGCTTCTCCCTTTTATTCTGGTTTCATTTACCCTAACTCTTCTCTGAAGTCCATATCCCATCTTTTCTCTTGTTTTCATCTTCGTTTCTCCTTAGCTGTAGGTTCCATGCAGACTCTCAGCTTTGTCATATCTACCACTGACTGTATTTTCTGCATTGTCAGTTCTGTTCTTTATTGCTTAAAAGAAGATTTATGCCCTGCTGCTGAGTTTTCAGTTCTTTGAATTCTTTTCTTCTTAATTTCAGTCTAATACCTTCTCGTCTTAGATTGTTTTGTTTTTGTTTCATCCTGATTCTTTTTTTTATAATTGAAGTAGAGGAGTTATCATCAAGAAAGGAGAAAAAACTATGAAACCATTATACTGTACATCTTAAACTTTAAATGTATACAATGTTATATGTCAACTATATCTTAGTAAAACTGAAAAAACTATATTAATACGTATAAAATATAAAGTTAATATTTTTAAAAGGGGGGAAAGGGGCTTATAAAAAGGAAAGCCTGAGGACAGGAAGGACAAACCTTGCTCACTTCACAATTTGGTCCACTGGCGTGTCCCAGCAAAGTCAATCCCATTCTTTTAAAAGTTTTAAAACTTTCTGAATTGAGTTAGCCATTCCAGAAAGAACTCTGAGAATGAAGGAACATAACACTTTGGCTTTTTTCCAACACATATTAAAAATTTTAAGGAGCAAGAAGTAAAACAGAAAATTCTGATTGTCCAAATTATCCTTTAACATGTGCCCTAAAATTTAATTTTTTCAAGTATTTATTAGATACTCAATATGTGACTAATGCAGATATTTACCTACATTAAGAACTTGTGGCTTATAGCACTGCTATGCTTTAATTAATACTTTATGAGACTTTCTTCTTACACATTGTAGTGGTTGCAGATCTCTCTATAAATGTCATAAGTCTGTATATCATGGCTATTCTTTCTATAAGTTTTCCATGTCAGTCATTTTAATTTAGAGTTTACATGTGATCAAACTGACATTGGATATGTTTATAAAATTAGCCATATTTGTTTTCGAGTTCTATTTGAAAAGCAGACTCATGGACATATATGTTTAATATGTTTGTACTCCTTGTGAGTGCATGTTTTCTCAGTCACTTGAGTCGTGTCTAACACTTTGCAACCCTGTGGACTGTAGTCCTCCAGGTCCCACTGTCCATAAGGTTCTCCAGGGAAGAATACTGGCATGGGCTGCCATTTCTTCCTCCAGGGGATCTTTCTGACCTAGGGATTGAACTCAAGTCTTCTGCATTGCAGGTGGATTTTTAAACACTGAGCCACCGGAGAAGCCCTTTATACTCCATAACTGGAAACAAACTGTATCTTTTTGAAGAAAATCTTCAGTAGTATAAAACTGAGAAATCATCCTAGGAAGCTTTGCTCACTTACTTTAGTTTGTCTTCTAAGTTGGGATGGAGATCATATTCTGTTGTTAAAAAACTGATGGAAATTCTTTGTATCTCCTTCCATAGATTCTTTACAGATTAAAAGAAAAATTTCAGCTTTCCCTGAGACAAGATAAAGAGAAAAATCAGGAGATCCACCTATCACCCATTGTGTTACAGCCTTTGCATTCTGAGGACAAGACAGCCAACAGCATGGTCCAGCCTGAACAGGCTCCAAAGGTACTGAGTGTGGTTGTGGACCCTCAAGGCCGATACACTCCTGAGATCAAAGCTACCACCTCTGTCTGCCCTTCTCCTTTCAAAATGAAGCCCATAGGACTTCAGGAGAGGTAAGAACTTTTTCTAGATTCCCCTAACAGGTTGCTTTTATTGTTGTTGTTTGAGTATTCCTAACTGAGAAGGATAGAACTAGAGATGATTGGCATACCGGGTAGAATCGTTCACCACCAAATGAACACTAGGAGGAAGTGGTTTTTCTTGTCCCCTAAAAGAGTCTAGCTGTGTTATCAATAATCTTTTAGTCACATCTGATTTTGATAAGACTTGGGTCTGGTGTAGACCCAAGTCGAGTCTTCTTCAACTACAGGACAGCTTCTATAATCATTTATTGAGTGCTTTTAAAGGCCACTGTTCACACGTAACACTATCATGTTTAATTGTCATCAAAACTCTGGTAGATGGAAGGTATGGGAATAAGAATATTTATTAGATATAATAGAGTATTTCCCACCAAAGACCACATTCTTATAGGAAGGTAGAAAGAGTCTATACTACAAATAAATTTTTATACAGTTTTATCTCTGCTTCCCTAGAGCCAAACAAACAGTAAATATCTCAAGCTTCATGACATTATTTTTGTTGTTTACCTGCCTTTGTGATATACTTGTACTGGTACGTTCCCATTGAAAGGAAATTTAAATAGGAAAACTAGAATATGCAAAATATGTAAATGAGGGGCTAATTCTTTGCTTCCTCAAAATATTAAGTAAAGCTTTCCCATGGTATGTCTTAAAATAAGAAGCTTTGTGCTTACGTTTGAAATATGATTGCTATTATACCCAACACTGCACATTAGGGTGGTGGGGAACTGAGAGCTTCTCAAGGTTCATTCTCCCAGGTTCGTCCTCCGCTTGTTTCCCTGGGTCTCTATTTTCTATCACTGTCCTGGTTGTTGCCTTAGGTTTTTAGATCATGTATGTAAATTTTGATTGTATTTTTTATCATATGCACACACATATACCCCATATTTCAGAAAATATAGTTTGGGGCTTTAAGAACTGCAAAAGACCAAGTGGGTAATTCAAATTTCTTTGAAAGTATTATCAAAGAACAATAAATGAAGTGAAAAGAAAGGAGTTTGTTGCAGTGATCGCCAGAGTTCTATTAAAGAGTACTTTGACTCCATCATGGAAGGGAAATGGAGAACAATCAAGTCATTCTTCCTACCTCCACCCCCAGAAGACTTGGTTTCCTTATGAATCTACTTGGGTCTACATGGACCATTCTCTTACTTAGATGCCACCAAATTGCTGTCTGGGCTGCAGTCTTAAAGGGCAGACAAGATGAACTTTCTCCCTAAGGCCAACCAGAAGAATGACTCCAGACCCAGCTCTGCCATTTCTGGATTGAGTGATTTCAGATGAATCATTTTACCTACCTGGGTCTTGCTTTCTTCTTCTGCAATATGAGGGAGCTAAACTTGACTTCTTCACTTCCTTCAAGCTTTTCTATGCTTGTTACCTAAATTAGTTTCATGCCTTTATGTTTGCTTCAAAGAGAAACCTTGAAGAAGTTGTCTGAGCAGCAGTGGTATAGCAAGCTCAGGGTGGAAGAAAAGATCTGGTCAGATGAAAGTGATAAGGGGGTCACAAAGATGATTTAAAGTTGATAATAAAACTGACTGAAAATCAGATTAATTTTTATTAGCATCATGCACCACCAGTTCTGAGCAAGGTCAGCAGTTTAGTCCTCTGGGGAGAATCTATTTCCAGTATCCTGCCCTTTGTAGGCTACTGCTGGGCATGTTTGAATTTCAAGGGGCGGAAGGTTAAGTATCCATTAATTCATTTGAATGAAGTGAATGTTTAAGAAAGGATTGCACAGGGATGGTGTCTTGCTCCTCTTTGTGGTCTGCATTGGGAACTCTGGATACTAAGTGTGTGATCAGTGTTAAGTGGATTGCCTGCCTCCTGGTCTACAAACTTTCCTGCATCCCCACCCATTGCCTTCCACTTCCTGCCTTGAGCAGGAAAAAACTCTTCTCTCCACAAGGGCTGCAGCTCCTCCCTCCCCACCCTGATCACTTTATCAAATTTCTTCGTCTATGTTCAACTGCAACATTTTTGCTGATGCAATACCCTTAGCATGAAAATGGTTCCCTTTTGTATCAAAGAAACTCCCTTCATCCAGTCCCTCCTCTGATTTTTATCTCTTCTTCCTTTCTCAGATGTGTCTTAAATAGGCAGTTTATTTGGTGCCTCTATGATCTGTAAGCCTCCATCCTCACTGTTTCTCTCACATCTTTTTGCCAAGTATGTCAGTGGTCTAACCACCAAAGTCAAAGCGCATGTTTTGTTTCTCTTTACATCCAACATTAACGCCCACTTCCTGTTTGAAACTCTCTTCCTCTGGCTTCCAAGACATTAGTTTTCCAGTTCTTGAGTGGCTACTTTTAGGCACTGATGAACTTTCTCCCCATAACTTCAGAGTTTCGTCAGAGAGGTAGATTGAGCTGAAGCTACTTCTTTAGGAATCAACCATGTAAAAGGCAGTAAGAGAAGAAGAGGAAAATGGTCTTGGATTACCTGTGTGTGGTTGGACTACCCAGAAAAGAGACAAGTGGTCCTGGGGTGAGGAGTGGAGGTAAGGAATAGGCAAGGAATATGGGGAAGGCAATTCAAGCATCACTTTCTCTTGAAAGTCATTACCTCCTTCTGCTTCTTCCTCTCACCCACCTTCCAACCTGGATTCAGTTCCCTCTCCCCCATGCCCCTCTATCCTAGTGCCATAATCTTAAGTGCATATAGTATTTATAAACTTCTTAGGTAAATGTTTTCATTTAATCATCTGTCTTACCCCATAAACTCTAGGCTCCTTTAGGGCACATAGTGATTTATTTGTCTCTTCCATATAGAACATAATTCCTAAAAAGCAAGAGCTCCTGTCAATAAATGCTGTAATGAATGTATGAATGTTATACTGAATAATTCTCAGGTTAACAGCCAGTTCTTGTAGGGAAACACCTTATTTATTCCATCGTCTCTATTCTCATCCTGTTTTTCTACCATACTTCCCTTGCCAAGATGTCATAGTGATGAGGGTTTTAAGAGTGGTGAAAGATGAGAGATATACAGTGTTCCATATAGTAGAAACTTTCCTGAGAATTTTAAGCCTTAACACATAATTTATGTTTATATGTTCTAATGGTGCCTTTAAAATAGCCTTGTGTTTTATAGCCTTCCATCTCCTGATCCCAAAGTGAAATAATAATCCTCTGTTTATTGCATGAAAGTCTGGCTTCATTAAAATCACTATGAGATCATAAAAGCTGCATTATGAGTCATTTGTCCCCAAAAATCTTTTGGGTCATACCATATAAATCTCTCATCCCTGAGGGGGAGAATCTATTCCTCTGACATAATTGATAATAGAATATAATTTTAAATTAAAAATAAAGGAAAATATAGAGACTAATTGAATATGCTTGACTGAGTACAAAGGGTATACCCTGAAAATTATGCAGATCAAAGAATTATAAGGGGAGGGACAGAGCAGTCCCCTTGTTTTCCTCTATTTCCAACTAGTCACCAGGTCATATTGATTCTTACTACTTGGATTTCCTCATTTTCAATTCCTCTCTTTGTAGCCATCACCCTGGACCTAGCTCTCATTACTTTATATTTGCATTATTCTGTCCTATGATTATAAAAATGGCATTAAGACTAATGGGATTATATATTTCACATATATGACTTTATTTCATCATTTTTGTCTGATCTAATTCTCTTCCCTCCCTCAGTTCATACTATACACTCTTCAGATTTATCTTGCTATAACAATACTTGCATTATGTTACATTGCTGTGTATGAATCCTCAATAGCTCTCTTTTGCCTGCAGGATAAGGCACAGACCACCTTGATGAGCCTTAGAGGTCCTGTACTATCTGGCTCTGAATGTTCTATTTACCACAATGCCCCCAAATCAACCCTGTAGTCTGTTCTCAGTGGGCCATGTCCCTGTCTGTGTGCACCTTTGTTCACCTGGTTCCTCCTCATCCTCCTTACAGCTATCTCTAGTCTCCAGGTCCCAACACAAAACTTACCTTCTACCTTTGGCCATGACCCCTACTAAAGCCCACAGTGTTTTTTAACACCTCTGCATTCTCAACATGTACCACACTTCTGGCAGTGATTTTTATTAAAGGATCATCTAGAAAAGGACTGAAATGGGGTTTTGATAGATTGTCCTGTCCCCTCACTAGCTTGCGAGAGTCATAACAACAGGTACAGGCTCAAGATATTTCTGTGTGTTTCACATTCCTGTGTATTCCATGGTTCCTGTAAGCACGGTATATTGTAAGCACTTGAAAACTATTATGGAGTTAATTAATTGGAGTGCAAGGAGATCCAACCACTCCATCCTAAAGGAGATCAGTCCTGGGTGTTCATTGGAAGGAATGATGCTAAAGCTGAAACTCCAGTACTTTGGCCACTTCATGCGAAGAGTTGACTCATTAGAAAAGACTCTGATGCTGGGAGGGATTGGGGGCAGGAGGAAAAGGGGACGACAGAGGATGAGATGGCTGGATGGCATCACCGACTTGATGGACATGAGTCTGAGTGAACTCCGGGAGTTGGTGATGGACAGGGAGGCCTGGTGTGCTGTGATTCATGGGGTCGCAAAGAGTCGGACATGACTGAGTGACTGAACTGAACTGAATGCTCCTTTACATATGAGGAGCTCAAATATTTATTTTAAAAATTCCATAAAAACAGATAGTCTATGATAAACTACTGAGCTGGGTCTCTGTGTTAATACTACTTGATATTTACTAAATAAGTGACTCAAAAGGTTAATTAAGTCCTTTTGGTACAGTTTTCCCTATCTACAAAATAGGTATGATGGTATCTGTTCCACCTTTTTTCAAAGGATACCATAAAATTAACAATCAATATAGGGACCCTCCCTGGTGGTCCAACAGTTAAACTGCTTCCACTGCAGGGAGCATGGGCTCAATACCTGGTTGGGGAACTAAGATCCCATGTGCAATGTAGTGCAGACAATTTATTTTTTAATTTTTAAAAAGTTTTTGAATAAAAATTTAAAAACCCAATCAATACAAAATGATATTATTCTTTTAAGAAGAAAAATTAAATCTAGTACTGTTTTCATTTTTCATTCTCTGATCTCATTCCATAAGCCTGTACTAAGTCAGTTATCGGAGAAGGCGATGGCACCCCACTCCAGCACCCTTGCCTGGAAAATCCCATGGACAGAGGAGCCTGGTAGGCTGCGGTCCATGGGGTCGCGAAGAGTCGGACACGACTGAGCGACTTCCCTTTCACTTTTCACTTTCATGCGTTGGAGAAGGAAATGGCAGCCCACTCCAGTGTTCTTGCCTGGAGAATCCCAGGGATGGGGGATCCTGGTGGGCCGCCGTCTATGGGGTCGCACAGAGTTGGACACTACTGAAGCGACTTAGCAGCAGTAGCAGCAGCAAGTCAGTTATATTTTTGAACTTAAGAATGTTGAAACTTAAAAAAAAAAAAAGAATGTTGAAACTTCTTTTAAACTGAATTGATACAGTTGAACCTGCTATTCAACATCATAAATATTTTTAACTGTTGCTTGACTTAGAGGTTTTCTAATCCTGTTTATAAATTTGGTTACTTAATACTATTTAATAATTAATATTAAATTGAATCAATTCTCATCTAACAAAGAAATTCATTTCCCACGTGAGTCCATGAATTTGAGAGCTACATTCAGGTGCTTGCTCCACCCCTTCTACGTGTATAACCTGCTTGTTCACCAGTAATGAGAACAGCACATGCTGTGCAAAGGTCTTGTGACAGTTGAGCCAGACAACCAACATCACAGGCCGGCTCAGCAAGAGGCCACGGTTAGCTCCTATTCCTTCTTCCTTTGTCCCATTCCTGTCCTCCTCAAATTCTTCTCTTGTCCCTCTCAAGGAAACTGTATTTTATAGCTGGTTTTTGCCAGCTTCCAAATGCCCAGTAAACAAGAGATCACACGCAGCTCTTAGAATGGTACACTTTCTTCTGTACGAAGACAGAGAACTTGTAAATAGAAGTTTCTGCAGATTTCTCCTTTAGGCTATTGTGTGACTAATGGAGCCAATTTTATGGGAAGGAAATCAACAGGTAGATTCACATTATTTCCTCATTTTTCTCATCTGGTTTTCTATTAGAAATAAAAAGCGAGCAAAGGCAATTAGAAAACTGTCCAGAAAGGAAGGATGGACTCATTATTACAAGGCAGTCTCACTCCTGACTTAAATTTGCCTCAGAAATGAGTGAATGGGCCAGTAGGCGTATGGCGTTAATGGAGGTTTTCTTCCTATCATAATCAAAGTCTCCCTAGACCCTCTAGGGTCGCTGATACCCAATGACATTCATTCTCTAACTTTTCTTACACTGTACCACAGCATGGTTTGTTCTGGTGTCCATAAATACTGTGCAAATGATGAAAAAGCACCCAGGTATGTGAGTTTAAAGGTTTTGTTAGGGGTTGCAACCTGGCTGAGCCTGGGAGATTTCTTTCAGAGCTGGAAAGATGTCTGCAGTGGAGGAAGCAATGGAAACGCAGGCATCAAGAGAATGCTGAGTATTCTACACCTAAACTCAAAGCCTTTGTTTACTGTCATTTCCTTGAAGCAAGGGAAATGTCTTGACATCTACCCCCTGCCCTCCCCTACAGAGAGACATTTCAGTGCTCAAAAATTTTAACTTAGGAATGCTGTGCAGTGTTTAGTTGCTCAGCCGACTCTTTGTGGCCAGTCCATAAGGACTGTAACTTGTAACCAGTTCATAAGGACAGTTTCCTCTGTCCATGGGGTTTCTCCAGGCCAAGAATACTGGAGTGGATTGCCATGCCCCCCTTCAGGGCTTCTTCCCAACCCAGGGATTGAACCCAGGTCTCCAGCATTGCAGGCAGATTCTTTACCAGCTGAATCACAAGGGAAGCCCAGGAATACTGGAGTGGGTGGCCTATCCCTTCTCCAGCAGATCTTCCCGACGCAGGAGTCAAACCTGGGTCTTCTGCATTGCCAGAGGATTTTTTTTACTAGCTGAGCTACCAGGGAAGCCCTTAATTTAGGAGACACATACTTGATTGTTCCTCGACTGATCTCCCTTTGGAGATATAAAGTAAAGGAAAAAGTGTAGAATGTATACAACTGAGCATCAGGGTACAAAGCATAAAAAATACTCTAGAAATTAAAATCTGTATTCACCACATGGACCCATGAGTGAAAGAGGGGTTGAACTCCCTCATTTTCTGTTTAGTGAAGCTGAGAGTCAGAATCTCCTTTCTTGGTCATTTCTTAGGTGTTAGATGAGGTTCCTTCCCAGGTGGCGCTAGTGGTAAAGAACCCGCTTACCCAGTGCAGGAGACAAAGGGACGTGAGTTCAATCCCTTGGTTGGGAAGATCCCCCGGAAGAGGGCATGGCAACTCACTCCAGTATTCTTGCCTGGAGAATCCCCATGGATGGAGGATCCTAGAAGGATCCTTTACGGTCCATAGGGTCGCAAAGAGTCAGACATGACTGAAATGACTTAGCTATGCCCTAAAAGCAGCCTGACAAGGATTCTTGTCCCAAGTGATTTAGAGAGAGCTTCTGGGAGAAGCCTAAAGGAAAGCAGGGGAAGCAAAGAGATGCTTTCCATTGACATCTGGCCTCAGCCTGACCACACAGGGAGAGCTGGAACATGAGATGTTCCACCTTGAGGGCATCTGTACCCCATGTCAGTCAGCCATTGACTTCAGGCCACCTGAGGATGGTGGAGGCATTACTCCTGGGTACTGCTGGACTAGGCCACTCCCATCAGCCCGGGGCGATTCTCCAGAGAAGAGGCAGCTGTGTGTCATCCTCGGTCAATACTCCCAGCAGCTGGGGAGAAGAAGGTGCAGGCACCAGTCTAGTAAAGGTGATCTGGGTGGGGAACCAAGAGCGTTACTCCACTCACCAAAGGTGATGACACCAGTTACAACAGAGCCAAGTTTATATTCCAGGTTTCCTTGATCGTTCCAGGCTGTTGTGCACATACCATAAAGCCTCCTTCAAATAAACACTATTTGTTCTAGTGGAATTTAGAACCCGGTACCATGGAACACAGTCTATCAGCCACAGTTCATGGCTCAGCCTGACAATATGCGGATAATAACATAACAAACAACCATTAGAGATCAATCCTACTGAACTCCAAGTAACATCAATGAAATTAACTCAGTGAGATGTAGTGACCCTTTATATGCACTTTCTCATTTAATCCTCACAAGGGACTTATTATCCCCTCCTTACAGTCAGGAAACAGAGTTTACATTATTGCCAAAATAGTGGAATAGTAAATTTCTGGGGATGAGAAAATGACAAACAGAATTCGAATCTGTGCAGTGTGGCTCCAGAGAATGATCTTCTAACTGATCCTATATTGTGCGTGTGTGTGTGTGGTGGTGGGGGAGGAGGGGTGGTGGAGAAGTTTAGGGGGTGTGGCACATTCCTATCTTTTATGCAAAATAAGTGAAAAATATATTATAAATCAGTATGTTTATGGAGTGTCATGCTGTTATTCCTCTTAACAAATTTCATGCTTGGCTTTGGGAACGCTTTTTGGCTTCTAAATCAAGTAGAATTCAGCTTTATTGTGTATGTATATATTGGCTGTGCCTTGGCAGTTTAAACATGGGACCTAATCCCTGGACCACCAGGGAATTCCTCTAGAATTCGGTTTTATGAGATTAAGTTTCAAAATACTCAAGGCAGATAACGATTTCATGGCCAGTCTAGAAACTCACTGTCTGCTGCAGGTTTTCCTTGCATCTGGTTGCTCCCACTCCAGAAGCCTGGTGGTAATCCAACATGAAGGACCACAGTGGTGGCAAATACGAATATCGTAAAGAAAGCAGTCTGAAAGGGAGACATGAGGCAGCAGCTCAGAAAACTCCAGTCAAAGACTGCTCTCAAGGGTTGTGGCAGGGAGGTCTCTATTGTTCAAACAGCCTGAATAATAAGTAAGTCCATGTCACCAGCCACTGTGCCTGCATGGGAAGAGAAATCGAATAATGAAAGGTAGCATGTTGACCACTCACCTACCACATGCTGCCTACCACCAGGCTAATGTATTGATTTTATCTCCTCCACTCTTCGCAGCATCCCGTGAGGCAGGTACTATTTTTATTCCTTCTTGCAGGTAAGCTAACAGAGAGAGATTGAATATCGTGCACAATGTCACAAAGAAATAAAGATGGAGTGGAAGGGTTAAATCTGAAGAGTCTGGCTCCAAAATCTGCACATATCCACTCTGTCCTTACATCCTCCTAGACGATGCAGATGATAACATTTTAAACTTCTCTTATTTTATAATCATATCCTTATAAAATGTTTTTATGAGGATGTCCATATCTGGGGAGGCTTTGGAAACATGCTGCAGCCCTTCATTAATGGGGAACATCAAGCAGGTTTTTTCTTTATCTGTAGGACAGGCACAATCACATTTTTCTAACAGTGGAATGAGGTTCTGAAGGGTTAGAACAAAGCTTTATATGGTTCTTTATTATTTTTTTTTTTAAAAAAACACTGCAATTGAAAGGATGGAGGTGAAAGTTTTTAAATCTGCCTTAAATTTTTTATGGAAAATGAGGCAAAAGTTAATAGTGGTAAATGAAAGAAATGACAGTGGCTACAACCCAGGAAGAGTAGAACAGAAATCAAGATATATTTTTTAAAGAATTAAGTGTAGCAGCATTCTGCCTAAAAAGGTAAAAATTGGCCATCACTTATTGCAAGCACAGACCTAGCTTCTCTCCAAGCAGACTGAAATGTTTGAGCCTGTGTGAATAAGTCCCAAGAGTACAGACGTGGAAGTAGCTAGCTCTACTGACAATCACTATAACAGCTCCTTTCCCCTCTCCACCTTCCTTTCTTCCCCACTCATGGCCCTTGGCAGAGTAACAGAGTAAGCCCCACTGGGTCCTCTTACTGCCATTTCATCCACCAGACCACCCTTCCCACAGGCTGCCTCATCCTGAGATTCAAGTAAAAAGGGCTTCTCAGAACACCATCCCACCCCATTCTTCAACATCTATGAACTTGAAACCTGATCCTGACACTGGCTTCCAGCTTTACTAGGTGATCTCTGTGTCCACTCACACTATGGGATACAAATTCCAGCAGGCTTCTGGGAAGTCTTAAAGCCATTCTGTAGGGTCTGACCTATTTTTAGGGAGAATCATGTGCTTCCCCCAAGCAGCATAATGATAGCATTTCAACAGAGTTCTTGTCCTGACCTTCAAGAAGAGGTTGTGTGGTATAATTGTTTGAGGTTCATATTGAGCAATTTCTCTTTCTGTGATTAAATTAGAGTTTCACTGTGGAGAGTTCTAAATGCACTGCTTTTAAACAAAAAATTTATTTTATATTGGCGTATAGTTGATTAACAATGTTGGCTAGCTTCAGGTGTACAGCAAAGTGATTCAGTGATACATATACATGTATCTATTCTTTTTAACCCTCTTTAGCACTTCCTTTATAATTCAATTGGTAAAGAATCTGCCTGCAATGCAGGAGACATGGGTCCCATCTTTGAGTCAGGAAGATCCCCTGGAGAAGGCAATGGCAACCCATTCCAGTATTCTTTCCTGGTGTATTCCATGGACAGAGTAGCCTGGCAGGCTGCAATCCATGGGGTCACAAGAGTCAGACATGACTAAGTGACTAAACCACCACCACTGCTTTTCAAATTGCTTTCCATTTAGGTGATTACAGAGTATTGAGCAGAGATCCCTGCCCTATACAGTAGGTATAGAGAACTCTCAATCTATCCCTTTCCCCTACCTCAACCTATCCCTTTCCCCTACCTTTCTCCCTTGGTAACTGTTAAGTTTGTTCTCTAAGTCTGTGAGTCTGCTTCTGATTTGTAAATAAGTTCATTTGTCTAATTTTTTTAGATTCCCCATACAAGAGATACCATGATATTTGTCTTTCTCTAAAGTCAGATTTCTAGTCTTTGTTAGCAGACCATGTTACAGATCTTGGTGTACAGGTTGACAGAATTAGGTAAAATAGCCCTTTTTGGAGAAGTGTTTTAATCAGGGCAGGCACAGACAATTCCCAGAGTATTTGGCTTCCTATTTTGAGAGAGTCCAGCTCTGAATCTCGGTTACTGTGTCAGGAGATTTTAGCTTGTAGGCAAAGTCGTTTGCTTTTGGAGTTACTTGAAATGTGTCATAAAGGTACAGCTCAGGGTCCTACTCTCTGCGTTTAAAGGACTGTATGAATATTTGTTTTCCTGTAAGGTGATGTTCTACCCTGTTCTCATCAGATTTTCCCAGCTCTTGATACATGACCTGTTTTAGAAACATACTGAAAAATCACAGATCACTCACAGGAGATGACTTTAGCAAAATTATTTTTCAGCCAATGGATTGGTTTGGTTTTTTACCTGTAAGTATATTACAGACATTAAAGTGTCATTTCCATTTAGCAATTCATCATGGTTTGTTGTTCAATCGCTCAGTCATATCCAGCTCTTTGCCACCCCATGGACGCAGCACGCCAGGCTTCCCTGTCCTGTACTATCTCCCAGAATTTGGTCAAACTAACGTCCATTGAGTTAGTGATGCCATCCAACCACTTTGTCCTCTGTCGTCCCCTTCTCCTCTTGCCTTCAATCTTTTCCAGTGTCAGGGTCTTTTCCAATGAGTTGGCTCTTTGCATCAGGTGGCCAAGGTATTGGAGCTTCATTCAGCTTCAGCATCAGTCCTTTCAATGAACATTCAAGGTTGATTTATTTAGGATTGACTGGTTTGATCTCCTTGTAATCCAAGGGACTCTCCAGAGTCTTCTCCAATGTCGTAGTTCAAAAGCATCAGTTCTTCGGTGCTCAGCCTTCTCTATGGTCCAGCTCTCACATCCATACATGATTACTGGATTATCTGGGTATAATTCAAACCGGGTGGCAGGGCTCTGTTTTCTGATAGGTTCTGAAGTCTGCCCAGTCCATCTGATTGTATTGATAGTACTATGGGGAAATAGTGCCCTCCAGTGGATAACTGTATGTTGAAGCAATTATTAGTCTCATCTAGGGAAAAGGAAGCTGGCTCTTGTTTTTGTTAAAAAAAAAAAATCCATAATGACTTTAACGTCCTCTCTGTCAGATGAAGCCTAATCTTTTTTGGCAGATACTTTAGAAAAAGGTCTCAGCTAGTGAGAAAGAGCTGTAACTTGAGAACAAATTAGTGTGAATGTTCTCAAATATGATATGCTTTCTAAAAATGCTTAGCTTCCAATCATTTTCATTTCTCATTAAATCCACAGGTAATTTTAAAGACAATGTGTCCGATGGAATTATTATTGCCTACTATGTCTTATATGAATTCTTATATTTAGGAGCCATTTCCCTCCCCTAAATCAGAGGTTTGAATACAAGCCTCAATATTTCTTCCCTTTTCCAGCCTTTTCACCCTGCCTGCCTCACTCCTCATTCCCCCCACCACTTTCTCCTCTGGATTCTGATTTCCCCACTTGGTGGTGGTGATAGCACAATGCCTGATACATACTACATGTTCCTTAAATATTTGTCAGTCTCAATACGGAAAGGGCTTTCCTGGTGGCTCAGCTGATAAAGAACCCACCTGCCAATACAGGAGACGCAAGAGACTCAGGTTCAGTCCTTGGGTCGGGAAGATCTCCTGGAGAAGGGAATGACTACCCACTCCAGTATTCTTGCCTGGAAAATTCCATGGACAGAGAAGCCTGGTGGACTACAGTCCACAGGGTCGCAGAGAGTCGGACACAACTGAGCACGCATGCACAATGTGGAAAAGGAAACAAGCTCTTAAAATTAGGTTTATTCTATGGAAAGAAATACTTCAAAAAAAAAAAAAAAAAACAGACGATCCCCATCATTCCTCCATTGCCTCCAGACAGAAGTCCTCTGTAATTTCTGGCCTCATGAACCACCACGAGGGGCTGAGAGACTCCTCTTGTCTGTCCTGGATCTCACACTGCATCACGGGGCACGAACAGACACATAAAAACCCTCATTCTCCTGCTCTGAGTATGGTTTCCCTACTCGTTAGTTTCACTCTTGTTACGCTTAATTTGCTGTTGAATTTTGGTCCCTAAGTTGGCATCTTGTTACTAGATATTCAAAATAACATTCTTCTCCTGATAGAATCTTTAGTCTACCCACAGATTCTAAAAGACAAATTGGAATTTTCAACCCACTTGAAGCAATAATGTGAGTAAAAACGATTAAGTGCTAAAGGACCTATGAGAGTGAATACATTAAAAGTGCAGCAAAGACTTGCTATATAGCCTGAAGGAATAGACCTCACACATGTATCCTTGGCCACATTAGTCTCTGACAGACACTCAACACTGCATCCTTTTTCCAGTCTGTCTTTTTCTCAATCATTCCCTTTCTCATTCCTCAGCACACCTTTAATAGATCTGTATCGTCCTCCTTAAGTTCCCTTCCTTCTTCCCTCACTCTATCCATAGAAAAAAATAAAGACCTCTGGGAATAAAATATCTTTAAACACACCACACACACACACACACACACACACACACAGAGGCACACATCGAGTCCCTCCTAAGAGCTCATTCATCTGTTTCCTTACTTCCTAGTTTCACACACATAGTAGGGGTTCTTTAAATATTGGTTACCTGATCCAATGTTAGCATTATTCATGTTTCAGCTATGAAATGTCCCTTTAGTTCTAGAAAGCCCCAGCACAGAGGAAGCTTCTCACTTGCCATTTCATTCTTGAGTGCTTACTTTCTCCAACCACTTATGGTGACCAATGAGCTTTTTCAATTCTTTTTTAAGCCTATCTGCTCCTGTTTAATGAAGAGTCTTGTAAAATTAAAGAGATTCTACCCCAAACCTGTTATTGTAGCACAAATATGCATCATAACCCTTGAACAAGAAACATCATGCGGTTGAATGAGTCCACATTTGTGAAGTAACAGGTTAGAAATCTATGAGAGCTCAGATCACAAGATTGAAAGTTTTTCCAGGAGAGGCAAGATTTCTTCATCTTTGAATATTCTGTAGAGCTTGGATGGGTGCTTATCCATCCAAAACTATCCTTATCCTTGTGTTTACTTTCTTATTACACATTTTAAAATGTTAACCTTCTTTTTTAAAAGTAATCATAGGCATTTTGCAGAAGGAAGATACTGTCAGCGAACTTCTTGTTCCAGGTGACCCTTATGATCTCAACCATGGTGGTAATGGTTGATTTGCCATCACTGTTTTGTAGAAGACAGTTTATTTCTTGAACCAGCCTTTAAAGTGTATTATCTTTAAAAGTGTTTTATTGCCCACTCCATCCTCATAATTCATGGAGGGTTAAATATATCATGGGCAGAAACTAATAGGAAAAAGCTCTTATTTTAGCCAAAATTTGTACAAGAGAAGGACTTAGGTACTGGAGCAATTTGCTGCTGCTGTCGCTGCTAAGTCGCTTCAGTTGTGTCCGACTCTGTGTGACCCCAGAGACGGCAACCCACCAGGCTCCCCCGTCCCTGAGATTCTCCAGGCAAGAACAGTGGAGTGGGTTGCCATTTCCTGCTCCAATGCATGAAACTGAAAAGTGAAAGGGAAGTCGCTCAGTCGTGTCCGACTCTTCGCGACCCCATGGACTGCAGCCTACAAGGCTCCTCCGTCCATGGGATTTTCCAGGCAAGAGTACTGGAGTGGGTTGCCATTGCCTTCTCCGACTGGAGCAGTTTAGAATAGAGTAAGTAAATTTCCTTCCAGATGAATGGGTGAGAATTCAAGAATGCAAGTGATAAAGCCTCATGCATACGTAAGGTATGGGGGCAGATTTTATGTATTTTGGGCAGATTTTATGTATTTGGGCAGATTGAATCCAAGAGCTTGGTTGGTAAGTATGCTGGAAGAATGCACGCAGAGCTATTAGTAGAGCAATTGGTTCCTCCATCAAATGTGAAATCCTTAAGAGCCATGCTCTCAGCAAACGTGTGAGTAATGCCCCCAAGATTTCTAATTTCTGTTTTAAAAACCCTTCCGTATATGACCTGTAGGGGGAGCACTGAAACAACAGTATACTTAGAGAGTGAAAATGTGCTCCTCAGTGTATGACAGAAATTCCCAAGCAATATTCTGCAGCTATGCCCGTAAGATCAAAGTGGGGAGGGTATCTCATGAAATCTTGACTATGGTGTCAATAAGAGTCATTCCGAAATACGTTTGTTATGGGTTATCCTTCCCTGAGGTGGGAGCATATGCCCGAGGTCAAATGGCATTAGAACGTCAAAAGCCTAAAAATATTAATAATAAGTAAAATAATAAAACATGGCTTACACCTGATTATATCCCCACACATTATCATCCTTCCAAATACTACACTGCGTCATTTAGTGAACGAAGCTGTAGGCTCCTTAGAGTAAGGATGATGTCTTACACCATTAATGCTTGTATTGCTTATCAAGGTACCTAGGGCACATCAGACCTTAACAAGTGCTGACTGCCCCCTCTCAGGTGATGCAGATAGTAAAAATCTCCCTCCCAATGTGGGAGACGTAAGAGATGTGGGTTCCATCCCTGGTTGGGGAAGATCCCCTGGAGAAGGAGATGGTTGCCCACTCCAGTATTCTTGCCTGGGAAATGCCATGGACAGAGGAGCCTGGCGGGCTACAGTCCGTGTGGTTGCAGAATCAGACGCGAATAAGCACACAGGCACGTGCGTGCTCTGCTGTGCCCCTCTCTCATCTCCACTCGCTGCTGGTGGCAGTAGCCGTGTGGTAGGCATGGTGATAGTCTGGAAGTAGGTGGTGGTAATAGTAGAACTGGGGCATTCTTGAAAAGGCAAAAATACCACATTTTAGAGTTGACAGAAACCTCAGAACAGTGGTTCCCAAACATAATTTTACATCATATTCCCCTAAGGGCTTGCCAGGTAGCACTAGTGGTAAAAATCTGCCTCTCAATGCAGAGCACATAGAGACATGGGTCGGGATGATCCCCTGGAGGAGGGTATGGCAAGGCACTCCAGTATTCTTGCCTGGAGAATTCCATGGAGGAGCCTTGCAGGCTACAGTCCCGAAGATCCCCTGGAAAAGGCAATGGCAACCCACTCCAGTATTCTTGCCTGGAGAATTCCATGGAGAAGCCTTGCAGGCTACAGTCCCGAAGATCCCCTGGAAAAGGCAATGGCAACCCACTCCAGTATTCTTGCCTGGAGAATCCCATGGACAGAGAAGCTGGCAGTCTACAGCCCATGGGGTCACAAAGAGTTGGACATGACTAAGTGACTGAGCATGCAGTGTGCACACAGAGCTGTTTATAATGAATATAAATCCAGAAATAACTCCTAGAAAAACTGTTGCTTACTCTCAGATACATTTTTCATTGGCCGCATGGAAACCTGATTGCAGTAAAAAAAAAAAAAGTAATAATTTCTCTTAGAAGTTCTTTTGTGAAGTTTTCTTTTGTACTTCTTTATGATTAATTTTAATACATTATGTGTCATTTATGCTTAGAAGTTAAATATTCTGATTTTTTATCCTTATAACCCATTCTAAAATTGACGTTTTATCTTATCATTATAATTAAAGTCTTTAATCACCTTTTCTCAAAAGTAATTCAGTTTTTTAATGTTCAGCAAAAACTCCTCTCCAGAAGGACTTTTGTATCAATAAGTGTCTGAGTATTTTAATCTTCTGAAAAAGGAAAAATTAAGACTAGGACCCAGAACTCAATATCATCCAGCATGGGGCCCTTACAAGTTTATGAGACAATTTCAAGATTTCTTCTTTACTATATTGCTATCTGAAGCCTTTTGTATGATCAAATATGCAGCAATAAACATGTGGCATCTTTAACACTAGGTAAGAATATATATATATATATATATATATATATATATATATATATATATATATATAATTTCTACCAAAACCAATCCCATCCTGCCAATTCTTCCCCATGATCTTCCCTATATGTACCAAAATTTTGAAAAGATAAAAAATTGAAAAGAGGAAATGGAAATAGTAGGAAAGAACCTTATTTTTTAAATGCAAGCTATCCCACAATGACAACAGTAATAACAGTTAACATTATATTGAGTGTTTACTACATTCCAGGCACTGTTCCAAATGCTTTACGTGTGTAGCTCAAATACAGAACAGTCCTACAGTTATTACCGCTGTTTAACAGGAGGAACACGGCCCCAAGAAGTTTTGTCACTTGCTCAAGCTGGTCGTGGGAACCATAAAAAGAATATAGGTGATCTGGCTTCAGACTCCAAGCTGTCAACTGTTGTACATACATTTCTAGGGCATTACATTTTTACCCAAATTTGAAGCCTGATTTTTGTGTTATAGTGTCTTGCTCACAATAGACACAACAAATAGACATTTGTTGTATTGAATTGGAATTTTGATGAAATGTTCCTGAATTCAATTGACCAAAATACAAGCAAAAAGATAGAGTAGACCTTTTTAAAAAGAAGTAGAAGGATGAGGAGGGGGAGAGGGAAGGGAGGAGGGGTAGTGGGTTGGGGGAGCAGGAGAAGCAAGAGGAGGAGGAAGGGTGGGGGCATCATTCCTTACTGGGCTTCAGCGTGGGTTCCCTGGACAATGTCTAAAAGTTATGTTGAAAACCACCTGTCTTCATGATCAGTCTCTGATATGAGTCTATATAAGAAGCAATACTATTTAATTATGATTCCCTTATTTAGGCTTAGACAGGTCCTAGAAGACCCTCCCTTAGCAAAGAGAGATAAACTCATTGAGTTTGCCTTCAACCAGAGTTTTGTTGGAGTCCTGAATGGTGAATCCATTCATCCTAGAACTTAACAGATAGTCCAGAAATAAAGTCATCATTTGCTCATCTGTCTCAGAGTCAGATGTTTAACCCTTTAATACTTAAAGTTTCAGGACAGTTGGTAAGGAAAACAATAAATAAATTAAGTATTGCTATGTTATTATTCTAAAAATAATCACTTTGTTCTGAATGTTTTCCATTCTTTCCCACAATTTTCTCTATTCTATTAAAATGGTTTGTACCACAAGGACAATTGTCAGTTTATATAAATTCACCGAACTTGGCTGTTGTACATTTTTTTTTTTTAACCAGTATTCAGTTCCCAAATCAAGAACTGGGGAATCTGAAAATATTTAGTGACAGAAGCATAAAAATGTAATACACTGAAAAGATTTAGATTTCCTGACTAAAATATAAAGGTTTCCCTAGATTTAGTGGATAATTTTACTCCATTGTGCTTTATTTATTCTTAGTATAACTTGAGGGGATTGTTTTCAGGATAATGTCAGGATAATTGTTCAAAACTGAGCTATGGGCCAACCCAAGGGCATTCTCCTGGGAGCAGTTAAGCCAGAACATACAAAAGATCTCTCTTCTTATCAAAATTATCTCTTCTTAAAGATAAATGAGGAAAGGTTTGACATGAGATAAAGATAAAAGCAAAATAAATCAGTGACTAAATGTCTTATGTGATCTTAGGACATAGTTAGATGGCAAATACATTATGTCTCCCAGTCTCTTCATGCTGACTTTATAACGGGATAATATATAAGATGTCTTTTGTGCACGGTTGACACCCTTCCTTTCTCAGAAAGATAGTGTTGGCCATGAGGCTGTGCAAAATGTTGGTAGATATGAGAAATCAATGTTTATCCAACTCATTAATTTTTTTCAATTTTTTATGTACTATACAAATAATATGTTCTTACTGCAGAAGTGATGAAAGCATATTTAAGCCAAAACAAAAGCACAGAAGTTATTTCATGGTCAGTGCCGCCACCAGAGGGAACCACCATTAACACTTTCTGTATATCTCTCTAGACTTGCCTGCACACACATACACATCCTCACACACACCAGACCTCTAGTAATCGCTGGTAACTGTGACAGCAAAGGTTGCATCAGGAGTAAGAACAAGCATCAACCGTAGTTTTATCAGCAGCAGTAGCAGTGTTAGCTACCAAAGGTGAGTTAGCAATATCAGTAACAAAAGAATCCATAACCACAGTGGTTGTAACTGCAGAGAAAGCTGTGGTGATTGTAGCAGCTGTCTTGGCAACAGAAATGGCATCAGTAGCAACATAGGAGCATAATAATATTAATAATACCAGCTAAGAGTTACATAGCACTTACCATGTACTGAGCACTATTCTGTTTCACATAGACTGTCTCAATTAATTTCCACAACAAGCTGATGAAGTAAATGTATTAGTTGTATCCCCATTTTTACAGATGAGGAGACTGATGTACATTCCAGTTAGTAACTTGGCCAAGATCACACAGTCTTCATTTAATCTTAGCCAGAAGGCGAGAAGCGATCAAGATCACCCAGTCTTAAGGGACAGAACCTGAATTTGATCCCCAGCCAGTCTAACCCCGTAACCCACTTTAACCAGGATGCTGATCGTAATAACATGAATTCTAAGATACAGTATGAGAAATATTTTACAATTTACCTATATATTTACATAATGAATGGATGAATTTTGAGAATGATCCTGAAATTGGAAAAATAGAAGAGGAAGATATGAACTAACTTCCCCAAAAACATCTCTTTCAACTAAGAGATGATCATTTCTTACAATTTTCGTAAAGTGTCTTTCAAAGATAATATATTTTGAAAACATTTCTACTCCCTTTTTCATTAGCCCTCAACAATCTGTCCCTATCCTTTTGGGTTCTTGTCTAACATTTTAGAGTCTCTGACTGCAATTTCTTAAAAACAGAAAGCAAATGAACCATACTGCCTAATTTGTTATATCCCTCAGTTTATAGATGAGTCTCCGTATTTTTAGATACATGGAGTATTTATGTTTAATAAGTACTTGTGAGTAAATGAATAAAGCAATAAGAAATAAAATTTTAGAATACACACTAGAGGCAAATAGAACCTTATTGGACCAAACACATACAATTGCAGTAAGAATGCTATTTAGTGCTGATGGTAACAGCAGCCAAGGGAATAAGAAAAACTTACACACAAGCAGAAAAGGTGAATGACGTTGGTGCTTTGGTTCTATATTGACTCTGTTTCACCTTCCATAATTGCAGATTTTGAACATTTAAATTACAAATAATATTAATATTTAATCTGCATGTACACTTGGACTGTCCTTATAGAAAATATTTCCTCTGCTCCCTGAAAGCTATAAATATAAGTCAAGATAGAGTAAAACCTGAAAGAAAAATTGACCTTGGTGCATTGGTAAAATTTTATCTTTTGTATGATGAGAAATGTTTAATCTTGGGCAAAATATATGACCCCTAACATAAGTTTTAATTTTTGTGTGCTTTTTAATGGTTTCAAGCTGTCAGAAAGGGCAAAACTGGAAGTCAATGTACTTCAAATATAAAGTAACTTAAGAGAAAAAACAATCCCCTCAAAAGTCATCTTAGGACTTTTCTGCTGAAGTTTCAGTGATATGACTTGATTTAATTTCCAAGACTCTTATCTGTAGTTTATTCTTGTTACTGCAGTTGCTACTGGTTTTTAACTTTGTACACAGGAAACCAGTGCCAATCAATTTTGTTCCCAAGGTGACAGGAAACCCTGGTTGGTCAGATGTTGATTGTGCTTGCTGTTCATGCTCCACCCATCATATTTTCTTCCCTTTTGGCTGAACTTAAGACAAATCAATCAGCGATCACCATCTGGCAGACAGTTTGGGTGTCTTCTCAGTGATTTGTTTGTTGCCCTGCATGGTTAAAAAGTGAAAATCCAATGCATAAAACTTGCAAGCTCTAAAGAGAAATGCTGCCAAGAATCGCTTGTAAGGACTTGCATAGATGGCCCATCTTTTGGCTTTTTCATTGAAAATGTGAATTTTCTCAAGTAATGGAACATCTGTTGAATAAATAGTTCACCTTTTTTGGTGATGGTCAGCTGCTTACCTCACCCTATTGTAAATTCCAGAGATGAAATGTGGAACAGGGAACAAGGAAGGACTTAGAGAATGGTAAGCTTTTTAGCAGGTCTCCGCTGTTGGTGATCAACCACCTGCATCTTTTCTCCATAGTAAGTCCTGTTGCAAATAAACATACCCCTTATCACTAAGTACACTGAAAGCAAATGTTGGTACCCAGAACATGACAAATAACAGAACTCACAATTAGAAGCTAGGTGTAAAATCAAGCGCAATGACCTTCCCATCACTCAAAGCCTGTCTTCTTTGCAACGTCTTCTTTCAAACTCACAGTTTATGATTCTATAAAAAGAAAAATTGTCAACTGTCTACTTGCTTTGCAAACTATTTTCTAGAAATCATTAAAGATGGTGATACTAAAATGGATGTCAGATGTTGTCATGTCTAGTGATAGTAAAGATTTCCCATGAGAAATGTACAAGAAATCCTTTTTTTTTTTTTTTTTTGTTCCTGTGCAGGAAAATGAAAGAAGGTAAAATGCAGGAAGGTGAGATTAAGATAAACCTAAAAAGGGCAGGTATGTTGGACCAGATAGGCATTTCCTGTTCCTAAAATGTCTTGTGTTCTTACACAGGAAAAGCATTCTTATCCACCCGAGGCATTTGCAAGTCCTAGGCACAAGACCTAAAAGTACCCTGGCTTGTGGTGGTAAGAAAGCAGGAAAGAAGTGGGTGGGAGAGGAAGTGTCCATGGTAGGTCCATAACCAGGACAAGTTTCCCAAAAGGTAGAAATACATCCACGTCTCCTTTGAGAACAAATTCTGCTAGTTTGTTCTTTCCTAATACTTCCATACCAAAAATTGGATTCTTTTAAAATTGGGGTTGATTCAGGCAATTGAGTCACCACAGAATTGGTAAGCCTGCCCGTTGCGAGTTCACTCCCCTTCCTAACCCTGCCACTTCAATGTCTTCCAGCTCTCCCCCCAAAGATTACTTTCCTGATGCATTAGCAGGAGAAGTTTTGATCCACTTGTTTTACTTTTTCACTAAAATATCTTCCTTCGAGAGGGTAGGTCTATGAAATAAAGTTGAAGGGCTGGAAATATTTTGCAGTGTTTTGAATCCTAACCATTTTGCAGAGCCATAATCCTGGTTTTTTACCAATAACCGAGTAGAAGGAAAACTCAAGAAATAAAGTATTTTTAAGCACTTGCCAAGGTCCTGTAATAAAGCTGGGTTTTGTTGTTTATTAGTTGGTAAGTCATGTCAACTCTTTGTGACCCCATAGACTGTAGCCTGCCAGGCTCCTCTGTCCTTGGGATTTTCCAGGCAAAAATACTTGAGTGGGTTGCCATTTCCTTCTCCAGGGGATCAAACCCAGGTCTCCTGCATTGGCAGGTGGATTTTCTTTTTTTTTTTAACCATTGAGCCACCAGGAAAGCCCTAGCTGGTAGAGACCCCTAATAGAATACTGTGGCAAACCTAAAATGCATTTGAAAAGCGTTTGCAATTCTCTCCCCTCCCCCTCATATTAGTTCCCTTTTGATTTGCGTGACAGTCTAGTTGAACAGGAGCAATCTGCTGTGTACCTGGTCTGCTTTCCATCTGCATTTCCATCAGCAGTGGAAAGGAGTATGCCCAAGGGTGGGGACTGGCTGCCCACAATAGCGTCAGGTGCCCCTCCTCAGATGCTAGATTAGGATAGAGGAGTATCTATTCCTGGGCAGCAGTATCACTATGTACAATGCCAGCCGACTTTGACCATAATTGAAACTGTTCCCTTGGCTCTTTAGCATCATTTCTAACCTACTAAACTGGGAGCTTTAGGGCGTTTGGCGTAGTGTGTGGTGTAGTAAGAGCTTTTGTAAGGCATCCAAACAACAGAGATAGCGATGGGTAAATATCTGCAAATGCATTTCTTTTGGGAACTTATGGCAAGTGTGCTTTTCTGGATGATCCTGTTTACATAACACATGCATTTTAAGTAATGAAACCTCTCTTGGCTTGCTTAGAATAGAAGTCCTATTGTGGAGTGGCTCTCTGTATAGGCAAACCCTATCTAGTGAAGAATGCTACCTGAGCTTTCATCTGAACCAAGATAGAAAAATTGTTGTGGCAAAGGTAAGGGGGTGGGGGAAGTAAGATCACTTATTGGGTGCCTTTATATATGGATAACATTTCATGGTCTAATGTTGCTGCTGCTACTGCTGCTAAGTCACTTCAGTCGTGTCCGACTCTGTGCGACCCCATAGATGGCAGCCCACCAGGCTCTCCCGTCCCTGGGATTCTCCAGGCAAGAACACTGGAGTGGGTTGCCATTTCCTTCTCCAATGCATGAAAGTGAAAAGTGAAAGTGAAGTCAATTTTTAAAATGTCCCAGAAGCTAGAAAAGCCTGGATATGGCTCTGTCATACCTCAGATTTGTTGAGCAGCTACTACGTACTATGTATGTACAAGATGCCTCTCAACCATGTAGTCATTTCCTTCTCATGACTGTCTTAGAGAGGTGGGTTTTATGGTCTCAGTTTTAACTGAAACATGTGGATGTGCATGCTAAGTCACTTCAGTCATGTTCCACTCTTTGTGACCCTATGTGCTGTAGCCCTCCAGGCTCCTCCGTCCATGGGATTCTCCAGACAAGAATACTGGAGTGCGTTGCCTTGCCCTCCTCCAGAGGATCTTCCTGAACTAAGGATCAAACCTGTGTCTCTTGCATCTCCTGAATTGGCATGCAGTTTCTTTACCACACATGACACTTGGGAAGTCCTGAGATGCAGACACATAATACATGTAGATCCCACAAGCTGCAGAAATGGGACTGAGCCCAGGTCTGTGCACCACCACCAAAGCTCACGCTCTTTTTTATCACCTACCTCCCCTGATGCTCCAGGTATCCCATAATTCTTCTGTTTTTGTCTTTTCTGTATTCATGGTTGGACTGTATTCAGTTTTGTTAGAGGAGAAATATAAACATTCTGAATTGTTTATTCCGCCCAGCCTTCATAAATGCATCCCACTTGGAGAAGAGCCGGTAGTGCCTCTTTCCACCCCTAGGTGGCACCTGTGTGCCACCAACAGACAGAAGAATATTCTGGGTCAATAGCAGGTTGACCTGCTCTTGCTTTTGTTCAAAGGACATTTAAGCAGATCATTTCTCTGTCTTCAAAAATCCTGCTTGAGGAATATCTAGCATTTTTTATGCTTTTATTTTATTTTATTAAAGTATAGTTTATTTGCAATATATGTTGCCATCTTAAGATTTAAAGCCAAATCAAATAAACAAGGAAAGGACCAGATCCTCTCTTCAGGATCATCGGATCCTAAAGCTTATGGTGTCTCAGCAGTCTTCCTTCCCAGAGGTACCTTATCACCTGCTGTAGAAGGCAGTCCCTGAATTTGTTCAGACCGCAGATGCACTGGATTGGGTTGCCCAGCTACAGTGTCCATGACCTTTAAAAGATTCTGGCTTGGAATTAACTGGAAGGGATTTTATTTCTTCTTCATTAGCAGCGATAAAGATGTATGTTGTGTGGAAGCAATAGAAGGTGGATGCCTGTGCCTTTGAATTTTCAATTTTGAAAAAGAGGATCTGTTGCTCTCTCACACGACCCATCCAACAAAACAGTAATGTGATTAAATCTGGGAGATTTTCATGATTCATTAGGATTTTCATTTAGAAGGGATTTCTGTGATAAAACACAATTTCACTGTAGAAATGATCTGCAGGAAAAGATGGGGGTGGGGAGCCTTGAGAAGTTTGCATCTGTGAACCCTGGATTCCTGTAATGCAACAGGCCTTATCGAGGGCAGTCCAGGAGTGAATTGGCAGTACATTAGAAAGCATGATTATAAGAGGGAAAGCTGAAATGGCCTTCATGTCAGCTGTTTTCCTCCACAGGATACTGGGTGATTCCTGTCCTAACCAGATACTGATTACTTAAAGCTTAGCCCAAGAGTTCTTGTCACAAATTATTTCCGTAGTGTATTTTGACTTGCTGAGGTCTGAAGAACTTTTGGAATTTGTTAGGTGTGGACCTGAACTCCAGGAACAGATTGTCTTAAGTGCCTCATTTTTATCTCATGACTGGTTTTCTGTCCTCATTTGACATGGAGAATTATTGGTGGAAAATGTATACATCGATAATTCAGACAAATTACAGTTAAAAAGTTCAAAGGACTTCATATTTTTAAACAATATATCAAACAAATGCAAACTGCTTATAAATGTTTTAATCTACAAAATTATATATTCTTTTATTTCCCCATTATAATTGCATTTCTTACATTTCATAAATATTTCACAGCAGCAGCAGCATCATATTGAAATTCAAACTCAAATATTTAAATTGCTGAAGACTATTTTTAGAGTGAATAAATTTTCTTTTCATGAAGTACAAAGAATTAATGTGCCATCCAACTTTTCAAAATATTCTACCAAATATTCAACCCAAAATGGTAAGATACAAAAAGGGTGTATGTTTGTATATAAAGCAGTGGACCATTTGTCTTTTTAATATAACTCTTTCTTAGCAGTGTTAAGGCTTATAGTACTTTATAGTTCCAAATGTTCAACAGACAAGAATCCAAAATACTACAAATAATATAAATTCGAGTCAAAATAATAAATTTTCTAGAACTCATTCTCTTCTGAGTCAGATAATTTGTGGGACATTTCAAGTACTTATAGCTATGTGGCATTTTTAAAAAGAAGATTTTATTTTTCATTTCTTAGCATGGATCCCTATTCATATCAGAAATCAAGAAGCATTATTACAAGTAAATCAAGCTTTATATTATTAGGTTATAAATTTTATATTACCATTATTACATTCTATAATTAGAATATTACTTTTTTCCCCTTTAAAATCAGTGAAAAACATTATGATAAGTACAAAAAACAATTTGTTTCTAGCCAGTCTTAAAAATCTCCCAGTACTTAATTCTTATTTCCCTTCCCACATCTATAGATCTGACGTACACAGAAGAGATCAATGGAGGCAGCCAAGAAACAGAAATTGGGTCAATTATGTTTCTGCCCTGGTAGCGTAGGAAGGCATTCTATATATATAAGATATGTCCTATATTATAGTGTTTTTGTTCTGGGATCTTGTAGTAACTTTGTGAGGACACCCTAAATGTCAGTATCTAATTTTTTTCATTAAACTACAAAAATTTGACAGTTAGAGCTATTTTTCAAATCTAATGGGCATCCCGTGTTTTCTTATTTGCTAAATCTGGTGACTCTATACCTTGTTATCCCCTTGCTAAGTATCTTTTAATAAGCAGACTCATTCATATGTTCCTTAAGTCCTCTCTAACCATCAGAAATGACCATTTTCAGAATAAAGTGTCACTGGTGTAGCTTGGACCATTTAACATGCTCAGATGACACAATTAGTTGGTATTTAAAGTCATTCTAGTCTTTTGCCATACTTGACCTATAGTAGACACACATTAGTTATACCTCTCATAATTGTTCCTACAAACACATTTGCATAAATAAACATATAGTTCAAGATTGTCCATTGTAATATTGTTATTAATAGCAAAAAATTGGAGATAAATATCTATCATTAGATGTTCATCAATAAATCTATACCATTATATATTTATTATTTGTGAAATCCACATTGTTACTCTAGTTGGATAAGCTTTCTAATATATAATAAAAAATGGAAGAAAAATTGGAAAATTATATGGAACTTTATGATTCAGTTTATTTTAAAAACCATACATGTGTTTATCTTTGTAAATGCATTGATAATTTCCAAAATTGTGTATAAGAACCTGAATAAGGAAGAGGTCTGAAAAGTAGATCCAAAAATTAGGAGATGGGAAGAACCAAGGAGGAAGGGACTTTTTTTCTCTTTTCTTATTTGAAAACTTTACTGTAAGTACACATTAATTTTATTTATGTTTTAAAAATTAAAACAAAAGTTATTGCTTTCTTTGAATTAATAGATATGTAAAGCATAGATAGTCTGTGCGTGCTAAGTTGTTTCCGTTGTGTCTGATTCTGTGCAACCGCATGGACTACAGCCTGACGGACTCCTGTCCATGGGGATTCTCCTGGCAGGAATCTAATTCAACATAAAATGAATGTAAGTAAAACAGTGACCACATTATTTGCATAATAATGTAAGTAGCCACAGCCTTTAAGACCCAGAAAATAGCATTGAGTCTCTACCTAAGAATAACCAAGCAATGACAAAATAAATTTCAATCTATGCCACGTAGTGCTTGTGGCTCAGAGGCTCAGTCGTGTCCAACTCTTTGAGACCCATGAACTGTAGCCCACCAGGCTCCTTTGTCCCTGGGTTTCTTCTGCAAAAATACTGGAATGGGTCGCCATTTCCTCCTCCAGGGGATCTTCCTGACTCAGGGATCAAACCCATGTCTCTTATGTCTCCAGCATTGGCAAGTGGATTCTTTACCACTACTGCCGCCTGCGAAGCCCCATGCCAAGTAGACATAGTTATAAGTTGACATCCCTCATGTGATTCTTGATATTACACTTGCTTCTTTATTAGGATATATTTCATTTACAGATATATACAATATTACAATATGAACACCTATGAACATCAAACTTAGTTAATAAATCATTGTATTATAAATATCTAGGAATGCTGGTTGCTTTTAACTTATCTAATTCCTCTCTGTATCCCTCAAAGGCAGTCAGTATTCTAGACTTGGTGTTTAATCATTCCTGTAGTGACTCTAATGCTTTTACTTAATATATATAAACCTCATATAAAGCATACTGTATAGTATATATTATAGATAATATGTAAATATATAAACAACATATAATATAATTTTGCATAGACTCCATCTATAAAATGGTGCCAAAGTATATATTCTTTTGCTTTACTGCATCTCAAATACCTAAATGTAAGAACTAAAACTATAAATCTCCTAGAAGAAAATATAGGTGTAAGTCTTTGTTACCTTGGATTAAGCAATGATCTCTCAGTTATGACTCCAAAAACACAACAACCAAAGGAAAAAAAAATATGTAGCTTGAACTTCATCAAAATAAAAATGTTTGTGTTTCAAAGGAGACTTTATAAGTCAGGGTTCTCCACAGAAACAGAACCAATAGGATGTGTGTGTGTGTGTGTGTGTGTGTGTGTGGGTGGGTGGGTGTGGGTGGGTGTGTGTGTGTATGTATGTTTGTGTATACATATACATGTGGGCTTCCCAGGTGGTGCTAGTGGTAAAGAACTCACTTGACAATGCAGGACACATAAGAGATGAGAGTTTGATCCCTGGGTTGGGCAGATCCCAAGGTAACCAGGTCCCCCTGGAGGAGGGCAAACCACTCTAGTACTCTTGCCTGGAGAATCCCGTGGACAGAGGCACCTGGGGTCTCAAAGAGTCGGACACGACTGAAGCGACTTAGCACACAGGCAGGCATACATACACATGTATTTATATAAAGAGATTTATTGTAAAGATTTGGCTCATGTGATTATAGAGCTGGCAAGTCCCTAGACCTGTGGGGTGAGCTGGCACACTGCAGACCCAGAGAGCTGACGTAGTTCCAGTGTGTAGGCTGGCAGATTTGCAACCCAGGAAGTGTCAGGGTTTCAGTTCAAGTTCGCAGGCAGGAAAACATTGATGTTCTAGTACAAGGGCTGTCAGACAAGAAGAATTCTCTATTAACTGGAGAAGATAACCTGTTTGTTTTATTCATACCTCCAGTTGATTAGATAAGGCCCACTTATATTATGGACTTCCCTGGTGGCTCAGACGGTAAAGCATCTGTCTACAATGCAGGAGACCTGGGTTCGAGCCCTGGTTTGGGAAGATCCCCTGGAGAAGGAAATGGCAATCCACTCCAGTACTATTGCCTGGAAATTCCATGGACAGAGAAGCCTGGTAGGCTACAGTCTGTGGGGTTGCAAAGAGTCGGACACGACTGAGCGACTTCACTTTCACTTTACATTATGGATGGCTATTTGCTTTACTCAGTCAACTGATTTAAATGTTAGTCTTACCCTAGGACACTTAGAATGGTGATTGACCAAATATCTGGACATTCCCTAGCACAGTCGAGCTGACACATGAAATTAACCAGTACAGATACTGTCATACAAGTGAAAAAACAATTCAAAAAACAGAAAATATTTGCAAATCATATATCTGATAAGGGGCTCATATCTAAAATACATGAACAACTTTTCAACCCAACTCTAAAAAAAAATCCAATTTAAAAATGGGCAAAGGATTTGAATAGACGTTTCTCCCTAGAAGATATGCAAATCACCAATAAGCACATAAGTAGATACTCAGTATCATTAGTCTTAAAGGAAATGCTGTTAAAACCAAATGAGAGACCACTACATACCCACTTCAGTTCAGTTCAGTTACTCAATTGTGTCTGACTCTTTGCGACCGACCCCATGAACCGCCAGGCCTCCCTGTCATCACCAATTCCTGGAGTCTACCCCAAATCATGTCCATTGAGTTGATGATGCCATCCAACCATCTGATCCTCTGTCATCCCCTTCTCCTCCTGCCCGCAATCTTTCCCAGCATCAGGGTCTTTTCAAATGAGTCAGGTGGCCAAAGTATTGGAATTTCAGCTTTAACATCAGTCCTTCCAATGGATACCCAGGATTGATCTCCTTTAGGATGGACTGGTTGGATCTCCTTGCAGTCCAAGGGACTCTCAAGAGTCTTCTCCAACACCACAGTTCAAAAGCATCAATTCTTTTGGTGCTCAGCTTTCTTTATAGTCCAACTCTCACATCCATACATGACTACTGGAAAAACCACAGCCTTGACTAGACAGACCTTTGTTGACAAAGTAATGTCTCTGCTTTTGAATATGCTGTCTAGGTTGGTCATAACTTTCCTTTCAAGGAGTAAGCATCTTTTAATTTCATGGCTGTGGTCACCATCTGCAGTGATTTTGGAGCCCCCAAAATAAAGTTAGCCACTGTTTCCACTGTTTCCCCATCTATTTCCCATGAAATGATGGGACCGGATGCCATGATCTTTGTTTTCTGAATGTTGAGCTTTAAGCCAACTTTTTCTTGGCTTTCTCTCATCTTTCACTTTCATCAAGAAGCTCTTTAGTTCTTCTTCACTTTGTGCCATAAGGGTGGTGTCATCTGCATATCTGAGGTTATTGATATTTCTCGCAGCAACCTTGACTCCAGTTTGTGCTTCCTCCAGCCCAGCCTTTCTCATGATGTACTCTGCATATAAGTTAAATAAGCAGGGTGACAATATTCAGCCTTGACGTACTCTTTTTCCTATTTGGAACCAGTCTGTTGTTCCATGTCCAGTTCTAACTGTTGCTAACATACCCACAAGGATGGGTTTAATCAAAACTATAAACAGTAACAAGTATTGGAAAGAATGTGGGCAAATTAGAACTCTCATATATTGCTGATGGAAATGTAAAATGATGCAGCCACTTTAGAAAAACATTTGACAGTTTCTCAGAAAGTTAAACCTGGAGTTACCATATGACCAAGAAGTGCCACTCCTACATATATACCCAGGAGAAATGAAAACATATGCCACACACCAAAAAAAATTTGAATGTGCCTAGCAGAATTATCCAAAATAGCCAGAAGTGGAAACTATCCAAATGTCCATCAACTGATAAATAAATAAATGCCATGTAGCCATACTATAGAATATACTGTGCCATAAAAAGTAATGAAGTACTGATCAGTTCAGTTCAGTTCAGTCGCTCAGTCGTGTCCTACTCTTTGCAACCCCATGAATCGCAGCACACCAGGCCTCCTTGTCCATCACCAGCTTCCAGAGTTCACTCAGACTCACGTCCATCGAGTCGGTGATGCCATCTAGCCATCTCCTCCTCGGTCGTCCCCTTCTCCTCCTGCCCCCAATCCCTCCCAGAATCAGACTCATCTCCAATGAGTCAACTCTTCTCATGAGGTGGCCAAAGTACTGGAGTTTCAGCTTTAGCATCATTCCCTCCAAAGAAATCCCAGGGCTGATCTCCTTCAGAATGGACTGGTTGGGTGATAGTTACTATCAATACAGCACGGATGAACCCTGAAAACATTTTGCTAAGTGAAAGAAGTCAGATTCAAAAGTCCATATGTTGTATGATTCCATTTATAAGAAATGTCCAAAATAGGCCAATTTCATAGACACAGAAAGTAGATTAGTGGTTTCCAGGGACTTTGGAAAAGGAGGAATGGGGGATAACTGCTAGTGCATAGAGGTCCTTTTGTGGCTGAGGAAAACATTATACACTTGACCATTGAACAGCACAGATTTCAATTGCACAGGTCCACTTACACATGGATTTTATTTTCATTAAATACACGGATTCTCCTGCGTTGTTCAAGGGACAGCTGAAAAATTGATTATTGTGCTATTTACACAACACACAAACTATGCTAAAAACTACTGAACTGTGCACTAAACAAGTGAGCTTTCATACTTGAAGTTTGTAAAGTATACCTCAATAAAAAGGAGAAAATATATAACTTTAATTTTATATCAAAGTGTTGGTTATTTCTAGAAAATTAGTTGGATGGTGCTTCTGACATTTTTTCACTTTATTTGAATTGGTTGAAATGTGCTAATTTAGAACATTTTTATTTATGGAAAAGGAAAGGGATGTATTTCCTACCACAAGTATAAAAGTATCCTTTACATGACAAATTTCAGTTCACTCTTAAAAATGTGTATGGCATTTTGCATTCCAGAAATATTTATTTTTTACCAGTCCATCTGCTCCTTGAACATCATAAAGATAATAAAGCACAGTATCCAAAGAACTCTTTGCTTCATCTGATATGCATGATATCTCTTCTTGGGTGAATGGCTATTCTGTTTTAAAGCTCTTGCACTTACTCCATCTGACAGTAGATAAGAGAAGGCCCAGAAATAAAAATGAATTATTATGAGCGGCATCAGATCAACAAACCCCAGTTACCTGAGGGGGGAAGGCTTATTTTAAGTTTTAGCAACATGGTTCAATCACTGTTTTTCAGTCTCTCAGTCGTGTTTGACTCTCTGCGATCCCGTGGTCTGTAGCACGCCAGGCTTCCCTGGCCTTCACCAAATCCCAGAGCCTGCTCATACTCATGTCCATTGAGTCAGTGATGCCATCCAAACATCCTCATCCTCTGTCATTCCCTTCTCTTCCTGCCTTCAATCTTTCCTAGCATCGGGGTCTTTTCCAGTGAGTCAGTTCTTCACATCAGTTGGCCAAAGTATTGGAGCTTCAGCTTCAGCATCAGTCCTTCCAGTGAATATTCAGCACTGATTTCCTTTGAGATTGACTGGTTTGATCTCCTTGCTGTCCAAGGGACTCTCAAGAGTCTTCTCTAGCACCACAGTTCAAAAGTATTAATTCTTTGGCTCTCAGCCTTCTTTATGGTCCAGCTCTCACATCCGTACATGACTACTGGTAAAACCACAGCTTTGACTAGACAGGCCTTTGTCAGCGAAGTAATGTCTCTGCTTTTAAATAGGCTCTAGGTTTGTCATAACTTTTCTTCCAAGGAGCCGGCGTCTTTTAATTTCATGGCTGCAGTCACAATCTGCAGTGATTTTGGAGCCCCCCCAAAATAAGGTCTGTCACTGATTCCATTGTTCCCCATCTATTTGGCATGAAGTGATGGGACCGGATGCCATGATCTTCATTTTTTGAATGTCGAGTTTTAAGTCAGCTTTTTCACTCTCCTCTTTCACTTTCATCAAGAGGCTTTTCAGTTCCTCTTTGCCTTCTGCCATAAGGGTGGTGTCATCTGCATATCTGAGGTTATTGGTATTTCTCCCAGCAATCTTAATTCCAGCTTGTGCTTCATCCGGTCCAGCATTTTGCATGATGTAGTCTGCATATAAGTTAAATAAGCAAAGTCACAATATACAGCCTTGACAGACTCCTTTCCCAGTTTGGAACCAGTCCATTGTTCCATGTCTGGTTCTAACTGTTTGTTCTTGACCTGCATACAGATTTCTCAGGAGGCAGGTAAGGTGGTCTGGTATTTCCATCTCTTTAAGAATTTTCCACAGTTTGTTGTGATCCACACAGTCAAAGGCTTTGGTGTAGTCAATAAAGCAGAAGTAGATGTTTTTCTGGAATTCTCTTGCTTTTTCTATGATCCAACAGATGTTGGCAATTTGATCTCTGGGTCCTCTTCCTTCTCTAAATCCAGTTTGAACATCTCAGTTCACATACTGTTGAAGCTTAGCTTGGAGAATTTTGAGCATTACTTTGCTAGCGTGTGAAATTAGTGCAAATTGTGCTGTAGTTTACACATTCTTTGGCATTGCCCTTCTTTGGGATTGAAATGAAAACTCACCTTTTCCAGTCCTGTGGCCACTGCTGAGTTTTCCAAATTTGCTGGCATATTGAGTGCAGCACTTTTTCAGTATCCTCTTTTAAGATTTTAAATAGCTCAGCTGGTATTCCATCACCTCCACTAGCTTTGTTCATATTGATGAACAAAGGCCCACTTGACTTCACACTCAAGATGTCTAGCTTTAGGTGAGTGATCACACCACCATGGTTATCTGGGTCATTAAAGTCTTTTTTGTATAGTTTTTTATTGAGCAATTAGCAACACTGTTCAATAATTTATTTTATTTTTGGAGGGGTTTTTTTTAGATCTTTTTTTTGATGTGGACCATTTTTAAAGTCTTTATTGAATTTGTTAAAATGCTTGTTTATATTCTAGTTTTTTGGCCATGAGGCCTGCAGGATCTTAGCTCCCTGACCAGGGATCAAACCTCCACCCCCAGCATTGGAAGACCAAGTCTTAACTGCTGGATCACCAGGGAAATCCCAGTTCAATAATTTATATTTAAACATCTATCCTATACTAGGCATGACTGATACCATAACTGTGTATTTACATTGGCAAGAATGAGATCATCGTGATCAAGTGCTACTCCTCTTCATTTCTCACTAACACAATGCTTCCAGGTAATTGAGGTGTTCCTTCCACCTGAGAAATGGTGACACTTTAGATACAGTCCATGGCCCCAGAGTAACCCTGCAAAGTCATTTACTCTTCTCTGGCCAAGAGGAAACAACTCCCTACTCCTAAATTCCAAGGTGAAAGGCCAGTGATTTTAGATGGCCACCGTCATCCTGGTTTATTCCTAGAACATTTGAACTGACCAAAGCCCATGACTGCATTGCTGGGTGGTGCACTTTTAAATGAACACTGAACAAACACAGGAATGTATATTTAAATAAATTACTGTTCCTGGGTAAACATTTGGGGAAGCTCTGGAGGCAGTAGATTTTCATAATTTTGACTGAGTTCACTTTAGGTAAAAAGAGAGCATGATGGGCTCCAGTGAATGGTTTAAAACATCTGCTTCTTACATCAAATAACTGAGAAGGACTTCTGGAAGCTTTCAGATAGGCTTTAAATTTAATTACTTTTTCAATATATCTAATTCCTTCCATTAAACGTGAAGCTTTTCTTTGTGAAATTTCAATTTTACAAATGTTCTCCTCCAGTGATTAAAAAGAATTTCAAGGGCTTGGTATAAAGTAATGTGTTCTTAAAAATATATGTAAATGTTTTCTGCCCTTGAAACTTCCTATGCATGATACTATTCCATAACAGACAGAAAAATATTTGAATATTTTTTGTAACTTTCTTTCCTGAGAGGTACTATCAACATTCACTCTAGGGGACTTCCACGGTGGCTCAGTGGTAAGGAATTCACCTGCCAATGCAGGAGATGTGGGTTTGATCCCTGGTCCAGGAAGATCCCACATGCCACTGTGCAACTAAGCCCGTGTGCCACAACTGCTGAGCCCGTGTGCCACAGCTGCTGAGCCCATGTGCCACAGCTACTGAAGCGCAAGTGCCCTAGAGCCTGTGCTCCACAACCAGAGAAGCCAGTATGCTGCGCCTAGAGAGCAGGCCCCACTCTCGCAGCTAGAGAAGAGCCCGTGCAGCAGCAAAGACCCAGAACAGCCAAAAGTAAAATAAATAAATTAATTTTTTAATTAAAAAAAAAGCATTCACTCTAAATGCAGTCAGAGGTGAAAATAGAGTCTTACTACATTTTTGCAGTTAGAGTCTCTTACATACAGACTTAGCAGTGCCAGACACATTGGTTTATAGTTTTATTTCATAGTGTACCACTGAGGTAAAAAATTATGCCTTCATTGCTAGTTAGAACTTAAAAAGTAGTCTTAAACTAGAAAGCAGCCAATTTCCATCAGGATTGTAGAGTTTGGTTTTTAAAACTTAGGTTGAACCACCAGATGTTGTTTAAAAAAAAAAGCTGAAGATACTGAGAAGTTATGTATATATATTTTTTGATGATTGGCATTTCAGCTGGGCTCTATGGATGACTGTAATCATGTGTGTCATTTGAGATCTTAAAAGTAATTGAATGTATTTAATTCAGTTGTAATGTTCTTTACCGAAAGAGTTCTTTGGTAATTGGTTGCTTTAAAGTGACACAGAGTTATTAATTGTACTATGTTACTTAGAAACCATCATTGTGTGAGTGTCTTGTATGTGTATGTTTTTGTACATAAATCTGCCAAAATTCAAAGAAAGATATTTCATTTCAAAAAGGATGGTTTATTCATTGAGGCTTATTAATGTTTCCTCAGCATCATCTTTTTCTTAATGTATGAGCTTGGAAAAACTAAACTTGGGGACTAAAATTAGAGCTGCCATCATTTTGTTCTTTTGTTAAAAGGAAACAGCCTCCTCACCATGAGTGACAGTCAAAACAATAACAAATGCCAAAAAAAAGAGTAAAAAAATTAATCATACTTGGATACAAGACAAAGCACTACTTTTTTTTTTCTTTTCTACCAACAGAATCACCATAGCACATTAGGATATTAATGCTCAGACTTCACTGATATTCATTAAGACTCAAACTAAATACCTACTGTAATGTTTACCATACCTAGATAAGCTTGGCTTCTCCATTCTAAATTTTCAAATTCCTGTCTAACATCATTCCCCACCTCCTTTGTTTTCAGGGAGTTGAAAAAGCTAGCAGAGCACAGTGACTACACATAGCATTACCCTCACCAATTCACTTGCAACTATTAATACATGCATATGAAAAACATGTTGCTTTCCACGTGTTTAAGACTAGACACAGAGGGAAGAGTAAAGTCAAATTCTTTGCCCTCAAGGAATTCACACTTTAGGGTAAATCCTTTCTAGTGAATATAATATTACTGAGACATTTTGGGGGAAAAATTGTTAAGAGGATGCCAAGGATAGAGACCATAGCATTTGGGCAACTGGATCTGAAAGAACTGGGGCAAACCCATTTCAGGCATAGAAAGCAGCGTGGTAGGTTGATTGACCTGCCTTGAGCACAGATCTAGATAAGGATGCCAGAGGAGATGAGGCTGGGGAAACGCATAGGGAATAAATGAGACAGCATTTTATGTCCAAGGGCAGCTATGTGTGGGTTTTATTATCATATTGCCAGTGTGTCCAACATCATTTTGATGAAATCTGGAAGAAAATGTATTGGACTAGGAGATTTTAGTTAGGAAAGTTTGCTAGGAATCTACTACATAGATCAGAGCAAGATATGAAGAGGGTCTGAGCTAATTCAATGTCAGTGAGCGTGAGTCAGTCTTCACGCTTCTTCCATGTTCTTTCTATCCAGTGATTTATCCAAACTCAGATATTTTGAGTTAGTTTTTAAGACTTCTTGACCTAAAAAATAATCGTGAAGTGAAGTGAAAGTTGCTCAGTCATGTCCAACTCTTTGTGAGCCCATGGATTGTATAGTCTATGGGATTCTCTAGGCCAAAATACTGGAGTGGGTAGCCATTCCCTTCTCCAGGAGATCTTCCCAACCCAGGGATCGAACCCAGGTCTCCCACCTTGCAAGTAGATTCTTTACCAGCTGAGCCACCAAGGAAGCCCATGGAAATACACAAACATTAGATTTAAAGATGTTCATTTGCAGTCCAGTTTATAATGGTGAAAATCTGAAAACAACTTCTTGTCCAAAAACAAGGTATTGGTTAGAGAGAGAGAAGTCACTCAGTCATGTCTGACTCTTGGCAGCCCCATGGACTATAGCCTACCATGCTCCTCCGACCATGGGATTTTTCAGGCAAGAGTACTGAAGTGGGTTGCCACTTCCTTCTCCAGGGGATCTTCCCAACCCAGGGATTGAACCCAGGACTCCCACATTGTAGGCAGATACTTTACCATCTGAGCCACCAGGGAAGCCTCTGGTATTGGTTAAGTAAACTATGATACATCCATCCAGTGGAGTACTATGGAATCTTTGCAATTAATGTTCAAGTAAATTTGAAGACACAGGACATTCAAAATATGTTTAGTTAAATAAAAAGCAAGTCATAATGAATATGTAGAAAAAAAACTCTAGACTTTTTCATGCATGTTACATGTATAAAACTTAAAGGACAGATACTTCAAATGTTATTAACAATTACTCTTAGTGTTTGTATTATAGGATAGTTTTCTGTTATTTATATTTTTAATTTTTATAGTGATGATGCATTATTTTTGAATCTGAAAAAAGTTATTAATTTTAAGGATAAGTGGTAAGAATTTTAAGGGCTTGCGGAATGAAAAATGGTCCCAACTTAGGTGACCACTGACTTTGCATATGTAATGCTGCTACTGACTCTCCATCACTAACCAGCTTCCTGAGCTTACCTTCTTCAAACGTGTATCAGTGTATGCCGTTTACTCCCAGGCAGTCATGGCATGGAGTGCAATAAGAATTCCCATGTTACCATTATTAACTATTATAGTCATTCATATATTATGTGCCAGTTAGTAGGCTAGAAATGTTTGCATATTTTTGCTTCTTTACCTTTTATCTTGTGAACCAATCCCATGTGTTTTATTATTATCCCTATTTGCAAATGAAGGAGTCTAAGGCTGAAAAAGCTTAAGTGAACTGCAGAGCACTGATTGAAACTCAGATTCCAAGGTCAGTGCTCAAAGAAAAGTTCAATTTTTTTTTTTACTGATTGTTTTGATTTTTACTTTTTATAATAAAAAAGGGTGTAGTAAACTTTGCCTCATGCTGTACGTATGTAAAAGGTCAGATATCATTGTATGAATTAAAAATATTTAATCCCTCAAAAAGAACAAGAATATTCTACCTAGTGAAATAGGTGCTTTCAAGTAGGGAAATCAATCATTTCTCACGCCAAAAAATATTCTCTACATTATAAGATTTTTCTTCTTACTTCAGAGCAAAATTGATTTGTCATCTTCCTGGGTCTGATGTCTTTCATACTTAACATATGTCTTTCCTTTGGGGAATTTTATTATAGATGGTCGCAATACCTAATCATTCATTTCAGCTTGTAGATATTAGTAATACTGTATTTATGTCACCATTTAATTTTCCAAGAGCTCTGAATTTAATTCACAGTTTAAATTGGGTCAGGAAGATCCCCTAGAGAAGGAAATGGCAACCCACTCCAGTATTCTTGCCTGGCGAATCCCATGGACAGAGGAGCCTGGTGGGCTACAGTCTATGGGGTCGCAGTCGGACACAACTAAGTGACTTCACTTTCATTTTAAATTAGCATTAAAATTAAAATTAGCATCCATATCCTCTATTGTTTTTAATTGCCTTCGTGATCCGGGATGAGGGTTAGCACTATATATAATTTATTTGAAGGTAAAGAAATGGAGGGAAACAGCAAACTATTCATTTACTATCATAACCTGTGGAACTTAAAAATCATAGAATCTGGAGTTTCAGAGAACTGTGGAGGCCAGTCAATCTAAAGGAATTCTATTTCTTTATTTCCATGTTTTTCCTTTGTTATTCAAATGAGTTAAAACTTCTTTTTCTTTCATTTTTATTAGAAATCTTCTTGAAAACTAAATATGTGGACAAATTTGATGAGCAAAGTGAACTAAGAAAAATCAAGTTGGTGGTCATGGATCTTAAGATCACCTTTACAATCAAGCACTTCCCTGGTGGCTCAGAGGTTAAAGCGTCTGCCTCCAATGTGGGAGACCTGGGTTCAATCCCTGGGTTGGGAAGATCCCCTGGAGAAGGAAATGGCAACCCACTCCAGTATTGTTGCCTGGAGTCCCACGGACTGAGGAGCCTGGTGGGTTGCAGTCCACGGAGTCACAAAGAGTTGGACACGACTGAGTGACTTTACTTACTTACTTACTATCAAGCATAGTTTATTTGTGATCACTGTGATTATAACACACGATGAACAGGTTGGCCTGAAGGTCTCAGACTCAGATTTGGAGAAGACTTCGGTGTTCAACTTCTTGCTTCTCACCAAGTTGAATTAGATGTGTATACTGATAAAGACAGCTCTGAAAAAATCTTGCTTATTTCTGACAGAACCAAGAAAAAAAATAAGATTGAGAAAGCTCTCAAAGAGCTGTTTGCCTTCATTCTGTATGAAGTTCTTATAATCTTTTGATGCATATTTTTCCGTTCCCATTTCAAGTACTTTGAGATAAGCAGCTGCCACGATTTCCCACTGAAACATAATTTCATAATCTAGTAGTTTCAGAAGTACATCTTCCTGGACTCCAGGCAAAAGGATCACTGTCTCTTTTTGTTCTCTTACGCCCATTTCCATTCTTTACTGGGTGTGAAATGAGAGGCCATGCTGGAAGTCTAGTGTTCTTGGTGGTCGCAATACTGCAAAAAGAGCAGCCATATGTGAGGGTTAGAGTATGGTCACAGTACTGGAAACTGGCTTTTCTGCCTAAATCCAGCTTCTAAAACCCAGCCTATTGCCCCAACTACCAGGGAAATAAATGCCTCATTTCTGAGTTAGTCCAACATTCAACTTCTTGTATTTTTAGCTTGCATTTTCTTTTCACTTCTTGGTCTTTAGGAGCAGCAAGGCAAAAATTGAAAAATCTCAACAGAGTTGTTTATATTCTCTTGTTGAAATGAATGTGTAGCTCTGGTCCATAATATTTATACAAGTTTTCCTTTTTACTTAATTGTAATTAACATGCTGTTTATTGCATTCCTTTTACCTTTCCTTAAGAATTTGCTTTTTCCTTCAATTGTTTGCATCGGTATCTTTTGAATTTCCTCCTTCTTATTTATTTTTTGGCATAAATAAAAATTGGTGCTACAGTGGGAGCTTGATAACACTTTTTATTATGTTCCCTTTTGTCCAAGAGCAATCATGAGACATAAAAAAGGTCTAAACAGTTTGTCCAGAGTTATGTTACAAAAAAAGAGACAAAGTTTTTAATAAGACTTTGTGTTCTTAGTTTTCCGCATCAGTTTTTATTAAAGGGCCAGATTTCCTTCAGTTATTTCTGTTGATTCTGCTGATTTTTTTCTCTAAATCTTTTAGACTTTTTTCCTGTCCCTTAATTTAAATTTTCTCTTAATTTCTTATATCTGTTTTGTCTTCTTTCTGAAATGTCTTTCTGATTCTGGCCTCATGTCTTACCATTTGGCTTATGGAGCCGAGACATGACTAAGAAATGTACACATTTTTAAGTTGATTCTACTGATTTTATTTCCTAATTCCTCTATATTTCAGTTGACCTAAATATTGTTTATTCCTCAAAAATAAGAGTTAACCAAAGTGGAGATCAAGCTCATGACATCCTCTGGCAGTACTTTATGGCCAGGGTACACGAGCCCTCACGATAAGGCCTGTGTTTTGTGGAAAGTGTTTTCTATCAGGTCAACAGCCTGTGCCATTTTGACTCCATAGTTAAACTTTGAGACATGTCTGAGATGTTGAGGTAGAATGCTCTGGAACTGCCTAGGGTTCAGGGGAAACGGATTTGCCCTAATAAAATGAAAAAAAGAAACAGGTTATCAAGAAGGATGTATTTTGCTTTAGTGACGAAGTATAGATTCTATCCGCTGGTTTCAAAATGTTAAAGTTAACCTCAGTAAAACAATTTTTGAGTTTTTGTAGTGATCTCTTAAAACAAATCCCTTAGAGAAGTATTAGAAGGTGAGCGTTATATAGAACTTTATTCATTATGACCCAAATTAAACACTGGCCAAGCATCTCTTTTTATAAGCAGTTTGCTTAAACTATCTGATTAACCCTTATAATAATCATCTGAAGTTGGTACACTGAATTATTTATTTCACAAAAGAGAAGGAAATTGGGATGTACAAAGTCTAGCCAGACCAAAAGTCCACCACAGGCTCATGGGAGAGGCAGGATTTGAGCCCAGACAAGCATGACTGTAAAGACTGAATTTGTGACTTGAAAATTATACTGTTTCCACATTATACTTCAATAATCCTATCTTTGGGCTTCCCCCAGTGGTTCAGTGGTAAAGAATCCACCAGCAATGCAAGAGCCATAGGACATGTGGGTTTGATCCTGGGTCGAGAAGATCCCCTGGAGGAAGGCAAGGCAACCCACTCCAGTATTTTTGCCTGGAGAATCCGTGGACAGAGGAGTCTGGCTGGCTACAGTCCATAAGGTCGCAAAGAGTCAAACACCACTAAAGCGACTTAGCAGCATCAATCCTGACTTTGCTACCAGCAACTGACCCCAGCTCTACATAGGGCACTGCACAGACTAACACAAAGTGCCCGCCTTATTCTTGCTTTTGTGTGGCAAAGCAGAAAGAGCTTGGGTTCTATGCTCTAACATGGGTTGAATCTTTAGTCTGCTATCATGTTCCTATTAGTTATTTCTTCACCTATGAAATGAGGGAAAATAAGACCTCAGAGAGCTGCTCTAAAAGTTGAGGTATCATATGTGAAAATGCTTAGAACAGTGCTTGGCAGGTAGTAGATGTTTAAGAAATAGTATTTGTTTCCTTTCTTCCTTCCCTTGCCGAACAAAAGTCATTCTTCCTGACCAAGTCAGTTTGTATGAAAATGCTTTCTTGGCTCTCAGTTTATCACAGAATCTGTACAAAAAAAATTTTAATTTATTTATTTTTAATAGAAGGATAATTGGTTTACAATATTGTGTTGGTTTCTGCCATACATCAACAAGAATCAGCCGCAGGATACAAATTTTGCACATTAGATCAAAAGGACATAAAACAAGGATCCCAAAGACGTTTAATCCTCCACGTTTGGGCAGAGTATGCCGCGAGAAGCCAAAATAGAAGCTGATATAACTCGATGCTCTGAATTCTCTCTTTTCTGGATTCGGGCAGTCTTTTTATACTCTTGTTTCTGTGACTCTTGCTTCTCTCTCAGCTCTCCTACATGACCCTGCCCCCCAGTTCCAAAATACATCTTACACAACAGAACTCTAGTTCAGACTGCTGATACGTGATTTCTCAAAGATGCCTTATCATTTCCTGCTCCCACACTTTTGTTTTCCTGCCAGACTCTGTCTCTGAAATAACTGTCTACTCAAAATTTATCTTTTATCTTCAAGACCCAACTCAATTCATTCTCGTTCATACATCTGCTCTGATCACTCTTGTTGGAAGAGACCTTGCTTTCTACTAAACCATTATCTAATAGCATTGAGTGTTCCTCAGTTGGCAGGTTGCAGACACTTCTGTGTTTTAGGGATGAAAATGGACTGAACAGAATAGTGGTTTTAAAGGGCGTCTGATCAGAAGTCCCTTAAGCCACCTCTCCCAGCTCCTTATTCAACTATCTATGTAACCAGCAAAGTCAAATTCTTACAAATATAGTAAAATCTAAGGCCAATAGGCAAACTGTTATCAGAATTAGGAATTTCTGCAATCTAAAGGCCAAAAGAACTGGACTGAGAAACTTTAAAACCACTTTCCCACTAAAAATAGATTAAAATTCTTGGCCTGAATGTAGAACCACCTCTCAACTACTTATCTCCTACTCAGAAACACAGGAGCTCTGTCAGTCACCACTGACAGACACCAAAAGGGCAAACCTGGTGGGAGCAACCATCATTTTATGGGGTGGCCGTTATGCTATCCCCTAATCCCTAATATAATGATTCAGAAGAGTTAAAAATAATAACAGGAACTAGAAAAGTTTTCTTAGGAACATGCTCAAAAAAGGCAGGTAGTAAATATTAAATTTTGAAGTCAGATGTAGGGTTTGGGGAAGTGTGAATTTGATAAGTTCAGTTCAGTCTCTCAGTCGTGTCCAACTCTTTGCAACCCCATGGACTACAGCACGCCAGGCTTCCCTGTCCATCACCAACTCCCAGAGCTTGTTCAAACTCATGTCCATCGAGTCAGTGATGCCATCCAACCAGCTCATCCTCTGTCGTCTCCTTCTCCTTTCAGTTATAACATAAACATGTACTAACTATGTGATATGAAATATGATGACTATTAACGCTGGTCTATGGTATATTTGAAAGCTTTTAAGAGAGTAGATCCAAGAGTTCCCATCACCAGGAAAAAACTTTTTTTGGTATCTATTCGAGATAATGGATGTTAACTAAGCTTATTGTTAATCACTTTAATATATGTAAGTCAAATCATTATGCAATATGCCTTAAACTTAATACAATGCTATGAGAAGGGGACGACAGGGGATGAGATGATTGGATGGCATAACTGACTCAAGGGACATGGGTTTGGGTGGACTCCAGGAGATGATGGTGGACAGGGAGGCCTGGCATGCTGCAGTTCATGGGGTCACAAAGAGTCGGACACGACTGAGCAACTGAACTGAGCTGAACTGATGTATCAATCGTGTCTCAATAAAACTGGGGAGAGAAGACAGATATGAGGCTAGACACAAAATTAATGAGAAATTATTTATTTAATGTTGATAAACTTACAGTGAAACTATATTTATGAACTCTTTAAACAACATAATAGCTGAAACATATAAAGTAAAAAATTATTAGAAATATAATGAGATATAACAAACACAATTCTGTGAAAGACTCACATATCTATTTCAAGCTATAAGAAATCCAGTAGGAAAAAAGTAAGAAAAAAATAGATCAGAATAGTATTTTTAAGAATAATCAAAATATAATATATAATGTGATAGATATGTATATATGTACATATATATGATATGTAGACATATTTATCAATAGATCCATGGATAGTAGCCAAACCAGCTGCCAGTAAAAGCATGTATGAAATATTTAGAAAATTTTATTATAGTTTTTGTCTCAAAGAAAACATCCAGAAATTCCAACAATTAGAAATCTAGTCCATCCTGATTTCTATGTACATTTCATGTACTAGATATTAATAAGGAAAATGAGTGGGCAAACAGCTAAATTACCCTGGAGTTAAAGCAAGAATTAAAACTACAACTAAGAACCGTTTAGAAATTAATGAAAATGACAGCATTATATATCAAAATGTAGAGCGACACCAAAGCTGCAACTGGAAGCAGATTCATAAGAGGAAAGAACTGATATATTTTTGTTTAATGAACTTTTTGTTGTGTGTTCTAATAATTTTCCGTTTCTTAAAATTAAGCCCTAACCACTTCAGCGTTTCTGGATGTAGTACTTCATACACGTTAAACACCATTTAAAGGAAGTAGTATGCTAGACTGAGCCAGACTTGCCTGCGAGTGTCCAGGAGTCTCTGGCAGAGGCGTGGGTCAACAGTGGCCTACTGCGGGGTCAGGGGCACTGAACACAACGGTATGACTGAGCGACTGAACTGAACTTGAACTGAACTATCTGCTTGTATTCTCTTTCCTTCGGTTTATTTGGGCTTGTATATGCCAGCTTTCCTTTTTCCTGGGACAATAACCACTTGGCACCAAATTTGATCACCTGAAACACGCCTCAGTTCAGCGCAGTTCAGTCGCTCAGTCATGTCTGACTGTTTGCAACCCCATGAATCGCAGCACGCCAGGCCTCCCTGTCCATCACCAACTCCCAGAGTTCACCCAAACTCACGTCCATCGAGTCAGTGACGCCCTCCAGCCATCTCATCTTCTGTCGTCCCCTTCTCCTCCTGCCCCTCAATCCCTCCCAGCATCAGAGTCTTTTCCAATGAGTCAACTCTTCGCATGAGGTGGCCAAAGTACCGGAGTTTCAGCTTTAGCATCATTCCTTCCAAAGAAATCCCAGGGTTGATCTCCTTTAGAATGAACTGGTTGGATCTCCTTGCAGTCCAAGGGACTCTCAAGAGTCTTCTCCAACACCATAGTTCAAAAGCACCAATTCTTCGGCACTCAGCTTTCTTCACAGTCCAACTCTCACATCCATACATGACCACTGGAAAAACCATAGCCTTGACTAGATGGACCTTTGTTGGCAAAGTAATGTCTCTTCTTTTCAATTTGCTGTCTAGGTTGGTCATAACTTTCCTTCCAAGGAGTAAGCGTCTTTTAATTTCACGGCTGCAATCACCATCTGCAGTGATTTTGGAGCCCCCCAAAATAAAGTCTGACACTGTTTCCACTGTTTCCCCATCTATTTCCCATGAAGTGATGGGACCAGATGCCACGATCTTAGTTTTCTGAATATTGAGCTTTAAGAAAACTTTTTCACTCTCCTCTTTCACTTTCATTAAGAGACTTTTTAGTTCATCTTCATTTTCTTCCATAAGGGTAGTATCATCTGCATATCTGAGGTTATTGATATTTCTCCTGGCAATCTTGATTCCAGCTTGTGCTTCTTCCAGCCCAGTGTTTCTCATGATGTGCTCTGCATGTAAGTTAAATAAGCAGGGTGACAATATACAGCCTTGACGTACTCCTTTTCCTATTTGGAACCAATCTGTTGTTCCATGTCCAGTTCTAATTCTTGCTTCCTGACCTGCATATAGGTTTCTCAAAAGGCAGGTCAGGTGGTCTGGAATTCCCATTTTTTAGAATTTTCCACAGTTTATTGTGATCCACACAGTTAAAGGCTTTGGCATAGTCAATAAAGCAGAAATAGATGTTTTTCTGGAACTCTCTTGCTTTTTCCATGATCCAGCAGATGTTGGCAATTTGATCTCTGGTTCCTCTGCCTTTTCTAAAACCAGCTTGAACATCTGGAAGTTCACGATTCACGTATTCTTGAAACCTGGCTTGAAGAATTTTGAGCATTACTTTACTAGCATGTGTGGTAAGTGCAGTTGTGCGGTAGTTTGAGCATTCTTTGGCATTGCCTTTCTTTGGGATTGGAATGAAACTGACCTTTTCCAGTCCTGTGCCCACTGCTGAGTTTTCCAAATTTGCTGGCATTTTGAGTGCAGCACTTTCACAACATCATCTTTCAGGATTTGAAACAGCTCAACTGGAATTCCATCACCTCCACTAGCTTTGTTCATAGTGATGCTTTCCAAGGCCCACTTGACTTCACATTTCAGGAAGTCTGGTTCTAAGTGAGTGATCACACTATCGTGATTATCTGGTCATGAAGATCTTTTTTGTACAGTTCTGTGTATTCTTGCCACCTCTTCTTAATATCTTCTGCTTCTGTTAGGTCCATACCATTTCTGTCCTTTATCAAGCCCATCTTTGCATGAAATGTTCCCTTGGTATCTCTAATTTTCTTGAAGAGATCTCTAGTCTTTCCCATTCTGCTGTTTTCAGGGGACACACATCTCATCCCCTTTAAATTTAAAAATTCTTTAAATACACTCTCTGACCTTGACTCTCAGTTGTTCAGTTGTTCATTCGTGTCTGACTGTTTGTGATCCTATGGACTGCAGCATGCAAACCTTCCCTATCCATAAACAATCCCCAGAACTTGCTCATACTCATGTCCATCAAGTCGGTGATGCCATCCAACCATCTCATCCTCTGTCATCCCCTTCTCTTCCTGCCCTCAATCTTTCCCAGCCTCAGGGTCTTTTCCAAAGAGTCAGTTCTTCACATCATGGGGCCAAAGTATTGTACCTTCAGCTTCAGCATCAGTCCTTGCAATGAATATTCAGGATTAATTTCCTTTACGATTGACTGGTTTGGTCTCCTTGCAGTGCAAGGGACTCTCAAGAGTCACCACCAACACTACAGTTCAGAAGCATCACTTCTTTGGTACTCAGCTTTCTTTACTGTCCACCTTTCACATCCTTCCATGACTACTGGAAAAACCACAGCTTAGATTAGATGGACATTTGTCAAGAAAGTAATATCTTTGCTTTTTAATATGCTGTCTAGATTGGTCATAGCTTTTATTCCAAAGAGCAGGCATCCTTTAATTTCATGGCTGCAGTCACCATCTGCAGTGATTTTGGAGCCCAAGAAAATAAAGTCTGTCACTGTTTCCATTGTTTCCCCATCTATTTGCCATGAAATGATGGGACCGGATGCCATGATCTTCATTTTTTGAATGTTGAGCTTTAAGTCAGCTTTTTCACTCTCTCATCAAGAGGCTTTTTAGTTCCTCTTCACTTTCTCCCATAAGGGTGGTGTCATCTGCATATCTGAGGTTATTGATATTTCCCCTGGCATTCTTAATTCCAGCCTTTGCTTCATCCAGCCCAGCATTTCACATGATGTAGTCTACATATAAGTTAAATAAGCATGGTGACAATATGCAGCCTTGACAATATACCTCCTTTCCCAATTTGGAACTGGTCTGTTGTTCCGTGTCTGGTTCCTACTGTTGCTTCTTGACCTGCATACAGATTTCTCAGGAGGCAGGTAAGGTGGTCTAGTATTCACATCTCCTTAAGAATTTTCCCCAGTTTGTTGTGATACACACAGTCAAAGGCCTTGGCATAGTCAATAAAGCAGAAGTAGATGTTTCTCTGGAATTTTCTTGCTTTTTCTATGTTCCAGCAGATGTTGGCAATTTGATCTCTGGTCCCTCTGCCTTTTCTAAATCCAGCTTGAACATCTGGAAGTTCTTGGTTTACATACTATTGAAGCCTGGCTTAGAGAATTTTGGAGCATTACTTTGCCAGTGTCTGCGATGAGTACAATTGTGCAGTAGTTTGAACATTCTTTGGCATTGCCTTTCTTTGGGACTGGGAAGAAAACTGACCCTTTCCAGTCCTATGGCCACTGTTGAGTTTTCCAGATTTGCTGGCATATTGAGTGCAGCACTTGAATGTGCTATTTGACCCTCAACACATGCTGTTTGATTCCATACAGCTAATGTTAGTAAGAGGCACTCACGCCTTCTGTTCAGGACATAGGGAGCCTTTATATGTTGAAAGAACCACACCTTGCCTCCCGACAAGAAGGAAATCACAGAGAGAGGTTCAATTGTAATTTAGTATAAGGGTCTGTGATCTTCCTACTGTAAGTTTATTACAGAATTAAATATATACATATGTAAGTACATACATATATGCCTACATACATATAGGACAACATATATACGTATGTATACAGAATGAAAAAGTTATCTTTTAGGAATTTACCAGAAACTATTAAAAAATACATTTTGAACTTTTAAATTGTTTCAATGGCAATCATTAGAACTAAAATAAAAAGATTGTTTTTCTCCTCTAAGCTTCCTGTGTTTAGTAAAATCATAAAGTATAGTATATTGACATCAAAAATATTAGCTAGGGTGGGTACAGAATTTTTATACTGGACTCTCAGACATACAGATAAAGTAGGCTTATGTTACATCTTATTCCTCAATTCAAATGCTATATTTACTTTTCCTAAATTTTTCACTTAATTTATTAGCCATCTTATTCATTTATTAGCCATCTTATTATTTCCATAGCAGCTATATCCCTTAATAAACTATAGTTCATTTTCTCAGTTCAGAGTGGTTTCTCCAACAACAAAACTGTCAGTTTGCTGTAGAGAAGCTACAGCAATTGCTATCATCAATTATGGTACCCTAAAAGAAGGTCCTTATTTCTATAATAGTTCTCACTGAATGTGTATATCCAGGAAGACAAACTGATCTGCTGAAAACAATCCATACAGTGTTTAAACCTAATAGCATTTTCCTCCAATGTAGGCGAGGGTCCAACGTATCTCTTACATTGGACGTGAGTAGCTTGGGCAATGTTGAACCCTTTGTGGCCATACCAACCCCGCGGGAGAAGGTAGCTCTGGAGTACCTGCAATCAGCCAGCCGAATTCTCACAAGGTCGCAGCTGAGGGACGTCGTGGCAAGTTCACATTTACTCCAAAGTGAATTCATGGTAAGCCTGCTGTTTGTTATTCACTCTTCAGGAGGCATTTTGATATTCTAGCCATTAGAGGCACATTCTAAAATGACGCTGTCAGCTCAGAGTAAAATGGTTACAGTTCTAAAGGTTAAGTGCAAAGATTTCAGGTCCACCCTGCATCTCATCAACTACTGGGGAGTGTTCAAACTAGGACGTAATACCTAAATTAAGGCAGAGGGTATAGAAGCTGGCCAGGCAAAGACGTAGCAAGAAGGAGCTGACCATTCCAGGATGACAGAGCAGGCTTGCTTGTCACTATTCGGGGAATTAAATTGTTCAATTTGACAGGAGCATTAAAATTAAAGTGGGAAGTAACAAAAATTGAGCCTCGGATATAAAACAAATCTAAGACTTAATATGTTACTAAAGGTTTGGATTTATCTTGTGTTTAAAAAATATTACTATCCAGTTAGGGAGTTTGGAATCGAGAGGTACACACTGCTGTATTTTAAATGGAGAACCAACAAGGACCTACTGTATAGCACAGGGAACTCTGCTCAATGTTATGTGGCAGGCCTGGATGCGAGGGAGCTTCGGGGAAAATGGGTACATGTGTATGTATGGCTGAGTCCCTTTGCTGTTCACCTGAAACTATCACAACATTGTTAATGGGCTGTACTCCAATATAAAATAAAAAGTTTTAAAAAATTACTATCAGCAGTAGGGTCTGCATTAGAAAGAGGTATTTTGGAGACTCTAGAGATTATCCTGTGAAGCTGCGATTACTCAAAACTAAAGTAGCAGTGAAAATTGGAAGAGTCTATAGGAGTCTACAAGAAGTGGCCTTAATGAGGTAAGTCAGCCAAGGAAAAGGGAGGTTAGGAACAACACCCCCATTTTTAGACTTAGCAACAGGGTACATGTAGTGCCTTTTAATGAAATAAGAAACACAAAAGGAAGACTGAATGTAGGCTAAAAATAATGGTGAGTTTCATTCAGCTAAAGATGATGATGACCCATTGTTGTTGCTGGTGATAACTTAATGCATAAAACACATTTTATCCAGAGAGCATGGAGACACATTAGACATTCTTAGGTCCAACTGTTTCCCAAGGGGAATATCCATTTTATAGAACCACTTGCATCTTAAAGCAGTTGTACATTTTAAGCCATATCCATTGGGTATAATAAATTGAACACTCTGAGGTGTTACTCAGGTGTTTGCAACCACCCTTTCCTGAGCCAGCCATAGGTTTGATCTATTACTTTCATCACCTATTAAGTGTCCAATGTAAAATACTAAGCATGCAGTTATAAAATTAGACTTTATAGTATGTCATCTCTTTATGTATGAAAAAAATGAAACCTGGGAGGATAAACAAGCCAATCCATGATCATGTAAGTGGCCAAAGGTATGTTTCTCGAACTGCAGATAGCTCTTTGCAATGAGATAAGCCTTTAACATAGACTACTTCCCTGAAAGGGAAGATGAGGTCAACAAGGAATAGAGAGAGAATGCTGGAAGATGATAATTTGTGTGTGTCAGAAAACAAGAAAGAATGGGAGGAATGGAGCTAATCACAGCTTTGCCAAAACAGACTAACCTGTTTGAAATTACTAAGCATGAACAAGTGGTTTCTATTGAACAGTCAACAATTTTGCTTACTTTGGTAACTTGAAACTGTGAACTTATTTAGTTGGAGCAAAGAACAGGAATATATTATAAATATCTAAAATAATGCAAGTTTCAGAAATGATGTTTTTAAAGTAAGCTACTCCTCTCTATGGACCGAGTATTAAATTCATAGTGTAGTCAGGCTTTTCTTGAATTTTCAGATTGCCTGAAAACAAGGACAATTTAAATACATTTGTAGATAAGTTCTTTCGTTTCAATGAATACTAGGCTGTCAAGTTTTATTTTCTTTTGAGAAAGTGTAGGTAACAAAAATATTATTTTATGTGATCCAGGGATAAAAGGTATTTTAATTTACATTTATCTAAGCAATCCTCTGCAGAATTTTAAGTTAGAGAACATACCATTTTGTATAATCAACTCCTTAAAAATTTGTTTAGAAACTTTTGAAAACTTTGGCTTATTGTTTCCTTTGTTCCAGTCAGCATCAGATGCTCACCTTTTAGGTCTAACATATAGAGTGACTCTTGCTCTAATTGTTCCCTCCTCCATCATTTGGCATATATTCTGACTTAATAAATGTATTTGTATTCTTGTTAATTGCTAGAAGACAGTGTCTAAATGCCCTTAACTACAAATATTGCATTTACAACCAGAAATGGAACAGTAAAATTAAAAACCATTTCTTAATACAAAAATGCATCATATCATTATTACTTAAATCAACAAAAATGCCCTTTATATTTACCATTTGAGGGGAAGTTTTTCATAATCCTAAAAGAGTCACAATTAATGTTAAGACAGAATCTATCATAATAAAAAAATTTAGTATTAAATCTACATAAAGATTGGAAGAAATCTAAATACACTGTTAAAAAAATTTTCAGCCAGCTGTTTATAAATTTCCAGCAATTATGTCAGAACAAGATTCTTAAAACCTAACCAAACTTTTCTATGTCTCTTTAAAAACTACATATTGAATAATACTATCTAACACACAAAGCCATTTCTTAGAGTCAGCTTGTCAGGGTGCAGCTGATGTGTTTAGGAAAGGAAGGGTGTTGGCAAACCAGAGGTGTTAGTCTGTTTTTTTATAAATGACTTTGAAGTCCAATAGAGCTCTGGATCAGATGGCCCCCCATGAAGGTTTTCTTTGTGGGAGCATTAGATACAGTATTTGATATCACTTATTTTTGCAGGAAATACCAATGAACTTTGTGGATCCCAAAGAAATTGACATTCCACGTCACGGAACCAAAAATCGCTATAAGACCATTTTGCCAAGTAAGTTTCTTGAATTCAATAGTTTGCATTGTACCCCTCCCTCAACATTTCCCATCCTCACAATTTCCACATACACGCCAAATTTGGAATTGCAAACACAGCTCAAGACTAATAATCATTAAAGTGGAATTCCCTGGAGGTGGAGTGGTTAGGAGTCAGTGCTTTCACTGCTAAGGCCAGGTTTAATCCCTGGTCAGGGAACTAAGATTGGAGAAGGAAATGGCTACCCACTCCAGTGTTCTTGCCTGGAGAATCCCAGGGACGGGAGAGCCTGGTGGGCTGCCGTCTATAGCATTGCACAGAGTCGGACATGACTGAAGTGACTTAGCAGCAGGAAACTAAGATCCTGCAAGTGGTGCAGCCAGAAAAAGAAAAAAGCTAATAAACATCAGAATGGGCTAAGGTTAATAATTTTATCTTGTATTACTCTTATTATGATGGTCTTCTCACAATTCCAGTAGACACATGGTTCTAAACTTTACTGTAGCATACATTATGGTCAATTAATTTTCACTAAGGGTGTCAAATAATTCGAGGGAAAAGAATAATCTTTTCAATAAATGATGCTGAGACAACTGGATAGCCACATGCAAAAAATAAAATAAAATGCCTCATGCAGCATACAAAAATTAATTCAAAATATGATCAAAATGTATATTCTAAATGTAAGAACAAAAACTATAAAACTTTTCACATAAAACAGATGTAAATCCTCATGACCTTGAATTTGTCAATGGTTTCTTAGATATGACATCCAAAGTATAAGCAACAAAAGGAAAAAATAAATTGAACTTGGTCAAAATTAAAAAGTTTTGTGCTTCTAAGGGTACCATCAAAAAACTAAAAAGATGACACTGACACAAAATGGCAGGAAAATTTATAAATTATACGCCTAATAAAGGATTTGTGTCTAAAATAAATAAAGAACTCTTATAACTCAATTATAAAAAGACTAATAACTCAATTTTAAAATGGGCAAGGACTTGAGTAGACATTTTTCCGTAAAAGATATACAAATAGCCCATAAACATATGAAAAGATGCTCGACACCATTAGGCATCAGGGAAATCAAAACCACAGTGAGATGCCACTTCATATCCACACGATTATAATTTTTAAAAAGACAGTAGAAAGAGTTGGCAAGGATGTAGAGAAACTGGAAACTTCATACTTTGATGGTAGCTACAGCTACTGAAGAACAGTTTGGTAATTCCTCAAACGGTAAAACCTAAAGTTACTATATGATTCAGATATTTTACTCCTAGGTATATATGTAAGAAAAATAACAACATGTGTCCACACAAAAGCTGTACACAAATGTTTGTAACAGTATTACTCATAATAGTTCGAAGGGTAGAAACAACCAAAATATTCATCACCTAATGAATATAGTATTATTCAGCAATAAAAAGCAATGAGGTACTGATACTCGCTACGACTTGGATGAACCCTGAACACATCATGCTAAGGGAAAGAAGCCATCACAGCCTCGTATTGCATGAGGCCATTCATAGGAAGTGTCCAGTCTCATATAGCATGAGGCCATTCATAGGAAGTGTCCAGTCTCATATAGCATGAGGCCATTCATAGGAAGTGTCCAGTTAGGCAAACCTGTAGAGACAGAAACTATAGTTGCTGTCAAGTGTTGGGAGGCATGAGAAAAGAAAAGAAAAGGGCATGGAGTTTGTTTGGGAGATAATGAAAATGTTGCCCTTGCTAGAAATATTTATCTCGCATCCTTACAGAAGAGTCTGTAGGGCTGCCTACAGAGCCAAACTGCTGGGGTTCATATCCAGCTGCTGCGCTTATTCTATGGCCTTGGGCAAATTCCTTGACTTCATCTGCGAGATAAAAGTAGTAATATCCACCTCACAGGGCTGTTGTAAAGCCCAGTGCTTTGCACATGATAAAGTGCTCAGTGTTACTCTCATAACTCGGAAAGATATTATTGTTCCTTTCTTACAGAGGAGGAAAACTGAGATTTATAGATATTAAAGAAGCAAGATTCAAACCCAAACACGTCTGCCCACATGCCTTTCATCACTGATGGTTGTACGACTCTGAATTAAACAAATAAAAATAAACTCTGTGATGGTACACCTCACACAAGTGAATTGTATGGTATATGAATTATGTCTCAAAAAAAAAATGCTTTTACGGAAAGACTTCATTATGCGTAGCAATCACCCAAGTCCTTGTTAAAAATGTGGCATCCTATGCTCCACCCTGGGGATTCTGTTTAAATGGGTTCTCTTGGGCCCAGGAATCTGTACTTCTAGCAAACAGGTGATTCTGATGTAGGTGATACCAAGACCACACTTTGAGAAACACGGCTTAGACTATTTTAAAATTAAATTTAACTCTGTGAAATTTATCAATGTCAAGCAGTGAGCTAAATGCCAGGAACCAGGAAAGAATAAGGAAAATCATATAATATCAAAGAGGTCATGGACCAGAGAAGATACATGTAAATAAGTAATTATGTCCAATGTAAGAGTCCATGGGGTTGCAAAGGGCATGACTTAGCAACTAAACAACAACAACAACAGCCAGAATGGAAGTGTTGCCCAAGTGCTGTAGGAGGCCGGAGTAATTAATTCTGCCTAGAAAGGCAAAAATACTTTGGAGAGGAAGCAATATTGTCAATCACTAAACAAACAGATGGAGTTGGGATCTTGACAAAACCCATAGACATCTCAGCAATAACTCTGGAAAGATGGAGCCCCAAAGGTTTGTTTCAAAGTATTAACATTGAAATAGTAGAGTCTTCATAATTCAGTTAATTATTTCATTCATAAACCTCCAAATTCTCCATATTTATGCTAATAGAGCAAGAATTACCATTAATAGTGTTCATGGGCTTCCCCTTCTGTTAGAGTTGGAAACCCATTGTAATAGTTACTTCCCAGTAACATATTTTTAACTGGTCTTTATAGTTAAACCTGTTTACCTAAGATACAGTCATTGTTGAAAGATATTTTGTAACTATAATTGGCTGAAGGGAATGAAAGTGCTGTGTGTTACATCTGGTATCTCTCTCAGGCTTTTTCATCTCAAATTTACCAAACATAAGTAAGTAGGGCATAAACATGTGTTGCGATTATTATACTTAACCACCTAATCTCAGAAGGATTTGGAAATTATGAGGACTATTTTAAAGTTCAGCCTTCTCTGTTTCCTGCCCAGATGCTATCAGACAACTGCTTCATAGTCCTGTGTCAGCTTTTCCATTCCCAGAACTGGGTGGGTCACTTGAACCAGGGCACCTGTGCTGACAAATGATGTTGCAAATGACGGATTTTCTGTTGAAAATGTCTGTAGCCTGAATACCCCACCCAACCCCCTGTCATGCAAGATATAATCTAGTAAATATAGCATGGACAAGTCACATCATTGGTTGGAAAATCATCAGAAAAGATGGGAATGAATATGAAAATCTGCTGTTTATGGTTTATTTTAGACTGTATGATGGGATAAGTTTGAAACATTACATAAAATAATTTTTAAATGCATAAGCTTTTAAATATTATATTGTTTTTCTTTTTTAACCTACAATAAACTCTTAAGTTTAAAAGCTTCCAGCTTGTGCATATTAGTGAGACTGTGTAATTTGGAGGATGCTTTGCAGCAGAAATGTGGATGGCCAAGAACTAACTAAAATGTAGCTGGTTTTTTTTTTTTCTATGTAAAATGTCAGCCTGGCTCTGAATATTCTTAAGTGGCAGATTAAAGTGCTTATGTCAAATTTATATCAAATTATTTTATAATATAAACATATTAGTGATGAGAATATCTTCATGTCTTAATTGCAAGAGCAATGGGAAAAAAACTGATATCAGTGTGAAATTATTTGTACAACAAAGAATTTTTATGTATATTTCTTCCATGCAGTTTTTTTGTACAACTATGAAACAATATAAATCAAATTTTAAAATCCTAGTTACTCTGGTCATCACTTTTTATTTAAAAATGTAAAGTTTAATGTTTCCTACTTACATTATGTTTTCTGTTTTATTTTATTATGTGCCTGAAACAGAGTAGATATGCAAATCAGTGAACCACTCATTAAGGCAACAAGTTGTATGACTCAAGCAGAATATTGGAGTTAGACTTGATTTCCTATCCTGGCGAAAATATTTACAGTTTATGGCAGGCTACTTCATCTTTCTGTGCCAGCCTTTCTTTGCCCTTAAAAATAGTAATAGTCATACTACCCTATAAGGCTGTTGAAAGAATTACATAATCATATGTGGGAAATGGCTTGGAAAGTTCCAACAAATAGTAAACCCTCAGCGGATGTTAGTTTCTCCTTTCTTTATCTTCCTAGTGAATTCATCATTAATCCCAGAAACAATTCCAGAAAATAAGAACCCTACCTATGGGAACATTTACAGTTTCAGAAACAGAGTACTGAAGAGCCCTATTTTCACATAATAACCACCACTGCACTGGCAAAATCACCACTGTCCACAAAAGCTCTACAATGAGGGAAACGTTCCCTATCTCCCGTGTGTGCTGCGTGCTCAGCCACTTCAGTCTTCCGACTCTTTTGTGGCCTCATGGACTGTAGCCTGCCAGGCTCCTCTGTCCATGGGATTCTCCAGGCTAGAATACTGGAGTAGGTTGTCATTTCCTTCTCCAGGGGATCTTCCTGACCCAGGGATCGAATCTGTGTCTCTTTGGTCTCCTGAACTGGCTGGTGGGTTCTTTACCGCTAGCACCACCTGGGAAGCCCGTATCTCCCACGAGATAGTCATTAGCAGCATATGGCAATAAGTACTTGAAGTAAAGTGAGTGCACCCAAGGAACTGACTTTTTTTAAGCAGCTTATTTTTATTTTTTAAAATGTTTATTTATTGTATTTGGCTGTGCTGCACCTTAGTTGTGGCATGTGGGATCTTGGGTTGCGACATGCAAGCTCTTTAGTTGCAGTATGTGGGATCTAGTCCCCCGATCAAGGATAGAACCTGGGTGGCCTGCATTGGGAGCGTGGGGTCTTAGCCACTGGAGCACCAGGGAAGTCCCAGGGAACTGACTTTTAAATTTTGCTTTGTTTCAATTAACTTGAATTTACCTATACATGGCTAGTGGCTACCATATTGGACAAAGCAGGCCTAGATTCTTCTCTCTCTTCCACAACAAATTTGAAGACGATTCCCAATCACCTTGAGGGCGTGACCAGTCCCTGCCCATCCGTCCATCTCCCACTTCTCCTGAATTCATCTCTGAGAACTATCCTATTCCTCTCATCTCTGCCTTTGTCCATCACTAGCAGTGATACGCTTTATCTAATAGCTTCCTCTCTGACTTCAAACCTTAAGCACATTTCTTCCTGACGAGGAAATCTGCAGACGAGCATGTTGTTGTTCAGCTGCTGTCATGTCCAACTCTTTGCAACCCCAAGGACTGCAGCACGCCAGGCTCCTCTGTCAGCTGTCTCCTCGAGTTTGCTCAAATTCATGTGCACTGAGTTAGCCCAGTATAACCTTTGACAAAATCTGATATGATTCTAATCAAAATATCAGGATCCAGGTATCATTTTGTCTATTAAATAGAAGACTTAAGATTGCCAGGGGTATTTTAAAGAGATGGAGAAGAGGGCAGACTTTCATGTGCTCTGTACACCAGCCCTGTGTGTGTGTGTAGAGAGGAAAAAACAAACAAGGAAAGAAGAAGAGGGGGAAGGAGGGAGGAAGGAAAAGGATGTAAGGAAGAAGGGAAGGGAAAAAGAATGAAAGGAAGAAAGCAAAGGAAATAAAAAGAGAAGAGCAGGAGAGAGGAGCAAATGTGATCAGTGTCCAATGTAACACTGAATTCATGCATTGCATGAATGAAATTATAACAGTAAAGATGAAAACAATAGTACATGATGATGATAATGACAAAATTTTGTTTTTTAATACTTGGCTTTTTATTAGACCAAACTAGCTTTAAAAAAGCATCAATTCATTTTCATTTTCTCCTACTCCATCATATATTGTATTCTTGGGTTTTTTTTAAGTATTTCAAAATCTCTAAATATTTGGAAATACTGTAAATTACTAATTTTCAACATAAAGTTAGCTTAGCTTGACAAGGAACCTGCTTCTAAGCAATTTTGGGGTTGAGTTCTCAGTAAATCATATACATCATAGGCATTACAAAAACTGAAGGAAGTGGGCCTCTTTTCAAGTGTGAGTGGTTTAGGCCATTCATGGAAACTTTTAAAATCAGTGGATACTGAAAAGAAATGGAAGTTTTCTCATCCTCTTTGCTATGAAAAGAGAAAAATCTGGAAGAAAAGCATTATTTTAACTCTTTCTAATTGAAATTAATTCTGATATTAAACCCACTCTGAGCCACATATCAAGCAGAAATCACAAAAGATATAAAAGTTAATTAAAGACAGCCTTTGTTCTCAAGGGGCTCATTGCAATCCATTGAGGGCAAGAAAGAATTGAAACACTTAAAATACAAGATGTTAAATACTAAAATAAAATTCAAGCAGCATGAGCAAAGAAGAGAATGCCTAATTCTGCCAGGAAGACAAGGGAGGACTTCAGGAAGGAAGTATCTCTTGAACTGAGCCCTGAAGAATGAAGACGACTTGCCCATGCAGAGACGGCAGGCAAACAATATGTGCAAAAGCACAGAATCTGCAAGAATGTAGAGTAGTTGGGAGATTGCCCTCGGCCCTTGTGACTAGAGTATGTACTCTACGTACACACAGAAAAGTGACGATAGATGTGCTCAGTCATGTCTGACTCTTAAGACCCCATGGACTGTAGCCTGCCAGGCTCCTCTGTCCGTGGGATTCTCCTGGCAAGAATACTGGAGTGGGTTGCCCTTCCCTTCTCCAGGGGATCTTCCTGACCCCGGGGTGGAACCTAGGTCTCCTGCATTGCAGGCAGATTCTTCACCATCTGAGCCACCAGGGAAGCCCCATTGACATTCTAAGAAACTTAAAAGAGTAAATCTGGTTAACCTATTCTTTCTTGTTTTCTTCATTAGATCCCCTCAGTAGAGTATGTTTAAGACCGAAAAATGTCACTGATTCTTTGAGCACTTACATCAATGCTAATTATATTAGGGTAAGTAAATAAACCTAAATTTCTTTCTGATAAGCATGTTGATTTACTGTCTGGAATTGTTGGGGTTTTTTTTTTTTTAAACCCCTCAGAATAGATTAACTTTAATTTAACTTGGTTGCTAGCAAGTTTTGTTTTGCTCACTTGGTCATAATCAATGCCAGTAGGTCTTCCCTTCCTGTGTGTCTGTGGCCACGGTGCTCCCTCTGAGGTGCTCTGGGGAGGACTGTGCTTCACAACCCTCAGTACCATGTGCTACGCTCGACTTGTTGACAGAACAACCACCAGAATGGTGGTGCTCGAATCAATGAAGCCTCAAAAGTGTATAGCTTTTGGACCTGCAGAGTTGTTCTGTTTTGAAGATCTTTCACCTAAACTTTCAGTGCAAGGCATGGACTTCAAAGCCAACATTTTTTCTTTCTTTTTCTCAAACTAGGGCTACAGTGGCAAAGAGAAAGCATTCATCGCCACACAGGGCCCCATGATCAACACTGTGAATGATTTCTGGCAGATGGTTTGGCAGGAGGACAGTCCCGTAATTGTTATGATCACAAAACTCAAGGAAAAAAATGAGGTATGACCTTTTCCCAAGTGCAGAACATTGTATTTTTTCTGTTGCTCTAGAACAGAGATTGTTTAAGGAAAATTACCATATACTTCCTAACAAATTTAAGATGTTAAGACACTTAAAGGCTAGGTCAGTTTATGCTCCCCCAAAATGGTAATTGGTGTCCTGTGAATGATAGCTTTCTTTCAGTGAAATCAATGTGCTTGGCATACACCATTCACACTTGTATCCATATATCTATGTAAGGAAATGAGGGGCCCTGAATCATCACTCTGATTTATAACAGGGAAATAAAAAATTGTTTATTTACATCATGAGCAATTTTTGAGCACCTACTAAGTGACAGATACTATTTTATTTACTTATTTTTCTATGGCTGTGCTGGGTCTTCATTGCTGTGCAGGCTATTCTCTGGCGGAGGAGAGCTGGGGCTACTCTCTAGCTGTGGTTTGTGGGCTTCTCACCGTGGACAGAGGAGCCTGGAGAGCTACAATCCATGGGATCGCAGAGAGTCGGACAGGACTGAGCGACTAACACACACACACACACACACACACACACACACACACACTGTGGTGGCTTCTCTTGTGGTGGAGCATGGGCTCTAGGGTGCTCAGGCTTCAGTAGTTGCAACTTGTGGGCTCAAGAGCACAGACACAGTAGTTGTGGCAGATGGGCTTAGTTGCTTCGCAGCCTGTGGGATCTCCCTGGACCAGGGATCGAATATATATCTCCTACATCGGCAGGTGAGTTCTCTACCACGTAGCCACCAGGAAAGCCCCAGATACTATTTTAGTTGCTGGCAGCTTATTAGTAAACAAACACAAAGATTCCTGCCCTTGGTAGATTTTAACTTTCTAGTGAGGGGGAGACAGACAAAAAGCAAGAAGCAGAATTTCATAAGAATATAGCATATTAGAAGGGATAGATGCTGTAGGAAAAAGCAGTAGAGTGGGATAAGGGGACTGGGTGTCTGAGCCTAGGCAGCAGTAGGAGAAGAGTAAGCTGAGGTATTATACAGGGGGATACACCTCACTGAGAAAGTGAAATTTGGAGAAAGATTTGAAGTTAACCAAACCAAACAACTTTCTCAACATTTTCATAAAACAAAATCCAAGAAAGGGACAAAATTAGATCCCATATCCATACTAGTAAACTTTTCTAAGGATCTAGCTTATAGAATATGCTTTCTGTATTTTGCATCATAAAAATAAAACTGTGTAATTCCCAAAGAGTGCTATCCTAGGCACTGCCTATATTTCATGACATCTTATTGAGAAAATTTACAGTCTGATTTTAGCCAGTGTTTGTGTTTGTTTTCTGATCAACATTACTATGCCCGCGTCTCACCCTGACAATAAAAATTTAAGAAAATGGAAATTTCCCTTTTACTCCTATGGTGAGTTGCAACCACCAACCATAGTATAACCATGCTGCTAACGAAGAAAACTCAGGTCTGCAAACAGCAACTTAAAGTTCTTTTAAAGTTTTGTTGTTTTCTTCCATTTTTGCTACAAGAGACAAGAATCTTTTGCTGAAGTTTATCCAGGGAAAAAAAGTATATTTTTGGCCAGTAGATGAAGTTATATACTACATTAGCTATATGTTTACTAAATGTATGCGTTTCTATGAATCTTATATGAAAGCCCAAAGTGGCATAATAAAATAATCCCTAATATTCTTAGCTAGTTCACCCAATATCAACTTGTCAACATAATAAGCCACTGACAAGTTGTTTAATATCTATGACAATTTACCTTCATGGCAGGAAAAAAATTCAAGTTTTAAAGGTACATTCTCTGTGTATTTATACCCATGAATATATAAATAGAACTTATGTAATATGGCTGCTGCTGCTACTGCTGCTAAGTCGCTTCAGTCATGTCCAACTCTGTGCGACCCCACAGACAGCAGCCCATTAGGCTCCTCTGTCCCTGGGATTCTCCGGGCAAGAATACTAGAGTGGGTTGCCATTTCCTTCTCCAGTGTAATATGGCAAGCTAGATAATCTGAAAAACCAGTCATACTGAGTGAAATATGATATGGCATGCATAGCAGAGCTTGGGGGAGAAAGTAAATTCTGGTAGTAAAAAACTGAATAAAATGCATAAAACCAGAGAATTACAGGTTACTTGTGTTTTTCATAATAATATAAGAACTGGAGACAAAGCTTTGGGCTTGCAGGAGCCAGGACTTAGAACTGAGATCTTCCACGAAGTGAGCACCTGCAAGGGCTATACTTTCAGTGAAAGGGTGAACCACAAAAATAAACCTGCCTACCAAAATAGGATTATGCTGCTGCTGCTAAGTCGCTTTAGTCGTGTCCGACTCTGTGCGACCCCAGAGATGGCAGCCCACCAGGATCCCCCATTCCTGGGATTCTCCAGGCAAGAACACTGGTGTGGGTTGCCAGTTCCTTCTCCAGTGCATGAAAGTGAAAAGTGAAAGTGAAGTCACTCAGTTGTGCCTGACTCTTCGCAACCCCATGGACTGCAGCCTGCCAGGCTCCTCCGTCCATGGGATTTTCCAGGCAAGAGTACTGGAGTGGGTTGCCATTGCCTTCTCCAAATAGGATTATAACAGGAAATTAATCTATCAAAGTCTGGCCTTCTCATGGGATCAATAGTAAGGTACTCTTGAGTATTCAGAATTCAAAAACCAGGAAGCACCAAGTGGTAAGTAATTAATATAAAATAATAATTTTTTAATGTATATGAATCATTTATAAACTAGTTTATATTCATTTAATTAAAAAATTAAAAGTAATACTGGATTGGTATGGCACTTTACGAAGTCTTCTGCTATCTTCACAGCAAACACTACACAGAATTTCAAAGGAAAAAGCCCAGCAAATATAAACTCAGAAGTCAAACTTCTGAAAAACACATGGAAATAACCAACATAAGTAAAAATCAGAAACAAGAAATAGTAGAAATAGACCTACAAGAAATTGAAACAATAGAAACTATAAATATAGGCTTTTTTATAATTAAACATACAAAATATAAAATTAAAAACTTGACAAAAGAACAATTTACTATCAAGAAAGACTAGGAAGATTTAAAAACAAACCAAAGCAGCCTAGAAATAAATATCATACAGACATTAAAATAAAAAAACTTTATGAGATAAGTTGATTGGCAAGCTGGACACAGTTGAATAAATAATTACTGGATTCAAAAGCATGGGAGTGGGGTTCATGATTGGGGACTCATGTACACCCATGGCGGATTCATATCAATGTATGGCAAAACCAATACAGTGTTGTAAAGTAAAGTAAAAATAAAAATTTAAATTTAAAAAAAAATAAAATTAAATTTAAAAAAAAGCAGAGCTAAGGAAATTATCTAGAAGATCAAAATGACCAAAAATGTGAAATAGAGTTTCAGAGGACAGTATTTAGATATCCAATATATGTCTAATGGATATTTTAGAAGAAAAGGGAGAATATAAAAAAAAAGAAGTAATACTTGAGGAAATAATGGCTAGGTATTTTCCAAAATTGGTGAAAGACTTGATCTCTCACAGTAAAACCTAGACTTAAATAAGATAAATCCACAACTGGACACATCTGTGGAACTGAAAAACACTGTAGAGATTGTTTTAACAACCAGAATGACTAACAATTGGCTTCTCAATAGTAACAGCAAGAAGCCAAAAATCAGCAGAATAATACCCACAAAGGAATGCGAGGAAATCACAGACACTTTAGAACTCACTCAAGATTTAGCAATGCTTCCTAGATCTGAATAGACTGAACTCCTGCCCACTTTGGTTGGAATTACCATTTTCTGGATAGATTGTCATGATGTATTTTCTCAAAGAACATTCATACCTTTATTAATTCTATTTCTTGTATTAAAAATAAACTCATACAAAATTGACATAGAAAAAGCACTGTGATTTATGCGGTTACATAAATATAAGGATGTAAATGCTTTGAAACAAGTTTTTTTTCCACTGAAAACATTTGTTGCATATTTATTAAGGATTAAATACTTGGCAAAGCATATATCCCACAAGGATTAGAGAATAGGTTTAGTAACTGCGTAAGATAAATTATAATTTTTGTTGTCCTGAGCATTTCATTCCTCCCATGGTATGATATATTTGTTTCCTTAGACAAAAAGACAGAGATATGCCAATGGTGCTGTGACTCGTTCTTGAGTCAGTTTTCATCAGGACAGGACAGAAGAAGCCAAGATTATGAGTAAGAATTCCCTAGAAGTTAAGTAAGATGTGACATGTTTTAAAGGCCAACAGAGATAATATGAATAATTGGAGAACCTGCCAAAGCCCTAACAGACAGTTATATTCTTCCCTTCTGTCCCTAAGACCAAAGTTTGTCATTCTAAGAGAACTGCTGTATGAGATAAATATGTATTTCAAAGTGACAATGAGTTGGTTAACTGACAATGCTCAGACATCTCCATTCTGAATGTGACTGTACGAAGAAATGGAGCCCATCTTGTTCTTTCCTTTTCAAGTGCAGTAAACCTGAAGCTAACCTGTGGGCTTCCCAGGTGGCACCATTGGTAAAGAACCCACCTGCCAATGCGGGAGATAGACAGGGTTGGATTTCCTGCGTCAGGAAGATTCCCTGGGTTGAGAAGATCCCTTGGAGAAGGAAATGGCAACCCACTCCAGTATTCTTGCCTGGAGAATCCCATGGACAGAGGAGCCTGGTGGGCTACAGCCCATAGCGTCACAGAGTCAGACACGACTGAAGCAACTTAGCACACAAACCTGTTGGTACCATTCTCAGAATTCTTGTTCTTCATAGGAGAGTCAAGTAGATCTGTTGAAAGCCAGAATTTTTGAAAAAATAATGGCCACATAAAGGATGACTGAGGTTTTTATTTTTCACTTTGGCTGCATAATTCAGAAATGGAAGAGGTATCATTTTTTCTTACCATTTTTAGCCTCTTGCCTTTTTAAATGTCTGAGATATATATTCTGGAAATATCAAAGTAAATATTGATATATTATGTTACACTTCTGTGTGCAATTTGCTACATGTATTTTACCATGGCCAGTCATAATTCTGAATATTGCAATAAAGATTTTGACTTCTGTTATTATTGATTACTCATTAAATTGAAATGAAAATTCCTTTCTATCCAGATTTACTAAAGATGTACAAAGAGTACTATGGAAGAAATTTTGATGTTTTACAAATCAAAATGATACTGAAAAGTCTGGCTCAAAAAAAAATAGGCAGTAGACTTCACACTGCCAGGAAGATGCTGTTTACCAAAAATGTGCCAACTTTCAATTGTGTTAAGCGTCATTGTTTGAAATAGACAAAAATCATTTCCTCCAAAAATATGTGAGGGTGGAGTTATCTTTAGAAATTCCCAGGCTTTGTATTTTCATGAACCTTTCTACTTTCTAATAAATAAATAAAAGAATAATTGCCAGCTCTTATTCAATAATCACAATATTCTCATAGTTACTTTATTAAATAAGAATAGACAAAAAAATTTTAAATAAAGCTGACAAATCAATTCTCATCTATAGCGTGAAAGGAGAACCAATTTTTATTGCTGGTAAGTTTGATTTCTTCATTTACGTAAATCTCAAGGAAGGAATTCCTCTTGAAAGAAATAAAACATTGAAAACACAGTGTTCAAACTTTTAACATGAACTATTGCTTAACTAGAGAAGACGCAGCAGCTAAAACCTGAAAAGCTAGAGTTAGATCAGTCTAAACAGTACAAGAAGCATTTCTGTATTTCCAAAGTCCTCAGACTAGCTCAGACTTTCTGCTAAGAAAGAAGTGGCTATGAATGTTGGTCATATTGTGTGTACAGTGGAAGATATTTTCCACCGACTGCCATTTGTTGAATGTACATAGTAAGCACAGTTCATATGTTAATTCAGTTCATTTTCACTCTATCTCTACAAAGCAAGATTTACTATACCTATGTTATGGATGAGAAATGAAGGTCAGAGGTTAAATCATTGCCTATAGTCTCAAAGTTAAGTGATTTTAGTCTAGGTTTATTTGATTCCAACGCTCATGCACTCATCTTGCCCCAACATAATAAATGGGCTAAAGAAGGATGTAAAGTGTTAGTTGCTCAGTCGTGTCTGACTCTTTGTGATCCCATGGACTGTAGCCCACCAGGCTCCTCTGTCCACGGGATTCTCCAGGCAGGAATGCTGGAGTGGGTTGCCATGCCCTTCTCCAGGGGATCTTCTTAACCCAGGTATCAAATTCAGGTCTCTTACATTGCAGGCAGATACTTTACCATCTGAGCCACTTGGGAAGCCCATAAATATGGATGCAAGGCATTAAAAGACAAAGTACCCACGGTTGGCTTCAAGGAGGAGTAAGACACCAAATTATCTTTCATGAAGTGAGGGCATTACTTGGTGATCTGGCCTAACAAAATACTTCTCTCGAGTACTTAACACTGCCATATTCTGTCTTAATATTTACATCTTTCATCTGAGTTCAGCTATGCGACTTAAATACTTAAAAACCTCACTTTGCCCATTTACCTATTCAGCACAAAAGCAAAATAAAGAAATCGTATTTTAAGTATTCCCCAATTTCATTTTCTTCCTTTCTCTAACTGATAAAATTATGGATAAGATTCATTTTAGTTACATTTCTTTGTCCAAATAGCTCTTATGGTGCCTTACAGTTTTCAGTAGGGACCTGCAGAGTAAGCAGGTGCACAAGGAACATAAACCTGGCAAAGCAACAGCGCACAGAGGCAGACACGACACACAGAGCATGCTGAGCAGTTTGGTGTGGCTTGAGCATAGTAGGGAGTGAAGGGAGATGGGCCTGGAATGTTACATTTTGCTGAAGACTATAGAGAATGAAAGAGGGTTCTGTATTCTTTGTATATTCTGCTTTTAACATTTTGAGTGTTTTCCATATCATTAATAACTCATCAAAAACATGATTTTAGATGACTGCTAGAATTTCACTGTATGGATGCTAAAATGTATGTAATCATTTCCTTATTAACAGATAAAGTCATTTCCAATCTTTTTATCCACATCTTTCATTATTAATTTATAATTTTAGATGTGAAATGACCTGACTAGATGATAAGAACTTTTGAAAAAATATATTCCCAATGTGTTTCCCAGAAATACATCTAACTGTATCATCATCTTTGGGCTTCCCTGTAGCTCAGGTGGTAAAGAATATGCCTTCAATGAGGAGACCCAGGTTTGATCCCTGGATTGGGAAGATCCGTTGGAGAAGGGAATGGCAACCCACTGCAGTGTTCTTGCCTGGAGAATCCCATGGACAGAGGACCCTGGTGGGCTAAGTTCCATAGGGTTGCAAGGAGTTGGACACAACTAAAGTAACTAAGCACTCCAATATTTTTGCTTGGAGAATTCCATGGACAGACACTACACTACTACCTTTACCTTTAGCATCTAGAACTCTCCAGCTAACCTTGATGACTTTCGGTACTTAGTTCTTCTTTACAAAACATCCAGTGGTGTGTGTATACATTCATTCAACAGATATTTATCAACTATCAGCCATCAAGCACCAGTGTAGGTACTTGGATTATATCTTTATTGACAAAATAGTCAAAGATCCTTTCATGAAGCTACAATCTAAAAGAGTAGACACAGTAAACAAGAAACAAAAATTTAAAATATTAGATATAGGTACAGTGTTAGGTCTTATGAGGAGTGGAGAAAACATATGGTAAGGTAAGAGAGATGGAAGACAGTTTACACCGAGATCAGGAGATGATTTTAAAATTTATATATGGCAGCCTATAAGAATCTTTAAGTCAAATCACAGCTACTATAGATGACTTTATTTAATTATACATCCAAAACAGGTGTTTTTTTACAGTATAAATATTAATCAAGTATATCCCATGTTTACCTTAAGTTTCATTATGAAATCTGGTGGGTATTCTGGTAGAAATGATTGATTTGTAAGTAAATTATAGTTAAAGATGAAGTAGATCTTTTTAAGCTGTACATTTAAAGAGAAAATAGATTTTCCTGATAAAACACTAGTAATTAAATGTTAATTATACTATGTTATATTCTAAATCCATGAAATAAAAGTACATCTTCTCAACTATTTAAAATTAGCTAAAAAATTAGAGTTTAAGTTAGATAATCTAGAAAGTTCATCAAATATACCTAGAAAGTCTAGAAACTGGGCTGTTTGATCTTCCAAATAACTAATGTTTATAGAATACTAACAGTGTGCTTAGAAATTAATCTTTACAATAAGCTTATTTGTAAAACTCAATGAAAGACACCGAGGTCCAGGACAGTTAAGCAATCTGCCCAGGCCAAACAGCCAGCAATCTGACTCCCAACTCCTCCTTCTCACCTCTCTACATACCCTCGTCAAGTCTTCCTAGTTAAGATAGGAAGGGAGAAAGTTCTAGCCCAAGCAGTGATTGCGGCCAGAGAGCAGTATCTGGGATTGCTTACAGTCCTGGTTTAAAATCTCTAACCATTCTAAGAAGCAAAGAGGAGAAGGATAAAGCATTTTGATTTAGTTTAAAGAAAAAGTGTAAGGTCTATTCATTCAAAATAGTGGACAATTTCAAAGTGTGGATTAGAACTGTGATGGGGGAGTCATGCTCAAGTTAGAGGTCAGTCTGTGAAGTGTGGGGTGGACAAGAGGATTCACTCTTTGTACCAAGCATGAAAATAAATGAGCAAACAAAGTCCCGTAGTCAGTGTCTGTCAACAAGGTCAGGGAGGGTCATGTTGAAGGAGAGTGGAGACCCATTGACTGGTATTCAGCTGTTCTGGACAATCAGAATTAGATATGTGGCTTCTAGAGAAGCAGCCTGACCCAGCACTGCCCAGCACTGCCCAGCAGCCCCAGCTCATTTCCTGAATGACTGGGGTCTGGACAGTTATGCTGCACAAGCAATTAAGAGTGGCCAGGACTTCTGAGGCTGACAGTCCCTAAGAAATATTACTCACCTGTTCTTTCAAACATGCTTACATTCCAGGTATAACTCAGCACCCTAATTTTTAATTCAGCTGTTCTCCATTCAATTGCTGTAACTTGGTTTATTTCTAACTATAGTTAGAAGCCCTCTTATTTGACACATATAATGCAAAAACCTCAGAGTGGAGACTCAAACACAGCAAAAAGCTCTTTTATTTTGTCTTAAAACAGGTACAGTTGTTCCTATTCAGATTTGTTCATTATTTTATTATGGGACAGTCTTTTATTATTTTTAATTATTGGTTCCAGGTCATGTAGTTTGTATAATTCCTGCCATTTATATATCATTAAAATGTCCCAATTCCGTTTCTTTAAGATGAGAGAACACAGAAAATTTTATAAAACCATATGAATGCAGAATTCTGTCTATATTTCCAAACTTTGCCCTTTTATAAGTCTCACCTGTACCTGATTTGCATGCAGTTTTCTTTACTGATCCACTTCCCCCCATTCCATGAAAACCTAATTAACTCACACAATTATTTCATGGAACAATTCTTTTTTTTTCTTTTTACCCTCATGTTTCATGAATTTATGTAAAGTTTCATTAAATGAATGCAGCTGTCCTTAAGAGGTTTGAATACAAATACTACTTACTAACATACAGCTCAGCACAGTGACAGAAAGTACTGGACCCATTGAGAGAGTGGATGGAGGGCATTCAGTGTTCCATTGAGTATCAGTGTATTTCACAGAGGGAAGGGAGAGTATTGGTTAATGGTATAGAAAAGAGTTGGTTATTGGAGCAAAAATCCAAACACAAAAGCTTGAGTTTATAAAGTAATATTTGCTCAAAGGGTCTTGGCTCCAAGAGGATGTTCTCAGAGACCCCTACCAAAGCACCTGAGCTTCAGGATTCTCAGCTGTAAAATCATAAAAAAATAATAACAATAACAATATCTACTCTTTGTTCTACTCAACACAAATGATCATGGAAGGGATTCAATGATATATTTTGGTAAAGATGCTTTTATTATTAAATTGCTGCATCTATGTTAGTAATATTAGGTGGAATACTACAAATTAGAGTAACTAAAACCATAATAATTTTAGACAATCTGATCCATTCTCTTTTATGCAAATATAACCCAACTGCAACTAAGTATCTCTTTGTTTATTTAGAGCCACTTCCTATGTGATGATACATCTTTAGCTCATAAAGCAAAAATTTCTTTGATTTTAAATGCATAGAATTTAAAAAGAAAGTAATTTAAAAATAGATTTTCTTTTCAGGCAACTAATATATTAGCTAGACTTGCTTCTTCTTTATACACAAATAACCCTAATGTGGTGAGAGTGAGAGGGATGATCAAAGAAAATAATAGATTATAAAAATATGGGTTTGCATTGCTTTGCACTGCATTCTACTTTTGCTGTAAACCACTGATGATGAAAAATTGGTTGATGTCCAGGATCTTTACAGTCAAGGTTCACTAATTACTTGTTTGTACAAGAGACACATAACCCTCTGGAAACCTCTTTGTCCTCCAAATTATGAATTCTTGGAATTAATAGATAATTTTACTGAAAGAATTGGCCCAGCTAACAGAATAGTGATGATTTGGGGTTATATTCTGCTACATAGCGTGCTATTTCGAATTACACACAATTAGTGTGATTTCACAATATTATCTTTAAGAGAGCACTTTCCTTCCTTGCATTTTTCTTTTTCATATCATTGTTAACACCACAATGAAAAAACCCTAAAAAGCTACTCACAAAAATAATTCAAATGTGAACTGATGCCCTTAGAAACAACCACATTTGCAGCTCTCGCTCACCTCATATTCAAAAGCACCCACACTTATCTGGTCTCTTTTTCTACATCCTCCTTAAAGAGGGGAAAAATGTATTCAGTGTGTAAAAATAAGCTATTGTATCTCAGAAAGGAGATGGGATGCTAATTAAGGGTTGTTTGAATGAACAAGTCACATTACATTGTCTACTGGGAGCCGGCTGCCAATTGCATTTTTGGTAAAGAGTCAAGAAAAACATTCGAGAGGGCCCCGGCAAGCTCAGGAGAGAAGCAAGCAGTGCTTCCATTTATCAAGTAGGTGCACAAGCCTGGATTGTATTGTTAAGAGTCAGGGTGCAAGCTGAGAGCTCCTGCCTGGCAGTTTTTCTTACCAGTTTCAAGAGCCACCTTCTCATTGAGAGGCCTGCTACTCAGGCCAGATCCTGGACAATTGGGCACATATGCCTGACTGCTGGGCCACTGAATGCCTCTTTCTTTGTTCAATACCTTTTGCAAGATTCTTTGTCACTCTTCTTGGATTCATCCAGGAGGCAAGGGTTTTAAGTCACACAATAGCTCGGGTCTTGCAGCGAAATAATTGATGCTCCATTGAAAGCAACCAGGCAATTTGGTTAGTATGATTATCTTTAACAAATCGGGGAAATTTCAGACATTTGGCAATTCGTAAATGAGGAGGGAAATAAATTGCTTTATTTTTTAAAGATTGCTATTTTAAAAAAAAAATTTTATTAAAATTAGTTTATTTACAGTGCTGTGTTAGTTTCAGGTATACAGTAAGGTGATTCAGTTATACAGATATATGTATGATTCTCTTTTAGATTCTTTTCCATTAGAAGGTATTACAAGATTTTGAGTATAATTCCCTGTGCTGAAGGTTTCTCTTTTTTTAAATGTTAATGTTATATTAGCCAGACTAAGCCTGATAGCCTGATTGCTTGATAGTCTTGGGGGTGGAATGGCATGGAAATAGAGGTGAAAATGATTTACTTTGTTTGGAAAAGGACCAGAAAGTAGAGTAGGCAAATGTGTTTTTATTGTAGTGGATGAAAAACAATGATTCCACTAGATGAAGTGACTTCCTTGTGGCTCTAACACACAGAGCATTTGGTACTTAGTATGATAGAGCTCCAGAGGTGTGTTTCTGATACGTTACATGTCTTTCCTTTAGTTCTATAATTCTGTAATTTTTTTGCTGTTGTTCTTTTAAATCTATAAGAACTTAACTATTTTTAAGTGTGGTCATATGCCTTTGACATAGACATAAAGAAACAAGCGTCCTGAGGACTGAAAAGTCCCTAACCAAAGGCAATAAGTGAAAGAATTTCTTTATCAATATGCATGTGTGTTTGAAAGAAAATGATGAATTCTATTTAAACAATATTTCTAAAATTAAATTACTTCCCTGGGCACTGAAGATAAAGCATTAACTTTCACACTTTTATTCTTAGACATTAAAATATGTGGTAAAAAAGTAGTAGTTCTTTTGTGGTTGTTTAAAAGGCAAAAAATAAATAATATGAATTTATATGTATGTTTGAAACTCATTTTGTAGTTTTTTAGATAATGTGATGATGTCATAAAAATAATATATTTGATGCATGATCTAAGGCATATTTAAGTAATGATCTAATCCCTTTAGATCAAAAACGTATCCCTTAATCCAGTAGTTGTAAAATATAATAACAATAATAATAATATCAAGTTTTGAATGCTTTCTGTATGCCTGGCTTTGTCCTAAGTGCTTTGCATGTAGTAAATCTTGAGGAAACTGAGGCCAGAGAGAGTTTATGTTTCCCTGTTTATGGACTCACAGATAAATGGTAGCACCAAAATTTGGTCCCAGGCTCTTTAACTCCAAAGCTTGCACCTTATCCATCATATTATGTTTTCTTGCTTGCAATATAATTGTTATTACTGCTATTAAACCCTTCAAAGAGGATCCTTTATAAAAATTAAAAAAAATAATTTTGCCATACATTTATTTCAACAGATCCCATAGGTGAAAAGGCAATTGGTCCTGGAAAATACAATACCACAGATATATTAACGGTCATTATATCTAAATATACAGGGGAGACTACATTCTGTGGCATCTAACACATTATAGATACTCTTACTAGAGACTTTAGTTTGATGAAGCAGGAAATGTGTGAAAAAGTGAAAGTGTTAGTCACTCAGCTGTGTCCCAGTCACTGCGACCCCATGGACTGTAGCCCACCAGGCTCCTCTGTCCATGGAATTCTCCAGGTAAGAATACTGGAGTGGGTAACCATTCCCTTCTTCAGGGGATCTTCTCAATCCAGAGATTGGACCCTTGTCTTCTGCACCGCAGGCAGATTCTTTACCATCTGAGCCACTAGGGAAGCCCCAAGGAAATGTGACTTGCCTCAGTCATAGGGGAGAACATTTTATTTTCACCTTGTTCATCTCATGATAAACTCTTAATATTTGGATCTTAGTTTCCTAATTCTTAATTCAGTTCTGAATTAGCCCTTAATTTCTCTGTGGGTATTTGAGAAATTTTGCCTTAATTATTTTTTTGTATGGGATCAACAACAATAGTGTGTTTTTTTTTTTTTAAAAAAAGGTATAATATATACTATACATACTATGGGCTTCCCAGGTGGCACTAGTGATAAACAAACAAACCTGCCAATGAAGGAGACAGAAGAAACGTGGGTTAAATCCCTGGGTCGGGAATATCCCCTGGAGGAGGAAATGGCAGCCCACTTCAGTATTCTTGTCTGGAAAATCCCATGGACAGAGGAGCCTGGTGGGTTACAAAGAGTTGGGCTGCATAGAGTTGAACACAAGTGAGCACCACATGTATATATATATATATATATATACTATAAAGTTTACCCATTTAAAATGTATAGTTCGGTGGTTTTAGCTCATTTACAGAATGTTTAAAATTGATACTTGATTTATTTTATTTAACTAAATAGAAACTTTTGAGATGCTTGAATGAAAAATGCTTCCAGGCCAGTGAAAACCGTTAATATTTGCTGTGTTCTTCTCTCCCCTCCTCCAGAAATGTGTGCTTTATTGGCCAGAAAAGAGAGGAATATATGGAAAAGTTGAGGTTCTGGTTATCAGTGTAAATGAATGCGATAACTATACTGTTCGAAACCTTGTCTTAAAGGTAAGAATATGGAGCTGTAGCTGTCTACAAAGTGGAAGGTGTTAGAGGATTGCATTTTTATTTTGAACTTTTTTTGTCCTAAGAACTGCAGATTCAATCTGAACAAGTTAAATAAAGTCAAGATCAAGAAGAAAGTATAATCACTCCCTTATGTATTTTGTTGTCAGCTACTATCACTCTGTGGAATAATTAGTTTAAGTAGACATTAAAGAAATCCACTAAGTAGGGTGCTATGGTCTGCTAACTTGCATATATATAACACCTCTGATTTAACCTTTTGAATGCCTTTAACTAAAGGACTAAAGGCTCGTGCTGGAGATGTTACCGTGATTTCTTTTTTTAATGTCACTTTGTCTCAGCAGATTTAAGGAAGGCCTGGAAACTGTGAAAGGGAAAATCTGCGCTCGTGGGTGGTTGTGGGAGGCAAGAAAAGCCTGAAGTGTTGTTGAGATCTTCCAAAACTTGGAGTTACAGTCATTTATAGGGACTTTCCCAGACCAGATTATGTCATAGAAAATTTATCTTATTTAAATTTTGGACAGCAAATGCTGAGGGATGTTGCCATGGTATAGTTGGTCGTTTTTCTTCTAGAGAGCAAGCATCCCAAGGATTCCAGTTCTATCTAGAACCCCACTGCTGGGACAGAATCATCGCAAAGAAGAAGAAAGTAGAGACAGAGCTGCACTGATGGGTTTTAACGGGAAATTCATGATAGGAAGGCACTTAGAGAAACCTGTTCTTCAACACGTATTCAACTAGTGCGTAGTCTACGCCAGGCCCCAACTTGGTTTTGAGATGATGTGCATGGACCCTCCTTTGTCACTCCTTTCCTACAGGGGTTCCTTACTGCTGTAAAAAACTGGTATTTAGGGTCAGTGTAGAATCATTAGAGCGACTGAGTATAAAATTAAGCATTCTTATACTGGTCAATGTATTTATAATAACCTGTCAGGAGCATTCAAAGACCAGGAAACACACTATATCTCAATTCTTTCTTGGCCATTTATTCATCTACCATTATGTTCATGATCACAAATTACAAACATATCTAACATATATATGTTTTCTATATTAAATATATATCATATATATATTTCTCATTTAATTGAAGCAAGACTGTCAGATTTTGACATCAGCATATTTACAGTAAATTTTTCTCAGATTGAAAGAATATTCTTCAAAAGTTTCCTAGATTTTATTGCCACCTAGAAGTGAGGAGCAAGCAAGATGGCTGTGATAGAAGGTGTTTGGTATTGTGGTTTGGATGCCTTTTAGTTCCACAAGTAAATGAAGCGCTTGGTGGCTATTTCTATTTTCAGCAAGGAAGTCACACCCAACGTGTGAAACATTACTGGTACACCTCATGGCCCGATCACAAGACTCCAGACAGTGCCCAGCCCCTTCTGCAGCTCATGCTGGATGTGGAAGAAGACAGACTTGCCTCTGCGGGCCGAGGGCCTGTGGTGGTCCACTGCAGGTAAGGGATGGGCTGTCCTTTCTGCCTCAGTAACGGTCTATTCTTTGTAAAGTCATACAGCAAGTGGCAGTTGGGTTTGACTTCCTGGTTCTGACTTTGCTGGTAAATTGAATAGATATTGAAACTAATTAGCCTCCCCCTTGATTCTTGACCACAGTGATACTTGTCAGAAATGAAGTGCCATTATTAGCATATTTTTAGCAGTCATACAGTGGAGAAAATTTCACTTATGAATCACTCAGGGAACAGGAGATCTTATTGATTCAGTCCTCGACCTTGAAATGTAGGTGGATTCATTTAGTCTCATTAGGCTCGTGTGTGCTAGGAAAGACATATGATTTTTTAATTATCAACAGCTTTTTTCTTGTTTTGAGATGCCCCTGAACTTTACTAGGATTGTATCTTGATAACATTTATTATTATTATGCTGAATTTGGTGAAAACCAGTCAACTGTTCTAAAAGTTACCTCATGAAAAACAGATAGAAATAAATTTATGAAATGTTAAATGGCAAGTGGTAATTCACCAAGAGGAAAACAAAATGCTGTTACCAGAGCATGGGGTCCTGGAGGCTGGGCTGACAAGAGGCACCGATTTTAGTGGTTCCCTTGACTCGTGTCCAATTTAAAGTTCTTATCCTTTAACTTATACCTCTTCCCCTTGTTTTCCTGCTAATGTGCCCAAGCCAAAGTACAAATTTTAAAGTTATTTATATAACTGGTTGTTTTTTCTCCATACTTTCTCAAAAAAATTTGCATGACTTTATTGATCCCCTTATGTCTTATAAGATAGATTTTGGTGATGTTTTTAATAAACAAAGTATATTACTTTAAATGATGATTTTAGCCTTCTTTTGAATCTTTGTGGTTTAATTAAGAGTAAATTTTACTGTATGTCTGTTTGCCCAATGTGTCATTATCTAGTTTCTAACTTTAGGCCTTATCCTAAACTTAACTTACTTTAGAGCTAGAACTGTCCCACACCCAAAATCGTAAAACAGTCAGGATATCTAAAATGAACTAACCATTTCCCCTCTAAACCCAGCTCCCCTTCTGATTGCTGTTTCTAAGAATGAGACCATCTTTTTTCCAGCCACTCAATATCAAATGTTGACAGTTATCTTTGGCCCTTTTCTCAATTCCAGCCTCAGTATCTAATCAGTCACCAGATTAGCTTTCCCTTCAAAGCTTCTCCCATAATCATCACTTCCTGCCCAACCACCCAAGTTCAGGCCCTTATGACCTCATCCATGTATTTTAGAAGAAGTCAGCTAATTGCACATACACACCCCACTTCCCCATGCTCCACCCCCACTACAGTCTATTCTGTGCACTCCTCTTGGATGATGTGCCTAAAACCCTCTTTCATCACATGGAGTCTCTGCTCAAAGCTTCACACAGGCTTTCCATTGCCTAGAGCAAAATTTCTTAATCTTGGATTTGTGGATTACCTACAGGGGCCAGTGAACTTGAAATGACTTGAACAGATTTGAGTACATTAAGTGAATTTTCTGGGGAGTGAAAACTCATTGTTTTCAACATATTCTCAAAAGAAAAAAAAAGAGTACCATTCTTTTAGAGGATGAAGTCCAAAATCCTTAGTTCAGTTCAGTCGCTCAGTCGTGTCCGACTCTTTGCGACCACATGAATCGCAGCACGCCAGGCCTCCCTGTCCATCACCAACTCCCAGAGTTCACTCAGATTCACATCCATCGAGTCTGTGATGCCATCCAGCCATCTCATCCTCGGTCGTCCCCTTCTCCTCCTGCCCCCAATCCCTCCCAGCATCAGAGTCTTTTCCAATGAGTCAACTCTTCGCATGAGGTGGCCAAAGTACTGGAGCTTCAGCTTTAGCATCATTCCTTCCAAAGAAATCCAAAGGCTGATCTCCTTTGGAATGGACTGGTTGGATCTCCTTGCAGTCCTAGGGACTCTCAAGAGTCTTCTCCAACACCACAGTTCAAAAGCATCAATTCTTCGGTGCTCAGCCTTCTTCACAGTCCAACTCTCACATCCATACATGACCGCTGGAAAAACCATAGCCTTGACTAGATGGACCTTAATCGGCAACATGATGTCTCTGCTTTTGAATATGCTATCTAGGTAGGTCATAACTTTTCTTCTAAGAAGGAAACGTCTTTTCATTTCATGGCTGCAGTCACCATCTGCAGTGATTTGGGGGCCCCAAAAAATAAAGTCTAACACTGTTTCCACTGTTTCCCCATCTGTTTCCCATGAAGTGATGGGACTGGATGCCATGATCTTTGTTTTCTGAATGTTGAGCTTTAAACCAACTTTTTCGGTCTCTTCTTTCACTTTCATCAAGAGACTCTTTATTAGTTCTTCTTCACTTTCTGCAATAAGGGTGGTGTCATCTGCTATCTGAGGTTATTGCTATTTCTCCCAGCAATCTTGATTCCAGCCTGTGCTTCTGCCAGTCCAGCGTGTCTCATGATGTACTCTGCATATAAGTTAAATAAGCAGGGTGACAATATACAGCCTTGACGTACTCCTTTTCCTATTTGGAACCAATCTGTTGTTCCATGTCCAGTTCTAACTGTTGCTTCCTGACCTGCATATAGGTTTCTCAAGAGGTAGGTCAGGTGGTCTGGTATTCTCATCTCTTTCACACTGTTAATTGTAATCCACACAGTCAAAGGCTTTGGCATAGTCAATAAAGCAGAAATAGATGTTTTTCTGCAACTCTCTTGCTTTTTCCATGATCCAGTGGATGTTGGCAATTTGATCTCTGGTTCCTCCACCTTTTCTAAAACCAGCTTGAACATCTGGAAGTTCACGGTTCATGTATTGCTGAAGCCTGGCTTGGAGAATTTTGAGCATTACTTTACTAGCATGTGAGATGAGTGCAATTGTGCGGTAGTTTGAGCATTCTTTGGCATTGCCTTTCTTTGGGATTGGAATGAAAACTGACCTTTTCCAGTCCTGTGGCCACTGCTGAGTTTTCCAGATTTGCTGGCATATTGAGTGCAGCACTTTCACAGCATCATTTTTCAGGATTTGAAACAGCTCAACTGGAATTCCATCACCTCCACTAGCTTTGTTCATAGTGATGCTTTCTAAAGCCCACTTGACTTCACATTCCAGGATGTCTGGCTCTAGATGAGTGATCACACCATCGTGATTATCTGGGTCGTGAAGATCTTTTTTGTACGGTTCTGTGTATTCTTGCCACCTCTTCTTAATATCTTCTGCTTCTGTTAGGTCCATACCATTTCTGTCCTTTATCGAGCCCATCTTTGCATGAAATGTTCCCTTGGTATCTCTAATTTTCTTGAAGAGATTTCTAGTCTTTCCCATTCTGTTGTTTTCCTCTATTTCTTTGCATTGATCGCTGAGGAAAGCTTTCTTATCTCTTCTTGCTATTCTTCTGAATTCTGCATTCAGATGCTTATATCTTTCCTTTTCTCCTTTGCTTTTTGCCTCTCTTCTTTTCACAGCTATTTGTAAGGCCTCCCCAGACAGCCATTTTGCTTTTTTGCATTTCTTTTCCATGGGGATGGTCTTGATCCCTGTCTCCTGTACAATGTCACAAACCTCATTCCATAGTTCATCAGGCACTCTATCTATCAGATCTAGGCCCTTAAATCTATTTCTCACTTCCACTGTATAATCATAAGGGATTTGATTTAGGTCATACCTGAATGGTCTAGCGGTTTTCCCTACTTTCTTCAATTTGAGTCTGAATTTGGTAATAAGGAGTTAATGATCTGAGCCACAGTCAGCTCCTGGTCTTGTTTTTGTTGACTGTATAGAGCTTCTCCATCTTTGGCTGCAAAGAATATGATCAATCAGATTTCGGTGTTGACCATCTGGTGATGTCCATGTGTAGAGCCTTCTCTTGTGTTGTTGGAAGAGGGTGTTTGCTATGACCAGTGCATTTTCTTGGCAAAACTCTATTAGTCTTTGCCCTGCTTCATTCTGCATTCCAAGGCCAAATTTACCTGTTACTCCAGGTGTTTCTTGACTTCCTACTTTTGCATTCTAGTCCCCTATAATGAAAAGCACATCTTTTTTGGGTGTTAGTTCTAAAAGGTCTTGTAGGTCTTCATAGAACCATTCGACTTCAGCTTCTTCAGCGTTAGTGGTTGGCACATAGACTTGGATTACTGTGATGTTGAATGGTTTGCCTTGGAAATGAACAGAGATCATTCTGTCATTTTTGAGATTGCATCCAAGCACTGAATTTCAGACTCTTCCATTGACCATGATGGCTACTCCATTTCTTCTGAGGGATTCCTGCCTGCAGTAGTAGATATAATGGTCATCTGAGTTAAATTCACCCATCCCAGTCCATTTTTAGGAGAAGGCAATGGCACCCCACTCCAGTACTCTTGCCTGGAAAATCCACTGGACGGAGGAGCCTGGTGGTCTGCAGTCCATGGGGTCGCTAAGAGTTGGACACGACTGAGTGACTTCACTTTCACTTTTCCCTTTCATGCATTGGAGAAGGAAATGGCAACCCGCTCCTGTGTTCTTGCCTGGAGAATCCCAGGGACAGCGAAGCCTGGTGGTCTGCCGTCTATGGGGTCGCACAGAGTCGGACACAACTGAAGTGACTTAGCAGCAGTCCATTTTAGTTCACTGATTCCTAGAATTTCAATGTTCACTCTTGCCATCTCTTGTTTGACCACTTCCAATTTGCCTTGATTCATGGACCTGACATTCCAGGTTCCCATGCAATATTGCTCTTTACAGCATCGGACCTTGCTTCTATCACCAGTCACATCCACAGCTGGGTATTGTTTTTGCTTTGGCTCCATCCCTTCATTCTTTCTGGAGTTATTTCTCCACAGATCTCCAGTAGCGTGTTGGGCACCTACTGACCTGGGGAGTTCCTCTTTCAGTATCCTATCATTTTGCCTTTTCATACTGTTCATGGGGTTCTCAAGGCAAGAATAGTGAAGTGGTTTGCCATTCCCTTCTCCAGTGGACCACATTCTGTCAGACCCCTCCACCATGACCCGCCCATCTTGGGTTGCCCCACGGGCATGGCTTGGTTTCATTGAGTTAGACAAGGCTGTGGTCCTAGTGTGATTAGATTGACTAGTTTTCTGTGAGTATGGTTTCAGTGTGTCTGCCCTCTGATGCCCTCTTGCAACACCTACCATCTTACTTGGGTCTCTCTTACCTTGGGTATGGTGTATCTCTTCATGGCTGCTCCAGCAAAGTGCAGCTGCTGTTCCTTAGCTTCGACGAGGGGTATCTCCTCACTGCCACCCTTCCTGACCTTCAACGTGGGAAAGCTCCTCTAGGCCCTCCTGCACCCGCGCAACCACTGCTCCTTGGACGAGTTCTTAGCTTTCTATAATCCTTTATAGACCCCACTGTACCTTCCCAGCCTTCTTTCCCACTCTTCCTCTGCTGTAACTTTCTCTTTCTAGCCAAACTAGTCTACTCATTGTCACACATCTTATTTTCTGTTCTGCTGCAAATTTTTCCCTGTATCAGTCTCACCTATGGAACATTCTCTCACATTGATTATAACCAAACTGCGTGCCATTCACAAGGTACAATTCAAGTACTCTCTCTTTATTGATACAAACTCTCTAGACACTTACGCTAAAAAGGACGCGTCCCTCCTCTGATTTCCTCTGTACTCATGTTCAGCAGGAAACAAGTGCCAAGTCTGAGAAATAAGCACTATTTGAGTGCTGCTGTTGTTGTTGTTCCGTCGCTAAGTTGAGTCCAACTCTTGGTGACCCCATGGACTGTCGCCCACCAGGCTCCTCTGTAAAGAGATTTCCCAGGCAAGAACACTGGCATGAGTTGCCATTTCCTTCTCCAGGCCATCTCCCCAAGCCAGGAATCAAACCCACATCTCCTGCATTGGCAGGAGGATTCTTTATCACTGAGTCATCAGGGAAGCCCATATTTGAGAGCTGAAAGGGGAGCTATACTCAAACTATGAGATTTGAACAAAATCTCTAAAAGTTGGAATACGCTGAACAGGATCTTGAAAGAAGGACCGATGTTTGTGATTTTAAAAGGTGGTAGGGTGGGCATTTCTGACTGGAGAAGTATCATTAACTCAAAAAGGAAGATTCAAAAAGAAAAGGTTGTTTTGCAAAGATTCAAATGAAAACAATGGCACAAAAGGTACAAAGTCAACAACAGAAAGACAAAAAGCTTGAAAGTCCGTCCAGTCATATTATGTAAGGCATGAATACCATGGAAGCGTGCTTAGACACCGTACTGTGACCATCTGCAGTTTTTGCTGGTGCTCGTGTATGTTCAGTCACATCCAACTCACTGTGACCCTTTGGGGTATAGCCCACCAGACTCCACTGTCCATGGAATTTTCCAGGCAAGAATACTGGAGTGGATTGCCCTTTCCTGCTCCAGAGGGTCTTCCTGACCCAGGGGTCGAAACTGTGTCTCCTGCATCTCCTGCATTGGCAGGCGGATTCTTTACCACCAAGCCACCTGGGAAGCCCGTACAGTTTTTGAGTATTGAGTAATGTGATCAGGTTCCTATTTCAGAAAGATGAACCTAGCAACTGTGTATATCATGAATTAGCCCAGGAAGAGTCTTGAGACTCGGAAACCAAGATGAGATCATCGTTAATCATGAAGTAAGATTTCAAAAACGTGAGCACAGTTTATAGAAAGAAAAGCATAGTTCCCGAAAGCTCAGTGGAGGTGGAAAACATAAGAATTGGTAACAGACTGGATGTGGGAAGTGAGAGAGGGGGAGATGTTGAAGATGGCTCCAAGATTTCTAGGCTGGAAAACTTGTGGTTGCTTGGTAATGCCATTGAGGAAAAAGATAATTAATTCTGTTTTAGATACATTGAATTTAGAGACACTGAACTGCAGCAAGTGTAAAATAGCAACAGCAGAAGTGCCAGCTAGGAGGTGGAATGCTAATCTAGAGTTTAGGAGAAACTTGGGGAACTTAAGTGTAGATTTGGAAGAAATTTACATAAAGATGGTTAAAATTGCTGAAAGAGAGAAAGAGACAGACAGAGAAAGTTTGTAAAGTTGATAACTTGCCATCTAAAGAGATTCACGAGTAAACCTTCCATGACAGGTAATATTTCTGTTCAGCTATTACCTTGATAAAAAAAAAAAAAAAAGACTTGGAAATATGTGCCTTTAGCCACATCCTCTCTCCTAACCTGAACTGAATCTTCAGCTGTTCACTAACATCTTTCACATCAGTATGTGTATGTGCTAGTCGCTCAGTCTTTTCCAACTCTTTGCGACCCCATGGACTATAGCTCGCCAGCCTCCTCTGTGGAATTCGCCAGGCAAGAATACTGGTGTGGGTTGCCATTCTCTTCTCCAGGGGATCTTCCTGACCCAGGGATTGAACCCGGGTCTCCTGCATTGCAGGCGGATTCTTTACCATCTGAGGCACCAGGGAAGCCCCAGCCACATTATTATATCCAGGACCAAAGCCTCTACTCTCTTCCTCAAATCAGACCTCATTCCAGAACTCCCACTGCATCTCAATGACACTGCTATTCTTCCAGTCCTCCGGGAGAGTCACCTTTGACTTTTTGCTTTTCTCATTGTTCAGCTCCACACCTCCATGCTCACTTTTGTCATGTATGTAGGTCTTTCCCCTCCTTGCTACTGCCCATACCTTACTAAATTTCAGGCCCTAGTTCTTCTTTGTAGAACAGCTGGTACCTTTTTCACTATTCTTTCCACCCACCACCTCCCTCGATCCCATTCATCCTCCTTCTTAGACCTAAAAGGAAGAATGCTTTTGCAGCATTTAGCAGAGGGCCAGGTTTGTACACTCAGTACACGAGAGCTGCTGCTATTATCATAATTATTATTATTGATCCTAATGGTTGTTTTCAATGTTAAAGGAATATATTTTATCTCTTCTATTTTCCCTGCACCTTTTAATTCGCTGTCTGTTCTTTTCAGTGCAGGGATAGGCAGGACGGGGTGTTTCATCGCTACATCCATTGGCTGTCGACAGTTGAGAGAAGAAGGAGTTGTGGACGCGCTGAGCATCGTCTGCCAGCTTCGTGTGGACAGGTGAGTGTTGGCGGGATGCAACAAGAGACACTTCAGAGCAGCAGCAGCATCACAGCCTGATTTAATCACACTCCCAACTCTGTAAAGATTTGTGTAAAATGCTTAAGAATGTACATTATATTAAAAAGTCATCAAAGAAAGTGTTATTTGCACCACTGACCCTCAGGAACCCAAAATCAAGAGCTTGTGCTTAACCCTCCTTGTCTTTATGCAGGTTGTTTATAGTGGTAGCTCTTCGACTTCCACCTCTGTTCCTTCACAGGGACTTTGCATTTTCCTTTGAATTCACTGAGTCCTTCACTTTAGGATCTTGCTCCTTTAGAATGAGGCATATGCCATACTACCAAGAGTCATCTTTTTTCTCCACTCACCCTTTTTTAATTGTGAAAAATGCGCATGACAAAATTTACCATCTTAACCATTTTTAATAGTACAGTTCAGAGTGTTAAGTATATTCGTATTGTTGTGCAACAAATCTCTCAACTCTTTTCATCTTGCAAAGCTCTGTACCCATTTTCTTGGCAACCACCATTCACCTTCTGACTCTTTGAATCTGACTACTCATGAGGGGCCTCGTATAAGTGGAATCATGCGGTATTTGTGCATTTGTTACTGGCTTATTTCACTTAGCATGGTATCTCCAAGATTCATCCATATTGTAGCATGTGTCATAATCGCCTTCCTTTTTAAGGCTGAATAATATTCCATTGTATGTATATACCATATTTTCTTTATCCAGCTATCTGTTCATGGGCTCTTAAGTTGCTGCCACCTTTTGGCTGCTGTGAATAATGCTGCAAGTATACAAATAGCTACTTGAGATTCTTTAGGGTACATACTCAGAAGTGAGAAGGCTAGAGCATACGGTAATATTTTTAATTTTTCAAGGAATGCCACACTGGTTTCCACAGAAGCTGTACCATTTACATTCCCATCAACAGTATACAGGGATTCCAACTTGTTTGTTGTTTCGTAGTAGTAGTCATCCTAATGGGTGTGTGGTGAGAGAGTAGTTTTCAGGTACAGATGGTTTGATAACCTTTGTGATGGTCTCTGTTTATGCACTGAAAACAGAACAAACAAGCGATTTCTTTTCTTGCTCGCTCCAAAACTAAACCTGGGGAAATCAACAGCTGAGTGAAGGGCGGGCGAGTGACAGAGAAAGTGGGCAGATGCTCCCTCACAACAGGCACGGAGGAAGGTGCTTGCAAGCACGTGAGCAGAGGACCTGCCTGCTCTGGAGTCCACTGGGCTGTTGTGGGAGAAGAGCTGTCTCGAGAGCTCGGCTGTGGGTTCTCTTCATTCATACGGCAAGTGCGTATCAACCACCTTCTAACTGCAAGGCCTTGTTTTGGATGCTGCAAGTACTGGAACAACGTGAGTGAGGCTCTGCTCTCCTAGAGTTTACATGCTAACAGTGAGAGAGAAGAGATAATAAACAGCAAGGAAATAAACTGGATAATTTCAGACAGATAAATGCTGTGAGGTAATAAAACACGAGAGTCACAGAAGCTGAGCCTCCTAGAATTTAGCCCTATGACCTAGAGTTTCCTAAAAGTGAGACCACAAAAGTCACATTTTAAGAGGCACACAATAAATATTTATTGAGCTGCTACTGTGTACTAGGTCCTGCAATTTCCATACAGACAAAAGAATTATCCTGAAAATTCAATGAGAAAATAGATATAAAGGCACATAGGAAGCCTTCCAATAAATGTTCACTTTGTTACTGTCATCTCCATTATTACTAAAATCGTCAATAAAGCCTCTCTGAAAATGCACTGGTCATAGCAAACACCCTCTTCCAACAACACAAGAGAAGACTCTACACATGGACATCACCAGATGGTCAACACCGAAATCTGATTGATCATATTCTTTGCAGCCAAAGATGGAAAAGCTCTATACAGTCAACAAAAACAAGACCAGGAGCTGACTGTGGCTCAGATCATTAACTCCTTATTACCAAATTCAGACTCAAATTGAAGAAAGTAGGGAAAACCGCTAGACCATTCAGGTATGACCTAAATCAAATCCCTTATGATTATACAGTGGAAGTGAGAAATAGATTTAAGGGCCTAGATCTGATAGATAGAGTGCCTGATGAACTATGGAATGAGGTTTGTGACATTGTACAGGAGACAGGGATCAAGACCATCCCCATGGAAAAGAAATGCAAAAAAGCAAAATGGCTGTCTGGGGAGGCCTTACAAATAGCTGTGAAAAGAAGAGAGGCGAAAAGCAAAGGAGAAAAGGAAAGATATAAGCATCTGAATGCAGAGTTCCAAAGAACAGCAAGAAGAGATAAGAAGGCCTTCCTCAGCTATCAATGCAAAGAAATAGACGAAAGCAACAGAATGGGAAAGACTAGAGATCTCTTCAAGAAAATTAGAGATACCAAGGGAACATTTCATGCAAAGATGGGCTCGATAAAGGACAGAAATGGTATGGACCTAACAGAACCAGAAGATATTAAGAAGAGGTGGCAAGAATACATGGAAGAACCGTACAAAAAAGATCTTCACGACCCAGATAATCATGATGATGTGATCACTCATCTAGAGCCAGACATCCTGGAATGTGAAGCCAAGTGGGCTTTAGAAAGCATCACTATGAACAAAGCTAGTGGAGGTCATGGAATTCCAGTTGAGCTATTTCAAATCCTGAAAGATGATGCTGTGAAAGTGCTGCACTCAATATGCCAGCAAATCTGGAAAACTCAGCAGTGGCCACAGGACTGGAAAAGGTCAGTTTTCATTCCAATCCCAAAGAAAGGCAATGCCAAAGAATGCTCAAACTACAGCACAATTGCACTCATCTCACATGCTAGTAAAGTAATGCTCAAAATTCTCCAAGCCAGGCTTCAGCAATACGTGAACCGTGAACTCCCTGATGTTCAAGCTGGTTTTAGAAAAGGCGGAGGAACCAGAGATCAAACTGCCAACATCCACTGGATCATGGAAAAAGCAAGAGAGTTGCAGAAAAACATCTATTTCTGCTTTATTGACTATGCCAAAGCCTTTGACTGTGTGGATCACAATAAACTGTGGAAAATTCTGAAAGAGATGGGAATACCAGACCACCTAATCTGCCTCTTGAGAACTCTGTATGCAGGTCAGGAAGCAACAGTTAGAGCTGGACATGGAACAACAGATTGGTTCCAAATAGAAAAAGGAGTACGTCAAGGCTGTATATTGTCACCCTGCTTATTTAACTTATATGCAGAGTACATCATGAGATACACTGGACTGGAAGAAACACAAGCTGGAATCAAGATTGCCGGGAGAAATATCAATAACCTCAGATATGCAGATGACACCACCCTTATGGCAGAAAGTGAAGAGGAGCTAAAAAGCCTTTTGATGAAAGTGAAAGAAGAGACCGAAAAAGTTGGCTTAAAGCTCAATATTCAGAAAACGAAGATCATGGCATCTGGTCCCATCACTTCATGGCAAATAGATGGGGAAACAGTGGAAACAGTGTCAGACTTTATTTTGGGGGGCTCCAAAATCACTGCAGATGGTGACTGCAGCCATGAAATTGAAAGACGCTTACTCCTTGGAAGAAAAGTTATGACCAACCTAGACAGTATATTCAAAAGCAGAGACATTACTTTGCCGACTAAGGTCCGTCTAATCAAGGCTATGGTTTTTCCAGTAGTCATGTATGGATGTGAGAGTTGGACTGTGAAGAAGGCTGAGCACCGAAGAATTGACGCTTTTGAACTGTGGTATTGGAGAAGACTCTTGAGAGTCCCTTGAACTGCAAGGAGATCCAACCAGTCCATTCTGAAGGAGATCAACCCTGGGATATCTTTGGAAGGAATGATGCTAAAGCTGTAGCTCCAGTACTTTGGCCACCTCATGAGAAGAGTTGACTCATTGGAAAAGATTCTGATGCTGGGAGGGATTGGGGGCAGGAGGAAAAGGGGACGACCGAGGATGAGATGGCTGGATGGCATCACAGACTCGATGGACGTGAGTCTGAGTGAACTCCGGGAGATGGTGATGGACAGGGAGGCCTGGCGTGCTGCGATTCATGGGGTCGCAAAGAGTCGTACACAACTGAGCGATTAAACTGAACTGAACTGAACTGATCTCTAAAAATTAAACACTCAAATTCCCTTTTGGGATGAGGTTTTCCCTCCTCATTGCTATCCTTCTTTCTTTCCTTTTAAATAATCATTTCTCCATCTTTGTAAGTGTATCTTCCCTCTATTTTTCTCTTAACTCTGACTGGCTTGTTAGAGGCTGTTACCTATGGTGATTACAATTACAGACTCTGTAAACAGACTGCCTGGTTTTGCATCCTGGCTCCCACCATTGCCTGGTTGTGTGCCCTTGGGCAAGTTACAGGACTTCTCCTTGCCTTGATTTTCTCATCTGGAAAATGGAAGTAATAATAATATCTAATTCTTATGTTTTTATAAGGATTAAAAGGTAATCTGTAAAGTGGCTGGCACATAAGCATGTAACCAAGGTTAGCCACAGTTATTATCAATAGATACAGCAAGAACCTGGGCATGCATCTGTAAAATGGGAATAATAATATATACCTCACAGGGTTACGGTAAGAGTAAGATGAGATTACATCTGTGATGTACTGATGTTTCTTTTTTGAATTCTTACTGAATTTGTTATAATATTGTTTCTGTTATTTACGTTCTGGTTTTTTGGCTGTGAGGCATGTGGGATCTTAACTCCCTGACCAGGGACTGAACCCACATACTCTGCATTGGAAGTCTTAACCAGTAGACCACCAGGGAAGTCCCCTAGTCAGGTTTCTTACCCTCTCTCTACCCTCTTCCCCACTTCTGCCTTTCCATGTATGCTAAGTTGCTTCAGTCGTGTCTTTCAGTCAAAGAGTCAGGACTCTTTGTGACCTCATGGACTGTAGCCCGCCAGGCTCCTCTGTCCATGGGGTTCAGGCAAGAATACTGGATTGAGTTGCCATACCCTCCTCCAGGAGATCTTTCCAACGGAGAGATAGAACCCGAGTCTCTCCTGTCTCCTGCATTATAAGGCAGGTTCTTTACCACTAGCGCCACCTGGGAAGCCTCACATGTAACAGCTTCCAAAAATGTTTTTGTGCGTGAGATCAGCTCCAATTCTCTGTCCCCTCCTCTTATATTTACTGTCTCAGTTTCCTGAAAGCGCCTTGGTTCTATCCACTACTATGCATCCCAACTGGAATAGGATTCATTTGCTTCACTTCAGACTCTGGGACCTACCTTCACCAAGAAGAGAGACCCTACATTAGAGAGTGAGGGACAGCATCCACTCAGCCTGGAGCTGCTCCTGGAGTGACTTTAATCTCTTCTGCTTTGTGCTTCTGTAAACAAGGCTCCTTCATGGGATCCACAGATCCCTAGGGACTCCAGTTCACATCCGTGCACTTGATCTGACACTATTTGAAACACCTTGAATAAAGGGGGCTTGGTTTGTTCATTGTTTAGGCTCTTGTGCCTCTTAGATCTTGTCTATTCACCCACCCCTATATCCCTCCTCCCCTACCTGCTTCTGTAGCCTGACATCCACCTTGGTTTCTACTTCCCAGTCACTTTACTCTGTCAAGTCTACCAAATTGTCCTCTAACTTTGAAGAAAATCACAAATACATTTTTTAAACCATATCACAAGGCCTCCTCTCATCGACTCCTTCCTTCCTAAAGCAAATAGGCAGAAAATTTAGCCTTGGCCTCCCATGAATACCAAGGTCTTCCCACAAGGCTTGTCATTTTGTTCCAGGTAGGAGTTTCAAAACATTCCACTTCTCTGCTGATCTAAACTATATAGGTTCCCTACCCCCTGGATTTGAAATACTGCCAATACATGTCTCGAAATCATACTAACTGATTTATTCATCAAGATTCCTCCTACATAAATCCTAAGCAGCTGCTTCTGTTGTTTATGAAGCAGATCATCTCCTTGAAATTTTCCTTGGAAAGTCTTTTCTTTGCCTTCCTTCCTTCGTAGGATTAACATTAGTTGGTTCAGTCGCTCAGTCATGTCCAACTCTTTGCAACCCCATGAACGTCAGGATTCCCTGTCCATCACCAACTCCCAGAGCTTGCTCAAACTCATGCCCATTGAGTCAGCAATGCCATCCAACCATCTCATCCTCTGTCGTTCCCTTTGCTTCCTGCATTCCATCTTTCCCAGCATCAGGGTCTTTTCCAATGAGTCAATTCTTCACATCAGGTGGCCATAGTATTTGAGTTTGAGCTTCAGCATCAGTCTTTCCAATGAATATTCAGGACTGGTTTCCTTCAGGATTGACTGGTTGGATCTCCTTGTAGTCCAAGGGACTCTCAAGAGTCTTCTCCAAAACCGCAGTACAAAAGCATCAATTCTTTGTCACTCAGCTTTGTTTACAGTCCAACTCTCACATCCATACATGACTACTGGGAAAACCATAACTTTGACTAGATGGACCCTTGTTGGAAAAGTAATGTCTCTGCTTTTTAATATGCTATCTAGGTTTTCAAAGCTTTTCTTCCAAAGAGTAAACATCTTTTAATTTCATGGCTGCAGTCACCATCTGCATTGATTTTGGAGCCCAAGAAAATGAAGTCTATCACTGTTTCCATTGTTTTCCCATCTACTTGCCATGAAGTGATGGGACTAGATGTCATGATCTTACTTTTTTTAATGTTGAGTTTTAAGCCAATTTTTTCACTCTCCTCTTTCACTTTCATCAAGAGGCTCTTTAGTTCCTCTTCACTTTCTGCCATAAGGGTGGTGTCATCTCCATATCTGAAGTTATTGAAATTTCTCCCAGCAATCTTGATTCCAGCTTGTGCTTCATCCAGCCCAGCATTTCCCATTATGTAGTCTACATATAAGTTAAATAAGCAGGGTGACAATATACAGCTTTGACAATATACTTCCTTTCCCAATTTGGAACCAGTCTGTTGTTCCATGTTTGGTTCTAACTGTTGCTTCTTGACCTACATGCAGATTTCTCAACAGGCAGATAAGGTAGTCTGCTATTCCCATCTCCTGAATTTTCCACAGTTTGTTTGATCTGCAGAAGTAGGCGATTTTCTGGAATTTTCTTGCTTTTTCTATGATTCAGTGGATGTTGGCAATTTGATCTCTGGTTCCTCTGTCTTTTCTAAATCCAGCTTGAGCATCTGGAAGTTCACAGTTGATGTACTATTGAAGCCTGGCTTAGAAAATTTTGAGCATTACTTTGCTAGCATGTGAGATGAGTGCAGTTGTGTGGTAGTTTGAACATTCTTTGGATTAATATAGGTTTTCTTGTTTTTTCCTTCTCTTGTGAACTTCCTTTGTTCAGTCGCTCTGCCGTGTCCAGGTCTTTGCAACCCCATGGACCAGCACACCAGGCTTCCCTGTCCTTCACCGTCTCCTGGAACTTGCTCAAACTCATGTCAGTTGAGTCAGTGATGCCACCCAACCATCTCATCCTCTGTCGTTCACTTCTCCTACTGCCTTCAGTCTTTTCCTGGCATCAAGGTCTTTTCAAATGAGTCAGTTCTTCATAGCAGGTAGCCAAAGTATTGGAGCTTCAGTCTCAGCATCAGTCCTTTCAATGAATATTCAGGACTGGTCTCCTTTAGGATGGACTGGTTGGATCTCCTTACAGTTCAAAGGACTCTCAAGAGTCTCCTCCAACAGCACAGTTCAAAAGCATCAGTTCTTCAGTGCTCAGCCTTCTTTATGGTCCAACTGTCACATCCATACATGACTACTGGAAAAAACCATAGCTTTGACTAGATGGACCTTTGTTGGCAAATTAGTGTCTCTGTTTTTTAATATGCTGTCTATGTTTGTCATAGCTTTTTTTCCAAGGAGCAAGCATCTTTTAATATCATGGCTGCAGTCATCATCTGCAGTAATTTTGGAGCCCAAGAAAATGAAGTCTGTCACTGTTTCCATTTTTTTCCCATCTATTTACCATGAAGTGATGGGACCAGATGTCATGATCTTACTTTTTTGAATGTTGAGTTTTAAGCCAGCTTTTTCACTCTCCTTTCACTTTCATCAGGACTTCCCTGGTGGCTCAGACAGTAAACTGTCTGCCTACAATGCGGGAGACCAGAGTTCAGTCCCTGAGTCGGGAGGATCCCCTGGAGAAGGAAATGGCACCCCACTCCAGTATTCTTGCCTGGAAAATCCCATGGACAGAGGATTCTGGTAGGCTACAGTCCAAGGGGTCGCAAAGAGTCAGACATGACTGAGTGACTTCACTTTCACTTTCATCAAGAGGCTCTTTAGTTCCTCTTCACTTTCTGTCATAAGGGTGGTGTCATCTGCATATCTAAGGTTATTGACATTTCTCCCAGCAATCTTGATTCCAGCTTGTGCTTTATCCAGCCCAGCATTTCACATGATGTATCTGCATATAAGTTAAATAAGCAGGGTGACAATACTCCCTTGACATACTCCTTTCCCAATTTGGAACCAGTCTGTTGTTCCATGTCCAGTTCTAACTGTTGCTTCTTAACCTGCATACAGGTTTCTCAGGAGGCAGGTAAGGTAGTCAGATATTCCTATCTCTTGAAGAATTTTTTACAGTTTGTTGTGATCCACACAATCAAAGGCTTTAGTTAAGTCAATGAAGCAGAAGTGGATGTTTTCTGGAATTCTTTTGCTTTTTCTATGTTCAAATGGGTGTTGGCAATTTGATCTCTGGTTCTCTGCATTTTCTAAATCCAGCCTGAACATCTGGAAGTTCTCGGATTCACATACTGTTGAAGCCTAGCTTGGAGAATTTTGAGCATTACTTTGCTAGCATGTGAAATGAATACAATTTGCACTTTCTTAGTTGTTATAAAAAGCAAAACAGAAAACCTCACTCCTTTCTTTGACCCCATCCAACTTCTTCCAATACTTCTTGTGTCTTGCTTCATTATTTCATCCATTTATTGTCATATTTCATTTTCAAAATTCCTGATTTATAGGTGACTGCTGCTGTTGACCATGTTTTAACTTATGTCAGTAAATGGAAAACTGGCTTTAGAAAATCTGAATGTCTGCCCCCCTGCTTTTGCAGCTTATTGTTCTTCATCAGTTCTTCAAACCTGTCTGCAATCCTGGTCTCTGTGGTCATCCTTACCTTCAGTTTGGGGTGTGTCTTCAGACATTACCAAATGTGCTATTAATTACAGAGATTTATTTAAGCATAACCATTCCACCATAGTCATCAAAGCATATCTCATTTAACTCCAAAAATGAACACAAGAGTCAGAAAACAGATATTCTTTAGCCTCATTTTTTAAAAATAAGTCTGATAAAATTTAGCTAAGAAAATTGGCAACGTAGACCTCTTTGGCATCTGGGACTTCTGATTTCTAACTCAAGGTATGACTCTTGATTAAAAGTAAATAAGTTTTTGGAATATGTTTATTGCAAAATTGCTAAACAAAAACATAGCTCTTTGAAAATTCTTTGTCAATGAAAAATGCAGTGACACCACAATTTTTAAAACAGTGGTTAACATGAAGGACAGCTGTTTCATGAATAGAGTGATATTGTCAGCAGTTGTCTTAAGAATATAATTTCAGGAACATAGCGATGTTGCCTTATTCCAAAATATCTATCTATAGAGGGTGCCTAAAATATCTCTGCGTGGCAAATGTCTAAAACACTACTATTAGAGAGCCAATCTTTTTGTTTAAAGAGCTATTCTTTTAAAGTTTCTTGAGCCTAGAGTTGAGAGGTGAGAAGTGTGCATGTGTTAGTCACTCAGCCATGTTCCACTCTCTGAGACCCCATGGACTATAGCCAGCCAGCCTCCTCTGTCCATGGGATTCTCCAGACAAGAATACTGAAGTGAGTAGCCATTCCCTTCTCCAAGGGATAATCCCAGTTCAAGGATTGAACCCTTGTCTCTTGCACTGCAAGCAAATTCTTTACCTTCTGAGCCACCAGGGAAACCCCTATATCTTCCTGGCTGCTGCTAAGTCACTTCAGTCATGTCCGACTCTGTGCAACCCCATAGACAGCAGCCCACCAGGCTCCCTCGTCCCTGGGATTCTCCAGGCAAGAACACTGGAGTAGGTTGCCATTAACACATTAGACAGGGTGACCTAGCCTTTTCCAGCTTAGGGTATGTTAGCTAGAGAGTGTAAGTCCACACATCAGGAAGGCATTCAGAACAGAGGTTTTGATGAAGGGAATTGAAGAGAGGGCCCCAGAAGAGGTTCTGCCATTGAGCCTGCCAGACAGCTCTGTGCACTACGAAGGTGAGAGGCAGAAGACACCTCTCGCAAGAGCAGCTACCTGATTTGCAGGGACCAGTAAAAATGAAAATGTGGAGCCCTATTTGAAAACATGGTTAACTCTTTCAAGATGGTGACAGCAGAGCATGAAACCAATACAGGGTCTTCCTCAGAACAGGGAGAGAGGCTGATGTGACTGAGCGTGTCAAACCGATGGAGTCGTCCCTGTCAAGGGATATTTCAGGGTGGGTGTTTGTAAGTGGTGTGAATTCTGTGTGCTGTGGAACATTCACCCAAGATCTCTGCTCCGAGCAGTCCCCCTGAATCACACATGCGTTCATGTATTTGACAAAGGTTTACTGAACATTACTGCTGAACATGCATCAGGTGCCTGGGGAGCATGCATGCATGCTGAGTCGCCTCGGTCGTGTCCAACTCTTTGTGACCCTGTGGACTATAGCCTGCCAGGCTCCACTTGCCTGTCCATGGGATTCTCCCAGCAAAAATACCAGAGCGGGTTGCCGTTTCCTTCTCCGGGGGATCTTCCCCACCCAGGGATCAAATCTGTATCTCTTACATCTCCTGCATTGGCAGGTGGATTTTTTACCACTAGCACCACCTGGGAAGCCCCCACTTTGGGTAAAGCAAGATGGATTGCTTAACAGATTTTTCCAGACTATGTATCTCAGGGCCTCTCTTTTTTTAGGTAAAGGTTTTAAAAAGCTCTGTATTTTATTTTTGGCCGCACTTGGTCTTCACTGCTGCTCCAGGACTCTCTCTAGTTGTGGTGCTTGGGCTTCTCATTGTGGCGACTTCTCTTCTTGCAGAGCACAGGCGTGAGGTGTGCAGGCTTCAGCAGCTGCAGCATACAGGCTCAGGAGTTGTGGTACACAGGTTTCATTGCCCTGAGCCACATGGAATGTTTCTGGACCAGGGATCGAACCATGTCCCCTGTATTGGCAGGCGGATTCTTAACCACTGGACCACCAGGGAAGTCCCTCAGGTCACATTTTAATGATTAGTTAAACTCTGAGAACCTGCTACATGTCAGATTAGCTACAGTACAGATTAGCCTATACTCAGGCAATAAATAAATAAAAGTTTCTCAATCTTGAGGAAAAAATCTCTATGCTATGTTTCTTAGAACCCATCTCCACCTGGATAGTCACAAAAAGTATTAAAGTGTTAAAAGATACGAAGCATCCCCCAGCATGGTAATCCATTTCACTTACTTGAAGCGCTCTTTCACATTTATTTGACCACATAACACCTCCCGAGACTATCTAAATGAAAGGGAAAGAAATTATAAAATAATAAATATAAGCTGTTCTTTCCAAGTTTGGTGCCAAAAAGAAAACTAGAGATGGCAGGGGAATGTGAGCCTGGGAGGAGACCATTAAAAAGGTGAAAGGAAAGGGCTGCTGCTGCTGCTGCTAAGTCGCTTCAGTCGTGTCCGACTCTGTGCGACCCCAGAGACGGCAGCTCACCAGGCTCCCCCGTCCCTGGGATTCTCCAGGCAAGAACACTGGAGTGGGTTGCCATTTCCTTCTCCAGTGCATGAAAGTGGAAAGTGAAAGTGAAGTCTCTCAGTCGTGTCCGACTCTTCGCGACCCCATGGACTGCAGCCTACCAGGCTCCTCCGCCCATGGGATTTTCCAGGCAAGAGTACTAGAGTGGGTTGCCATTGCCTTCTCCGAAGGAAAGGGCAGGACTGACTAATTGGAGCATCTAGCTTAGTATAAAAGGGCTACAAAAGATGGAGTGAATATATCATAAGGCTAATATTTTGAACTCTTGAGAGTTCAAGCTCCACCAGATTTTTCCTATCCTCTCATACCTTTTTTAACAACAGCCTCTATCCACTAGTGATCCAAAGCTGGACACTACATCTTCTTTACAGTTTATCCCCCACCACTTTTACCTGCCTCCTCTGAGAAGCCCAAGGCCTGGCTAACAGCAAACAAAAAAAGCGATTTGGATACTGGAAATGGGTTACATGACTGATAAATCAAGGTCTGAGCATTGAGTAGGATCAAAAACCTAATCAAAAGAAAACAAAACAGTAATGACAATGCTTGATCATTGTTATTCAACGTAACATAAACAGGCAATTTGTACTCAGATCACAAGTCTGCATTTTAACAATAAATTCAAATGGTCTGATTTAGAGATGAGTGTGTTATGCTGAATGGATGCTTCCAGTGTAACAACAGTGACGAAGCCATTTGGTGGATTCCTCGTTCTCTGGCAAGACATTATTTTTATTGGCTTTTGGGCAACATCTATTAATAGATGTTATAGTCCTCCCTGAAGATCCATGAGTCTGTGATTCTCCTATTAATAATACTTTTGAGCATGTATTGAACTAAAATAGGATTTTTTTTCCCCAAATGGGAGTTCAAATTCAGTGCTGGGCACCCACAGGTGTTTTATTTAGAAGTGCATTCATGGATCATTCCTTCATTGCCACTGTGTTCATTTTTGATTAAAAGATAAAGTCGGTAACAGGCAGTTGGGACAGAGCACTGGCTGGTGCATCTCAGGGCTTCCCAGGTAGCACAGTGGTAAAGAATCTGCCTGCCAATGCAGGAAGACATGAGAGACAGGGGTTCTATCCCTGATGTGGGAAGATCCCCGACAGTAGGAAATGGCAACCTGCTCTAGTATTCTTGCCTAGGAAATCCATGGACAGGAGAGGCTGATGGGCTACAGTCCATGGGGTTGCAAAGAGTCAGACACGACTGAGGGACTGAGCATGCATGTGCACACATGCACACACACACATACGCACACACACTGGTGAGACTGAGAAGCAGGCAACAACTAGAGAAAGGTGGCAGGGATTGCTGGAGCAGATGTTAAGGAGCCTGAAGCTTGTCCTAGCTCTGCCCCTAATTTCCTGTGTGACCACTTGTCACTCTGAGTCTCTGTATGTAGAAGGAGAAGTGGTACTTATCAGAGGTCTCCAACCTGTTTCTGGTGCAAAGATCTCTTTTTAAGAGTAGAATATTTCATGGACCTCAATCTGATGGTTATACTTTGAATATCATAGTGCTTATAAATTATCCTATTTTATTACTTAGAAAGCCCTTATTATCTTACTAAATATCACTAAGTTGTTGTGACGATACCACCTAATTAAGAATTCCAGTTGCTATTAAAGCTAAACCAACCAGATTTCACCATATTTAGAGCCTGCTATAAGAGATTCATTTAGGCTTATGTATACTCCAAAATCACTGCAGCTGGTGATTGCAGCCATGAAATTAAAAGACGCTTACTCCTTGGAAGGAAAGTTATGACCAACCTATATTCAAAAGCAGAGACATTACTTTTTCAGCAAAGGTCCGTCTAGTCAAGGCTATGGTTTTTCCAGTAGTCACGTATGGATGTGAGAGTTGGACTGTGAAGAAGGCTGAACGCCGAAGAATTGATGCTTTTGAGCTGTTGTGCTGGAGAAGACTCTTGAGAGTCCCTTGGACTGCAAGGAGATCCAACCAGTCCATTCTGAAGGAGATCAGCCCTGGGATTTCTTTGGAAGGAATGATGCTAAAGCTGAAGCTCCAGTACTTTGGCCACCTCATGAGAAGAGTTGACTCATTGGAAAAGACTCTGATTCTGGGAGGGATTGGGGGCAGGAGGAGAAGGGGACGACAGAGGATGGGATGGCTGGATGGCATCACCGACTCAATGGACATGAGTGAACTCTGGGAGTTGGTGATGGACAGGGAGGCCTGGTGTGCTGCAATTTATGGGGTCGCAAAGAGGCAGACACAACTGAGCGACTGAACTGATACCATGTTTTGGATTTCCCTGGTAGCTCAGCTGGTAAAGAATCTGCCTGCAATGCAGGAGACCCCAGTTCAGTTCCTGGGTCAGGAAGATCCCATGAAGAAGGGAGGAGCTGCCCACTCCAGTATTCTGGCCTGGAGAATTCCATGGACTATATAGTCTATGGGGTCACAAAGAGTCGAATATGACTGAGCAGCTTTCACGTCATACGATGTGTTTGTGGTGTGAGATAGTGATGAAGGTCATTTACACATTGAGTAGGAGAGATACTTGTCCTTTGAAAGAAATAATAATACCTAGTAATAAAATGGCCTAGGATACTCAGAGACTGCCTCATATGCTTATGGAGAATGACTAAGGAGCCATATGTGACCATCAAAAAACATCTAGGCAGGGAGGAAAGGAATGTGCTCCATTGCAGGCTGACGTCAGGCAATTTTTTCCTCATTGTATTTCTTTTCATCCCACTTGGCACCTCTGAACTCTGGAAGAACTTGAAAACAGAGTTTGGGAAGTGAAACACATAAAATAATTTGTGATCTCAAAGGCTTTTTTTTTTCTTCTTCTTCCCCCTCCCCTCTTTTTTCCTTCCCCAGAAACAGGAAACAATCTGTCTAATCCTCCCTTTTGAGAGTCAGTAGTGAAATCTGCAGTTGTCTTTGTACATCCTTACCTTGGGGACCTTAAATTGTAATGACATCCAAAGTCCTTACTTGTGGCTTCCCAGACAGGATAGAAAAATGCTTCCAGTGTGCGTCATATCATTGTTTAAATGTTTTGATTAATCACTTTAGTTTGATGGGTTTTTTTAAACTATAACAACCTAAGAGGAGGAATACATATGCCATCAGTTTCCTTAGCTAATATGTGTCCCCAGAAAATTCTTTGTTTCCAAAACTTGGTTAAAATAATTCCAAAGCTAAAATTTCCACCTCTTAGTATTTTTTTTTTATAAACTTTTGTCTTGCATTGAACCATAACCTTTTGCAATCCCGACTCATCACAGAGATCCCCTTAATTAGTGAATTTCAACAATCTCTTTGGAAGATCAGGAATTGAACACTTTAGTTTACTTATTTTAAAAACACTTGAAGATAAATCTTAAAACCTGGTTTGGATTTCCTTGACATCACAGTTCCTAGGCCGTAACAAGATGTCCTCTTGTAAAACAGATTATGCTAACCGAATCTTCCAAGTGGTTGTCAGGACAAGTTTTCCTTCTTCTCAGCTAGGATTCAATTGAGTGTTAACCTGGATGTTCAGAAGAAAATTGACCAGCTTTAAGGGAAAAAAAAACATGGGGAACTCAAGATCTGCTAGGGCATTAAATTATCATTTGACTTGTGTTGGCTTTTATGCCCTACAAATACTCTGTAGAGAAAACATCCACATTCAAAATACCTGGTCAGAATCAATCAAAACATTTAGTTTACATTCTCAGTCCTTGAAATGACATGGTGTTTAGACATGGTGAAAACGTCTGTCCAAGATATCCTGAGTTCAGCTCCAAACGTTAGCTGTGTTTGACTCATGCCCAAGCTATAAGAGCTTTACCCAGGAGGCACATTATCATCCACACCTTTTGTTCTAAATTTACTGTACCAAACTTTACCAAAAGAATTCCAGATTCGAAAATAATAAAAAGCCAAGGAGCGTCAGTTCCATTGTTAGCCCAGAAATGAGTCACTGCTGCAGAATTTCTTCTGTCTACTGATTAGACCGGATACGCGCTGGGCGGTGCAGCAGGAAAGGCTTGTTGCTCTTTGTATGTGTGAGTTAATAGTCACAAAAGGTCACAATTTTAACATGTTAAAAACCAAATCTCTCTCCTGGGCATCTGACAGGGTTGTGTTTTTTTTTTTTTTCAACACACCCTCCCAGGAGCAAAGGGGAAAAAATATATAGTTTTTTCCCTTCTAACCTGAGATTACTCTCTGCTGACATGGCTACGTGCTTTTGTGCATGGAGACCAAGATGATATGGATTTTTGTGTTTGGCAGGGCTGATGTGACTTGAGTTATCTGACATTTCTGGAAGGGCAGTTGGTCTGAGTTCTTTCTGGCCTGGCCATGCACACTGTTCATATTCTGTGGCCTCAAAGGAATCAGAGCCTTGCACCCAACACCATTTTTGCAACAGAAGTGACTTTCTTCCAAAGCGGGGCATAATTAGAGTGAAAAGATAGTTTGTCTAAACCAACGTACTTCTGAGGGTGAGAAGGAGGCTTTATTAATAATTAGACCAGGACAGCAGGAGTAAACTGGGTCTGTCCCAAGTAAATCAGGTGCGTGATCACCCTAAGGGTTTGTGTTAACCAAGCATTTACCAAAAGAATAAAAAATAGACTATGTGACATTTATTTAATACTCACTAAGTGACAGCCACTGTGTCCACCAAAAAATACAGTCACAACCTGAAAGTAGAGAGTTATTTTATTTGGTGGGAATGCTTAGGACTCCCAGCCCCACAGAGACAGCATCTCAGTAGCTCTGAGAAAACTGTTCCAAGAAGGTGGAAGGGAAGTCAGGCTATATACAAGTTTACAACAAAGGGAGCAGGTAGTCCAAACATCAAAGATCAGATATCAAGTTAAGGAATTTAGCAATCTACGCTTGAGAAGATGCAAGGCTCTGCTGCTAAGTTACTTCAGTCATATCTGACTCTTTGTGACCCTGGGGACCGTAACCCACTAGGCTCCTCTGTCCATGGGATTCTCCAAGCAAGAATACTGGAGTGGGTTGCCATGCCCTCCAGTGGATCTTCCTGACCCAGGGATCGAACCCACATCTCTTACATCTACCTGCAAGCCTCTGGGCTCACTGAATTCATTCCGTTCTTATGCACCTCAGCTATCTGGAGCCAAATCCTGTTTACTTGTTCATCTTGAGGAGTGGTAGATAGCTGCTTCATTCCTCCCCCACCCACCCCCCCACCCCCCGCCCCGCTCCTCAGTGGGGCAGGGAGCAAGGTGAGGGGATCAGATAGGTCACAGTTTTAGGAGCCCTCATTCACATTTGGCTTCCTTGGTGGCTCAGAAGGTAAAGAATCTGGTTCAATCTCTGGTATGGGAAGATCCCCTGGAGAAGGGAATGCAACCTACTCCAGTATTCTGGCCTGGAAAATTCCATGGACAGAGGAGCCTGATGGACTACAGTCCATGTGGTCGACTAACACTTTCACTTTCATTCACATTTGGAGGCCAGAAATTGCTGTTGGCTATGATATTTCTTGTTAATTGATATGGCAGGAGATGTTTTCATTTCACAACTGTGCTAAGCATTCTATGGATTATCTCATTTAAACCTTGCAAATTTTGAAGCCTATTAGGTAAACACTCTTTGCCAGGCCAGTGGTTTTGGGGGGAAACAAAACAGTGGGAAGACAAAATCTTCCACAAAACACTGATAAGGAAAACCAATAACAATAATTTTAAAAAGAAAGAAAGAAGAAAGAGTAAAGAGAAATGCCTTGGTCAAAACTGGAATTAGGAACCAGTCTAAGGACACCCTCCTTCCCCACACAGACACTGTGGTAGAACCCTGGGCTCCTGGGAATTCTGTGAATAGCCTTTGGCTAGACGTTGACAGGCTCTGACTCATCTGATCCTCACGATCTTGATGAGGTTTGTCATTAACTTCATTTTACAGGTCAGGAAAATTCAGCTGGGACAGAATAAGTGATTTGTTCAAAAGCATGTAGCTGGTTTGAATTCAGGGTTTCAAACTTGAATCTGTCTGACTCCAGGCTTCCTTCTTTCTACTAAGTCATGTACCTCCACTGTAGGTGCCTCTTCACTAGTAGGTGACTTCTAGGCTGGTTCATATTTAAAAACATATTTGAATTTTTCCATCTAGGCTTACCCACTCCAGTATGCTTGTGGGAAAAATCCCATGGATAGACCTGGTGGGCTACAGTCCAAAGGATCACAAAGATTTGGACGTGACTGAGCAACTAAGCACATCTAGGCTTGCCCAGCCCGAGCAGTCTGGCAGAGCAGTCTTCTGCCCGATGTGCTCTTAGTTCTATAAGGTCCTCAGAGGGCTCATTCCATAGCCTACCATCCAGCCCAGATAGCACCAAAGAATAGCTAACACTATGGTATCTGCACGTGCTTAGCTGTATAGTAATAAATATTTTTAAATGGACTGTTCATTTATATCTCACAACAGTACTATCAAGCAGATATGGTTAGATGATTACTCATTATTTTGCAGATGAGAAAACAGCACAGCAAAGATTATGTAATAAGGGTGAAGCAGCTAATAAGTGGTGGAGACAATTTGTCTTGACAACAGTGTATGATGTCTTTTTACCTCTTAACACTCTTTGGTCCCTACTGGTAATGAACCTGATGCTTTGGCATCTCAAGTTTTTTCAGACTCACAATGGCCCTCATGGTTAACTGGGTTGCCTTGCCCTGCTTTTATATGCACTTACTCATTTTTGATAATCTAATTCCCATTTGGCAATAGGTATTGGCATGCTGCGATTCATGGGGTCTCAAAGAGTCGGATGCGACTGAGTGGCTGAACTGAACTGAACTGATTGTACCTTAATGTGTTATACCCCCCAGGAAAAGATTTGTATCTAAACAGGATTCTCCAAGGAGAGATAGTACTTTAAATACAGTATGTTGGGTAATGGTGGTGATTTTGGCAAGCTGCCTGACTGATGACAGCCTTTCTCCACGGAAACATCATCTTGATCACCATGGAACTCTTAACCTTTGTTGAGTTTTTAACTATGATCTGTTGGAGATCAAGGATTATTTAGTGCCTTGATAATTGAGTTTGCTTATGCCTTTTATGTGGTGTTGGAGAAAACTCTTGAGAGTCCCTTGGACTGCAAGGAGATTCAACCAGTCCATCCTAAAGGAACTCGGTCCTGGATATTCATTGGAAGGACTGATGCTGAAGCTGAAACTCCAATACTTTGGCCACCCGATACAAAGAACTGACTCAATGGAAAGGACCCTGATGCTGGGAAGGATTGCAGGCGGGAGGAGAAGGGGACGACAGAGGATGGGATGGTTGGATGGCATCACCAACAGGATAGACATGAGTTTGAGTAGGCTCCAGGAGTTGGTGATGGGCAGGGAAGCCTGGCATGCTGCAGTCCGTGGGGTCGCAGAGTCAGACATGACTGAGCGACTGAACTGACTGATGCCTTTTAATATAATAAAAAGAAAATGTTGGATGATGCCTTTTAAAGTAATAAAAAGAGAATTCCTGCTTCTTACCTTTAAAGACCAGCTTGCTCAGAAACTTTGCATCAGTACTATAGATCCAGACCTCAGCAAGTCCTTGGAGCCCTGTCTGACCCGAAAGGTACCTGCAATCTGAGTCAGAGTTCTCCTGGAGGCTGAATTAGTATGGGGCTCTCTTAAGGGTTCCTGATTAATCTTGCTATGTTCATTTATTCCATAAATATATTTTGTTTTAAGCACTATGGTCAGCCTATAAGAGACTGTATTTGTCCCATAACAGGATAAATAAAATCTGCAGGTTAAATTATTAGAATTTAAGGTCTTACAAAGATAGGCAGTGTTCTACATACCAATATATGTAATTGGAAATAATATTTTAAAAGATTATTGTAATCAGTTCCTGATTTTGAGTCAACTTCCAGTTAATGCATTCTGTGATGCCCCTTCCCTACTTTTATGCTAGAGCTTATATGTTTTCATACTACATGAGACCGCCTGGCCTCAGTAACCTATTTGACAAGTATTTACTTCAGACTACTAAATGTTTTCCACTTTTGGAAATATGCATAAACTGTAACATCATGCCTGCTCTTAAAGGACCTAAAATCTAGTTAGAAATAATTTTGAAATGGGATTAGACAGTATATCTCATGATATCAAATTACTTGTAGTCATGACCCTGTCTTGGCCCTGTCTTTTTCTACTCCTTTATAAATGACAGATAAAAAGACACAGGCATGCTTGTTAACTATCTGGGAGACACCAATCTGGGGGTGAGAAATAAAAGCTAATATACTGAATGATAGAAATAGTGATGTCAGTAAATAAGAACTTTGTGCTGAAATCAACAATTTGAATAGGAATAAACAAAGTTCTGCACTTAGTCTGAAAAAAATAAGTACAGAATGGAAGAGAGCTGTGATTTTCACATTCAGAAATAATACTGTGGACTTTTTCTTTAACCCAAACCTTAACTCAATATCCTAAAATACTTGCTGAGCACCAGGCACTCGGTAGGCACTGCAGGATCTTTCCACCCAGTATACCTGCAGAAGCAGACTCTTTGTTTATAACATGCAGCTAGAGAGGGAAATATTCCCACTGACCTGATCTCATTGGGAGTAGACACAACACTCTAAGAAGGTCATACTTGATAAAAAAAACAGCCTATAGAAAGGGGAGGCTAGACTGGGGAGTGACAGGGAAACCAGGCTGCATAGAAATATTGAGTGACCACAGGATGTTTAGTCTAGAGAAGAAAAGATTATGAGACTTTGATGGTTGTTTTCCAACACTTAGAGGGCTATTGTATGACTCTTAAGAGGAACCTTAAGGCTTCTAGGGTTATTTCAGTTTGACCAATGGGGCGAGTGAAAGTTAAAGAGGAGCAGATTCATTCTGATGTCTTCAAAAGTTTTCCTGCCAACCTTGGCAAAGGCTAACTACCCCCCGGCAGAAAATAGCTGACCATCTACCGTGTAGACCTCTCCCTCCTGGAAGGGCAGCATTTTGTTGGCAGTTGGAATGCATACCCTCTGAGGATCCCTCAGATGCCAAATCTTTCCCTTTTATTTTTCAAAACAAGTGAGAAGTAACCTCACTTTTCATACACCTCCCTTAAGCTTTGATATCTACAAGAGTTTTGCTAGCCTGAAACTAATGAGTTTGTCTCCACATCTTCTCCACCTTCACTGGCAGAAACAACATTTGACTTAGTTAACTGAATGTCATAGTAAATATACTCCAAGCCTTAAAATTACACTGCTGATTTTTCTGGGGTAAGACGGTGATTAAACCTAGTCTTGACCTTCATTCATTCAACAGTTGGACATGTAGATACCAGTGTTCACCAGAACATATAAGAAGGGGAAAATCTTGTCTCAAAGTGAAGTAAATGGTGAGAGGAAATTCACAGACCAGAGCCCAGGAGACTGAGCACGTATAAGGTTCCATAGACAGTCTGCAGCTTAAGGAGGGAGCCTAATGGGCTGTGTAGACGCCAAAGGAAGGGAGGTGCCCCTCAGCTCGCTAGAGCGGCCTCAGTATTTCCTGTGGCTGGCTCTCCCAAGCCTCACAGTCTAAGCCAGCATCTTCCGGACACCTGCTGTTTTTAGGTGTGCCCAGATGTCATCATCCAGCTGAGAAAAGGCGTCACCTCAGCTGGCTACTCCTGGTGTCGGCTTAGAATCAAGGAACACTTTGACCAGAAAGCGGCCTTTAGTGCAACAGAATGTGCAGTTCTATGCAAAAGGAATGATGATATATTTCTGCCAATGAGTTGCAGTCACCAAAAAAATCATGTATTTGCCTCTCTATTACCAAGTACATCATTTGGGCATCCCATTGATAAAGCAAGAGAGTTCCAGAAAAACATCTATTTTTGCTTTATTGACTGTGCCAAAGCCTTTGTGTGGATCACAATAAACTGTGGGAAATTCTGGAAGAGATGGGAATACCAGACCACCTGACCTGCCTCTTGAGAAACCTGTATGCAGGACAGGAAGCAACAGTTAGAACTGGACATGGAGCAACAGACTGGTTCCAAATAGGAAAAGGAGTACATCAAGGCTGTATATTGTCACCCTGCTTATTTAACTTGTATGCAGAGTACATCATGAGAAACGCTGGGCTGGAGGAAGCACAAGCTGGAATCAAGATTGCTGGGAGAAATCTCAATAACCTCAGATATGCAGATGACAGCACCCTTATGGCAGAAAGCGAAGAAGAACTAAAGAACCTCTTGATGAAAGTGAAAGTGGAGAGTGAAGAAGTTGGCTTAAAGCTCAACATTCAGAAAACGAAGATCATGGCATCCAGTCCCATCACTTCATGGGAAATAGATGGGGAAATATTGGAAACAGTGGCTGACTTTATTTTGGGAGGCTCTAAAATCACTCTAGATGGTGATTGGAGCCATGAAATAAAAAGACACTTACTCCTTGGAAGAAAAGTGATGACCAACCTAGACAGCATATTGAAAAGCAGAGACATTACTTTGTCAACAAAGGTCCGTCTAGTCAAAGCTATGGTTTTTCCAGTGGTCATATATGGATGTGAGAGTTGGACTGTAAAGAAAGCTGAGTGTTGAAGAATTGATTGAATCAGTTCTGATGAGATGGATGAAACTGGAGCCGATTATACAGAGTGAAGTAAGCCAGAAAGAAAAACACCAATACAGTATACTAACGCATATATATGGAATTTAGGAAGATAGCAATGACGACCCTGTATGCAAGACAGGGAAAGAGACACAGATGTGTATAACGGACTTTTGGACTCAGAGGGAGAGGGAGAGGGTGGGATGATTTGGGAGAATGACATTCTAACATGTATACTATCATGTGAATTGAATCGCCAGTCTATGTCTGACGCAGGATGCAGCATGCTTGGGGCTGGTGCATGGGGATGACCCAGAAAGATGTTATGGGGAGGGAGGTGGGAGGGGGGTTCATGTTTGGGAATGCATGTAAGAATTAAAGATTTTAAAATTTAAAAAATAAAAAACTAAAATTAAAAAATAAATAAATAAATAACAACAAAAAAAAAGAATTGATGCTTTTGAACTGTAGTGTTGGAGAAGACACTTTAGAGTCCCTTAGACTGCAAGGAGATCCAACCAGTCCATCCTAAAGGAGATCAGTCCTGGGTGTTCATTGGAAGGACTGACGTTGAAGCTGAAACTCCAATACTTTGGCCACCTGATACAAAGAGCTGATTCATTGGGAAAGACCCTGATGCTGGGAAAGATTGAGGGCAGGAGGAGAAGGGGACGACAGAGGATAAGATGGTTGGATGGCATCACCGACTCAATGGACATAGGTTTAGGTGGACTCTGGGAGTTGTTGGTGGACAGGGAGGCCTAGCGTGCTACAGTTCATGGGGTCGCAGAGCCAAACATGACTGAGCAACTGAACTGAACTGAACTGCTTGACCTGTTTAGTGTAGTTCTGAAGGATGAAGTGTTTCTAACTTAACACTACTGTTTAAGAGGGTGAAATCTTACTGCTTCAATACTTTGTTAGCTTATATTTATAGAAGTGGGCAAGTAAACCTAGATATAAGCCCAAGTTTAGTTATTACCATTAACCAGAAGTCACATTATAGTGAGGCAATATATCTCATTTTTAAAGTTGAAGTGCTGAAAGTCCTAGAAACAATTATTTTGAATGGTAACAACAGCCACTAGGAAGAACTAATAAGTTTAAAATTTGTTGTAGTATTGGTTATAGAGTTATGTAGACTTTATAAGACTTCACATAGTTACTAATAGAGATGCAGTTACTCAGTGAGCAGGAAAAATAACATTTATATAACTATAGCAGCTTTGCTAGGTAAAGGAACCATTATCAAAAAAAATTCAATATGCCTCCTTTATGTATAAACGTATAAGGAGCAGTGTTATTACTTCTCATGAAGTTAGGTACCTTCCACTAATCTTAAGCATATGGTACATGGAATAACTAGTGATGATAGTGACATTAACTAAGGAGGAAAAGCAAGAACCAGTTCTCTTTTTCCAACTCATTTAAGGATCTCCTGCTACTGTGTTTAAATACCCAGCACACCACACCCAAAAGTTTTTTTCCCCATAACATACTCAAATATACCATTGCAAGGTAGTTCTTTTAACTTGTAGAAAGAGCAACATTTTACAGTTGAGTTTTGTTTAGTAAACCTTCATCAATCAAATCCAAGTGCATAAATATGTATAACATAAGAAGAATGATAAGGCACCCTAGAAGTAATACTAACACTCTAAATAGAAGTGAATTTATTTAACCCTAGCAATAATCCTATGAGAATAATCCCATTATTCTCCTACTTCAATAGCAGATGAAACTGAGATAAAAGCATTTTAAGGAACTTGCCCAAAATCAATTTGCCCTTGCCACGACAGACATCAGAGGGATTTGAACTCAGACAGTCTGGTTCCAAAGTCCAAGTACTTAACCATAAGGCTGTACTGCCTCCCCAGTAATGATGTTGGTTGAATTAATCAAATGCCTACTATGTAGCAGACACTTGTTAATCCCTTCATATGTATTAGCATATTAAAATCATCTATCAGGTCATCTGGACATAAGAAAGAGGGACAACAAAGGAATTACCATGCCAACTGTTCTGTGTGTCTTTGGCACAGCACTTTCACTTGAGGGTGGTCTCTGCATTACTTGAGATGGTGGGATGTTAGCAATAACTTATACTATCTCTTCCTTGCAGGGGTGGAATGGTCCAAACCAGTGAGCAGTATGAATTTGTGCATCATGCTCTGTGCCTGTACGAGAGCAGACTTTCAGCAGAGACTGTCCAGTGATTCTCTGAAGACTTAACAGACCTTTGATCTCTAGGGGTGGTTAGCTGATTACCCACTCAAGGCTTCTGGAAGGAGCTTCCCGCAGTGGAAGGGAAGAGAAGCCATGAAGCCAAGTCAGGGCATGGATTGTGAAAGATGGCAACATATTCAAGTCCTCCAGCCTCTTGTGTATATGAATACACTTGTAAGCATCCCCTAAATTATTCTGAAGGTCCTCTGCTGATGGAGGTTTGGTTGATTTCTCACACTGCTAAGGAGGAATTTGTTTGGTCTGTATTGACTATCTGCCACACAGAATATATGTATGAAATATATGTCATCAGATGATACCTTGAAGAGCTGCTGAAGAAATTATTATTGTGTGTTTAGATGCTTTAATGTTTGCAAAATCTGTCTTGTGAATGGACTGTCAGTTGTTAAACTGTTCCTATTTTAAGTGCTAATTCCTTCTCAGTTACCAGAATCTTGCCGCTAAAGTTGCAAGTGATTGATGATGGATTTTTAACAAATAAGTCTGTGTTTTTGAAAAAAAATCAAAAGCAGTAACTATTTTATATGGAAATGTGTCTTGAAATATTACCTATTAAATGTGTGTTTATCAGTACCTCCTATCAAACAATTACAGAGCACAATGATTGTCATTGGGTATATATGTATTTACTCTCTACTATTGAGCATAGAGGTGGTTTCTGCTCCAGAATTCTATCCACTGTATTTCTACATTGTGAGTCATTTTACTTTCAAAGGGAAAAACAAATTTGTAGCAACTATGACGTATTAAGAATTTTAAATACTTGTCTCTCTTTTACTAAGAAAGAATTTTTGAATATAATGTTTACCTGAAATCTCTCTCCCAGTAAAAGGCAGATGCCTTTGAAATTGATGTAACCTGTCCCATTTCCAGTGGTTCTTTAAAAGGATGCTGCCATGGGTATCCTTAAATTTCTGAAACGATTTACTCCTCAAGAGACAAAGTTTAAAAAAAAAAAAACTACACTCAGCAAACACTAGATGTTCTGCTCACATATGAATTTTTAATGCAGCTATGTTGACTTTGTTTCCTACTGCCAATAAACTACTCTTAATACTAAATGCTGAGTAAGGCATGTGCTTTTTTTTTCTTCTTTGGAGAGAGACCATTATCTCTGGGGGAAAGCCTGAAGTCAACAGTGTGATGGGTGTAATTTTAGTCTGCCTCTCCCCAGTAGAGATGACAATTTCAAAATGTAGTATTGCCATCACTTGAGTGATAGTGATCTAGAAGTGCCATCATTATGTGGTTTTCCTCGATAGACTTCCAGCTGTCATTAGACACACAGTACATGTTTATGTCTTCATATCCCTCGTCATAGACCCTCATAAATTACGTGGTTGGTGTTTGTTTGGCAGAATCACATCACCTGAAGAGATGTAATGCTGTAGGAACATTGAATTACCTAAGATTACAATTCTTTTCTTCCCTCTTGAGCTTAGTCGTGTGGCCAAGGGATGGTAGAAGAAAACTTACACATTTCATTCTGCTCCTGGGGGCTGGAATTTTTTTTGACATTAAAAAAAGAGAGAAGTAATCATAATCCCTTCTTTCTAAGGAAACAGACAAAAGGACAACTGGTGTAAAACTTCCCCCAAACAATTCAATAGGAGGAAGTGCTCGTCACTGACTTTTCCCCCCACCATGAAGGCACATTTCCTTCCTAGTCTTTGCTTCTCTTATCTGGGAGAATTTTTTTTTCCCCCAAGCAAAGCATGAACAGTCGTTAAGTGGAAAATGGAGGCTGAATTTTACATGGCGATTCTTACCTGCTTCATCTTCGTGAACTCAGGTGAGTGGGTCTGCCTCAAGTTTCCTGAGGCATTTCTTCAATAGCCAGCAAAGGAGTCTCTGTCTTTTGAGAAGTGTGTGAAACAAAGCGGAAATGGAGCCAGGTCTCCATGGCAGTTTAGCCAGAGACGATGAGGAGGGGGAATAAAAGGAGCCTGTGATGCCCACACTGCTGAGATTTCTCCCCAAAAGAAAATAAATGGCCTCCTCTGGTGTCATCCAAATGCCTCAGGCAGCTCCTGAAATGGCATCTGAACAGCAGAAACTAAAGCAACCCCAAGGTGGGGAAAACATATTATTATGCAACTGTCTGTGGCATCTTTCTGCTTTTTCTCTGTCAAGTTATAGTTTGGTTTCCTTTGTGTTAAATAAAGAAAATATTTATAATTAAAGGGAGTTGAGGAACTGTGGTGGGTTTTATTTGGAAGTTGTTATTTGGAACGTCTGAATATTTTAATGGAATAGCTGAGAAAATTAAGTAAAAGCACCTTGAAGATGGCTTTTGAGCCTGAATATTTCACTTTTTAATCTGATGTTTAACAATTGGGTATTCAGTTTTCTCTTATTAGCATTTGAGGGAAGACTGTAGATACTGTCACAAAATAGAAAAATTCCTCTCTATAGTATTATAAAAATTTGATTTGTGTAATCAATACTTTAATTAGTTACTATTAGCTAGGAGAATGTGCTTAGAAAAAATGGAAAATTTTGTTTTATTTTGGGATAAATATACTTAATTTTCAAAAACTGTATTCAAACTCATCCATTTGTATACAAACACTTATTGCAGTGGTAACTTAAGAATTGGAAAATGGAGTGTTTCTTTAGAGTGGAGAATGGAGGTGAGGTGGAAGGAGTGAAATGGTTAAAATGGGAATTGGATTTTATATAACTTTAGCATTTAAATCTTTAGGCTAAAATATCTCACCGTATTCTTTGGATGGTTTAGTTTCTTTTCCAAGCTTCCTTTCATTATTTCAATGGGGGCGTATTTTCTTCCCTAAACCATGTGAAAGGAAAAGAAAAGAAGCTAAGTGTGACATTTTTGCATTGTTTGCTTTGGGATTTTTAAATCACATGTGTTGAATCTGGAACTATTCACTTTAAATGATAGCAATTGCAAAAGATAAGTAAACCTTGTATTTTGACCAGGCTGATTTGTGGGTGGGTTGCTTTGTTTTCTGGTGGGTTTTATGGTTTGTTGCATAGCACTTGATGAGCTTCTCATCTTCCAGAGGGTTTTCAGATTGTCCATGTCCAGAAACAACAGTGTCTTTTCAAAAATAAGAGAGTGGTCATGGACTTGTGCAGTAGGACAAACCAGAACCAGCAGTGGATGTGGACTGAGGATGGAAAGCTCCTTCATGTTAAATCTGCTCTGTGCCTGGGCATCTCCAATTCCTCTGGTGGCCCTGGCCGGGCCGCCATCTTTGCCCCCTGCTCCCAGGCTCCTCGATGGACTTGCTATGAGAAGGAAGGGTTCCTTGAGGTGGAAAATGCCTCTCTCTTTCTCAAGAAACAAGGCTCCAGGGTAGTGGTCAAGAAGGGCAGAAAGTACCTCCATAGCTGGATGAAAATAGATGTCAACGAGGAAGGAAAGCCAGTCAGTGAAAGCCTCTGCTCTAAAAAAGGTGAGTTCTTCCTTTCAGAATTGATTCTGAAAGTTCTGTTAAATATCTTGCTGTTTTGCATTCAAGGGAAGTCCACATGCTCCAACAAAATTCCAATGGAAGATTCATAAGCTAATGGAAATGGATTGTGTGGTACACACCAACTTGGAAATCTTCATTATCTTTGTTAAAATAAGCCCAACTTTCCTCTTTCTGTCTATCTCTCATGCTTCCTTTCTTTTTTTTTTCCTTGCTTCTTCTATTAATTCAAAAAATATTTCTTGAGCTTCTCTTTTGTGTCAAACGTTAAGCACTTAGGCTATATATTACTAGATATGGGAATGTAAATCTGTGTAAAGCATACACAGGTAATAACTAAAGGCAATGATAAGGAAATTAATAATTTTGCTGATGTAGACACTTCTGTTCTCTGATTATGAGGAGCTATTAGAACATCAAAATGGTGCTTGATAAAATTGGGAAGATAATAAGTTATGCTTTTGCAAATCTCTTGTACTAACATTTAGGGGTAGTTTTTTTGGAGGTAGTATCTTTGAAATGTTAAGAACCAATGTGCAGCCATAGAATCTTCTAATTTGTTGGTCATTGATGAATATAACCTAGATGATGGACATATAAAAACTTGTATACACATGCATAAATTTCTGGTACAACATACAGTTCAGTCCTAGACTAGGAATTTTTATTTGTCAATACAGCTTAATTTTCTATTTTACTTAATGATCTTATTGCCTATTTACTCCTTTATTAGAGGTTTGCTTTAGGAAGTCATGGAGGATAAAAGAATTGCTATATACTAGCTATAAATAACAGGAGAATTATCTAGAAATGAAGTCCTTCCTTAAGATTAAAATTTGTCAAGGTAAAGTGAATTGTCCCAAATAATTAAGAAGCAGAGGTATAGATTAGAAACCAGGTATTATTTTTTTACCTTTTTTTTTTTTTTACATTAGAGTATAGCTGATTAGCAAACAGCATTGTGATAGTTTCAGCTGAACAGTAAAGGGACTCAGCCATAGATACACATGTATCCATTCTCCCCCAAATTCCCCTCTATCCAGATTGCCACATAACACTGAGCAGAGTTCCATGTGCTATACAGTAGGACTTTGTTGAGAACCCAATTCTTGATACCTTGTCCAATATACGTTCCAGTTTATAGTAGTTTCCAAATGCTCATCCATAGGATTCTTGCCCAGTTGGCTACATTCAAAATCACCTGGTGTAAAGAAGGAGTAAAATGAGTCATTGCCATCATTTCTTCCTTTATTGTTGTTTCCAAGATTTGATTCCAAGAAACCTATATTTGGACAAGATACTGGATGTTTTTTAAAAAGTTCCCCAAATAATTTTGATTCATAGCCTCATTTCAGGATCAGCATCCACTGTACATTTAAATCTTTTTATTAGGTCTTAATTTTTGAGACTTATATGAGTTTTTTCACCACACTGATCTTTGAACAGTTTTACATCACTCATTCACTTGATAAATTAAACATCTAAGTAGGTGCCAATTAAATGGGCTCTTCTACAGTACAAGAAGAGTATCTGTTCTTATAAAAACTTCTGATATGAGAATAAGATAGAAAATATAAAATTTAATTATGAAATTCAACTTTATCAGGGAGAATACATCACATAGCACCATTCAAACAGTTCCTTTCCTGTAGTTCATCTAGCTAGGCCTATCCTAAACAACAGAGAGTGAGTGAGTGAAGTCGCTCAGTCGTGTCCAACTCTTTGCGACCTCATGGACTGTAGCCTACCAGGCTCCTCCCTCCATGGGATTCTCCAGGCAAGAGTACTGAAGTGGGTTGCCATTTCCTTCTCCAGGGGATCTTCCTGACCCAGGGATTGAACCCGGGTCTCCCGCATTTCAGGCAGACGCTTTAACCTCTGAACCACTAGGGAAGCCAAACAACACAGGAACATTGTAAATATTTCGGTTGTATGGTGTATGGTTATACCCAAGCAGTGAGATTCCTCCCCAACTCCCAATCAGACCTTAGAAGAATATTCTTTCATTAGAACTTTTAAAAAGCACATATGAATTCAATAGATATGGATTATTCAAGATGGAAGATAATCCATGGAAAAACTATTTCTTTTAACCTTCACACAAAACATGTCTAATGATATACTTCATTTCAAAAGTAAACTAGATATAATACACTACTTGCAGTTAACCACTGAACATGCCATATCCAAAATGCCTGATAATGTGTGTTGGGGAAAAAAAATGGACCTCTAGAAAAAGCAGAGTTAAAATAGGAACAATTCCAATACAAAAAAGTATCTTATATTTGAGTATACATAGGTGCAACATATACTTTGGCCAACAGACTTTTTTCTTCTCTAACTGTACAGAATGATATTGGTTGACCCATAGCATGAACACTCACTGATTTTCTAGAGAGTTCATTGTGAAATGTTCAATTTCATGTAGATGTTTGTAATGAATGAACTCCAAATGCCTTTTCTTAAGAGTTAATAAGTACTATACTTTAAAGTAGCACAAATATGCACGTTGTTCATGCAGAGGATGTATTGTTTTTATTAGGCTCATCAGTAAAAGCATACTTGTGAAGGTCAAAACCCGGGCTATATATTTCTTATTTGTTTCACAGAATAAACATTCATAATGCCATTCAAGTATTTAAGTAATATTTCTCTACTACCTACTAGGTGCCAGAACTTGTGCTAGTAACCAAAGTACCCTACACCAGTGATTCTCAACCCAAGCTTTACATCAGAATACAATGGGAACGTGAAATAGTATTAATATCCTGGCTTCATCCTCTAGGTCAACTAACTCAGGAATTATATTTTTCAATACTTCCAATATGCAGCCAAACCTGAGAATCACTAAATATATCTTGCTCCTTAGGATAATGGGAAGGCAAATAAGTAAATAGTTGGTTATAATAGAGTGTGAGTAGAAAAAAAAATATCCCTTCCTCCAATATATATTCTTGCCAGGGTGTCACATTAAATGATAGTGTTTTTTTTTAACTCGATACTTCTTAAATTTTTTAAACATTTCTTTGAATGCCCGCTGAATTTTGTCATAATTTAACTGTGCTTCATTCTAAGATGTCTTTTTTCTTCTTCCTCTCCTTTACTCAAGCCCCTCTATAATAGGATGAATCAAATAAGTTTCCAAAGTGGGTCAAAATTTGATTCAAAAGTTAATAAGAAGGTTTTTAAGAGAAAAGCCTGTACTAGGGTCAGATTTCCTCAAATAATCAGTGCACCTGCAATGATTTTTATTAGGAGAGGAATGTAAAATTAACTTATCTTTTCAACTTTTCATATATTTCTGTAAAACCCCTTAAAACAACCATTTATGGAACAAATAGAATAGAGTTTGTGAGTGAAAGTCGATCAGTCCTGTCGCTCTTTGCGACCCCATGGCCTATAGAGTCCATGGAATTCTCTAGGCCGGAATACTGGAGTGGGTAGCCTTTCCCTTCTTCAGGGGATCTTCCCAACCCAGGGATTGAAGCCAGCTCTCCCACATTGCAGGCAGCTTCTTTACCAGCTGAGCCACAAGAGAAGCCCAGAATAGAGTTTAATGGGACCTAATTCGTGGGAATCCAATTAAAAAGAGTATATAGATTATGTAGAACCAGGATCACCAGGATCATAGTAGATTACCAAGTTAAAGAAAAGATGGATGTAGATTTTTTACCATTCCCTCTGAATTTTAAGTTTACCCTTAAAGAATATACTACACAAATTCATTTTGGATCCCCTCCTACAAAAAAATAATAATGTATATGGTAGACAGACTCTTATTTTAAAAAAAACTTTTAAGATCAATTTTTTAAATTAGAGCCTTATAGCTATTATTCTGAGTAGAGAGTAATAAAAAGCATTGCTTCCAAAATGCCAATATATCTGGCTAAAATGACAAAATTTCCTTTTTCCTATATATTCTTTTGTCAGTCAGTTGCCAGATATCCAGCTCTCTGGGAACCATCTTACCTTCAGCAATATGTCAATAAAACAAGTGATTGACAGATTCAAATATTTCCTCCGTATAGCCACATCGTTGGAGTCACTGTGCTGAGTATAGCATTTAGAAATGTTTTGTGCGTCATTTCTCAGTCTCTATAAATTCACGCAAGGCAATCATCAATAAAGCAATAAGGAAAAACCAAATTTTATTCTACTCCCAGGCATATAGCAATTTTATATAATGACACATTTGACTTTTTAAGATTATTATTGCTCTGAGAGTAAAAATGCATTCTGAGGTCCAAATTTCTAATTTACAAACTCTTGAAAGATGGTACTCCTAAGGGCTTCCTGCTAGGAAAAATCCTATAAACTAAAGGGAAAATTATATCAGCCTACACTTTGGGCGAGGGGTACTTGTACATTCCTAGGAAAGTTCACTTAAAATTCAGTTAAACATTTTTTTTCTCCATGACTAAGTCGTTTGTATATACAGAAGATGCAAAAGAAAAAAGTTAGAAAGACTCAACTATTATGCTATAAACCTCTTTAGAGCAGGAATCATAACTTAGAAATCTTTATCTCCTTTAAAGGTAATCATGGTTCCCATGGTCAACAAGTGCTGGCTAAATGTGTTTCAACTTCTAAAAGGTGTTAAATATCAGAATTACAGTAATTCCCAGGTGGCTCTTCTGTGGTAGAAAACCCAGGAGACAAGGGTTTGATCCCTGGGTTGGGAAGATCTCGTGGAGGAGGAAATGCAACCCACTCCAGTACTCTTGCCTGGAAAGTCCCATGGATGGGGTCGCAAAGAGCTGGACACAACTGAGCGACTGAGCATGCGCATCAGAATAATAGGAACAATTAAGGAAAGCTAAGGATATTTTTATACCACTAATGAAGTCCTGATTATTGGTTTTCTCTTCTTCCCATATTAAGCAGAATTTTTAAACCCACCAAGCCATTAACAGTTACAGTATTATCTATTCCAACAGGAAAAGTCTTAGCCCCACAAATAGACAACACAGGTTACGGGGACTGAATTATTGAAGTTTTATGGACCTACACGATATGGAAAATAACTCATTCATTGGGCCCCCTCTTTTACATGAGAAACAGAGAAATCTTCTCAAAGGATATTACATATTTGCAAGCATATCTAAGCAAATAATCCTTAAGACAGGAAAATAAAAACATTCTAAACTTGAAAAGGGGTTCCACAGCACCAGCACCAATCTATTGACAGTAAACCACACTCAAATAGTTCTAGGACTTCCAAATGAAGAGTACAAAATTCCATCTATGGTTTGGATACCTATTCCAAGGAATTCCAAGTCTCCTTACAAGTATAAACACCCAGGATGACTGTCTAAAATTGTTACTTTCACTAAGATGTTTCATACTGTATGAAGAGTAACATTGTATATGTCAGCCAACCAATCAACATTTATTCCACATCTGCTACAGATTCATTCACTCAGATTTCATTTTTGTCTGAGGACAAGCAAATTTTTCCAGACATATTTTCAAGTGTCCCTGATATGGCTGAGTTAGTAAAATCACTACTGAGATCTCACTGCTGAAGTAAATCATATTGTTGGCTGGCTTGATATACCTGCTGGTTAAAGTAATTGTTTCATTGTAGTCATATGGATGAGGGAATAAAATGCATAAGCATTGTACTAGGTAAGCAATCATATATACTCTTGGGACACTGGGTGTTAGCAGCTATTTCCTCTAGTGATTGGTAGTAGTGCTTGTAAATACAGAGAGCTTGATGGGAAATGAACAAAGCAAAACAGAAAGTGTCTTTGTATACACAGACTCTGACCAAATTGGCTGTCACAGACATTTTAGAGTTTCCTCCTTGCATCATTATAACAACATGGACTTTGCAATTAACCATTTATTTACATGATCATTGAAAATCATCTGGTCATTGAGTATTAATATATGCTTTCTATGATCATTGAAAAATGTCTAACATAGCATCCGGAGTTGCTCAACGATTTTCAGCCTGTGACACATCATTAAACTTACTAGGGCACACCCAAGGCTGCATATGACTTTCATGGGTCCTGTGCTCTTACATCTTTGTGGGTTCCTTCCTCCATTGGGGAAAAAGAAATGAAATAAATTAATAGATTATCATGGGTCCTAGCATTCTCATTTATTCACAATGTGTGAAAAAAAATTTAACATTTTCTTTGACCCTGAACATTCTTTGTTAAAAATTATTTTCAAAGAAATTAAATCATGTGATGGACCCTAAAAATCGTGAGCCCTAGGCAGTGTTTGTGTTGTGCCTAACAGATGAGCCAGCCAGGGCATGCAAAGTTGTTCACCCACTTTCCACCTGCTTTTGCCCTAACCCTGTTTAGGCTCTGGCTGAGCATGTCTCCCCCAAAACCTCATAGCCATGAATTAATAAACCATTCTTATCCCTCCATCCTTCTACACCACCATTTTATCCTTTTCCATTGTTTGCATGTGCATTTTCCCAAAAGAAAACATGGGACATTAGGATAAACCAGGCTCACTGTCATATAACAAACCATAGTACAGTAGTTGAGTAATAATTGGCTATTGAAAAGCATTTCTTTGATTGGCTAAACTTCCATTTTTTAATCTAACTTTTTTACTATGCTATGCTTTGATGTTTTACTATCCTATGTCTTGGTATCAATTTCCATTTATTAATTTTACTTTCTTCTAATCTTGCATCTTTTTTAAGTTTCTTAAAAAAAAAATAACCCCTGATTATGCCTTCTTGATTGTTATGCCTCCTATTTTTTGTAAATTCTCCATCTTTGGTACTCTTTTCAAAATTTTTTACTTTCTAACTCACTTTTTCAAATTTTAGGCGTGTGTATTTTTAAATGTATTCTTTATTTCATTGAGTACATTTTCTGAAATTTTATTCATTTTAACATTTCTAATAATTATTCAGAATATTATAATGCCCAGACCTTTCACCTTATTCTAGTCAAATCTTATTTAATATATCTTGTATATTAATTTAAATATTTATGTATAAATATATATATACAAATCATCAATATTCTAAGGTATCTTCTGTTTCATTTATCTCTTTTCCAGATTGCTTTCCCACTTTTGAAGGGCACATTACATTTGGCATCTTCCTACAGAATAGAAAGTATCAATATAGTTTAAATTTTATATCTTCAAAATGAGTTTTATTCAAGTTCTTGCTTTCAATATGCTTGAACATTTTTTTAATCATTTAAAAGAGGGAAACTAACAAATTGTGTATTGCCTCCACTATCATTATACAAAAATTCCATTTCTATTATTGATTATTTCTGAGGCAATCATAGATGAATTAATAAATTAAAATGTATATTTCTTTTTAAAGAAATTTATTAGAAATATGGTCTTGATATGACATAGTCATTGAAAATCATCTTATAGGTGAGCTCTAAGTGCTAAGCTTTATTTTTTCTACAGTAAGTACTAAACTTCTTAGATTGGACCTAGGATGGTCCGCCTTAGTTTGAATTGTGTTCTAAGAGGAATTGTGTATAATGTGGAAACAATGTAATAGCAATGGTACAATAAAGCTTTTTAAAAATAGCTTCAACATATTGTTCCATTGTGTAGGAACTTTTCCTTGCATTTGTCAAAACACATCTTGTTATTTCATAAACTGTAAAATGTATATACCTTTTAAAAGAATATCAGAAGGATTATAGGACCCAAAACACACAGAGAACTACTATTTTTAGTATAATTTCATAACACTCATTTCAACAAAGAGTTCAGGCAATGGAAAGGTGAAATTATTTTAATCACCTTATATATTTCTGTGATGGATTTTTCTTTCTTTTCATCTACTTCATAATTCTTCAATTCCCACATAAGACATGATTAGAATTCAGCTTTGGCTCATATTGTACATATGGATAAAATTATATATTTAGATGTATATTACACCTGAGAAATGTATTAGAAATGCGTGTGCTAAATCCCACGCCAGATATACTAGGTCATAATTTGGAGGTAGGGAGTGGGGTAGTAAGGCTTCAATGTTCCAACAAGCTCCAAAGAGATTGTGATGCCTAACAAAGTTTGTTTTGAAATTCACAAAATTTGGAAATTAAATGTTAAGACTGAAGTTTCCTTCCTGTTTTTTAAATAGCACAAGTTAAAACATAGACACAAAATGAAGGGGTACCAGACTTGAATATTCTGTAGGTTCTTTCTTTGGAAAAAGGTGGTGTCCTAAACTGGAAAATGAACTTGTTTGGTTTGGAGTGTTTTAAAAATACATTCAGAAGGTTAATTAAAGACAGTTACAGAAGAGCAGAATTTTTTCCATAAGATATCCATCCCAAAGCTACTTGCAATGGTGATAAACTATGTTATTTGCAAAAGAAATTTCAGGAGTGCTTTGATCATTTGCCTAACTTGAGGAAAGTCTTGTTTCATCCATTGAATTAATTCTATAAACTGACTAAAAAAATAGTTCTCAAGAAGAGAACTTACCAACTGCTGCTTAGTGAAGAAGAGTAAACATAGGTTGACATGCGAAGGCACGTAATTACATGCTAGGTATATGGAAGCTTGTCTCTGCCCTCACCTCACCATTAAACCTTTTTTCTTTCTGAGGATATGAGAGCTAAAATTGTCTTAGGTAGTAATCAACTCAGGGGACTGACATTGGCCAAAGCTCGAAATAGCCAAAATACTAATCTCCACACATAGAGTTTTTTGCATTCCAACAATAGTATCTGTGTAAAAGGACATTCTAGCACTTTAATCAATTAATAGTGCAGAATTAAGACTGCTTCTTGGAGTCTGTTGTAAAGGCATATTACTAATAGTACAGTTGGATCTGTCCTATAGCAGACATCCCAGGAAAGAGTACATCTCTAGATATGCCAGGCACAATGGCAGTGATAGTGGCACAGAATTCAGGAAGATAAAAGCAAACAGAAACTAGGGAGAATGTCCAAACACTTATCAAAGCTTTAGTAGATGTACAGGTAGGGTTGCTGGATAAAATACACCATACTCAGGTACGTTTGAATTTCAGATAAATGACAATTTTTAGTATAAGCATATTCCTAGCACACAATATAATATAATCTTTGTAATGTTGTATATTGAGGATATATTAAATATACTGGGCCTTTGGTTATTTATGTGAAATAGTAATTTAACTGGGCATCACATATTTTTATTTGCTACATCTGGCAACCGCATCCAGGGTACCCTGAACAATCTCCACATCTCAAGGAAAAGATGCTTAATGGTCATGGTTATTTCATTAACATTTAAGAGAACAGCTGATATTTACATCTTGCTAAATTATGAAAAGACCTTTTCCATCTTGAGCCTCTTTTTGTGTTTATCCGTGATAGCACAGTTTCCATAATTCTCCCTGCACCTTGTAAACTGGAGAGATGGATAAAAGACAGGTGACACAGACAGGGCAAGTGAGTATGGTCACATTCAAACTATTTTCTATTTTTCATGTAACTGAAAAATTCATGCCCATTGTCAAAGCGGTCTTTTTCTAAGAAAAACTGGTTTTATATGAAGACTGTATAGAACATGAGGGTAATTTTAGCTCCTGTCCTTTCTTTACTTCAGCTGGCCCGGGAACTGAAGTCTCGGTAAGGAGCATTAGAAACACAGCTCCTCCCCAGACCCCCGCTACTTTTAATGCACTTCCATATAGCCCGGGACACCTTATTAGAAATACCACCGAGGCCTTCACCAGAAGTACCCCGGAAAACTACAGCCAGAACAGCAGCCAGAGGGAGCATCCCAGTCTATGGATGGCTGGAATGACATCTTGGGTTCCCTGGACTACTCCACCCTTCTCCAGCACCACGGAAGAGGTAAGTGAGGAGAAAGGAGTGTATGGAGTGTGTCTTGGGAAGGCCTCAGAAAGCCCATTGCTTGAAAAGACTGGCTTTGCTGGAAATAATGCTACTCAAGTGGGTGATGAGGCACTCTGTGTCTTTGTTGTTAATTGTATATGAAGGCATTTTGCATAATGAGACAATCTTGGAGGTAGAATTTAAATGGCTACACCTTTATAAGCTGAAGATAATTATAACTCCTGTAGACTGGCCACATTTCTGAATTAAAGTCAGGGTTCATAGTCTTACAAGAATTAAAATCAGGAAGTAAAAATTACAGTCAGTAACTTGCAGGTCCCCCTGCATATAGGTCACAATCATTTATGCTTGTAAGGGAGGGGAGAGAGTCACAAAGCAATGGAAGATTCAGGAATCATTATAACAGATTTGTGAAGATGGACAAGGATAAGCTGAGTCACATAGCAATTCTACATCAGCATCCACAAGAGGACAGGTAAATGGCTGAGGAGCAGCCAGGACACGGCTGTGAATCTGCTCACATAGCGTTTCCATTTCAGGTGTTCACCTCTTTGGCTTTGCTTTCCATTCAGGGTTTTAGGCCATCATTTTAGACAATAGCTGTAATTAAAGCACATTTTAAAAGCTAAGGTTTCATTTGGCAGTATTTAGCTGTTTCATAACAAGCAACCTGAGGGCTTCCCGGGGAGTGCAACAGTAAAGAATCCACCTGCCAATGCAAGAGAGGCAGAGACAGCGGGTTCGATCCCTAGGTCCGGAGGATTCTCTGCAGGAGGAAATGGCAACCCATTCCAGTATTCTTGCCTGGAAAATTCCATAGACAGAGGAGGCTGGCTGCCAGTAGTCTGTGGCGTCACGAAGAGTCAGACATGACAGCACATCAACACACACAAAAGCAACCCAAGTAATTTAAAGAAAGTAAAAGCTCAACACTATGCATGTGACTTAACCATTTTAGTGCTGTTTTCTTTTGCATTGTGCAGAAATTAAAATTGCACATGACTCCTGGCTAGTGAACCCATACCTCATTATTGATTGCAAAACAAATAGAGCCAGTGCTATAAATCTGCCCTCCAACCTATTTCTTGCATTGTCTCTGAAGAGTTCAGAAGGCCTCATGACTTTTCTGGACACTCTTTAATCAATTTAAAGCTCAATAATCACTGTCAGCCTATTAGCATAAATACCATTTCAAGAAATAACTCAAACCCTAAATTCAATTGAAATGTTAGCTTCTCCCTTCCATCACCCCACCAAGCTTGGTCTTGAAATAGGGGAAAAGGGAGTGTCTTCAAATTCTCTCACATCTCACCAGCTATATACTCACCTCTCCAAGCTTGATCTTCATGGTTTCAGATATATCTGGGCTTGGAAAGTGGGAAGGAAACACAGGGAAAAGGAGCAGGAGAGCTGTTACTTGAGGGTGTCATCATGAACTAGCCCTGGGGTCTCCCTAAATCTCCCAGCCCTGAGCCCTTTCAACCACTGATGTCACTGACAGTTTCACCACTTGCTTGGGAAATTGAACACTTCCTGGTGGGGCACCTTCTCATTCTGGCTGAATGTGCCTTGACTAAAACTGCATTCTAACACCAGTTTATAAGAGGATTCTTAGAGCTGAGCTTAAATATTTATATCTACTTTTTTTCTGTTCTGATGTGTGTATTTTGTGTATATGTGGCTGCTGTTCAGTCCCTAAGTCATGTCTGACTCTTTTGAGACCCCCATGGACTGTGGCACTCCAGGCTTCTCTGTCCTTCTCCATCTCCCAGAGTTCATTCAATCTCATGTCCACTGAGTCAGTGATGCTATCTAACCATCTCTTCACCTGCCACCCACTTCTTCTTTTGCCTTCAATCTTTCCTAGCATCAGGGTATTTTCCAATGAGTCAGCTCTTCACATCAGGTGGCCAAAGTATTGGAGTTTCAGCTTCAGCATCAGTCATTCCAATGAAGAGTCAGGGTTGATTTCCTTTAGGATTGACTGGTTTGATCTCTTTGCAGTTCAAGGGACTCTCTAGAATCTTCTTCAGCACCACAATTTGAAAACATCAAGTCTTCAGTGGTTACCTTTCTTTATGGTCCAACTCTCACATCCATACTTGACTACTGGAAAAACCATAGCTTTGAATATATGAATCTTTGTCAGTAACGTGATGTCTTTGCTTTTTAATACACTGTCTAGGTTTGTCATAGCTTTCATTCCAAGGTAAAGTGTCTTTCAATTTCATGGCTGCAGTCACTGTCCACAGTGATTTTGGAGCCCAGGAAAATAAATCTGTCACTGCTTCCACTTTTTTCCCTTTCTATGTCATGAAATGATGGGACCAGATGCCATGATCTTAGTTTTTTTAATGTTGAGTTTTAGCCAGCTTTTTCACTCTCCTCTTTCATCCTCATCAAGAGGCTGTGTGTGTATGTGTGTGTGTGTGTATCGATATCAGTATATATGTACTATTTTTATCCGTATATATAAGCCTTTTCTAGTAGCCATGTATGGATGTGAGAGTTGGACTATAAAGAAAGCTGAGTGTCGAAGAATTGATGCTTTTGAACTGTAGTGTTGGAGAAGACTCTTGAGAGTCCCTTGGACTGCAAGAAAATCAAACCAGTCAATCCTAAAGAAAATCAGTCCTGAATATTCATTGGAAGGACTGATGTTGAAGCTGAAACTCCAATACTTTGGCCACCTGATGTGAAGAACCGGCTTATTGGAAAAGACCCTGATTCTGGGAAAGATTGAAGGCAGGAGGAGAAGGCGACAGCAGAGGATGAGATGGTTGAATGGCATCACCGACTCTATGGACATGAGTTTGAGCAAGCTCCGGGAGTTGGTGATGGACAGGGAAGTCTGGCATGCTGCAGTCCATGGGATCACAAAGAGTCAGACATGACTGTGCGACTGAACTTACTTAGAACTTATAGGCTTCCCAGGTGGCTCAACGGAGAAGGCAATGGCACCCCACTCCAGTACTCTTGCCTGGAGAATCCCATGGATGGAGGAGCCTGGTGGGCCGCAGTCCATGGGGTCGCACAGAGCCAAACATGACTGAAGCGACTTAGCAGCAGCAGCAGCAGGTGGCTCAAATGTTAAAGAATCTGCCTGCAGTGTAGGAGACCCAGGTTAGATCCCTGGGTCAGGAAGAACCCCGGGTGAAGGGAATGGCAACCTAATCCGGTATTCCTGCCTGGAGAATTTCATGGACAGAGGAGCTTAGAGGGCTAAGTTCATGGGGTTACAAACGAGTCAGACACAACTTAGTGGCAAGACAACAACAACAGCAAGCATATATATACATATGCGTGTGTGTGTGTGTGTGTGTGTATATATATATATAGACAGAGAGAGAGAGAAAGATCAGTACCAAAAAAAAAAAAAACCCTGCATCAAATAAAACACATGCCAAATAAAAACTATAATCAATAGAAACATATCTGCCTGAACACTATAAGGCTGTATTTTAGCAAAAAAAGAATATTGCCTCATTTTTGCCCAAGTTTTACCATTGTGAAACAAACATATAGGAAGCTCCTAGATGTGGCTGAGCTTTACCGGGATGAATCAAGGACAGCCAGCTCTAGAGTTCCAGGAGCAACCCAGTCCTGTGTTACAGAGCTCATGTGATCCAGCCCAGAGCTGGGTTTGCAGCCTTGGATTGTGATAAACACTCTGTTGGGTTTTTTTGTCTCTTGAGTTTTAATTTTTTCTAAGGGAAATTCATGCTAAGGTTTATATGAGCTCCCAGATGAAGCACCAAGTGTTGGAAGTTTATGTGTATCTAGCGTTCAATATGTTTCTTTTATGATATATAAAGAGAGAGAGAGAGAGAGAGAGAGAGAGAGAATTTTATTCAGGGACTAATTATATACACATTTTTTCCTTCATAATTTCTCCTGTTTCATCTCCTAATTACTCTTCAACTCTCCACCCTCACCCACCAAAAAAAAAAATGACTGTCCAGTGACTTTGGAAAATGTTCATACATTCAACAAGTAATAATATTTCTTGAAAACTTAACTAGTATCAAAACACAGTGGTTAAGAACTCAGGCTTTGAAGTCAAAGGCCTGAATTCCTCTTACTAGCTAGTGACCAGCTTCAGTTTCCTCATCTATTAAAATGAACCTCTACCTCTTAGGGCTATTGTGAGGACTGGGAAAGACAAGGCCTATAAAATGCTTAACACAGTACCTGATCCTTAGTAAGCACTTCAGAAGTAATAGCTGTGGTTGCTGTATTTACTGGGACTCAAAGGTGAATGACAGGTTGTTGCCCTGAAGAAACTCACCATCTGCTGCGGTTGATGAGGGGGATGGAGATTACTTGGGTTTGGGTGGAATACAAAAGAGAGGTTCCTGGCCTTGTGGAGGTTTTAAGTAATGTCTTCTGGTGGACAGAATATCTGATTTGAGCTTCACAGAGTACAGGAATTAACCCAATAACAGGTGGGGAGGAGGGAGGGAGGGATGGACATGGAAGAGCTGAGATGGGACAGGATGGAAAGTTGGACATGATTCCAACTTTCACCCAAGATTAGTATTTTAAAGAAACTTGGGAATTATTGTCACTTCAGTCCAGTCATGGATTCCATGCTAATTCATTGAGCACCTACTATCTGCCAGACTTTGTGGGGCGTCTGAAACCAAAGGTGGTGTTACAGAGGCACATAGAGAGCATGATGTCGTCAAAATCACTGAGCACAGGATCAGTACTCCGTTGCTGTTCAGTCGCTAAGTGACTCTGTGACCACATGGACTGTAGCACACCAGGCTTCCCTGCCCTTCACTATCTGCTGGAACTGCTCAGACTCATGTGCATCCTGACTTGGTGATGTTAACTAACCATCTCATCCTCTGCTGCCCCCTAATGAATAAATGACTTAGACAGTGTAAGAAAGTGAAAGTGAAGTCACTCAGTCGTGTCCGACCATTAGCGACCTCATGGACTGCAGCCCACTGGGTTCCTCCATCCATGGAATTTCCCAGGCAAGAGTACTGGAGACAGTATAAGAGCTCTGTAATGATTTTCACATGTGTGGAAGTTGGATATATACTGATGAACATCTCATATTTTTAATGCAGTCTTCATCCAGAAACAGACACTAGTTCCTACTTGTTACTTTAATTAGTGACGTGCTTAGATTATCTGTTATTCCTTTTGTTCCCATACACATGTAGCCACTAGGTAGCAGTTAGCACACTTGACCTGAAAGAGATCCAGCAAAGAAAGAACAAGAACTGAAATAGTAAAAGATTTTTTGCTTGGAAAGGCAATGACATCACTACTAATTCCCGTTTATGAAGTAACCATATGTTCTAGATCTACAAGCAAAGGATGAGTTGCGATTAGAACACAGGACTGGGAATGGAGGGTAGGCTGTCACAGAAAACTTAAAATGAGAAAGTGGAATGTTTTTGTGTTTTTTCTTCCATCAAGAGTTCCTTTGAGTAATGAGGAAGGAAACGTGAAGATATGCTTCACTATCTACAAAGAAGAGAGTCCAGGGGATAACAAGTAATAGCTAAAATTTGTGTGCCAGCAACTATGCTAAGCACTTTCATATATTCTGGGAGGTGGGTACTTGTATCTATTTTCCATCACTGTGTAACAAACAAGCCCAAAACTTAGTAGTTTAAAACAATGAGAGCTTACTATTTCTGATGGTTTTGCTAGCTGACTGGTGGGGGTGGAGGCATCCTTTGCTGGTTTCACCCAGGCTCACTCTTGCAGTTGCCTTCAGCATGTGGGCTGAGATGTGTTGGAAGCTTCACAGTAGCCTCTTCCATGGCTAGCATTTGAACTAGCTACATGCTTGGTTCTCTACCTGGCCTCTCAGCCTCCATTAGATGATACCAGCTTTTTTACCGGATGGTTTTGGAAAGCTTTGCAAGAGAGGAAAGGTGGAAGCTACAAGCCTACTGAGACCTAGGGTCTGTGACCACACATTACTTCTGCCACATTCAATCAGTCAATGGAATCCTGAGCCAGGCCAGACTGAGGAGGTGGATAGGTAGAAATCACTTCTTCATGGGAAAAGGGGCATACATATTGGGTGAGATGAATCTGTGGTCATTAATCAATCTACCATAGTATTTATGGTGCTTCCCTGGTGGCTCAGATGGTAAAGAATCTGCCTGTAATGCGGGAGACCCGAGTTCAATCCCCAGGTTGGGAAGATCCCCTGGAGAAGGCAATGGCAACCCATTTCATATTCTTTCCTAGAGAATTCTACTGACAGAGGAGCCTGGTGGGCTATGGTCTATGGAATTGCAGAGAGTCGGACATGACTGAGTGACTTCACTTTCACTTTTCACTCTCATGCATTGGAGAAGGAAATGGCAACCCACTTCAGTGTTCTTGCCTGGAGAGTCCCAGGGTTGGGGAGCCTGGTGGGCTGCCATCTATGGGGTCACACAGAGTCGGACACGACTGAAGCAACTTAGCAGCAGCAGCTTAAAGAGGCAAGGACTCACCCAAGGACTCACCATGGTTAAACAGCAGCAGAGCAAAGAGGAGAGTAGACACACAGATACACACTCCTGCCCATCTAGTCACCTTATTCTCTTGCATAGAGCTCCTATTTATAAAGATGAAGGCCAAGAAAGAAATGATTTGGAACCCAACATCACTCACTGATGCTCCTGCAAAGCTGTCCTAAATTGGCTCTTTTCAGAGATTTTTCCCTACCTTTGTCCTTTTCCTTCTCTTTCCTCACATCCTCTTATGTCAGTTTGGAGGATCGTAAACCTGAGCCAGTACTTGGCTTCAAGACTCTCTTTTTCACATCCTGGACATGAATTAAGGGAATCAATCTGTATTACATGCCTACAATATTGCCTGGAAAATAGAGCTCAATTAATATTAGCTATTGCTATTATTGTTACCATTACAGTATTATGTGATTGTGTGTCTGTGTGTTTGTGTGTGTCTTTACAAGGACAAAGTTGATGGAATAAGAAGCTTGCCTATGGTATGAGTCAAGAAATATCTAGCTCAGTTCTGTTCAGTTCAGTTCAGTCGCTCAGTCGTGTCCAACTCTTTGCAATCCCATGAATCTCAGCACGCCAGACCTCCCTGTCCATCACCAACTTCTGGAGTTCACTCAAACTCACATCCATCAAGTCCGTGATGCCATCCAGCCATCTCATCCTCTGTCGTCCCTTTTTTCTCCTGCCCCCAATCCTTCCCAGCATCAGTCTTTTCCAATGAGTCAACATGAGGTGGCCAAAGTAGAGGAGTTTCAGCTTTAGCATCATTCCTTCCAAAGAAATCCTAGGGTTGATCTCCTTTAGAATGGACTGGTTGGATCTCCTTGCAGTCCAAGGGACTCTCAAGAGTCTTCTCCAACACCACAGTTCAAATGCATCAATTCTCTGGTGCTCAACTTTCTCCACAGTCCAACTCTCACATCCATACATGACCACTGGAAACACTATACCCTTGACTAGAAGGACCTTTGCTGGCAAAGTAATGTCTCTGCTTTTCAATATGCTGTCTAAGTTGGTCATAACTTTCCTTCCAAGGAGTATGCATCTTTTAATTTCATGGCTGCAATCACCATCTGCAGTGATTCTGGAGCCCAGAAAAATAAAGTCTGACACTGTTTCCACTGTTTCCCCATCTATTTGCCATGAAGTGATGGGACCAGATGCCATGATCTTCGTTTTCTGAATGTTGAGCTTTAAGCCAACTTTTTCATTCTCCTCTTTCACTTTCATCAAGAGGCTTTTGAGTTCCTCTTCACTTTCTGCCATAAGGGTGGTGTCATCTGCATATCTGAGGTTATTGAGATTTCTCCTGGCAATCTTGATTCCAGCTTGTGCTTCTTCCAGCCCAGCGTTTCTCATGATGTACTCTGCATATAATTTAAATAAGCAGGGTGACAATATACAGCCTTGACATACTCCTTTTCCCATTTGGAACCAGTCTGTAGTTCCATGTCCAGTCTAGCTCAGTGGTACTCAAAGTATGGAGATCAGATCCAGAACTTGTTAGGCATGCAGAGACTATGGCCCTACCATAGGCCAACTGAATCAGAGTCTCTGAGTGTACGGCCCAGCAATCTTTGTTTTAACAAACCCTCCTAGTCACATGGATGTACTTTTAAATTCCAGAACAACTGATCTAGATAAATCTTATCCTTCATCCACAATATCTCTCTCATGGACTCACTAAATGCCTTAGTTTCCCACATTGATGGCACTTTTGTGCATTGTTATGACGGGGTGAGAGGAAAGTGAAAGTAAAGTATTAGTCGATCAGGTGTGTCCAACCCTTTGCGACCCTATGGACTGTAGCCCACCAGGCTCCTCTATCTGTAGGATTCTCTGGGCAACAGTACTGGAGTGGGTAGCCATTCCCTTTTCCAGGGGTTCTTCCCAACCCAGGGATCAAACCCAACCCAGGGATTGAAACCAACCCAGGGATCGAACCTGGGTCTCCTGAATTGCAGGCAGATTCTTAACCATCTGAGCCACCTGGGAAGTCAGTGGGTGGGAGGGTATGGTGCCATAAAAGCTAAATAATCAAGTAGCATAATTAATGCATCTAATTTCAGTCTTCTGCTCTAACTTAGCAAAGTGTACAATCTTGAAAGATGGCGGCCCAGGGTGGGTAAGTGGAACCTGAGAAGACACTGAACTGCTGCTGGATTCCAGGTTCTTTGTGTTCATTCGAAAAAAAGGCATTTCCAGGCACATGGTTCTAGCAGGCAGGCACGAGACTCCATATTGGAACATTGGCTGGATTTCAGCCCCTGCACTTACCTTCATCCAGGCACCCCTGCGTGCCACATCCACAGAGATATACTCTGTCCTTGTACACAAGCCCAGGTGTAGATCAGGCTAGAGGTGGATGTCAGAGGTTCACGCTTCATGTATTAGCCATTTCCTACGGGCAAGGAGAGACAGGCAGGAGTGGAGGTAGCAGGAAGTCAATCTTTTGGAGCCCTGAGCCTGAGGTGCAGGTGGAAATTACATGTGCAGAAATGGCCTTCAAAGGAAGAGAAGACAGGCCATGGAACTGTGTTTCTCTTCAAACTCTGAGCAGAGTTCATTTATCATTTGAGTCGTGGGTTCTCAAGAAAGTACTGATCTGGATTGTCTCTCAGCCATGTGACCTTGGGGGAGATGGTTTGATAAAGTGTTAAAGAGCCAGGGTTTTTGTGTCAGAGAAACCTGGTTTAAATCCAAGTGGTATCAACTAGTAGTTACTCAAGTCATACTTGCTTCCTCTTTAAAATAAGGATAATTAAGGTACTCTCTCTGCCACATAAAACAGCTATGAAGATTACAATCGGATTAAGAAAAGGGCTTAGTGCATTGTCTATACACAGTAAGTATTCAGTAATGTTGCCTAATTTAGAAATTAACACTAGCTTCTTGTTTTTGTCTCATTTTTGCTACCCTGCCTATGTCACAGGGTTGTTGTAAGAACCAGATGCGCTAGCATTATCACGTGACAATGCTTTCAAAGGAATGAAGCATTGAACATGCATTAAAAATGTTACTGGCTGGTTCCACTAAGCACCCATCAGTTTCGTTTGGAGACACACCCCCTTCTTCCCCCCACCGCCATCCTGCCCTGGCCAGGCCTTCGAGAGGGACCACATTTCCTCAGTTCATGAATAGCCATTGTGGTGCTGGTGCAGGTTTAATGGCTCTGTGCTTCCTTTCATTTGGCCCTCAGAGACATCACCGCCCAACATGAGTCTCCAAATAATTGAGGAGACAAATGCAAAAAAAGAAAGAAAACAACCACCCCTAGCAAGTCTGGGGTCAACTCCTTTATCATGTTACATAAACAGAGGGGCACCTCCCCGCTGCCCCACTCCTCTGTGGCCACAACTAAAAATGGGATAACATTCCCCTTTTCTGAGACAAAAACCTAGAAGCAGAAGCTCAAACATACAATAAAAAGAAACATTCCAAACCATCCCCTAATGATTCCTTGTAATCAAGAGATTCTTAGATTGTCTAAAGTGAATAGGAGAAAAGATAAACAGATGCTAAGACTGGTCATAGCACAGGAGCTCATGCAAGGGGGTACACTATTGCGGGAGGGATGTGTCCTTGACAACCCTAATTTATAATTGGCATCATTTAAATCCAATTCTGACAAAGGGCTGTAGTTCTCTCAGATTCCCCGCTAACGTGGACTATTATGTGCCAATAGCATAATATGGCTTATGATTCACTCAACCCTCTCTGGCTTTAAAATCTCTAGGATTTTTGTTTCCTTTCATTTTCTTTTAATTATAGGGGATTTGCCTGACTCTCCATTTGGTGCACCAAAAGGCTGTGTTCATATATTGTCACAATATGGGTCACATGCACATAAAATGCAACCCATAAAACAGAGCATGTGAATTGACATGAGCTTTTCAACCTCCCAGTATTTGTCTAGCACATGGATTCCGTTTGGCAGATGAGGAGGAGCCCAGGTGAGGGTTGATGCAGAGGGGAGAGAATGTAGCAAAGGAAGGAAAATGAGATTGAAGGAGAAGCCGGGATGTGCAAATTGAGATAGGAAGTCTGTGGCTCTCAGTCCTGGTCTTACACACATCAGAATCACCTAGGAAGCTTTTTTAAAAATACAGATTCTCAAATTCTCCCTCAGACCTATTGAATTAGAATTTACCAACATAGGACCTCAGCATCAGAGTGTAAAGATCTTCTCATGGATTCTAATGTGCAATTATATTTGTGATCCATTGGGAAATAATTGAATAATTAATCTGTTAGAGAAAAAACACTGAACCCAAGACAAGAGGAACAGTTCTGTTGACAAGGTACCTATAACTTGAATCTAATCATAAGGAAACATCAAACAATTGCAAATGGAGGGAAATACATACCATAGAGATAACTGACATATTATTCAATAAGGTCAATGTCATAAGGATGGTTTTAAAGACAGGAAATGTTCCAGATTATGGAAGATTAAGAGACTTGACAACTAAATATAACACAGAATCCTGGGTGGGATCCTTCTTAGAGAAAAAACAGCAACAACAAATGCCAAAAAGAATGCTTGAGTCAACTGGTGAAACTGAAATATGGATTACGGATTAAAGCATTATATCAATTTTGCGTTTCTTAAATTTGATGTCTTTACTGATATTAAACAATTCATTCAGGAGATATGCAGTTTACTCTGAAATTGTGGCAGAATCTTAGAAAAAGATTAATGGGTCTTGGTAAGGATATGTCATAGCACTCACTCTTATAATTTTTATAACTTATCCATATGTTTGAAATTATTTCAAAACAAAAAAAAAGTTAAAAAAATAAAAGGAGTGATTTGCTTAAGGGCTTATATAGGGCAGAATCCAAGGGATGCTCTTGATCCCTTGGATCAAGGGGTAGACCAGTGGCTCAGACCTAAGACCTGTCCATCTTCTTCAAGGACCAGGAGGAGAGAGGGTTGGGTTGGGGGAGAGGATAGCAAACATCATGAGAAATGATGATGAATTTGCAAGAAAGAATGGTAAATCCAGGGGTCTGAACTGGTGGGTGAGCCAGCTGATAAGTATAAAGATAAAGATGCTCTGGGAAAGACTGCTAAGTTCTTTAAATCTCTGCAATTTACCCTAGTTACATACTGGTTTTGCTCACATAGCCCACTCACAGGATAACAGCTTTGAAAACCAGTTATTATGAAATATGGTGAAAGTCACTGAAAGGGGAAACTCTATGAATTCTAGGGAATGTCTCTGAAGGGAAAAATTTTTTGATTCTTCCCACTCTTTGGGTGAGCTGGCAACAGAATCCTACCACTGCTAAATCCAGACGAGGTCACCACTGGGGTACTGCCTGTTTGGGAAGTACACAGGAGGTGCCTCTTTTCTCATCAGAGCTCTTCTTACCTGGATCTCAAGTAGACCTGGGTCAATGAGCACACACTGCCAGTGCAGCTTTACCAGGTGCTTGCCCTTCAGCTGTATCTGTGAACATTTACTCTTGCACCTTTTTGCACAAGCCTGTAATTCCAGCCCAGGACAGCAGAGTTGACAAGAGAATGCCACAATAGATGACTTGCTAAGAGTTTTGATCTTGGTGGTCTGAAAGCAATGACCTCTGGATAATTCCAGAAGGATTAGATCTTTCGGGGAGTCAGAGGTGGCTTAGGCACTAGTTTATCTGAAGGCTTAGGTACTAGGTACTCTTGAATTCTATCATGCTGAGGGTTCCACAAAACCTCATCAGAAGAGTCTGAAATGAAGTACTTGGATGCAGTCTCAACAATGACAGAAAGATCTCTGTTCATTTCCAAGGCAAACCATTGAATATCACAGTAATCCAAGCCTGTGCCCCTTGAAGGTGAAGTTGAAGGTGAAGCTGAACCGTTCTATGAAGACCTACAAGACCTTCTAGAATTAACACCCCCCAAAAGATGTCCTTTTCATTATAGGAGACTGGAATGCAAAAGTAGAAAGTCAAGAAATACCAGGAGTAACAGGCAAATTTGGCCTTGGAGTACAGAATGAAGCAGGGCAAAGGCTAATAGAGTTTTGCCAAGAGAAAGCACTGATCATAGCAACTCTTCCAACAACACAAGAGAAAACTCTACACAGAAACATCACCAGATGGTCCACACCAAAATCAGATTGATTATATTATTTGCAGCCAAAGATGGAGAAGCTCTATACAGTCACCAAAAACAAGTCCAGGAGCTGACTGTGGCTCAGAACATGAACTCCTTATTGCCAAATTCAGACTTAAATTGAAGAAAGTAGGGAAAACCACTAGACCATTCAGGTATGACCTAAATCAATGACCTTACAATTACACAGTGGAAGTGAGAAATAGATTCAAGGGACTAGATCTGATAGAGTGCCTGAAGAACTATGGACAGAGGTTCATGACATTATACAGGAGTCAGGGGTCAAGATCATCCCCGAGAAAAAGAAATGCAAAAGGGCAAAATGGTTATCTGAGGAGGCCTTACAAATAGCTGTGGAAAGAAGAGAAGCAAAAGGCAAAGGAGAAAAGAAAGATATACCCATACCCATCTGAATGCAGAGTTCCAAAGAACAGCAAGGAGAGAGAAGAAAGCCTTCCTCAGTGATCAGTGCAAAGAAATAGAGGAAAACAATAGAATGGGAAAGACTAGAGATCTCTTCAAGAAAATTAGAGATAACAAGGGAACATTTCTTGCAAAGATGGGCACAATAAAGGACAGAAATGGTATGGACCTAACAGAAGCAGAAGATCTTAAGAAGAGGTGGCAAGAATACACAGAAGAACTATATAAAAAAGATCTTCATGACCCAGATAATCAAGATGGTGTGATCACTCACCTAGAGCCAGACATCTTGGAATGTGAAGTCAAGTGGACCTTAGGAAGCATCACTATGAAAAATTAGTGGAGGTGATGGAATTCTAGTTGAGCTATTTCAAACTACCACACAACTGTACTCATCTCACATGCTAGTAAAGTAATGCTCAAAATTCTTCAAGCCAGGCTTCAGCAATATGTGAACTGTGAATTTCCAGATGTTCAAGCTGGTTTTAGAAAAGGCAGAAGAACCAGAGATAAAATTGCCAACATCTAATGGATCATCAAAAAATCAAGAGAATTCAAGAAAAACATCTATTTATGCTTTCTTGACTATGCCAAAGCCTTTGACTATATGGATCACAATAAACTGTGGAAAATTCTGAAAGAGATGGGAATACCAGACCACCTGACCTGCCTCTTGAGAAACCTGTATGCAGGACAGGAAGCAACAGTTAGAACTGGACATGGAACAACAGACTGGTTCCAAATAAGAAAAGGAGTACATCAAGGCTGTATATTATCACCCTGCTTATTTAACTTATACGCAGGGTACATCATGAGAAATGCTGGACTGGAAGAAGCACAGCTGGAATCAAGATTGCCCAGAGAAATATCAATAACCTCAGATATGCAGATGACATCACCCTTATGGCAGAAAGTGAAGAAGAACTAAAGAGCCTCTTGATGAAAGTGAAAGAGGAGACTGAAAAAGTTGGCTTAAAGCTCAACATTCAGAAAACCATATTATGGCATCCAGTCCCATCACTTCATGGGAAATAGATGGGGAAACAGTGTCAGACTTTATTTTTGGGGGCTCCAAAATCACTGCAGATGGTGATTGCAGCCATGAAATTAAAAAACGCTTACTCCTTGGAAGGAAAGTTATGACCAAACTAGACAGCATATTGAAAAGCAGAGACATTACTTTGTCAGCAAAGGTCCATCTAATCAAGGCTATGGTTTTTCCAATGGTCATGTATGGATGTGAGAGTTAGACTATAAAGAAAGCTGAGCGCCAAAGAATTGATGCTTTGAACTGTAGTGTTGGAGAAGACTCTTGAGAGCCCCTTGGACTGCAAGGAGATCAAACCAGTCCATCCTAAAGAAAATCAGTCCTGAATATTCACTGGAAGGACTGATGTTGAAGCTGAAATTCCAAACCTTTGGCCACCTGATGCGAAGAACTGACTCATTTTAAAAGACCCTGATGCTGGGAAAGAGTGAAGGCTAGAGGAGAAGGGGATGACAGAGGATGAGATGGTTGGATGGCATCACCAACTCAATGGACATGAGTTTCAGTAAATTCTGGAAGTTGGTAATAGACAGGGAGGACTGGCATGCTGCAGTCCATGGGATCACAAAGAGTCGGACACATCTGAGCAGCTGAACTGAACTGAACTGAACTGAGGGTTCCACATCTGCAATGGAACAACTGAAGAATACAATTATTTTAAGATTCCCCAATAATTAGCCATGTCCTTGTTGAGTGGTGAAATATGAATATTTACTGTTAGATAAATGAACAGTTATTGAGTCTCCACAACATGGGCATGGGGAGATAGCAAAGAGCTAAGACTTCTTCCTTCAAGAGTTTTCTAATGTAGCTGATGGTTTTCTCATTGTTTTTTGAAAAATATGGTAAGGCCCCTTTGATTTTTCACTATGGTAACTGTCAGCTCCAACATTCAGAGGGCTCTGAGATGCCCTGTGTCTGCCTCATCCAATAGAGAAGGGTGGAATGGGAAAGCGATATGGAAGAGGTGGGCAGGATGGGGGCCCAGCAAGCCTCCATTTTTTAATTGTTTTAAATGAAAAGTCAAAACATGGACTTTTTACCATGAAAAAATCTATTTTTCTCAAAATTATCTGCTTATTCCATTTTTAAAAAACAATTAAGATCACACTATAAGAGCCAGAAAGGAATATGTGCTGACCAAATAGAGTCCTCTGTTTACAACCTCCAGAGAATTCTTGAGAAATAATGTTCTAACATGATGTGTGTTCAGCTGCTCAGTTGTGTCCAACTCTTTGCAACCCCAGGGACTGCAGCCCACTAGGCTTCCCTGTCCATGTAGTTTTTCAGGCAAGAATATCTGAGCAAGTTGCCATTTCCTACTCCAGGGGATCTTCCCGACCCAGGGGTCAAACCTGCATCTCCTGTATTGGCAGGCAGATTTTTTAGCACTATGCCACCTGGGAAGCCCCCATACTACACATGATCTTAGTCAACAGTCTCATATGATACACAGGAAAAAAAAAACCCCTTACCCTCCAATCATCTCTTTCTAAGGGAGACAAGATGTGTGATTTTTGTTTTTGTTCTCCTTTTCCTTAAAGCCAGTGTTAGCCATGCTTTGAGGCTCATGACCTAGCTCCTGACAGCGGAATGTATAGCAGTCACTCCCATATAGACATCCCCACTGGCCACGTTAACCTCTTGATTTGGTGCATATGTGAGCCAATTCATTTCCTCGGGTGTGGTGACAGCACGTGAAACGTGGGAACGAAGATGCAACAGAATCGCTTGAGACTGGAAAAGTGATTTGTTTACAGTCACATCTGGTTTTAAGTCATTCTGTGCACAGTTATAAAGCTCTGACAAAAGCTATGCAAAGCCCATTTCCTCTAGATTAAAATAAAAAAGTGGGGGAAGGGAAGAGGGTGAGAAATTTATGTAGAAAAAAAAAATACCAGGAAACCTTAGAGATGTGTCTGGGAGAGATGATGGGGCTGCTGCTAGAGACACATCCGGCACTCCCACCCCTCCCTTCCAGGATTTAAAAAAAATCTTGGCATGGCCAACAGTCAGAGCAGCCAGTGAAGGTCTTTTGTGTCGATCTACTGAAGAATTCCTCTTGGGTATGGGATTGACAGAGAGGGTAGTTTATTATTATTTGGATGGGCTCAGAAGGACATTCTCATTCGTGGACTTTGTCATTCCCTAGCATTGCTGGGTGCTCAGCATCCATGATTTATTGCTTTCATATACTATTATTACTACTCACACTGTCTAACACGTGTGCCCTTTAGCCAGGGAAGTGCTGTTCATACAACATGAACCTTCTCATTTAGTCCACCTCCTCATTAAACCACTTCCAAATGTTTCTATTTGTTTCCATTTTCCTGGAGACCTATGACCTAGTAAGGTTAGGATCTAGGAAGCTAGAAAGCTTCCCTGAAATGTAAGCATCCCAAAATAGCATCTCTAAACACAAAAGTCAGGTCCTTTTTAGAAAACTGTTTATCGAAATTATCTTACCTAAATTTTAATAAACCCCTTTTTAAATGCATGACACCTGTGGCAGGTTAAAATTGTATTCACTTCTGCTGTCATTTACTTACAGAGCCAGTTCAAATTTAAACAGAGAAAAGGATTTGCCACCTTGTAATTGTTTTTAATTGATACATTCCCTAATTGCTAGGCTTTCTTCTTTTTAAAAATCTCTGAGGAAACAGACATGAGAGCTGCATGAAAAAGGCATCAGAATTGGCCTGTCATCTGCTGTTTGCTGCATGTTGATCATTTTCCCTTTAGCACCTGTACTTTATGGAGAAGTGTTAAATATCAAAATGTGCATCTAATACATATTGTAAATATACTATATAAAATATATACTATATTATATATTATGTCACCACTTTACTTGACACCTTCTAAAACTGTTCAAGACCTTTTAAATCGCCAATATATTTCTTGTAACCAGAGAGCTCAGTGAAATTTAAAAGAATGAAGTATCATTAACTTTCTTTAATATAAAATGATCTGATTCAGGATTCAGTGTTCAGGACTGACAATCTAAGACTTTTTATTGGAATTTGGATAGCTCTTTCTCACCAACTAAAGCAGGAAAGCCTGTTAAACACCGCACGCACATTATTGAGCTCCACCAGAATATTTCAGATTCTTCAGATTGTGGTAGAGCCGTAAGATTTTGTGTTTCTAGCAAGTCCTCAGATGATGCTGATTCTAGCCTTTGAGAACCACTGTCCTAAAGATTACTCCTTCCCTCCCCTTTCTTCTTTTTCTCCCACTCATCTTTTCCCACCTCTTTCTCTTCAAAATCGATCTTCTCTTCTCTCTTCTCTCACACTCCCTGCCTTTCAAGATGATCTTTGAGGTATATAGCAGGAACATGTCTAGAAGGGCTTGTTTAAAGTATTTATTCAGATGACAATATTTATTGAGCAGCTACAAAGACTCACTCATTCATTCATTCATCTACTCATTCAAAAAATACTTGTTGAAACTCCACCATACTGCCAAGTTCCATGCAGAGGAGCAAGACAGACAAAGACTCTGCCCACAAGGAATTCTCTGCCAGGGAAGACAGACAGTATACAGATGTATAAATAATTAGATTATTACCAAGTGTCATTAATGTGCAGAATTAAATAAATGGGTTGCTGAGATGAAAATTGATAACGGCATACTTAACCCCAGGAGGTCAGAAAGGGTCTGCCCCCACAGGGATGTGCTTAGGCTGAGATCTAAAGACTGAGAAGATAGCTAAGCAGAGCCTGTGGACAGGAGTGGTCCAAGAGAAAGCTGCAAGCACAAAGGCCCTGGGGCAGAAAAGAGTCAGCTCCTTAGGGTGTCTCCATAACTTACAACAAGGCTTGGCACACAGTAGGCGCTCAGTCAGTATTTGCTAAATGAATGAGTAAATGGATTATTAGACTCAGGGTGCTGGAGAATAGGAGGCAAGCAAGAGAGAGGCATGGAGTGAGCAGAGGCCAGGTCACGAAAGACCTTTCAGGTCATGAGTGAGAAGTTTGAATTAACCAATCAGATTTACCAATCCACTCTCCCTGCATCCCCTCAAACTTCTCTGCACCCTGCTCAAACTTGGATGTAAAGTAACAATTCTCAAAACGTGGCCCAGGGACCCCTGATGATCAGTTGTATCATTCAACATGTATATTCATAACGTGAAAAGAATCATGCTATCATCTATGAATTCATAATGAATGTCACTTAGAGAAATTATTCATTAATTGTTATGACTATTTGTTTAAAAGGCAGCTGTTTAACCAACAGTTTGATTTTAGACATATATCTAATTAAAAAAACAGGCCCACCCTTCCCATGCAGTCTGGGAAAGATTTCATAGTGGCAAAGAGAAGTTCTCCCTGAAAAGTTACAGAGGCTGACTCTGAATTTCTGGAATGCAGCAAGGTATAAAGCAAATGCAGTGGCATTAAACAGGATTTGTTGCTGTTTAGTCGCTAAGTCGTGTCTGATTCTTTGTGACCCTATGGACTGCAGTGTGCCAGGCTCTGTTCTTCACTAATTAAACAGGATAAATAGCTTCAAAGAAGGTGAGGAATTCCAAACAAAGATGAGAACAAAGAAGAAAATGAATTCTTTTATTTATACTTTGTACAGTAGTTTCAAATAAACTCCTTTTGTAAAAGATGTTATCTGGCAGATTTTCCCAGTCCCTTACTGCCTTGAATCTACTATACATCTCTCTAATTTTTCATATTCATATAAGAGTTTCTAAAAGGAAAATCAGCCTTTAAAATGTAATCAGTAAAAACCTGAGTTTAAACTTTCTCTCCTTGTTTCATAATATATTCATTCTTATGGGTTATTTAGGACCCACTAATTAATTGGGGGCTTTGCCATAAGCCTTAAGATTCTCAAAACAAAACAAAACAAAATAGTAATTATACATCTTTGGGAAAAAAATCTCTGACTCCTAGTCCTTTCCTTCATAGATTGCTGTAATTCTTCATACACATTGGTATCAAAATAGACAAAAGACACACAATCTTAAATGTACAATGTTTCTCTTTGATAGATCAATAATAAAATCATTGTACTTAAAGAAATTGCTCCTCCTTTTCCTAATTCTTATCGCCAGGGTTATTATTAGCAGGTCACTATTAATTATAGAATTTAGACGCATTTGAAGAGTGTGATGAGGATATTTTGTTATTGCCTTGTTTGACTAGTCCTTTTCATTTTCTTTTTGTATAGTTGCCTCTATTATAAGGCAGTATATAGCATCATATTCAGACAGTATATTATGTATTAAAAATACAATTTTGAAGTTAACTGATAGGGTACAGTAAGTTGGTAATGTAGTATTTTTTTTAATAAAGAATTAGAAAGCGTGGAGAACTTAAAAATAAGATTTAGCGAAGTTTTATGCAAAGGAAAGAGGAGTATTTAGTAAATTGGAGTGGAAAGATTCCAAATTGAGGGGCCAATCTATGAAAAAAACTGCAAAAACCTCACTGGAAAAGACAAAGAAGAATGGGCAGCAGAAGTTAGGTAAGTGGATCCTACGCGATGGATGAACTTAAAAAAGAGTGAAGTGTGTGATTTGGATGCAGTCTATTACTAGGTTAACTGGCAGCACATTAAAGTTTGCAAAGGTGCTTTAACACATGTAATCTTATTCTTCATAATATCTCCGGGAAGTATTTAGAGTAGGCATTATTCCAGTTTTACAGACAAGGAAATCACATTGCTTTCTGAATACACCAGAAAGGGAAATAGTGATGTTAAAAAGGAATAAAGCTCAAAAAGACTCCTGTAAAGGCCAAAGGCAGCTTGTAGGTTGACAGTATCTAATGCGGAGAGAGGAGAGGACTGTCTCTGATGATGCTGAAAGGCATGCTAGGCTGTGAATAGCCATTGAACTTGAGGGGTAAAATATGGAGGGTAAAGGTTCTTTATTAAGACCAGTGACCTGGGCAAATAAATAAGAAAAATTCCACTTTCCCAAAAATACATACATATTTTAGGTTTGACCTTCTTTGAGTATTTGTGACTTGAAAAGGAGATTTGAGATCTCTAGTCTAGCTGCTGGAGAAGGCAATGGCACCCCACTCCAGTACTAATGCCTGGAAAATCCCATGGACGGAGGAGCCTGGTAGGTTACAGTCCATCGGGTCTCCAAGAGTTGGACACGACTGAGCGACTTCACTTTCCCTTTTCACTTTCATGCATTGGAGAAGGAAACGGCAACCCACTCCAGTGTTCTTGCCTGGAGAATCCCAGGGACGGAGGAGCCTGGTAGGCTGCTGTCTATGGGGTCGCACAGAGTAGGAGATGACTGAAGCAACTTAGCAGCAGCAGCAGCAGCAGTCTAGCTGCAGAGTAACAACCCATAGAATCTTCCAAGGAGTAGAAACTTCATTTTTTCACTAATTAAACAAAAGAAAACATGATTTCTGAAAGAATTGAAATAATTTTCACTTTTTTCCTTTTTTTCCTCAAAGTAGATACATTTGATATAGTGGTCAATAATATACATTTATGTATAATCTATTTGAAAAAGAAGAGAATATCATCTTTCCCATTAATGTAGCTCTACCATTCTGTTTTGAAAATCTCCTCTTAGCAATTGTCAGAGATGTCACTCAAAGAAAAGTAACCAAACATTAGAAGCTTGTTGCAATACTTTGCTACTATCATCTGTGTTTAGTCTCTCAATCCTGTCCGACTCTTTGGGACCCCATGGACTATAAATCCCCAGGCTCCTCTGTCCATGGGATTTCCCAGGCAAGAATACTGGAGTGGACTGCCATTTGCTCTTCGTTTATTGGGAACTTTAAAATTTTTCAGATACATGATCACTCAGGTACTGAGGCAACTGCTAAAAGTTAGCACAAAGTTAGTGCCTGAAACTAAGTGAATTTTGCTTTTTTGTGATATATGGGGAGCCGGGCCATTAAAGGTATTTCCCTCAAACCAGAGTTCATATTGCTTTCTTATATTCAATTACAGATGAAAACGACTTTAACTACTGAACCATCCGTAATGAAACTGCTTTGCTTGTGGTCTGAACAAATGGTGGTGATTATGTATGTTCTTGGTTAGCACTATTTGCATAACACTTTGGGGCGGGCACAGACCTCTACACAAGAGAAAGGGGAAAGTGAATGGCAGGAAAAAATGAAGGCCAAGTTGACAATGGACACCACCATTTTAGGGTCTTTCTCTTGGTGGTGTCGGGAATGCGCGTTGAGACAAATGAATGTTTTGAGGTGAGAAAGGCAATAGCACCTTAATAAAAGGCTTTAGGAAAGAGTGAGGCGACCTAGGAAAATCTGCTGTGGTCAAGTTTAATCCTGGGAAAAGAGACCCTGGAGAAAGCAGATGAGGAAGATAGGAAGGAAGACAGGGAGGGGGAGGAGCAGGGTGTGGGGGGAGGAAGAGGGCGGGGTGGGGAGCTGGAAAGTGAGAGGGGCGAGTCCAGATTGTGGTGAAGACGGTGGGGTTGAGGACCACAGAGTGGGAAAAAAGTTAAAGTCGGGGCAGAAGGAGGCAGACCTCCGCAGACGCGGCCGGGACCCCTGGAGGGGGAGGCGGCGGCGCGGGGCGGCGGGGGCAGCTTGGCCCACCTCGTGCCCCCTTGGCAGCCTCAAGCCTTTGCTCCGCGGGGCTCCCTCCCTCGCCAGCGCATTGTTCCTTTGCCGGGAGACGAGGAAATTGCCTTTTGATTGCGGAAGTCCGCGGCCGGGGCCCGGGGCGAGGCAGCGCGGGTCAGAATGGCAGCGTGGGAAGGGCGGCGCGCTGCCGGCCCCAGCCGCCTCTCGCGTCCGCAGCCCGCCCGGGGCGGCAGCAGCAGCAGCGGCTGCGGCGGCCCCCGCGCGTCCCTAGCCCGGAGGCCCGCGCTCTGCGCCCGCGGGGCGCGCTAAGTGCGCACAACAAGTGGTCCGGGCTCCGCCGGCCGTCGGGCCGCGCGGCGCGTCCCAGCCCGGCAATAGAGCTTGGGGGAACCGCCGAGCGCCATGCGGAGCCATGGAGCCGGGCTGGCCCTGTGGACCGCGCTGAGCCTGCTGCAGGTGAGGGGCCGCGAAGAGGTCCCCGCGGGCGGACGCGCCCCTCCCCGCCGAGGACCAGATTCTCACTCCGCTCTCTGGTCTCCTGGGTTGCGTTTTGGAGAGGGAGGTGGAAGAATTTCTTCCTCTGCTTGGGGAACGGTGATCCTCTTCTGAGTCCCCAGCCAGCCTAACAACTCGTGCCACAGAAGGCAAAAAGCCACCTTCTCTCTCCAGCTGCTCGGGAGAAAAAGCAGTTAGGGGGAAAGTGGCCACGCACTTCTTTTCTCTTGACTGGAGGGCGAAAGGATGCATGGGCTGAGGATGGGGCCAGGGGAGAGTGGAGGCAGCTTGGGGAGCTTGCTACGGACTCGTCCCTGGGCAGGGATAGATGGTGGGCTTCAGCTGTTGTTCTGGTTCCTTTGCAGACTGGACTGGGGGAGCCAGTGAGATGCAACTTCACCTTGACAGAGTCCAGGGTCTCCAGCCGGTCCGTGTCTCTCCAGTGGAGAACTTTGGCGTTCCCCTGTAACTTTAACCTCACCTACAGCAGTGACACGTCGGGGGTCGCGTGGTGCCACCCTGTACGGATAGACAACACCACCTATGGATGTAACTCCAAGGATTTACAAGCAGGAACCATCTACAATTTCACTATTATGTCTCTGGATGGAGAAAAGAAAACTATGGTCTTGCAAACAGGTAAAAAGTGACAGGTGCAGCTGGAAGTCCAGGCCACTCCTGGCTGAGACCTGCCTTTTCAAGCCAATGCTTCCTTTGAGTTCCAGGCATACAAAGTAATGATAATAAAGGTAAAAACATCTGTAAGAACTATTGACAAAGATTTCCAGTCTCCTCAGATCTGGCAAGAAACAGCTTGGCTGACTTTCAGAGATGTCCTTAGTGCTGAAAACAGCGGACTAGCCACTTAAACAGGGAGAGCAGCAGAGAGAATAAGTGGGCTGTGGAGGGAGTTTGTTAAAGTGATGGGGTTTGAGCTTCCAACACATTGAAGTGTCAAGCCCTGGAATAATTTTAAGTCAATATTTTTAGAATAAATAACGGAAGTGCAATGATTAGGGATATGACTTTCCTCAACTTAGTTTTATTTTTGGAAACAGAACATAAAAATAATCAGGGATAGAATCATTCTTAGGGGGAAATTAGAAAAAGTCCCTTGAAATTAAGATGTGAACATTTTTTTTATCACTTGAGTAACTAAAACCATACAATATCAAAGAACATCTTTTGGTTACTCTGCAACTTAAATCAATTATTTTCTGTTCGATTTTGGTAAAACCTTCCATGCATGGTAAGAGTGTCTTTCCTGCCTCAGTTTTCTTATCTGTAAAATGAGAGTATTAGACTTGGTCATTGAGGTCCAGGTTCCAACCAACAGCTTACTTAGGCGGGGGCTGTTGTGCATGTTACCTCATTAATCCCCAGAGTCACCCTCAGATATGCTGTAAATCCGCTAATGACTTCCATGTTTTATGACCTTATTCGTCTTCCTCTTAACATTATCTTTATTTGTTGCCATAGAGAAGCCTGACTTTCATCCAGAAAGTCAAATTTAACTGAAAAATTCCAGAAGTTAAATTTAGAAACGTGTTGTCCTCGCTAGTCTTTCACTTTCAGCCTGAACAAAGATCACTTCTTCAGCTATAGTCCTTTGAGAGGTGTGAGAATGGTGAGTTATCAGGGCTGTTACAGCAGAGTCAGGAAATGTAAACAGATTCATATGATAAGCCAATTAATTATTCTCTTATTAAGACTGCCCAGTTACTTAAGATGAAAGATATTTTCTGAGATTTGCAGGAACTTGAATTGAAAAGAGACACCACTTGTTAAGCACATGGTTGTGTTTTTATATAGAATCAAAGACAGTCCAAAATCATTGACATAATAAGAACATTTTACAGAAGTTTTAGTGGCTGGGTTTTTTAGTTGTAAAGTTCTTAATTTCTTGGTATATGAAGGTAGTTCCATGAACACTCAGATTGCTAATACTGTGGAATTTATGATGTGTTGTTTACATTTGATAAGGTGTCTGTGTTGAATGGAACAGAATGATTTTTAGAAACAGGTGAGCCTTCAGAAGCTTAAGGGAGAAAAGATGAAGACATTAAGCAAGAATACATTGATTTAACCCAGAGGATTTACTTTTTTGGAAAAACAAAATTGATAAAAATGAACTCACTGTGGTGTCACTAGTTAGAATATGTTTAGAGTTAATTAGTGCGTGTGTTTCAAGTCCAGAGACATTTGTGAAATGTCAGAAATATTTGCATTTTACTGACAATGTTGAATTTTAAAAAAAGACAATCAGCATTCACAGTTGTTAGCATTTAGTGTCCATCATTTTCCTTAAGGATTTACCTTTTACAGTACTACAAATAGACTTTTCACCACAAATTTTATGAGCTCCGTGCCAAATGTGAAGAATGAAATTTGATCAATGGTGATGTTTGTATAATGATAAGTTTTTCATAGTTATTTGTATGATGGTATAACCTTACTTATGATTCTCTGTATTTAAAAATAATTTACTTAACTAAATATTTTTAATTAAGATATTTTTACGAATGTTTCAGAGAGAATATTTTTGGTTGATTGCTGTTTATTTTTTGTCAGCACTTTTTGTGCTTTCTATATTTTAAGGACATATGTGAGTTTTGATTCTAAGTTCAGAGAAAGTACTGGTATCCCTCTAGTATTAATTGGTAAGCTACAGAGATGAATGCCACAAATCATATTTTATTGTTATAAAAGCAAGATCAACTAGTCGCATAATATTGAGTCTGAAATGTAACTTCAGACCAAAAAAGTCATTCAGATACGTTGTCCTTTTCTTAATCCGTTATGCCTGTCTTATCATTATAGAGTAAAATAGAGTGAGGGCAAGGCATGATATGGCTGGAGATAGAGCAGTTGCTTAGATTATCTCTGTGTCATTCCAAGTGGGATTTGTCTGGTTATTTTTCCTGGTAAATTATCTAAAAATAGTTATTTTAGTAATGTAGACATGACCTTAAAATAAAATTTAACTAAATAGGAACTATTTCAGCAACAGTCAGTTTTCACTCCAAATTTAAAATTAGAATTGGAAAACCAATGTGGATTCAAATTCAGTTCAACAAACATTTATCAGGCATGGATACTGTAGGGAATTAGGCCAGGTAGTGATTAATAAAGATGACAAAGCATGGTCTCTGTGTTTGTAGTCTTCAGTAGAGGTGAGAGAAGTTCAGGATAAGGGTGGTGACAGAGCTTTACCACTTTTTCCTATTGAATACCCTGCTCTGCTTCTCTTGGATGTATTTGGTCATAAACGATCAATGCAAGAACTGTAATAATTTCAAAGCCAAATTATCTAGTTGTAAATCATTAGAAACAGATTATAAATTTGAAAACCTCAAGACTTCTGTTAATACTCTGTCCTCGGAATGTAGATCAGAGACTGCAAACTGGTAGCCCCTGGGGTGTCGAAACATTATGTGAGCCAAACAAAATCTATTATTTAGGCTCCTTGACACCCCCGGGGGCCACCAGTGCACAGCCTCTAATCTAGACTCTGAGGACCCAGTGTTCGCAAAAGTGTGGAGGTTTTCAATATTTGTTATCTGCATAATTTATTTCAATAGATTTTGTTTGGTTCATGTAATGTTTGTGAAAAATTCAGATTATTTCACCAGCATTGAGCTGAAAATTCATATAAATACCAGACATATTGATTACCTTAAAATATTGGAAGATTTGGCAAAACTTGATCATTCTGCCTGGACCTCTCTAAAGCTGAATTGTGGCTTTTCTCCTTTCAGATACCAGTTCCCCCGAATCCCCTGGACTGGGGATTATTTATTTCCTTTACCTTAAAGTATCCTAAGGACATTAGTGTTTGCTTACATGAAACTGTAGAGTTTTCATTTAGAAATTTGGGGGAATATTTATCTTTCCACGAATAAGAAGTAGTTCTTCAGGACCTAACATGGCATCTAGCCCATGGTAGGCATTCAGTAAATATTGATTAATTGGATGGAAAGGTGGATTGATCAATGGAGAGATGAATGGGTGGACCTATGAATGAATAAATAAATGATAGACAAATATTATAAAATGAAATTAATACTTTAGGGGGGAAATGTATATAAAGAAAGTGAAAGTGAAGTTGCTCAGTTGTGTCCAACCCTTTGTGACCGCATGGACTATAGCCTACCAGGCTCCTCTGTCCATGGGATTTTCCAGGCAAGGGTACTGGAGTGGGTTGCCATTTCCTTCTCCAGGGGATCTTCCTGACCCAGGGATTGAAGCCAGGTCTCCCACATCGCAGGCAGAGGCTTTACTGTCTGAGCCACCAGGAAAGCTGAATGTATGTAAAAATATGGTCTATTTTCCTTGGGTTATAGGTAAGTTATGGAGCCCAGGGAAGTAATCTGATGGTAGGGAACTTTACCTATAGGAAGAATGTCTTTGTCTCATATGCTTTCTTGTTAGTCACTGTCAGGTTCCTATCAATCAGCCTAGTGCACTTTAGTCCTGTCCAGCTCTTTGCAACCCTATGGACTATAGCCTACCAGGCCCCTCTGTCCAAGGGATTCTCCTGGCAAGAATACTGGAGTGGGTTTCCATGTCCTCCTCCAGGGGATCTTCCCAACCCAGGGATCAAACCTGAGTCTCTTATATCTCTTGCATTGGCAGGTGGATTCTTTACCACTAATGCCACCGGGGAAACCCTGCTAATCAGCCTAGATCAAAAAGGCAAAAAAAAAATCAGCTCTTTAAAATTAGCTCCTGTGTTTTTAACTTTTAAAAAAGCTTTAATTACCAAATTACTATGTCAGTTATTATTTCCACCTCAACGTTTTATTAGTTTACCAGGGCTTCCATAACAAAATACCACAGACTGGGTGGCTTTAACAATAAATTTATTTTCTCATGGTTCTAGAGCCTAGAAGTCCCAGATCAAGTTGTCAGCAAGTTTCTTCTAGGGCTCCTCTGTCTTGCAGATGACCACCTCACTGTGTCCTTACTTGGCCCTTCATCTGTGTTGTCTGTGATCTAATCTCCTCTTCTTATAAGGACACCAGTCATATTAGAGTAGGAAGCACCTTAAAGACCCCATTTTAACTCAATTACCCCTTTAGAGATCTTATCTTCAAATACAGTCACATTATGAAGTATTGGTAGTTAGGGTTTTAACATATGAATTTTAGAGAGATGCAGTTCAGTTCATAACACTCATGTGGCTTTGAACACAGGTCATTATTTCTCAGCACTGTCTGTAACCTATGGCACTAAAATCTGTTGCAGGGTTTGTTATAAAAGCAAATTGTTGGCTTCTACCTCATATGCAATGAATTTAAAAGTAGAGCCTAGGGTATCTGATTTTAAAAAAACATCAAAGTGAATCATTGCATACTGAAGTTCAAGAGATAATGATATAGTTTTTCTATTATTCATTGGCATTAAGATTTTGGTAACCATTTCTTTTTATGCCTGGTTAATTCTATAATGCTTAGAAATATTTATTGTCTTTCCCAAGAAGAAAATAATACTCTAATATTTGTCCTGTACTCCTATAGTATTTAAAATACTTTCATCTACCTTGTTTCATAAGTAAAAGTATAAAATATATATATTTAACTGATTGTTTATATATATTTAATATATAAAAATTGTTTATGTTAAATATATTGTTTATATATATATATTTAATATATTTAAACATATATTGTTTAATTATATCCACATGGCAATCCCGTGGAGGGAGTGTCATGAGGCACAGGTTACATAGTGATTAAGAGATGAGTTCTGAAAGCAGCTGCCTCCATTACTTACTAACCAAGTTGCCTTGGGCAAGTTATTCACTTTTTCTAATCTCTAAAATGGGGACAATAATAAAAGTAACGCTCACTTCATAGGGTTGTTTTGAGGTTTTGCTTCAGACATAAATTCTACAACCGTTTTTGTCACATACTAAGTGTGAAATGTTTCCTGTTATTACTTTGAGGTTGGAGATGCGATTGATGTTCATAAGAATTAACTAATCACAAACCCATACTGTTAACAAACATAGACCCTGAAACCTGACTTACTGGCCCCAACTCCGACTCCTATTCTTTCTATTCCTCTGTAGAATGGATATAATTTTTAAGTTGGCTTTTGTTCTTTCAAATTACCTGTGATAGTTTGTTGTTACTTTTCAAATCAACTTTTAAAGAGAAGAAAATATATTATGAAATACTTTAAATCTATAGATACTTAGCCTACTCAAGGGTAGAATAATGATTAAAAGTGTGTTCGTGTGATGAAATAATATTGATTTTGATTGTGTTGTACTTCTAATGATGGGCTTCAGTATTAGGAATCAGCCATTTGCAATGCATTTATTTCAGGAATTTTAAGGCCAAGTTGAGTTCCATATATGAAATGGACCAACCTAGTTCTCTGAATGTGACTTTTTGTGTGTGTGGAAGCTTCTGCCATTAGTCTGACTTCTGTAGGTGGGCATGGCATTCTGCACATTACCAAAAAGTAAAATCTAACTTGCCCAGACAAAATAGAAGAAAATTCCTTATGTCTTCCATTCCCAGACATCAATTCCCTGGAATCCCCCTGGGGGGATTCTGACTACTGACTACTTTTTAAAATTGTAGGAGAAGTCAAGGCCGTTCTATATGTAGGAATGTATATAAACAAAGAGGAATCTATGCAACTGAAATTAACATGGTAGATACACACACAGATTTCCAGGGGTTGGGGGTTTTGATTTTGTTCTTCTTCTTCTGGATGGAAGAACCCAAATACATCAAAAGTAAGCAGAATAGTATTATGAACAACCATATACTTACACATCACCTACTGTTAACAGTTACCAACTGACAGACAATCTTGTTTCATCTATATCCCCAACACTCCCTAACCATGTATCATATCAACACAGCCCAAGTCATTGTTTAATTTCATTTATAAATATTTTGGTATGCATTTCTGAATGATAAGCATAATTTTTAACATAACCACAGTATCAATATCGTACCTAATATTAACAGTAATTCCTTGGTACTGGGATGTCCAGGTTCAGAAGCACATATCAAGCAACAGAGCATGAATTTCTACGTAAGAGAGACTTCTGGGCAGCAATCTGGAAGAAGAGCAAAAGGGCTTCCCTTTATACTGTATTTATATAATATTGAGAAAATCTCAATTGGTTTTGCTTTTCAGCCACACTGTGTGGCATGCAGGATCTTAGTTCCCTGACCAGGGATCAAACCCAGGGCCCCAGCAATGAAAATACTGACTCTTAACCATTGGACCGCAGGGAATTCTCAAGAAAACCTCTCCTGTTAATAGCAAAGAGAAGAGTGGGACTGCTGAAGGATATCCTGAGGGTATTAGAGTTTCTATCAGCTGTCAGGGTCCCCTTGGTGTTGACACAGTTCTCTAATACTCAATGGAAGTGAGCTTTTCAGCGCAGTAGTTTTTGCCTGGAGAATCCCAGAGACGGCGGAGCCTGGTGGGCTGCCGTCTATGGGGTTGCACAGAGTCGGACATGACTGACGCAGCTCAGCAGCAGCAGCAGCAGCAGCAGCAGCAGCAGCAGCAGCAGCAGCAGCTTCAACTGCCTTCTCACTCTGCAATGGCCTCTCCTCTCTCTGATTTCTAAGTCCTGCTTGACCTTCCAATTTGCTCAAGTTCATTTCCTTCATGAAGCCCACCTCTGAGATCTTCATCCTCGAATGTCATTCCCCTTTTGCATTTTCAGCATTGACACTGACCTGTCACCCTGAACAGCAAGAACAGTAGCAGTACTCACACCAAGTGCCATTTTCTGAGGCCTCGCCACATGCCTGGGCTGTACCGAACACTTTGCCTCCATTACCTCTTAACACTGCAACTCTGTAAAGCAGGTGTCCCATTTTACAGATGAGGAAACAGCCTCGGTGCAGATAAGTGGCTTGCCTAAAATCACTGTTTGAAGTGACATTGTTGGGATTTGAACACAGGTATAGTGTGACCTCAAAGTCAGCCTCCCTGACAGGTCACCTTTGTGTTTACCTTTTTTCACATGGCCTATATGCCTGAGTAAACTGTAGACTCTCAGAAGCCAAATAATATGGTATTCCTCACTGTTGTTAATCATGATGCAATGATTTTCTAACCTGATTTAATTTTAAGGCTGTTAAAACTTTGAAAGTTCTTTGCTACCTGAACTTTCTGTCTAATGTATAAAGTTGATAAAATGAAATGTTTTATTAGCATAATACGGTATACATCATCTTCTAAGTCAGAAAGCTGACTATAGTCAAACTGCAACAAAGTAAAATAAAATCGTTGTTGTTGTTTAGTCACTAAGTCTTGTCCGACTCTTGCAACCCCGTGTGCTGTAGCCCAGCAGACTCCCATGTTCATGGGATTTCCCAGGCAAGAACATTGGAGTGGGTTTCCATTTTCTTCTCCAGTGGATCTTCCCAATCCAGGGATCGAACCCGTGTTCCCTGCACTGGCAGGCGGATTCTTTACCACAAAGCTACCAGGGAAGCCCTTTGAAAGAGATTTTCCTCTCTATGCATGCGTGCTAAGTCACTTCAGTTGTGTCACACTATTTGAGACCCTGCAGACTGTAGCCCGCCAGGCTCCTTTGTCCACGAGATTATCCAGGCGAGAATACTGGAGTGGGTTGCCATGCCCTCCTCCAGGGGACCTTCCTGACCCCAGGGATCAAACCTGAGTCTCATGTCTCCTGCAATGGAAGGTGGGTTCTTTACCGCTAGTGCAACCTGGGAAGTTCTTCCTCTTTATAAGTGTATTTAATTAACTGCAGATGGTGAGAGCAGTTGCTTTCTCATTTTCTTCTTCTGCCTATTTTCAAAAACCTGTACCGAGGAATGCTTTGTGGCTTTGCCTCACCCTTACTGGGTTTCCATGATACAATTCCCAATTAGTTTATATGAATAGTTGATGTTCACACCGCTTTATGTAGAGGGCTACTAAATGCAGCTTCTGGTCTCCTAGCCACCCTGCTTTTAGCTAGAATAGTATCATAATTCCTGCAAAGGTACAGAAGTTGACTCTGTAATCACATAAAATCACATAGATCTCTTGGACTGGAGTTAGTGCTGAAACATAAGGTGTGTGTTGGAGAGGTGGGTGGAGGATAGTATCCTGCTTGAGAAGACCTTGAGTTTCTGTGGAGAAATTCAGACTTCATCTCATGAAGAATTCTTGGTGCTTCCTAGGAAATCAGGATGGCAGATGGGAGAGATATACAAAGCAATTATTTGGCAATAGTGGGAGAAAGACAGAAAATAAGCAAGACATTTGCAGTAATCCGACACAACACAAGGAATACCAGGTTAAGGCAGTAGGAGAGAAAAAGGAATAGACAAGCGAAATAATTTTTAAAAATTGATAGAATGTTCCTGGATGTGGAATTAGATTTAGCTTTTATTAATGTTGTTATTCATTTTTCTGTATTACAGTATCCAAACCATCATCAAAGCTTCATCAAATGAAGCTTCTGTACATTTGTCTATTATTTTTCTTAGACATCTGGTTTGATTTTTTTGTTATACTGACCATGAGACTCATGGTCATCATTTTCCACCCTGGAACAACTAAGGTGTGATAGAAAAGAACTCACTGGGAGCCAGATGTTAGAAGCTCAGCTGAATTACCTGTGTAATGTAAATGAGTCACTTAATGCCTCTCATCTTCTCCAAAGCACATTGTAAATGACCAGATCCTATGCATGTATACTCTGTGCTATATGATTTCAAAAAAAGCTTTTGACACTAACTTATGAATTGTCTGCTCTCTTGTTATAAGGCTAAATTTATTTCCAAAATACATACTAACATTTTGAATTCTAAACACTCCTCAAATTCTTATAGCAATAGATAATAATGCTTTAATGGCCTATACAAAAGAATTTTTTAAATATCACTTCCATTTTATACATATGGGTTCTTCTCTCTCCTTAAGTCAATTTAAAAAAAAAAAAAAAGAAAAAAAAGGAAGAATCTGTTTTGGTTCAGGAATTTGACTAAACTTTATCAGAAAAAGCAGATCAATAGCAAACCTACTTATGAAATTCTAGGGCTTCCTGATAATGAAATTCACTGAAACTGAGCAGGTGACTACTGCAGAATTTTGCGTTTGGCACTCCACATTTCAGGTCTGTCTGGAACCAAGAAATACAAACAAAGATGTCTTAATTTTATGGCTAATGATAAATTTTGATATATTGATTGAGATTAAATTATTGATTTATGGTTTCCAATAGTTCTCATAGCTTAATAATACTTCACTGGTTACTGTATATATGAGAGCTGGGGATGGAAAAACCAGAAGGACTATACATGCACACATGTATACATTGATAACTTGTAGCCATCAGCATAAATTATATAAGTCAAGTAGGGTTTTCTAATTACATATGATCTTCATATGATAATATTACAGACATATGACTAAATTTTCAAATAGCATTAAAACTCTCTTTCAGATGGTAATGATAACCCTGTATTTGAGACAGCAAAAGAGACACTGATGTAAAGAACAGACGTTTGGACTCTGTGGGAGAGGGAGAGGGTGGGATGATTTGGGAGAATGGCATTGAAACATGTATACTATCGTGTAAGAAACAAATCGCTAGTCTAGGTTCAATACAGGATACAGGATGCTTGGGGCTGGTGCACTGGGATGACCCAGAGAGATGATATGAGGAGGGTGGTGGGAGGGGGGTTCAGGGTTGGGAACTCATGTACACCTGTGGTGGATTCATGTCAATGTATGGCAAAACCAATACAGTATTGTAAAGTAAAAAAATAAAATTTAAAAAAAAAACTCTCTTTCATATATCTATCTAGATATCTAGATAGATACTAATCTACATAGGTAGATGATATATAGATGGATAGGTAGATAGATAGAGAGAGAGATTGATGAAACTAGCATCCTGATGGAAGTATCTAATTTGTTTCTAATAAAATATTGAAAACTTAAAAAATTTAATACAGCAGAGTTTTCCTTGGTCTTAGATTGAAAAGTCTGAAAACTATTGCACTCCTGCTGTATGCATAGCAATAGTGGACCTCTGCCAGCAAAGGCCTTTATCACAGCATAAATGGGGTTTTAAGTGTTTGTTTCCAGTGCAGGTTCTTGCAGCCCAGGCACTTCCCAATCTCATTGTTCCTTTGTTCTAGCGGATGTACAAAGGGTTGACTGTTTTGTTTTCTGGCTCGGAGAGATTAGATAAAGCCTGCATTTCTGAACTTCACCCTCTAGGCACGCAACCTTAAAATTCATTTTTTATAGCTTTTATTTTGCAAATTATATATGTTTAGATCATAAGGATCATAACATTACTTTCTTTAACCTTTACCTGGCTGCACTGTGCATGTAGGTGTCAGTATTGATCCCATTTGAACAATCACTGGAAAGCATCTCTTTCTCTCATTCTTGTCCTTAAAATGCCTCTTCAGCAAAAACGCATCATCTCCGTTGGCTATGACAAGGTTGCTCTTGAGTTTCTCAGGTTATGAGAATCTCATGATAACAAGAAAGCTTTTTGTGAGGGGAAATTGTGTTCTTTCCTTTTATTATGGCGTCTTTAATTGTAGATTGTTATGTAGGATAGAAAATTTAAATAATATTGCCACACATACACACAGACACAAACCCATGCTGTTTTTCCTCAAGAACCCATAAATGAGAATCATCTTGGGAATTTTTTTTTAAATTTTATCTGAAGGGTTAGAAAGTTAGTTCATGGGAATAAATTGATAAGATTTTTCCAAGTTTTTTTTTTTTTCTTAAAAAAAGCAATTAATGCTATTATCAGTTTAGTCTCTTAAAAATATGGTATTCCAGTTTTGCCTCCATTCTGTCAGTGATTCGGAGAAAATTTCTTTTTTATGATCTCATAGACAATACATTGTATACCAGGTGCAGTCTCTGGTATATCTTGTTACTCCTCCAAACATTTAAAGATTATAGGTACTGTTGTTATGCTCCCCAGACAGGGGGAGACATGGAGTTCTGACTCCAAAGCCTGCTCTCTCTGCCACTACTTCTATGACAAGATTGTCCCAACTAGAAGAGGAATAATAGTAATAGAAATAACAGCAAACATTGAACACCATGTGCCAGACACTTTTTTAAGTTCTCTAGATAAAATACTCAATTTCATCTTCATAACAGATCTACTGAAAAGATAGTATTGTTATCAGCGTTGCATGGAGAACACAGCTGAGGCACAAGGAGGTTAAGGAATTGCTATACAGCTGCAAAGCGGGAGACCCGATTCAAGACTCTAGAGTCTACACTGTTTAGCAGCTGTGAACCTGCGCTGCTGGGGTATAAACCATAGAACCTTGGCCTCCTAGCTCACCTGTGCTGTGGAGTCCCAAAGTTTGCTGCCTTGACTTGGCTGTATTTAGCCTATGTGTGACGTCTCTCGGTGACCCATAGTCTACTGAGCTGTTTGGCTATATATGCCTTTTGAATATAGAGTAAGATTACCTGGTTCCTATTTGTATTTATGCTAAGAACAAGTGAAGACTTTCTTAAAACATATACTGTTCTAGGAAGATGCTAGAATTTCTTATTTCGTGAGTAAAATATAATTTACCAGGTGGTAGATAAGAACTGAGATCACTCTGCCATGCCACTAAAACAGTTAACCTGACTCTTGAAATTTAGTCTCCAGTATCTTGAGCTCATTTCCTAAAACAAAAGCCAGGTAGGATTTCTGAAAACATTGTATATGTCACTGTCAGCGTTTCTTCCCCCATATTTAGGGTGAGGAGAGCCTCATTGCTCAGATGGTCACACAGCATCATCTGCTCTCTAAATCTTATTCCCTTAGTTCCTAACCTGGAGATGTCCCGGTCATCCTATTTTAAGTTCTACAGTGAAGATTCAGTACACAGGAAACAGGACTCCTCAAACTGACCCATGGCTTTGAGAACTGAAATTAAGTGCACAGCCAGGTCCAGGACTAACCCATTCCCGTCTGCTCTAAGAGTTCTGGCAGCTCCAAAATGTCCCAGAACTCAAGTTAAAAAAATCTAGGGACATAAGGAATCCCAGTTTCTAAAAATATTTATTTGGCTGAGTTGGGTCTTAATTATAGCACACAGGATCTTCACTGCACAATGTGGGATCTTTCCTTGTGGTGCACAGACTCTCTAGTTGTGGTGCATGGGCTTAGTTGGTCCAGGACATGTGGGATCTTAGTTCCCCGACCAGGGATTAGACCCACACCCCCTGCATTACAAGCAGATTCTTTACCACTGGACTACCAGGGAAGTCCCAGGGAATCCCTGTTGTTGGGAGTATTCATTTTGGTGAACATACCTAACCTTGGCTTCATTACCAGGTTTGTATCTTTTGTGATTTTCTGATATCTAAGAACAACCCAAAGTTTTGTAAATGTAAGCTCCTAAGCCCCACAACCTAAAAAAGAGAACATTTAGCAGAAATTTAAAAATTATTTCTTAATATCTATATTTTCTGTTGAGATTTTCAGTATTTATCCAGGAAGAGCCTGGATGTTTGTCAATGTTTGAAAAATGCAAAACCTGCAAGCCAAAGAAAATGTAACCTTGCTCGGATCTCCAAGCTCAGAGCTGTTAAACAAAAAAGTTTTATTAGAAAAAAAGGAGTTTATATGACTAATAGCTAAGGTAGATTCCGTTTTTAAGTACAGTGGTTTGGAAGTAGTGTAAAATGCCCATTCATATCATGGGCAGCAGAGTTCTGAAAGTGTTGAAGGAAACTGAGTCTGGATTGTAGCAAGGTAAGAGTGCATCTGCAGAAGTCCTCAAGCCACCTTCTCCTTTTTGGTTTCTGCCCCATAGATCCTTTACCTCCTGCTAGGTTTGAAGTCAGTAAAGAGAAAACTACTTCTACCAGTTTGCATGTTTGGTGGACTCCTTCCTCGGGAAAAGTCACCTGGTATGAGGTACAGTTACTTGATGATAACCAAAAGATACAGATGGCCCAAATTCAAGAAAGAGCTTCACGGAATGAATACACGTTTTTCAACCTCACTGCTGGTAATAAGTATAAAATTGCCATCACAGCTATTTCTGGGGATAAACGTTCCTCTACAATGTATGCCAATGGATCAACAGGTAAGATTTGTTTACATGTAGTTGAGTAGTTAATAGTCTATACTCCTTTTGAAATTATATTAGATTCAGGAAAAAGCAGTAAGAATGCCGTGAGATCAACGATAGATATATAGACAGACAGACAACGAAACTGTTTGATATAGAGGAAAGACTGGACTGGAAACAAGGAGGTGGGATTGGGCTGCCACCTTGCCGGGTGATTTTGAACAAGTCATGGAACTTCCCTGGGACCGGAACTTTCTCCAAAATGAAGATATTTCCTAACAAGTCTTTGCTTGTACCCATGCATCTCAGTATCAGTGGCACATTACCAGTTCTTTCCATAACACACTGTCTTATCAGTCACTCGCCACTGATTTTCTCTCCTGCTTTGTTGCTCTTTCAATTTTTCATCTTCTATGGTTCTTTCTTTTCTCTTTTCCTTTTACTGCTATGCCACATCATACTCCATTGGCAAAATCTACCTTGATACCTGTTAAATGGGGGAGATAGGTACACTATGATGTAGCTTCAGGCTGTGGGATTTGAAAAGAGCATTAATCCAGATCCCAGGAAAATGTCAAGGGTGCTATTTTCATTAGTTATTACACAAATTGCAGAGAAGCAAAAATGAATGTGTGGTTTCAAATAAAATGTGTTTATATATTTTATAAGGAAATTATGAATAACACTTTGGAAATGCATTTCATCCCACTAGTGCCATCCCCAGTGAAAGACATTGGTGTTTTGGCGAAAACTAATTCGCTCCTGATTTCCTGGTCACGTGGCTCTGGGAACGTGGAACGATACCAGCTGATGTTAATGGATAAAGGGATTCTAGTTCATAGTAATGCTGTGGACACTACTTTCTACACTTTTCATGGACTGATGCCTGGTCACCTCTATAATGTCACCATTGTTAGTGAGGCTGCAGGGCTGCAAAACTACAGATGGAAATCAGCCAGGACAAGTAAGTTTCCCTAGCTTTTCTGTACAATAATAAGCTCAATTCAAAGAAATCTTTAATAAATAAGGTTTATTATTTGAATAGTGGCAGTATAGGACAAATTAAAATCCATAAATTATAAAAGACTTTAATATGTATCCATATTTCTACTTAAAGAGGGATTCCCTTTTATTCTAAAGTTTAGGCTAGCCCTTGGCAGCGTTATGAAATAGCAAAATTAATCATGGATATAGTCTCAGCTTCTCTTTTTATTTAAGGATTGTTACTTCCTTCTCTTAAACCAGCATCCACTGCCTTTGTGACATCACTCACAATGAACCAAGGTTACTCTTCTCAGTGCTATACAAACACCTACTCCTGTGAACCAGCCATTTCCCAAACCTTCTCTTCTATGAAGCATCTACTGAGACCCAATTCTATAGTTGTTCGCATAGGCTGACATAGCAAGAAAGCTCATCTGTGCTCTGCTAAGTTTTAATGAATCGTGTATATACACACATACTCATTCATTTGTTCTTTTGATCAGTATTTGTAAGGTGCAAACGATATAGTCAACATTGTAGATGCAAGAGTGTCCAAGAAAGACAATGTCTTTGCCTTCATGGAGCTTCCATTCAAGTGGATTCTAATGCTTCTAGTCAGTCTACTGTGTTAAAAAATCCCCTCCTTTGGGAAGCTATGTACGTTTAAGAGAAACTCCAAAATATGTAGTGCCCAAGGCAATGGCACCCCACTCCAGTACTCTTGCCTGGAAAATCCCATGGACGGAGGAGCCTGGTGGGCTGCAGTCCATGGGGTCGCTAAGAGTCAGACACAACTGAGTAACTTCACTTTCACTTTTCACTTTCATGCATTGGAGAAGGAAATGGCAACCCACTTCAGTGTTCTTGCCTGGAGAACCCTAAGGACAGGGTAGCCTGGTGGGCTGCCACCTATGGGGTCGCACAGAGTCAGACACGACTGAAGCGACTTAGCAGCAACAGACATTATTCTAGTGGGGAGAGTTCCTGAAACTATAGGAGGTTGGTAGGAAAGATATTTGAAGACACCTATATATTTACATATTTTTATATCACACTTTAAAAAAAAGTGTATTATATATAAGCAAAAAAAGTACCATATATCTTATTATTTATGTATATCAAGAGCAATTACATTTCTAATTTGCCTGTGCAAAAACAGTGTGCTATATCCGTTATTTTAGTGAAACATTATTAATTTATATTATGCCATTAGTGAAGCCAAAAATTATAGCATAGGCAAAAGTTAGAAAAAATATTCACCAAAGTATCTCTTCTTTGTAATCATTTCCTTTGATGAAATAATAGCACAACTCTTAAGCTTTAGCTTTATCATGATTTAATATAAAAAAGAAAGTACTTTTAGCACAAAAATTTATGATACCCAATCAATCAACCAATCTATTTATTATGTACTTGCTGTTATTAAATACATAAAAAAGATGGGTGGAAATTAGGCAGAAGACCGACTTCTTTGAGGAGTCCACTTAAAGAATTTCAGAACTGGAAAAGACCATTTTAAGTTTTTTTGACCCAAGCCATCATTAAGCTAAAGGCCTCTAGGCTTAGTGAGATAGACAGAGCTGTCCAGGGTTGCCCAGCCAACCTATGGCCAAATTTGAGCCAGAATCTAGGCTCCTGACTGCCATGTTTGTGTTCTCTCCACTAACCAGACAACCTTTCTTTGGTTTTGTAGTATTTTTTTTAACATCGTGAAGTCATTTTCTTCAGAGCAGAGACTGTGGCTTGTAGAGATTAAAATACAGGTCAGAATTTGGCCATAAGAGTGATATGACATCCTGAAATAAAATCTCTTTCCTGTTCTTCCTAATTAGCCCCCATGGAAGTCTCAAATCTGAAGGTGACGAATGAAGGCACTATGACTTCTCTAAAAGTCAAGTGGCAAAAGCCTTCCGGAAATGTGGATTTCTACAACATTACCCTGTCTTACCAAGGGACCATCAAACAATCCAGAATATTAGCATCCCAGATTACTGAAAGTCAATTTAAAGACTTGGCCCCTGGACGACTTTATCAAGTCACCATCAGCTGTGTGTCTGGTGAATTATCTGCTCACAAGACAGCAGTGGGCAGAACAGGTGAGTCTAAGGCTCCATAAATCCCTTAGTTGCTCAAATCACTCTCTGATCCATCTTAGGATGGGATAAAATCGTTCAGTTCAGTCGCTCAGTCATGAGCACTCCAGGCCTCCCTGTCCATCACCAACTCCCGGAGTCTACTCAAACTCACGTCCATTGAGTTGGTGATGGCATACAACCATCTCATCCTCTGTTGTCCCCTTCTCCTCTCACCTTCTATCTTTCCCAGCATTAGAGCCTTTTCAGATGAGTCAGCTCTTCGCATCAGGTGGCCAAAGTATTGGAGTTTCAGCTTCAACATCAGTCCTTCCAGTGAACATTCAGGAGTGATTTCCTTTAGGATGGACTGGTTGGATCTCCTTGCAGTCCAGGGGACTCTCAAGAGTCTTCTCCAACACCACAGTTCAAAAGCACCAATTCTTCGGCACTCTGCTTTCGTTATAGTCCAACTCTCACATCCATACATGACTACAGGAAAAACCATAGCCTTGACTAGAAGGACCTTTATTGGCAAAGTAATGTCTCTGCTTTTCAATATGCTGTCTAGGTTGGTCATAACTTTCCTTCCAAGGAGTAAGCATTTTTTAATTTCATGGCTGTGGTCACCATCTGCAGTGATTTTGGAGCCCAAAAAAATAAAGTTTCCACTGTCCCCCATCTGTTTGCCATGAAGCAATGGGACTGGATGCCATGATCTTCGTTTTCTGAATGTTGAGCTTTAAGCCAACTTTTTATTCTCCTCTTTCAGTTTCATCAAGAGGCTCTTTAGTTCTTCTTCACTTTCTGCCATAAGGGTGGTATCATCTGCATATCTGAGGTTATTGATATTTCTCCCAGCAATCTTGATTCCAGCTTGTGCTTCATCCAGCCCAGCATTTCTCATGATGTATTCTTCATATAATTTAAACAAGCATGGTGACAATATACAGCCTTGACATACTCCTTTCTTATTTGGAACCAGAGTGTTGTTCCATGTCCAGTTCTAACTGTTGCTTCCTGACCTGCATATGGATTTCTCAAAATAAGATAGAAGGAAAAGTTTTTCCCACCTTGGGAAGTATAGTCTACATAATTCCTATGGAGATTGAGAGTGTTTATGAGTGAGGACCCCCTGTGCAGAGTCAAGCAGAGGGTTGATTGCATTTTATGAGTTTTTTAAGCAAATGAATATGGATTGATTTCTGAACAATCTGTATTACTGGCTCTGCCCTGTACTCTTTCATGTCACACTACTTCAGTAGCATAAATGAATTAGGACTGATACTAATCAATAAAACATTTCTGATCAACTCTTATAATGAGGGCTTTGTTGTTGTTTGTTGTTCAGTCACTCAGTTGTGTCCAACTCTTTGTGACCCCATGTTTACCAGGCTTCCCTGTCCTTTGCTATATCCTGGAGCTTGCTCAAACTCATGCCTATTGAGCTGGTGATACCATCCAGCCATCTCGTCCTCTGCCGTCCCCTTCTCCTTCTGCCTTCAATCTTTCCCAGCGTCAGAGTCTTAACCATGTTTTCCATAAATTATTTTATTATGCCACCAAACATTTATGCAGTGCCTTCCTTGTATAAATTATAGTATCATGCACTTTCAGAGTTATTAAGATGGTCCTTCAGCCCAATATGGTCTGTCACCTATTTTTGTGTAACACCAAACTGAGTGGTTCTTACATTTTAAAGCAGCTTTAAAAAGAAAGAAAGAAAACAAAAGAAAAATAGAAATATATGGCCTGAAAATTCTGAAATATCAATATTTACTTTGCTAACCCTTGTTTCTAAGGAAGTTATATTTTAATCACACAAAGGTAAAATATGCACACAATTTTTTAAAAATATTACATTTTAATGATGTAATTATATTGATGTTTCCATGGATCAGGCACTGACTGAATACAGCATTATTTCACTCAGTTTTCACCCAAATCACTAGATGTCTTATTGTTATCACCAGTTTATAGATAATTCAGAGAGGTCAAATAACTTGTCCATAGTCATCCAACCAGTAAGTGATGGAGTTTAAACCAGGCTGTCTGATTCCAGGGTCCAATTGTCTATGTTATTGGAGATGCCAGATAAAAGCCATAAATGTGGTAAGAAAGAAATGAGAAGCTCTCTTTCAGAAGATCAGTAAAGATTCTGGGGAGGCAATGGCCTTTAACTGGGATTTTTAAAATATGAAGCTCTTGGCAAGTTAAGAGGGAAAGGAGGGAAGGGCATTTGAGGTATAGGGAATAATAAAAACAAAGACACAGTGGCAGGGGAGCCCAGGCGATCTAAGGTCTAAGGATGAGAAACTGGAGGCCAGCATTCACTAGTGGGGAATCAGGGAGGGGCCCTGCAGGGAGACGTCAGGGTGAAGACTGGCAGGAACTGGGCTTTGATTTGGGAGAGCTACAAACTCCGCAACAAAGACTTGATGTTTTATTCTGTAGTTAATGGAGAAACCTTGAATGTTTTTGAGCAAAGGAATAATAAGATCAGAGTTATATTGCTAGAAGGTTAATCTTTTCAACTGGAAAAGAAAGAAAAGTTTTGTGACCACTATCTTCTGAAAGATACCATATCCATCAATGTCACTGTCATTAGAAGCAATATCAATTGTCTCTAGGGCTGGTGTGTAATTAAAAAAAAAAAACAGCATTCGTATCACCAGGTTATTAATAGTGTTACAGAAGATCACACTACTGATATATTGCTAGAATGATTTTAGCAAACATGTCTCACATGTCAGATGGCTCCAAATTACTCATTTGCAATTCACAAACATCAGGAGGAGATAGAAATGTTTTGAATTGCTACTATTAGGTTTCTTATCTACTGTTGGCCATGAAAAGTGAACAGGTATCCTTACCTTTGGATTTTGGTATCTCCTTGTGACATCATTTCACTGTTTAGTTCCACAGAAAGTTGAGGACCTGGAGGCAAACAGCAATGGTTCTACGAAGTCCCTGGTGGTAAGCTGGTCGCCCCCTGCTGGAGACTGGGAGCGTTATCGTATCCTGCTCTGGAATGATTCTTCGGTGCTGCTCAACATCACCGTGGGAAAGGAGGAAACACACTATGTCATAGATGACGTGGGGCTTATACCGGGAAGACAGTATGAGATAGAAGTCACTGTTGAGAGCGGAAATCTGAAGAATTCTACGCGTTGCCAAGGCAGGACAGGTAAGCAAATATTATGGTGTTAATGACTGACAGAACCTTAATTTGGACCTTCATCCAAGTAATTCAGGTAACCATCAATATCTTACCCCAGCATTCCCTGGATTTGAGACATTTTAAACTGGTAGACTGAAATAGGTTGGTAATGTTTAATTTTGTCAAATTAGAACAATAGAAATCACTTCCGCTAGTAAGTCCATTGTATAAAAGAAAGACCTTTTTTAACATCAAAAGAATGAGGAAACGATCTGGGCGAATCCTCCCCACAAAGTAGATATTTGATAACTATTTCTTGGTAGTTAGTGTTAAAGAACCACTGCCTTGACTCACTGCTGAATGGGAGAGTTTCAGGTACCACAAGAGCTGTTAAAGCAATGAGGGATATATTCAGATTTTAGGGCAGAGGAGAGTGAGGTTTCTAAGACATGGGTTTCGGTGTTCTTGCTGTCACCATTACACTGTAATTCCATGGACAAGTCACAACCTCTCTGAGTCCATTTCCTCAATTTTCAAGTAAGAGAGTTGACCTCTAAGCTCAACGTTTCTATGAAAATCCCTGTGATGTGGAATATGCCACACTTAGAGGGAAATTCAAATATATTCTCTCTTAGTCTTGCGTGATAATAAGGAAATAACTACACCGATGCAGTGTTCTTAGAAGAATGTCAAAGAAAAGGACCAAGGACCATGTCTTTAGCTTGCCGACTGTGTCTTCCAGTCATCTGTTCATTTTCCAACTGTTAATATCTCCTGGATGATGATCAAAAATAAATGACCCAGTAATTTCCAAGAGTACTCTTTTGAATCCTTATTTCTGGTTATGTTACACAAACAACGTTTTTTGTGATTAGCATTTTTTTTTTTGATAAATGCTTATAAGCATTCAGAAAAGAAATGTTCGACTAGAACACTCCTGTGGGTAGAAAGGAGCAGATCTCTAAAGAATACTCAAATGTATCCGAGTAAATCAATGACCCAGACATTGTTCTTGCTCAGTTGCTCAGTCGTGTCTGACTCTTTTCTACCCCCATGCACACCATGCTCTGTCCTTCACCATCTCCCAGAGCTTGCTCAGACTTGTGGCCATTGAGTCAATGATGCCATCTAACCGTCTCATCCTCTGTCATCCCCTTCTCCTCCTGCCCTCAGTCTTTCCCAGCCTCAGGGTCTTTTCTAATGAGTCAGTTCTTCATATCAGGTGGCCAAACTGTTGGAGCTTCAGCACCAGTCCCTCCAGTGAATATTCAGGATTGATTTCCTTTAGAATTGACTGGTTTGACCTCCTTGCAGTTTAAGGGACTCTCAAGAGTCTCCTCCAGCACCCAAATGACCCAAATGTCTACTGCTTTTTCCTCAGTTCCCCTGGCTGTCCTTCATCTTCGTGTCAAACATGCCAATGAAACCTCGCTGACCATCATGTGGCAGACCCCTGCAGCAGAATGGGAGAAATACATCATTTCACTCATCGACAGAGACCTCTTACTCATCCATAAGTTGCTTCCCAGAGATGCCAAAGAATTCACTTTCACTGACCTGGTGCCTGGACGAAAATACATAGCTACAGTCACCAGTATTAGTGGAGACCTCAAAAATTCATCTTTAACAAAAGGAAGAACAGGTAATATTTTAAAATAAATTTTAGACTTTAAAAGTATCCTGTCTGCTGAATTATGTAACATTCATCTTATAAATGTTCATTAAGAGCCTATTCAGTACGGGGCATACTGGGCATTGTATCTATCTATACATTCATGTTTCATGTTTTCCATAGATTTGCTCTCTGGGCTATAGTCTGGATAATTTCCTCAGGTCTTAGTTTTAGTTTATTAATTCTTTTTTTAGTTTTATCTGATCTATTTGAAAGTCCACCCATTGAGTTTTAAAATTTAATTGTTATGTGCTTCACTTTTAAATATTTTCTTTGGTTGTCTTTCAAATCTGTTTTGTATTCAGTTGCTTTTCCATTCTCCCCCTTCTATTACTTTAAGTAAATTAATGACTTTTATTTTCAATCTATGTCTGATTAGTCCAATATCTGAAATCGTCAGGAGTTCAGTCCTGTTGTTTATCGAGTTGTCTGCCTTTGCCCATGGTGCTTTACTTCCTCAAATGTTTGTGATCTTTACTTTAATCTTGGATTTTTATTTTGTGGGAATTCTTTGAGATAGGTTTCAGAAAGAATTTTCTTTTCTTGAGATTCTTTCAGGTGCACAGGATCTCTAGCAACTCAGACATTTAATCGAAATTATCAGCTTGAGGTTTTTGATCACCCGGGTTTTATGAAGTTGGGTTGCAAACTCACTGAAAATGTGATGAATTCTCAGTGGAAGTTTTTTCTCCCAATACTAAGGAGGCTGAAGTACATGGGGAACAGGGAGAAAATATTTATTTCACTTACATTTAGAATGTAAGCTTTCAGGATTCAGTATTATGCAGAGTCACCTATGAGGTTCCTCACCCTGGGAAAGTCCTATTCATAGTTCCAGCAAAGCTATAAAATCAAAGCTTAGGTTTATATTTGAAAGGTGCCCTCATGGTGAAAGTCTGCTTCAGCTATCCAGTTACCTCTCTCACTTTATTATAGGTTTCTGAGAATTCATTACATTTTTGACAACTCATTCATATATTTACATTTTTATGTTTTGTCCAGCATGTGCAGTTGTGTTTATTGAGGGGATTTTCATGGTTGTGCCAGAAATGAAAGTGTTTTTGTAGTGATTTCCCTTGTTGTGCAAAAGCTTTTAAGTTTAATCACGTCTCATTTGTTTTTACTTTTATTTCTCTTACATTTAGGGGACAAATCCAGAAAAATATTATTACAATTTATGTCAAGAGTGTTCTGCCTATGTTCTGTTCTAGAAGTTTTATGATTTCCAATCTTACATTTAGGTCTTTAATCAATTTTGAGTTTATTTTTGTGTATAGTGTGATGAAATATTCTAATTTCATTTTTGTACATGTAGCTGTCTAGTTATCCCAGCACCACTTGTTGAAAAGAATATCTTTTCTTCATTGTATATTCTTGCCTCCTTTGCCATAGATTAAATAGCCATAAGTGTGTGGATTTAGTTCTGGGCTGTCTGTTCTGTTCTATTGATCTATGTGTTAGTTTAATCTGAATTCTGGGAGCTTGATATCTCCAGCTTTGTTCTTGTTTTTCAAGATTGCTTTGATAATTCATGGTTTTTGTGATTCCATGTGAATTTTAGGATTTTTTTTTCTAGCTTTGTAAAAAATGTCATGGATATTTTGGTAGTAATTGCATTACATCTATAGATTACTTTGGGTAGTATGGCCATTTTAAACAATATTAATTCTTCTAACCCAAGAGCATGGGATATCTTTCCATTTCTTTGTATCATCTTCAGTTTCCTTCATCAATGTTTTTATAGTTTTCAGACTATATTTCACCTCCTTGATTAAGTTTATCCTTTGATATTTTATCCTTTTTGATTTGTGGTTGTCATGGGATTCACGTATGTACTGACCTATAATTATATCTGCTTGGTTTAGACTGGTAGTCATTTAAGTTCACATGCATTCTGAAATACCTATGTTTTTTACTTTCCTACCCCACATTTGGTGGGTTTGATACCATATTTTACATCTTTTGCTGATCCCTTAATTGTATATTGTTATTATAGTCGCATTTACAATTTTTTGTCTTAATGTACATACTGGCTTTTTAAGTGGTTGATCCTTCATTCTTATTCTATATTTGCCTTTTTCTAGTGGGAGTTTTTCATTTCCCAAAGATTCTTACTTGTTTTCTATTTAGAGAAGACCCCTCAACTTTTCTTTTAGGGTATGTGTAGTATTGATGAACTTTTAGTGTTTGCTTGTCTTTAGTTTTTGCTTATCTCTACTTCTATTTTAACTGATAATTTTGCTGGGTATTTTAACTGATAATCATCCAATCTTAGGTTAGATGTTTTTCCCTTTCAGCACTTTGAATATATCATGCCACTGCCTTCTGGCCTGGGATATTTCTGTACAAAAATCAGCTGAGAGCCTTATAAGGATTCCATTGTGTATGAGTCTTTATTTTTCTCTTGTTGCCTTTAGAATTTTCTCTTTAGCTTTTGCCATTTTAATTATGCTATGTCTTGTGGCTTTATTTGGGTTCATCTTATTTGGGACCCTCTGTGCTTCCTGAACCTGCATATCTGTTTCTTTCTTCATGCTTGAGAAGTCTTCAGATGTAATTTCATCAAATACATTTTCAATCCTCTTTTCTCTCTCTTCACCTCTGGGACCCCTATAATGCAAGTATTGGAATACTTAATGTTATTCCAGACATCTCTTAAATTGCTTTCATTTTTTAAAATCTGTTTTTCTTTCTTTCTTTGTTCTGACTGAGTAGTTTACATTATTCTGTCTTCTAGCTGACTTATGTGTTCTAAGTCTGCTCCTCATTCCTTCTTAAGTGTTTTTCTTTTTCCCCCCTTTTATTTCAGCTGTTGAGTTATTCATTTCTGGTTGGATCTATTTTATATTTTCTGGTTCCTTGTTAAAATGTTCACTGTTTAGATAAACTTTTTCCCTAATTCAGTTAACATTTTTATTACCAATGTTTTTAATTCTTTGCCTGGTAAATTGTTGATTTCTGTTTCATTCATTTTTTCAGGGATTTACTTTTTCTTTTCAGTTGAGAGTAGTCCTCTGCTTGTTCACTGTGCTCTCTGTCCTCTTGCTCCACCATCTTGATCTCCTCCTCTGGCTTGTCTTTTCCTTAATTTATTAGTGTGTTTTGCAAAACATGAGTTTTTAACTTTGACGTCCAATTTGTCAATTTTTTATTTCATAAATATGCTTTTGGTGTCATATCTAAGAAATCTTTGTCTAATACAAGGTCATCAAAATTTTCTCTTAGAAGTTTCATAGTTTTAGGTTATGAATTTAGGTGTATTATCAATTTTGAATTTTTGTATATATGTGAGATATGAAGCAAGGTTTCTTTCTTTGCACATGAACAGCCAGTAGTTGTAATTCTCTTTGTTGAAAAAGATTCTCCTTTCTTTATTGAATTGCCCTTGCATCTTTAAAAAAACATCAGTCTACATGGCCTATTTCTGGATCCTCAATTTTTTTCTGTTAGTCTGTCTGTCTACTTTTTTTTCCAACATCACACTGTTGTCATTACTGTAGCTTTCTAGAAGTCTTGAAATCAGATGATGTTAGTCCTTCAACTTTATTTTTGTTTTTCAAAATTATTTTAGCATATAATTTCTTTGCTTTCCACAGGTAATTTAGAATTTGAATCTTTCAACCCATGTACAGTAAAATATTTTAATGAATATGTTTATATTTTAATCAAAAAGTCAGTGATTTCTGAGAAAGGTTGTGCCAAGGTTCTAATCCCTTTGCTTATCTATCATAATTCTGGGAAGAGGCACAAAGGAAATGTTTATCAAGTGCCAACTTCAAGATCTGTGTAAAAAGATTTGTTAATGGGCAGGTTAAAAATCACAATGGTTGTTAATTAGGTAAAGGGCACAGGCTCACAGGTGAGACAGATCAGGCCTTGGACCCCAGAATGACTCTTTCCTAGCACTGTTGTATAGGCCAATTACATTTTTTGATAACTGATTCAGTTTTTATCATTATTATTATTATTTAATACTATAACTTATATTATTGTAACATTTTCATGTATAATAGGGCTTCCCTTGTGGCTCAGCTGGGAAAGAATCTACCTGTAATACGGGAGACCTGGGTTCAATCCCTAGGTTGCAAAGATCCGCTGGAGAAGGGAAAGGCTACCTACTCCAGTATTCTGGCCTGGAGAATTCTGGACTGTACAGTCCGTGGGGTCGCAGAGTCAGACATGACTGAGCGACTTTCACTCACTCAAACATGTATAATAAGAATGGGCCTCTTGAGAATGTGCCAGTAAAGAATTACCAGTTTCCTAGACTACAATCTAATCATCAGATTGAAGGGATTTCCCAATACCACCCCATAACAACCATCCAGTAAATAATGTGACTTTCAGTTCTCATTGAGTAGGGACAGGTGAAATCCCATTAGGTAAGCAACTGTCAAAAATAGCACCCTTTTATTATTTAAAATTTAAAATAAAAAATACTTAATAGGCATACATCTTATCCTTGGATATGAAATAATTTTGATTTTCTGCATAAGCAGCTTTTTCAGAATGGTAGAGTCTCTGTAGGGGACTAGTTCTCCATGTCACAGGAAATAAAGCTGACTGTCTATATCAAAGTATATGCATATAGATTAGCATTTTCAAAACTGCCTCCATTTTTTACTCCTTTTTGTCACACTTCCTTAGGGTAATGAAGTGTCATCTGTTTTTTCTTCCTTCTCTGCTCTGTTTTAGTGCCTGCCCAAGTGACTGGTTTGCATGTGGCCAACCAAGGGACAACAAACAGTCTGTTTACTAACTGGACCCAGGCCTTGGGAGACATAGAGTTCTACCAAGTCCTACTGATCCATGAAAATGTGGTCATCAAAAATGAAAGCGTCTCCAGTGAGACTAGCAGATACAGCTTCCACTCCCTCAAATCAGGCAGCCTCTACTCCGTGGTGGTAACAACAGTAAGCGGAGGGATCTCTTCCCGACAAGTGGTGGTGGAGGGAAGGACAGGTAAGAAGAGTGTGACCTACAGATATCTGAGCACATGGAACCTCCAGAGTATATCCTAGAAGTCTTACAACATCCTAAAGACAGACCCAACTCAGACCTTCCTAAAAGCCAAGTTTCAATACTGTTTAGACGGTACATGGTGATCTCCCAGGAATGGAAATTGGAGGATGAGTGAGAGAGGAGAGAATGAATGCTAAATTTTCTAAAATCTCCAATACTTGTGTCAGAACTCCTAGAAAACCTTAATGATGACACAATAGTCATTTGCTGCCTAAGTTTATTCCTTCATCCAGCTGATTTTCTTTGAAATGTTTATGTCAGATTAAGGTAAGCAAGTCATAAACTTTTTTTAAAAAACATATCTTCCATTCTCTTTTTTATTCTTAGTTTAAAGACAGAAAAAAACAATGGTCTCCAACTTCTGAGGTTGAAAGTTAATAAAATTCCCTAATCCCATATATTTTCATGGGCAACGTTAAACAGTGTTTAATACTGTATGCCACCTACAGTAAACAGTGTTCCTTGACCTTAAAGAGCTCATAGTCAAATAGGGCAGAGAGCTAAGTAAGCAAATACATATCTTATGACAATATGTGTCAGACAGAGGTGCAGCACCGAAGAAAGGAATATAATTTTCTACACAACACAAAGAAAGAATGTAAATACAATATAAAATGTATGTTCCAGTTTCTTAGAAAGGAAACCAGTTAAATAAATCCAATAGAAGCTTTAATAATTATTAGTGATCTCAGAATCAGGTCAGTGACTTTGCCTATTTAATTTCATATGATTATAAGAAGTTGGATGTCAGGCTCATCCCTCTATATTTCCAATGCTCAGATTCTGTGTATCAGCAGCCTATATCCACAGTTATGTCCTTTTCTAAAATCATGAATCTCATCTGCTTATTGAATCCAAGAACCATTAACTTCACTAACTCTCCCAAAAGATCAACTAAGTCACTGAAAAGATATTTCTTGTCTAGGTAGAAATTCACTGATGTCTGCTCTTTTCTGTCATTCTGTGGCAACTGATGCTGTTCTTCCCAGTATCTTCCTTCTTCTCCTTTAGTGATTCTTGGCACTATCCATCAGTGTAGCATAATTGGACTGGGGGACCCAGAAGCTTAGTTTGGGACCAAGAGGCCTAGATTCTGGCCCTAGCCCTCCATCCTTCATTTTCTCTTCCATCCCCAGTAATTCATGCCAACACCAGGTATCAGAGTGGGGAAGGAGAAATAAGTTGAGGAGAAGAGTTGAGAAGGAACTTGCATCCATTTCCCATTGAGTTGCAGTTGCACTAGTCAGGTTACGCTGACTTATTTCCTGCTTATACAACTGTACAATGTAGGTGTTCCTGATTGGACAACTCTTTTGGTTGGTTCTTCTCCAAGCAGTAATTTAGGGACCCAGGGTCCTACCATCTGTGGTTCTTCCTTCCTGTAGATCCTCGGACGTCTCTTCATTTCTCCAGAGGATAGAGGTTATAGGGAGGAGAAAGACTACCAAAGCTGGAAGTAAACACATCACTTCCACCCACATTCCTTTAACGGGAACATTTGTATGACTACACTGCACTGGAGGAGTGGCTGGGCAATCTAGTCTAGCTATGTGTCCAAGAGGAAAAGGAAATGGTTTGGTGAGCAAGTAGTCAGACTCCGCTACATAGGTTAATTCCCATCTTAAAATACCCCAAGGGCTACCCAGCTTATTGTGCTATAATAAAATAGTTTGGTGTCTGAGATCACTTGATAAATAGGACTTGTAATTATTTTATACTATATTTTAATGGCAACAGAGGTATCAGTATTTGGCCAACATTATATAATAGAAGTATGCAGAAAGTAGACAAGAAATTATTTGAAAAATGATTGTAAAGTTTTGAGGAGAGGACAAGATATGCATAAATATAAGCATCAGTTATTTTATTCAAACACATTGAGCGAAGACATTATAATGAAAAAGGAGAAAATGGGATATTACTATAGAAACACAATAATGAGAATTTTGAAAGGTGCTTTGGTTAGTATATTTTGAACATGGTAGATTATAAAAATAATTCAGTGGCTAAAGCCTTGATAATCATTACCATCTATTCAAACTGCTGAAGTATTAGTCAAGGTTGAAATAATTCATTTTACTTCTACAGATTTTAAATATATATATATAACCTCCCAGCTTAGATAAGGTGGCAAAATATTTAAAATTTAAAATATCAAATGTATTTAACAAATCTAGTTATAACCTGAAAAAATGCTAATTCTAAAGAAAAATAAGTTTTATATCTGTCTTTTAATTTTGTATTTGTCTTTTTAAACCATGAATTTTTGGTAATATTTTTGATAATTATATCTTTTCTAATAAAATGTTAGTAGTTGCAAATATTTCCAGCAGTTTTGGAAAACAAGGATAGTTATTTTGAGAGCTACCAAGGGATGTGATGTACAGATAGTAGGAAGGACAGAAACTAAAGAAAAGAAGGACGGGAAGGAGGGAAGTCATCAATACACAAAAAATATGGCTAAGAGTTCAAGGTTATATCTAGGAAATGTCCATATACATGGAACAGCATCAGCAGAATTATTCAATAGAGTGCTGTTTATATCTTTGGTGATAGATAAGTGCTTATAGATGTAAAAAAGACTTTGGGGCTTAAATCACAAAGTCAGAGCATATTAGATAAGAAGGATTCTCAGAGGTCATCTGGCCAAATCCCATCAATTATATGTGATGTACGGATTTTATGAAATTATATGAAAATATTTACCTGAAGTCAGTCAACCAATGATGAAAACTGCAGTGGAGCTCATATATACTATAATGTTTTATTCTGAAACTCACTACTGACAGTACTATTTCTTGTGCGCTTACTTCTAATACAGGGAATAACTATTATTCAGCATCACAATGATTAATGTTCAGACTGTACCAGTAGCTGGGGAACTCCTGGAAGGCATCTGCATCTTTTCTATTTTTGTACGATTACGGTGGACACCAGAAAAGTCATTATCTCCACGACAGGTCTTTGTGCCCACAAGACTAGTTGCTTACGGAATAGATGTTAAAGTTTATTTCTCACCACTAGAGGGCAGGAAATGCTTTGCAAAGGGAAATATAACCCCTCCACCTGTGTTCATGATTAGACACCCCAGAAATAAATAACTAAATCACAAGAAGATCGAAGCTATCCAGTGTCTAAGTAAGACTTTTAGAAAAGCCATTGTATCTTGAGTACCTTTCCCCTCAAACTTCTTTTCTTTATCAATGGGTTTGGATTCAAGCTCTTGCATTTAAGATGTTAATGTTTGTTCCCTGTCCTACAAAGGGAGCATCCTGACACACTCACATAAAAATGCCTCCACTTAAAATACTCTGCAAACAGTCACACCATGAAAATTCAATAGCAGCATCCTTATATTGATGAGGCATCCAAAAGACTTCTTGCATTTTCGTTTGGGTTAGCCTTCTGAGGTAAGAACTCTCAGCTTCCCAAAGCTAATGTGCAATCCTTACACTTCCTTGACACTTCCTAGGTAATCAGATCTGAGTCCACGCCGTTTGTGCTGACCGCAGTAAATGATTCACAATTTGACTGTGCTTTTCTTTTTAAATATTCTCCCCCTCTTTAAAACCCCAGTCCCTTCCAGTGTGAGTGGAGTAACGGTAAACAACTCTGGCCGCAGTGACTACCTCAGCATATCCTGGCTGCCGGCTCCCGGAGACGTGGATAGCTATGTGGTGACGCTCTCCCACGGCGGCAGGGTGGTCCAGTCCCTCGTGACTGCCAAGTCTGTCGGTGAATGTTCCTTCAGCTCCCTTACCCCAGGCCGCCTCTACAACGTGACCATAACTACGAGGAGCGGCAAATATGAAAGTCATTCCTTCAGCCAAGAACGGACAGGTGAGGCTTTCGTGAGATAGACTCTCTAAGAACCAGCTGCCTAAGTGGTTCAGGGCATCAGGCATGCATGTGTGTGTGCCAGGTCGCTTCAGTCATGTGCAGCTCTTTGTGAGTCCATTGACTGTAGCCCACCAGGCTCCTCTGTCCATGGGATTCTCCAGACAAGAATACTGGAGTGGGTTGCCATGCCCTCTTCCAGGGGATCTTCCGACCCAGGGATTGAACCCACATCTCTTATGTCTCCTGCACTGGCAGGCGGGTTCTTTGCCACTAGTGCCACCTGGGAAGCTCCTCAGGACATACAGATCTGCAGCAATTCTGTAAGGACGGGATTAAAGACTGCTGAGATCACAACAGTGTTATAGAGTCCTCATATTCTGATCCAACAAGTTCTTTATGTGAGCACATGATACCTTCAGAATAAGATGAACACAAATTCTGTGGCTAGAGTTCATAGTATATTTAGATATAGTAGCAAGTATTTCTGTTTAGGGAGTGCTTTTTGGTTCCTAGACCCTGGCTTTATGTATGTTCACTAATTTAATCCTTATAAAGTCCTTATTGAGGTAGTTGTTATTATTCCCATCTTACAGGCTGTGATAAGTGTTGAACCAAAGTCCAAGGTAACTTGCCCAGTTATTTAACTTGTTAAACAGCCATGGCATTTCACATCCTGGATTTTAAACTCAGTTCTGAATGACCCAAGAGCCTATAATGCTCTCTGTCCTGAAATTCTTCCTGAAATGTCTGTTGGTTAATCCTTTTTCAGATAAGGTGAAAATTTGAAACTTTATAGTTCTGAGGCTAGAAGCAAAATCTTAGCAAAGGCATTGAAGGCCTGGTCTTCAATGTGCTATAAAGAACTAAATTTAGACAGATACCATTTTCCCAATTTACTTATACCTCCTGGGGCTTACATCTGTGATTACTGCTTAAGGTGCTGTTAATGTTTTGTCAGATCTTTCCTGCTGAGCTATGGGCTGATATTTACATTTTAAAATGTCAGTTTTCCATGAGGATCTGGGACAACTAATATCATTTAATGCCCCAGCACAAAATCTCGAGCCTAGTAGCAGGCACTCAGTGAATGTTTGATGAATGAGTAATCAGAAATCACTTAGACTGGAGGTTTTTACCCAGTGCTTTATTAGGTAGACTTTTGGAAAGTAGTACCCCCAAAATTTTCTGTGAAGTTGTTGGGGACAGGAGAAGTATGTGCATTTCTTTGGAAAGAGAGTGGATGGCTTTTTATCAGAGTCTTACAATTTCTGTAACCTCGAAAAGTTAAGAACCACCAATTCACATTGTTGCAGCATGCTAGCTGCTAGCAAAGAGTAGTCTAATTCCTTCTCATTTGAGATAAAGCCCCAGAAAGAAACTGTGGCTTCCTAAAGGTCACATGGCTGACCAGTACCCAAGCTCAACCATACTCAAGGGCTGTTTCCATTACCTCATGTTCTCTCTGAAAGCGCTAGTCAGGGATATAAAGAGATAGTCCTTACGCTCAAATGATTCAAAGTTTAATTATGCTGATAAGCACAACACTGTCTTAGATCTGAAAAGCAGATTTCTATTGACAAAGCAGCCTCATATCAGAGTTCTATGTTGAGTTAACTTGGAGCCTAAAAATTGCCAGAAATTAAAGGATATGTCATCCAGTCACTCAGCCTTTTCTTTCCCTTGGTGTCAGTTCATGACTGTTCCCTGTCCATGACTTCCATATTGCAAGGTCTTGTGCTCAGACTGTTTTTAAATGCAAGAAAGTGAGTCTTTACTCAAAGCATCTTTTTGATTCTTTACCAGCATGAACTTGGATTTGGCGCATGACTAATCAAGGCAGACCATTGCCCCTGACAAATCAGTTTAACTGGAGCATCGTGTCTGAGTTGTTGCCTTGTTGATTTTGGCTGATTGTCTCAATGCCGTTTTCCTTTTCTAATGCTCTTATTCTACATTTCTGGTCATAATGTCAGTATTTCTAATTCTATACCACATCATCTCACTGTGCATCAAGGCATCTCTCACAAATTACCCTCAGTTCCATCTGGAGAGCCCCTTATTGACTTCTCGTGGTATTCAGCCTAGTTTTTCTCCCTGGAAGAGTTGCTTTGTCTTCAGTAAATTGCCTGGATCATCAACCTTTCATAGCTCATACAAACAGCGTCACTCTGGAATGTATTCTCTGTAAGTCTGTGACGACTAAATTCTAGCAACATGCTGATTGGTTCCAGGTAAACATCTTGGGGAAAGAAAGCATGCCTGCTTTTGCTCCACATCTGGAGTGTGATGTATTCCAATATAAAGCCCAGCACACATAAGCCAACAAAGGATAGTAGTGCAACTTGTCGATGTGAGAAGCATCATGAAAAATGTAGCTTAGATACCAAAATATTAAAATTTCTGGATCATTTCATGCTTGGGGAAGCATGGGAGAGAAAACTTGGACATAGGCTTAGCATGTGATCACAGCAGAAATCCCTTGACATACACCAAACACAGAGATTGCCCAGATCCAGAGACCTGGTGGCATTGAGATAGAGCTTAGCACCCTGGATCCGACTGAGTTCATATCTCGTCTCAATTCTCCTTCTCATTAATATTTATAAAATCCAGTTATGCCAAATAGTAATTCATCTGGGACTATTTTTGAATTAAAATACAGCTCCAAATAAAAAAAATAGAATATCCATGATATCGTGCTCTAAATACAGAATTGGCTTATTTTACAGTGCTCCTGTTAACAAGCATTCATGGATTGATTGGTCAATTAAGAGGAAAACTATAGGTTCATAGTATTGTTTACTTATATAGTTATGGGGAACATCAGTTGCACAAAATTGAATTAATCATAATTCTTGGCTCAGGGTCCTATATGTCAGATGCCACTTTGCCAGTTTTGTTTTTTAGGCATTTATTTAATAATTTTTAATAATTTAATGTGTACATCAGAAAGCACTACCCAGAACAAAAGCTAGGGACTTAATAATCTACATCAAATCATGAGATTCCCTCCTCACTTATCCATCCCACAATAGCCATCATCTTGACTCTCATTTTTCTCTCTTGCTTTCCATGTTGCAATTTTATTATTTATGTAATCCTAAAATTATATAGTTTTTAAATTTTCAGTTGTTTTGATATAAAATAGGTATTTTCATGCAATATGTAATCTTCTGGGACTTAGATTTTTTTCACTTAATATTAAATTCATCCATATTTTGTGTTTTGCTATTAAGGATAAGAAATCTAGATTTTTGTGCTTTGAGTTAAGAAAAATTAATTATGACTTCCATATGCTGTTTCACTGTGTTTATTTACCAGTTCATTCATTCAGTCTTCTGTGAATGAGCACCCTCTCTCACACTGGGGTTTATTAGGGTATTAAATTTCGTCAACCACATGTATGTAAAATGGTATTTTACCACGGCCCTAACTAGCATTTCCTTGATCACCAGTGATGCTGAACATACTTTCATGTATCAATTACCACATGTCCTTCCTCTTCTTCCATTTTCTTTTGGATTGTTTATACTCATGTTGGTAACTTATTGTCATATATTGAGTTACAAAGCTATGCTGGAATTATTAATGTTTTCACTGTCATTCATATTAATCATCAGTTATTACATTTAATGTTCCGTCTTGTACGTGACACTTTGTATAGGCTAACAGTCGGATTAGAATTCATTCATCAGGTGCTGTATAAAAAGATCCATTTAATCATTCCAAATAGTGTAACCATCTTTCCTCTCCAGAAGTTTGTGATCTGAAGGTCTAAGATTTTTTCTTTTAAATGCACACAGTAAAAATCTACTTACTTTCCTTTATCATCTGAGATTGTCATCTGTGATCAGTGGCTCCCTCAGAATCATTCTATATCTAGCTGTTTTCTGTTCTCTTTTTTCAGTGCCTAACAAGGTCCAGGGAGTCAGTATCAGCAACTCGGCCAGGAGTGACTATTTAAAGGTATCCTGGGTACATGCCTCTGGAGACTTTGATCACTATGAAGTCACCATTAAAAACAAAAACAACTTCATTCAAACAAAAAGCGTTCCCAAGTCTGAAAATGAGTGTGTATTTGTTAAACTAGTCCCTGGACGGTTGTACAGTGTTACTGTTAGTACAAAAAGTGGACAATATGAAGCCAGTGAACAAGGGAATGGAAGAACAAGTAAGTGGAAAGATGCAAAATCTGATGGCTGGTTGGGACTTTAAAGGTCATTGAGTATATAATTTATCTGAACCTTGCATTTTATCTACTTACTGATCAGTAAATTATATTCCCAGTTAGTCTCACTTGGAACTAACATCATTCAGCCAAGCCAGGACCTTGTAATCACAGAACATTTATTGACAGATAAAAGCAAGCATAGTGGACAAGCAGGAAGGCCAGATTTCACATTTTCCTTCCCTGTCCTTCTGCATCATGCATTTAAAGTTCTAGACTTCTTGTTTTATCTTATGATTGAGATCATAACTCATTTTATAATTACATTCTACCAACACTTAGCATATAAGATTTATGTAAGGAAAAAAATTTCAATTTTAATACTGGCTTCCAATTTTTCTTGTTTAATTATCCGTGAAGTTGCTGACGTGGTTTATTTGGGGAACAGAGATGTTTGCCAGTTCTGTGAATGTGATTCATAAATTATTGTGGAGTAAACTCTAATCAGTCACTTTCTCGAAATGTCTTCTTGTAGTCCCAGAGGCTGTTAAGGATCTCACGCTGAAGAACAGGAGCACTGAGGACCTTTGGGTGACATGGACACGAGCTGATGGGGATGTCGACCAGTACGAGATCCAGCTGCTCTTCAACGATATGAAAGTATTTCCTCCTTTCCACCTTGTCAGCACTGCGACTGAGTATCGATTCACCTCCCTCACACCAGGGCGCAAGTATAAAATTCTTGTCTTGACGATTAGTGGAGATGTCCAGCAGTCAGCCTTCATCGAAGGCTTCACAGGTAATTGGAAATCTGGCTCTTGAACCTGCCTAGATAGAGCTGTGTATTTAGCATGTTGGGTAGCCAAGCATTTTGGTTGAGGATTTGAAGGGCTAAGCAGTGAGGAAGGAGTGGCAAGAAAGGAGAAGTTTATCTCGACAGTGACAATGATGTTGTCCAAGCTGGTTTAACAAAACTGAAGTATGACGTAAGGAAGAAGAAAAAGTTTCTGAAAAAAAAAAAAAAGCATTGAGTTGATGTCAATAACTGTTGCCTGTGAGTCATACAAATTAAGTAGAAATAACTGGGTTGGTTGGTTGGTCGGTCGGTTGGTTGGTTGTGTACTCCTTCTTTGGAACTCTGTTGGGAGTGTTGCTATAACACCTAACATTTATTGAGAGTTTACTGTAAACTGGACCCACAGCAAAGAAGTTTATGTGTAAATTTTGTTCAGTCCTCACAATTTCATGGACTGGTTATTATTATTATCACTGCTGTTTTTCTGATGAGGAAATTAAAACTTACAGGCGTTGAGTCATTTGCCTATAGTCCCACAGCTAGTAAATGAGGAAACCAAGACTTGGACCAAGACAGTCTCACTAGCACCCTCTGTATAACTGCATTCTTCATTTCCACTCACTGGCCTTAAAGTCCCTCTAAATTTCCCCTATCAACTTCAGTTCATGCAGAAAAGGCAGAGAAAAATGGTAGACTGATAGCAGTTTTTTCGTATGTATTCTTTCAGTAGATGCCAAAGGTAGGAAGCATGAAAATTTTAGTTGAAAATTTCCACAACTCATTCTCTAAGTGATTTTTTTTAAATTTACTGTCTTTTCTTAGTTCCTAGTGTGGTCAAAAATATTCACATTTCTCCCAGTGGAGCAACAGATAGCCTGACAGTGAACTGGACTCCTGGTGGGGGTGATGTGGATTCCTATGTGGTGTCAGCATTCAGGCAGAATCAAATGGTCGAGTCTCAGACTGTCCTCAAGCATGTCTCTGAGCACACGTTCCAGAGGCTGGAGGCTGGCGAGCAGTACCGGATTGTGATCGCTTCTGTCAGCGGGTCCCAGAAGAACCAGATCGATGCGCTTGGGCGGACAAGTAAGTGTCCACCTGGAAAAGGGCCAGATAGTTCTCCAGGGCCATTCACAAATGGACAATATCCAAATTCAAAACCACAAAATTTATACTGTTCAATGTGGTTTCAAGAGCTTTTCTCATATTTTTTTCTTCGCATTTTCCGTTTTCAATAGAGATGTTCAAAGCAAATGAAAGGTAATTAGAAACCAAATCATATGAATAGACTTTTTTCTCACTCAAGGAATATAAATAGCTGATTTTCTAACCTATGCATTTTTCTAAAGTTTACTCCTTCCTATAAATTCTTTAAAGAAAAATACACTTATGTCATCTATTTCATTTGTGATAAATTAATAATATTGTTTATTTATATTAATGCATGCTAAGTCACTTCAGTCATGTCCAACTCTTTGCTACCCTATGAACCATAGCCTGCCAGGCTCTTCTGTCCATGGGATTCTCAGGCAAGAATACTGGGGTGGGTTGCCATGTCCTCCTCCAGGGGATCTTCCTGACCCAGGGATTGAACATCTCGTACATCTCCTGCCTTGGTGGGCAAGTTCTTTACCACTAGCACCACCTGGGAAGACCATTTATTTATATATTAATCAGTTCAGTTCAGTCTCTCGGTCATGTCCAACTCTTTGTGACTCCATGGGCTGCACCACACCAGGCCTCCCTGTCATCACCAACTCCTGGAGCCTGCTCAAATTCATGTCCATCAAGTCAGTGATGCAATCCAACCATCTCATCCTCTGTCATCCCCTTCTCCTCCTTCCTTCAGTCTTTCCCAGCATCAGGGTCTTTTCCAATGAGTCAGTTCTTCACATCAGATGGCCAAAGTATTGGAGTTTCAGCTTCAACATCAGTCCTTCCAATGAATATTCAGGACCGATTTCCTTTAGGAATGATTGGTTTGATCTCCTTGCAGTCCAAGGGACTCTCAAGAGTCTTCTCCAACACCACAGTTCAAAAGCATCAATTCTTTGGCACTCAGCTTTCTTTATTGTCCAACTCTCACATCTGTACATGACCACTGGCAAAACCATAGCTTTGACTAGGTGGAACTTCGTCAGCGAAGTAAAGTATCTGCTTTTTAATATGCTGTCTAGGTTTGTCATAGCTTTTCTTCCAAGGAGTAAGCATCTTTTAATTTCATGGTTGCAGTCACCATCTGCATTTATATTAATAACACTATTCATATAGTCCTTTCAAAACAAAAATAAGCTAGAAGCACCCTGTAAATGCCAGGCATCTAAAATGATCCTTAGGGACTTTGCTGGTGGTCCAGTGTTTAAAACCACCTTCCAATGCAGGGGTGCAGATTTGACCCCTGGTCAGGGAGCTAAGATCCCACATACTTCAGAGCCAAAAAACCAAAACATAAAACAGAAGCAATATTGTAACAAATTCAGTAAAGACTTTTAAAATGGTCCAGTCCACATCAATTAAAAAAAAATCTTAAAAATAATAATAATAATGATCTTTAGCCACATTACAAAGTAGAGGTCATTATCTTCATTTTATAGGTGAGGAAAGTAAGGCTCAGAAAGTTTATGAAACATTATCAAGGATACATGTAATAAGACCTAGAACTATAATTCACGTCTCTGACTCCAAACCTTCTGGTCTCTCTACCACGACACAGTATGTGCTAGGTATCTTCTACCCTCATGACCATTTATTTAGCTGTGGGGCCTGGGCCTCTGTACTGTGCCCTGCCTGTCTCTATTTCATATGTATCTCCAACTATACGTCAAGCACCATGTTAGAAAATGGGAACTTAACAGCACAATAGAGCCCTTGACCAAAGAAGTCTACAGTCTAGAGAAGGAAGCAGAGAAGTGAAAAGGCAATTACAGTACAACACCATACTTGTTAAAAGTAAAGTAAAAATGGGATATTATAGAAGCAAACAAAAAGAGTCAAGGGGACTTGCCTGGTGGTCCAATGGCTAAGACTCCATGCTCCCCATACAGGGGGCCTGGGTTCAATTCCTGGTCAGGGAACTAGATCCTACATGCCACAGCTAAAGATCCTGCATGCTGCAACTAAGACCTGGCACAGCCAAATAAATAAATAAATATTTTGGGGGGGAAAAAGAGTCAGGGAAGGCTTCCAGGAGAAAGTAACATTTAAAAAGACACTAGGAAATCATCCTGGTGAAGTATATGTTGATCTGGTTCAAGGAGAAAAGCGAAGGCCTGGAGGGAAGAGGATGCATGGCACATTTGAGGAGCTACACTCCATTATTTCTAGAATAAAGATGTGAGCCATGAGGCCAAGTAGGTAGATGGACCTAATTGCCAAGGGCCTCATTGTTAAGGTTATAGAATTACAGAGAGGCATGAAGGGCCATCAGCATTGTGTGCTCTGAGAATCTGCCAAACAGTGCAGTTTGGAGCAGTGGGACATGAGGAAACTCTGGTCAAGAGACACTTGCAGTGGTGTGAGTGAGAAATGACAGTGTCCTACACTAGTGTAGTAGAGGAGGAGAGAAGTGGGGAGACCCAAGAGATGTAAGGTTTAAGATGCAGGAATGACAGGACTCATGCTTGATTGTGTCGAAGGGTGAGGGTGACAAGTCAAGTTTCTGACTTGGACCAAGAGATAGAAACAAAGAGCACTAAGGAGGTGGTGGAAGGGAGATGAGGAGTTCGATCTGGGCATCTTGAGAGCTGGGAGTCCGTGGAATATCCAGAGAGGAATGTCATTTGCAAAACTAGAAGAGAGATCTGAACTGAGTTTAAATCTGGGAGTCATCACCACATGGGTGACAGTTCAAATCATGGGAGTGGATGAGGTCTCTTGAGGAGATGGGGTAGAATGAGAAAAAAATATAAGCATAGAACACTAAATATTATTAATAAACAATACTATCTGGCCTTGCACATCAGAAGACGTAGGACAAAGACTTATACGCTAGTGCTTAGGTCAAGGTGTGAAGCTTTGACCTGAGTTAACCTTGGGAAGGAAAGTCTGAACAACGTAATTCAGTCGTCCAAACTATATTCACTTAATGTAAGTTTGCTCAGCATTCTTCCACTTTGTAAATACTTAGATACGTATCACTCTGCATATCTCTTAGTGTCACTCTCACTAATTTTTCTACTTGTTTGACTTCAAGATCCTTTCTAAATCAGAGGCGGTAAAATAGAGAATCTAAGCAGTTATATGGTGGAGAAGGCAATGGCACCCCACTCCAGTACTCTTGCCTGGAAAATCCCATGGACGGAGGAGCCTGGTGAGCTGCAGTCCATGGGGTCGCTAAGAGTCAGACACGACTGAGCGACTTCACTTTCACTTTTCACTTTCATGCATTGGAGAAGAAAATAGCAACCCACTCCAGTGTTCTTGCCTGAAGAATCCCAGGGACGGAGGAGCATGGTAGGCTGCCATCTAGGGGGTCGCACAGAGTCGGACACGACTGAAGCGACTTAGCAGCAGCAGCAGCAAGCAGTTATGTGGATAATTCAGATCAAGAAATACTGGGTTGGCCCCAAAAGTCCATTCCATAGGGTGTTACAGAAAAGTCTGAACAAGCTTTTTGGCCAGACCAACACTTTCTCCGAAGGGCACATGAAGAGTGTCAATGCAACCATGAGGCATCATCTTCCATCTGTAGTTGATTTAGGGAAGTTTTTCTCAATTGATTACTTTGCCCTAAGTGATGGAACCTGCTTCTCTCTAATTTTTTTTTTTTTTTTTTTTTGCAGTCCCAGCATCTGTCCAGGGAATAACTGCAGACAATGCATACAGTAGTCATTCTTTAATAGTAAGCTGGCAAAAAGCTGTTGGCATGGCAGAAAGATATGACATCCTACTTCTGAGTGAAAATGGGATCCTCCTAAGTAACACATCAGAGGCAGCCACCACGAAGCAGCACAAGTTTGAAGACCTAACACCAGGAAAGAAGTACAAGATACAGATCCTAACCGTCAGTGGAGGCCTCTTTAGCAAGGAAGCCCAAACAGAAGGCCGAACAGGTAATTCGCACAGCTTGCTGTTTTGTGCAAGATACATCCTGGTCTGCCATTCCTTAAGAACCGCAGACTCAAAGGGATGAAGTAACATTGGGAGATGAAGTCTATTTCTTGACACAGCAGGAACATTCACGGTGATCTGCCACTTCCACACCTGTGTACAGCTGAAGGCCTGTTCACACAGCCTTCAGCTCACCACACTCCAATTCAAGATTCTTCATCAAAACTGGCTCTGTTCATTTCTTAATGTTGCTATAATATATTGTCACTAACTTTGTAGTTCAAACAACACAAATATATCATCTTACAGTTCTGTAGATCAAAATCGGAAAATAAGCCTCATGGCGTTAAATTCAAGGTGTCAGGTCACAGAAGGGCTGTGTTTCTATTCTAGAGACTTTATGGGGAGAATCTATTCCTTGCCTTTTCAATTCTAGAGGTCACTCACATTTCTTCCAGGAGTGACTTCACTCCAACTTCTCTGCTCTTCTGCCTCCTTCTTCCATCTTTTATGGACTCTTGTGATTCCATTGGTCACCACCTGGACAATCCTGAATAATCTTGTCACCTCAAGATCCTTGACTCAATCACACTTGCAAAGTCCGTTTTGCTGCAGAAAATAACATATTCACAGGTTCTGGAGATCAGGACATGGATGTCTTTGGGGGCCATTATTCAGGCAGCACTACTGGTCTAATGATTATTTATTAAGTACCTAGGTCTGAAAGGACTTTCCTGGTAGCTCAGAGGGTAAAGAATCTGCCTGCAATGCAGGAGAGCTGGGTTCAATCCCTGAGTTGGAAAGATCCCCTGGAAAAGGGAACAGCTACCCACTCTAGTATTCTTGCCTGGAGAATCCTGGACAGAGGACCCTGGTGGGCTACAGTCCATGAGGTCACAAAGAATTAGACATGACTAAGCGACTTTCACTTTTCACTGAGAAGAAAATTAAAGCAGGAAAGTGGGTTAGCAAGTGTTAGAAGCTTAACATTTTAGACAGTACAGTCCTGAAAGGTTTTGTTGAGAGGGTGACAGTTGAGTAAAAATTAAAAAAAAAAAAGAGAGAGAAAGAGGATGGTATAGACATTTGGGGAAGAGTATCCCCAAGTAGTACCACCTGGAGAAAGGGCATGGCAATCCACTCCAGTATTCTTGCCTAGAGAATCCCATGGACAAAGGAGCCTGGCAGGCTATAGTTCATGGAGTCACAGAGTTAGACATGACTGAGCTACTTAGCCCCTCCCCAAGTAGAGCAAACAGGAAGGCAAAGATCCTGAGGCGGGAGGGTGGAGGCCAGTTGGAGGAACCGTGATGAGGCCACTGTTGGCAGACGCAGTGAGTGACAGCAGAGTGGGAGGAGGGGTTAGAGCGAAGACTGGGATCCTAAGCTGATGGCAGCCATGGGAACAGTAAGGGTCCAAAGCTAAACTAACTCAGGGGCCTGATGAAGAGTGGGAGATACAATGAAGAAATAGTCCTGTGTTAGATAGGATGGCACCGAGTGGCTGAGTGGAGTGTAAGAGAAGAAGATTCTAGAGTTTCTCCATGGGGTATCTGGTGGAAGATGATTCTGTTAACTGAGATAAGAGAAGCTGAAAGAGAGAGTGTCAGGGAAAAAGACACAGGGCTCAGTTCCAGACTAGTTTGAGATGTCTGGATGATGTGTAGAGAGAGGTGAGCAATAGGTCATTGAAAATAGGGACCCACCTCAGAAAAGTGAGCTGGGGACAAAGACTGGGATAAAAATTCTAGGTAAATTCTCCATGTTTTAGTCTGTTCAGGATTCTGTACTGAGAATACCATAAACTAAATGGTTTGAACAACAGACATTAATGCTCACAGTTCTGGAGGCTGGAAGGTCAAGGTCAAGACTCCAACAGATTCGGTGTCTGGTGAGGGCCCATTTTCTGGCTTAGGGAGGACACCTCCTCACTGTGTCCTCACGTGGCAGGGAGGACAAGAGCATCCTCTGTGGTCTCCTCCATAAGGCACTGATCCCACTCACAAGGTCTCCACCCTTAAGACCTAATTATCTCCCACTGGCTACACCCGATAGGTTTCAACATATGAATTTGGTGGGGGCAGGAAGGAGCACAAATTTGCAGACTGCAGCAATCTATAAAGTGACTGGGATTGATTGCTGAGCTAATATTATGGATTATGAAGGGGACAGAGGATGATACCATGGGAAATACCAACTTTTAAGGATCTGGCATAAAGAGAGGGGAAAAGCAAAAGAGCCTGAGAAAGTGTTTGGAGTGGAGGACCCAAGAGAAACTGAGACAGGTGTCCTGTCATTTCCACTGGCATCTTAAGACTTCTTGGGTGTCAGGCAGCATCCGCGCCAACAGTCTGGAAGCAGGTTGCTTCTGGTGGCACTCAATCGCCTTGCCAGCAGGAAAGGCAAAGGGACTGCAAAATCCTGATGTAAATCTTTTTTTCATATATATAGTTTTGGCTTTTCCTCTTCTTTCTCTTTCCCATTGTTGTTGTTCAGTCATGTCCAGCTCTTTGTGACATGGACTGTAGCACACTAGGCTCCTCTGTCCTCCACTCTCTCTTTCCTATATCCCTAAAAGAATTTTCTTCCTGCCTGATTTTCCTTTCCTTGCCCGCTCACTCTCTCCTCCACTCTGCTCTTCCCTCCAATGGTCACTTTTTAGCTCTCAGATGGCACTCAGAGATAGTCTTTTTTTGTCTCTGATCTAGCTCTTAGTATTGGAAAAACATTTAGTTACACAAGTCAGACTAACATTTATTTTATAAATGTAATAAAATATATAAATATATTTTAAATATATTTAAATTATATTATATAATTATATTATAAATATATATTTATATAAATATTTAAAAATGTCTTTGAATATAGTATTCCATTAGTGTTTTTTTCCTCTTCTCTTGAGGTTTTGTTTTTTAACATTAACAGTTCCAGCATCAATAATTCACAATATTCAGATTTATTTGCTTTGGAGTCTCCATGAAGTCAGGTATTTTCAAAAGAAGAGACCCCATGTTTTGAGCTTCTTGCTGGAGTGTGGCCATCCAGATGTCAATCTGGGGCTGTGTCAGAAATGTGCCAAAACTCAGTCTCACTCTTTTGCTTCCTGATTTTTCTAGTCCCAGCAGCTGTCACCAATCTGAGGATCACAGAGAACTCCACACGACACCTGTCCTTTAGCTGGACCCCCTCAGAGGGGGAGCTCAACTCCTACAACATCTTTCTGTACAACCCAGATCGAACTCTTAAGGATCGAGCTCAAGTTGACCCGCAAGTCCAGAGCTTCTCCTTCCAGAACTTGCTACAAGGTCGAATGTACAGAATGGTGATTGTAACTCACAGTGGGGAGCTGTCAAATGAGTCTTTCATATTTGGGAGAACAGGTAAGACCTGGACTCAATCTGTAATGAACAGCAGGGAAATTGTCACAGTACTCACTGGCTTTTCCTTGATTTGATTTTAGTTTCCTACTCTACGCAGGGTGTAGCTTTATATGAAATTTGTGACATTTATATGAAATTTCTAACCCTAAATCAGACATTTGATTTATATGTCAAAATAGTTTCTGCATTTGTTTTTGCTTTGTTTCCACCGTGTGTTTACCTCATAAGAGTTTGGTGGAAGAATGAATCTGGCTCTTCCACTTGCCAGCAAACCACTACAAGAGGGTTATAACACATTGGGTTCAATTCAAACTGTGCCTTTCAGCTTTGTACAAGAAACAGATGGAGTGGAGAGCAGGTGTGAAGGAGGGCAGCTACAAATGGGACAAAAAGCAATGACCGCTGTGAATCAGAAACACAGCACTAGATGCAGTGAACACAAGCGTTCCAGGAAAATGCAAAAGAAGCATCTCTGGATTTCCCATAAGAAACTGCATCCACTCTTTCTCCATTGTTGTTGTTCAGTTGCTCAGTCATGTCCAACTCTTTGTGACTCCATGGACTGCAGCATACCTGGCTTCCCTGTCCTTCGCCGTCTCCCAGAGCTTGCTCAAAATCATGTCCATAGCGTCGATGATGCCATCCAACCATCTCATCCTCTGTTGTCCCCCTTCTCCTCCTTCCTTCAATGTTTCCCAGCATTTTGCATCAGGTAGCCAAAGTACTGGAGCTTCAGCTTCAGCATCAGTGCTTCCAAAGAATATTCAGGATTGATTTCTTTTACGATTGGCTGGTTGGATCTCCTTGCAGTCCAAGGGACTCTCAAGTGTCTTCTCCAACACCACAGTTCAAAAGCATCAATTCTTCCATGCTCAGCCTTCTTTATAGTCCAACTCACATCCATATACGACTACTGGAAAAACCATAGCTTTGACTATATGGATCTTTGTCAGCAAAGTAATGTATCTACTTTTTAATATGCTGTCTAGGTTTGTCACAGCTTTTATTCCAAGAAGCAAGCATCTTTTAATTTTATGGAGGCAGTCATCATCTGCAGTGATTTTGGAGCCCAAGAAAATAAAGTCTGACACTGTTTCCACTGTTTCCCCATCTATTTGCCATGAAGTTATGGGACTAGATGCCATGATCTTCGTTTTTTGAATGCTGAGTTTTAAACCAGCTTTTTCACTCTCCTCTTTTACCTTCATTAAGAGGCTCTTTAGTTTCTCTTCACTTTCTGTCATAAGGGTGGTGTCATCTGCATATCTGAGATTATTGATATTTCTCCCAGCAGTCTTGATTCCAGCTTGTGCTTCATCCAGCCTGGCATTTCACATGAAGTACTCTGCATGTAAGTTAAATAAGCAAGGTAACAATATACAGCCTTGACATACTCCTTTCCCAATTTGTAACCAGTCCATTGTCCCGTGTCTGGCTCCGACTATTGCTTCTTGACCTGCATATGGGTTTCACAGAGGCAGGTAAAGTTGTCTGGTATTCCCATCTCCTTAAGAACTTTACACAGTTTGTTATGATCCACATAGTCAAAGGCTTTAGCATAATCAATGAAGCAGAAGTAGATGTTTTTCTGGAATTCTCTTGCTTTTTCTATGATCCAGTAGATATTGGCAATTTGATCTCTGATTCCTCTGCCTTTTCTAAATCCAGCTTGATCATCTGGATGTTCATGGTTCACGTATTGTTGAAGCCTAGCTTGGAGAATTTTGAGCATTACTTTGTTGGCATGTGAAATGAGTGCAATTGTGTGATAGTTTGAACATTCTTTGGCATTGTTCTTTTTGGGGATTGGAATGAAGAGTGACCTTTTTCAGTCCTGTGGCCGCTGATGAGTTTTCCAAATTTGCTGACATATTGAATGCAGCACTTTCACAGCATCATCTTTTAGGATTTGAAATAGCTCAGCTGGAATTCTATCACCTCCACTAGCTTTGTTCATAGTGATGATTCCAAGATGTTTGGCTCTAGGTGAGTGATCACACCATTGTGGTTATCTGAGTCATTAAGATCTTTTTTTATATAGTTCTGTGTATTCTTGCCACCTCTTTTGAGTCTATTGTCTCATTTTTCTGTTCAACTCTCATTCTCAATTGATAATCATTTTTGAGCACTCGTGTGCCAGGCACTGAGCTCACTTCTGGACTAGGAGAGCGGGCGGACAAGACTTACATGAGTCCCTGACTTCATAGGGGTCTTCCTTACCAAGAGGGAGAAGGGGCAGGATGGCAGATTTTAAAGGAAGATGATTTTGGAATGCCTTCAATCCTCTGAAGGAAATATGCAGTCCATTGTGATGGAGAGTGACTTGGCAAGACTAGACTTAGAGACCACTTTAAACAGAGAAGGCTTCCAGCTGAGACCTTGAGGTGGAAGGAACCATGGGAAGAGCTCATTCTAGGCACCCATCAGGATTTCTCAGTTTGTCTTCTGAGGGAATGGAAAAGAGCAGCAAGAACTTCCTGGTGGTCCAGTGGTTAGCCTGCCCGTGCAGAAGACATAGGTTCGATCCCTGGCCTGGGAAGATTCCACATGCCACAGGGCAACTAAACCCATGCACCACAGCTACTGAAGCCCGCACCGCCTAGAGCCAGTGCCCTGCAACAAGAGGCGTTGCCGCCATGAGAAGCTCAAGCACTGCAGAGAAAGTACATGTGTAGCGACAGAGACCCAGCATAGCCGAAAATAAAGAAAGAAAGAATTTTTTAAAAATAGCAGCAGATGAGCCATAAGTAGAATTGCCTAGGTGTTACTGTTTTCAGGGCCATCTGCCTATGCACATGGTCCCTGATCTGCCCATTAATGTTTAAAGTTCCTCCAAACAAGAACAACAGTCTTCATTCTCCAAGGAATCATGAAACTTACATACCCATGGGACAGGTACCAGTCTGACTAACTTATACTGTGGTAGAAATGACTGTCAACACTTCTTTTCCCAGTTGAGTTTCCGTCAGTATAGGTTTTTGGGAAGAAAGAACTGAAAGCCTAAAAGAGGATGGAGAGGAAGTAAAGTGGCCCAGAGAAGGGTATTATGGGATGGTGGCCATGAGTAGGATGAGCCAGACTGGAAGAGGCAGGAACCTTTCATGAATACTTTCAGGGGTTTTGGTAAGCTAAGTTATAACCTATTTGACCTGTCTTAATTAATCATTTCTAAAAATTTCACTTTATATGTTTATCAGAGGACATGTAACAAGCATATATTAATAGAGGTCATCTCCTATTTTGCTTTTTTAAATTTGATTTTAATTTGTGCCAAGTCTCTAGATCACATGCTCTTAAACTCAGGTGACCTGAAATAGAAGCAAGATCTGACTCTACAATAGGTGCTGCTCATCCATACGCCCAGCATAGCTCACGTGTTCATCTGTGGGGCCAGATGCTTTTGTTTCCACCTGTTTTGTTTTCAGTAAAGGTTTTTCCTCTGTTTAAGTCCCAGCCACTGTGAGTAACCTCAAAGGATCCAATCAAAACATGACAGACAGCCTCTGGTTCAGCTGGAGTCCAGCCCCTGGGGACTTTGACTTTTATGAACTGATTCTCTATAACCCCAATGGCACAAAGAAGGAAAACTGGAAAGACAAGGACCTGACAGAGTGGCGTTTTCATGGCCTCGTTCCCGGAAGGAAGTATACTCTGTGTGTGATAACTCACAGTGGAGATCTCAGCAACAGGGCCATGGGGGAGAGCAGAACAGGTAAGAAGCTCAGTTACCAGTGGCCAAGCCCTGGCGCAAGGTGGCTTCCACAGGCATGTTTTAACTGTGACCTTATTAATAAGAAATCAAATCAGCAATGTGCTATGTGCTCAGCCCCAAACTTGGGAATGGTCTATGGTAGAGTGGATAAAGGAGACAGACTTTGGGTAAAAAACAGCTGGGTAGTTGACATAGCTCCTCCAACTTAGCTATGTGAACCTGGGCAGGTCACTGAGCACCTCTAAGCCTCAGCTTTCTTATCTGTAAAATGGGGATGGTCATATATATCATCATTAAATTACTATGAGCAATGGTTTATTTTTTTGGCTGTGCTAGGTCTTTGTTGCTGTACTCAGGCTTTCTCTAGTTGTGGTATGCAGACTTCTCAGCTTCTCATTGTGGGGGCTTCTCTTGCTGCAGAGCACTGACTCTAGGACCCACCAGCTTCAGGGCTTAGTTGTTTCTCAGCATGTGGAATCTTTGCTGACCAGGGACTGAACCACCTGCATTGGCAGGTGGATTCTTAATAACCGGAGAAGTCCAGCAGAGCTTTCTAAATATTTCTTGGGCACACACAGATAGCATTGATATCTGTGTGCCACCCTGGAATCAATGAACAAGGCTCTCTCAATTGGATGTAATTGTTAACTCTGGCCTTCACTTTCACACTTATAAACCATTCAGGGCACACTCATGCTCTATAGCACCCTGTTTAAAAAAAAAAAACTGATTATAAAAATTAAACAAAATGTACATAAAACATTTGAGGACAGTGTCTTACACATAGTAAAGACTATAAATGGAAGCTTTTATTATTATGGTATCATATTACCTCTTCCTACAAAGTACATTAAAAGTATGTCTGATGTCACTCAGCTATCTTATTTGTGTATGGTGCAGAAATAATTGCATGATTTTTTCACTTTCTCATACATACAGCCCCAAGTCCTCCCAGTCTTATGTCATTTGCTGATGTTACAAACACATCACTGGCCATCACCTGGAAAGGCCCACCAGACTGGACAGACTATGATGACTTTGAGCTGCAGTGGTTCCCCAGAGATGCCATCACAGTCTTCAACCCCTACAGCAACAGAAAATCAGAAGGACGCATCGTGCATGGTCTTCGTCCAGGGAGATCTTATCAATTTAGCGTCAAGACCGTCAGTGGTGATTCCTGGAAAACCTACAGCAAACCAATTTTTGGATCTGTGAGGACAAGTATGACATGTTTTGCTACTCTTGGTTCTCAGATGAAATGGGGAGGAAGTATGTGTTCCAACATCTTCTTGCATTGGGGATTGGTTTTAATCCACATTTTTACCTGGAATTGGTTAGATTTGAATTCAGACAGAAGTTCTACATAGACTTATTCATTTATTCAGCTTTAACAAGAAGAAATCATCTCTGCCTTCATGGAGCTTACAACTCAGTGGGAGGTACTATCATTAAAAAGACATTTTGGGTGTGATGAAGTATTTGGCCCTAGAAAAGCACACGGCAAAGACATCTGACCCAATACAAGGGAACTTCCTAGAAGGAGAAGCATCCAAATCAAAACTTAAGGAAAGAGTAAGACTTGCAGGTAGAGATGAGGAAAGAAGTAAAGAATATTCCAGGTAGAGAGAATAAAAGATTCTAAAACCAGGCAGGAGACAGAAATAGAAAGGAGTTCAGTTGACCAGAAGATAAAAGGTGAGGATTGGGAAAATCAGGTCATGAAATGTCTTGTGAGCCATGGTAATGACTTTGAACCTCAATCCATTGGAGCCACTGAAGGCTTTTTGGCTGAGATATAATAGATTTGCATTTTATAAAAGTCACTGTGGGGGTGGTACAGAGAATGGATTGAAAGGGGCAAACTAGAAGCAGAGAGACTGGTTAGAGCATAATGCTGTAAATTCTAAGGATGAAAATACCTCAGTGATAAAATATATATCAGTTTCTTCCCCAAGGCATTTTGAGATAAGTACCACAAATAAAGAAACAGAAGTTTTTGGTATAGGAACCTCAATCTAAATATTTATTGCTCAATGATACCCAGTAAATGTAGATTCAGAGATCAGGCCAGATAGTTATTGGTTATTGATAAAATACAAAGCTGAAAATTAGAAATTTAAGCCAGTAGCTATTTTGTTAATTCAACAAACATTAATGCTACAATAGTTTTAACTTGTGTTTTATATTTTATCCAAAAAGTAGTTTGGGATCAGATAACTGTGTGTTGAGAGAAACATGTGAAAAAGAACTAAGACTTTTCATTTATAGCAAGATCAGGAAGAGTTTTCAGTGACTTACTGTAGGCTGTGGAATTGAATCCCAGGTGTTCAGTCTAAGAACTCAGTTGAGACTGGGCTGGTCAGATCACATCTGGAGATTTATATCCGGTCCTAGATGCTAGAATGTAAGAGAGGCATTTACCAAATGGGGCTTCCTCAAGAGGAGAGCAGCCAACACCAAGAGGGACTTGATAATGAGGTTTATGGGGAATGGCAGAGTGAACTTTGAGGACTGCATTAGTTAGGATCAGGTTTGGCTCTGGGGAGAAGGCAACGGCACCCCACTCCAGTACTCTTACCTGGAAAATCCCATGGACTGAGGAGCCTGGTGGGCTGCAGTCCATGGGGTTGCTAGGACTCAGACACGACTGAGCGACTTCACTTTCACTTTTCACTTTCATGCATTGGAGAAGGAAATGGCAACCCACTCCAGTATTCTTGCCTGGAGAACCCCAGGAATGGGGGAGCCTGGTGGGCTGCCATCTCTAGGGTCACACAGAGTCGGACACGACTGAAGCGACTTAGCAGCAGCAGCAGCAGCAACAGAAAACCCAAGATAACAGAGGATTAAACAAAACAGACGTTGAGAATTCTCATGTAAAATCTTTCCAGTGCCCTATTTCTTGCAGAAACATTCCAGCCGTGATAAACACGGTGCATGGCTCCACCCACCCTTGATGCCCGGGTTCATGGTTGTCTCTGCCTAAACTGCCTCTTTCCCAGTATCTTGGTGAAGTGTCATCTCTACCAGAAAGGCTTTGCTAAGTCCTGCCCAGCACCAACGCCAGCAACAGGAAGTTGTCTCTTACTCCATAGAGCATCCTTTTCTCTATCTCGTTTCTACCTTGTTTTATGTTTAGGATTAATCTCACTTTCCGAGAGGTTACAGCTAATATCTTATTCATTTCTATACTGTTCACAGACCCTAGAAGGGCCCTTTGTATGCAGTAGATACTCATTTCTTAGTGAAATGGAGACCTGACCTGAGTCTTGGTAGACAAGCAGGATTTAGAGGTAAAAAGGAGAGAGAAGGAGCTAAAGGAAGAGATCAAATTGAAGCAAATTCCCATATACTTCCATACTTTGTGTAAATTATCAGAATGATGGATTAGGCTGGATGTTTTAAAAGACTTTCTCCAAAGCTGAAAGAGAGATGTCTTTAGATCTCAGCTGTGACTTGGTTTGAAGGGAGTTCAAAATTGTTTGCCTCAAAGGCCAATTCTTCCTCTGTTCTGAAAAATTCTCGGTTTGATTGTTTTTCCCCTAAATCATCCTCGTCTGACCTGCGGTGACTCATCTCACATCTGTAGACCCTGATTGTTGTTGCTCAGTCGCTTAGCTATGTCCAGCTCTTTGTGATCCCATGGACTGCAGTACGCTAAGCTCCTCTGTCCTTCATTATCTCCCAGAGTTTGCTCAGATTCACATCCATTGGGTCAGTGATGCTGTCTAACCATCTCATCCTCTGCTGCCTCTTTCTCTTGCCCTCAACATTTCCCAACATCAGGGTCTTTTCTAATGAGTCAGCTCTTTGCATCAGGTGGCCAAAGTATTGGAGCTTCAGCATCAGTGAATATTCAGAGTTGATTTCCTTTAGGTTTGACTGGTTGATCTCCTTGCTGTCTGAGGGTCTCTCAAGAGTCTTCTCCAGCACCACAGTTCAAAAGCATCAATAGATAGGCCCTGATATGAAACAAGACTTCACTCAGTGGCACACCAATGCTGTGTGTTTATTGAGGACAAGAACTTCTATGACAAATTAGGGGTCAGGAGAAGGTGGGCTGCCCTCCAAATCGGAGCAATGGGTGTGGCTCTGGGAGTGCCAAGTAGGTCTACACATAGTTCCCAGAAGATCTGATATGACGGGGTAGCCTTTGTTAATAACAGTTTGGTTATTAACCTGCACAGTCATATGACTGGTTTTCTTTCAGACTGAATCTTTCTTTATGGGTGTGTCACTCACAAGAACAAATAAAATCAGCTGCAATTCAAGTCCCCCCTGAGTCAGGCACTGTGTCAGGCAGAAGAAAATGAATGACCGTACACACAGGGCCATGAAACAGGGGCGTGGAAGAGTCTGGTATATGCGGGGAACCACAGAGGTTTCAGTGCCTGGAGTATGGCATGTGAGTGGGGAAGGGCAGGCAAAAATGGAAGAGAGGGACAGAAGCCAGACATAGAAGGTAGCAAGGCAGCAATGCCATTTCTTACTGTCCTTATTGTAAGAACTAACATCTGGACTTCCCTGGTGGTCCAGTGGTTGGAAGTCCGCCTGCCAACACAGGGCACATGGGTTTGATCCCTGATCTGGGAAGACCCCACACAAGGTGGAGCAGCTAAGCCTGTGCACCGTAACTACTGACCCAGTGCAAGAGAAGCCACCACAAAGAGAAGCCTGTGCAGCACAACTAGAAAGTAGCCCTCACTTGCTTCAAGTAGAGAAAGCCCGTGTGCAGCAAAGAAAACCCAGTGCAGCCCAAAATAAAATAAATCTTTAAAAAAGAACTGAAATTTATTGAGCAATTACCATGCAAGCCCCTGTGCTAGGTGTCTGTGCACATTTCAACTCACTGAGTCATTCCAACAAGCACATGAAGTGTCTGTTGTTTAGTTGCTAAGCCACGTCTGACTCTTTTGCAACCCTACTGCCAGTAGCTCACCAGGTTCCTCCATCCATGGGATTTCCCAAGTAAGAATACTGGAGGGGTTGCCATTTCCTTCTCCAGAGGATCTTCCTGACTCAGGCATTGAACTCGTATCTCCTGCATTGGCAAGCAGATTCTTTACCACTGAGCCATGAGGGAAGCTGAACCACAAGAAGTAGATATTCTTAACTTCCCCACTTTACAGGTGGGCCACAGATATGTTAAATCACTTGCCCAGGATTGCATTGCTGATAAACAGAATTTGAATTCAGGCAGATCAGGCTGCACTGTTAACCTCTAGGCTACTCGGCCCCACCTTCTGTCTGACTCCTGCCTTCTATCTGATGCTTGGTTTCAGGGTCCCTGTTGACATTTATGTTTGCAATCACATTGGCACCTGGTGGATTTTCCTAAAGGGACAGCATTTTAACTTTCACTGTTCCAAGTGAGGCGGCCTAGTAGGCAGAAATTGCCTTGGAGACCTATGAAAAGCTGTTCACATGAAGATCGAGAGTTATTTATTTAGATCTCTGAGCTAGCTGGAGTCAAAGGAACTAAAAATGTGTCTCCCAGAGTTGTGAAGTGTCTCTCCCTCTCTTTTATTTAGAGCCAGACAAGATACAGAACCTGCATTGCCGCCCTCAGAACTCTACAGCCATTGCCTGTTCTTGGATCCCTCCCGATTCTGACTTTGATGGGTACAGCATTGAGTGCCGGAAAATGGACACTCAAGAAGTTGAGTTCTCCAGAAAGCTGGAGAAAGAAAAATCTCTGCTTAACATCATGATGTTGGTGCCTCATAAGAGGTACCTGGTGTCTATCAAGGTGCAGTCGGCCGGCATGACCAGCGAGGTGGTTGAGGACAGCACCATCACCATGATAGACCGTAAGTGTCCCTGGGTGTGCCTTCCTCTGTGCTTCCATCACCCTTGTTCGCGTGTATGTGGCTCACTTCCGCATTAGCGAGTCCTGTTGTCACTTGAAGAGGACTAAAAGGCTCTGAAAAGTATAAACATTTCTCTGTGTAAAGTATCCTGGCAGCAAACAAGTTAAATGGTCTTAAAGAACCTGAATGAATTAGTGTTTAAATACATCTCTTTGCCTGATGTAGAAAGAGCCATAATAGAGCTTTTAAGCAATCTGATGCTAAAACTCCAGGAAATCCTGCTGAGGAGCTGCCTCTTTCGTTATGTTTAATGTGCCACCGGCAAGTCACTTCCTCTGCCGGCTTCCCTTCAGGAGAGGAGGAGGTTTCCTTGATTTCAAGCATTAGAGACACACACACACACACACACACACACATGACACAGGTGCAGCCTGATGTAGGTGAGTGAAGACCTTCATCTCACTAATATTTTATATTCAAAAGCATAGTTGTGACCCTTCTTGGTTCCTTTCCCATCCTTCTTCCAGGCCCCCCTCCTCCACCTCCACATATTCGTGTGAATAAAAAGGATGTGCTAATTAGCAAATCTTCCATCAACTTTACTTTCAACTGCAGCTGGTTCAGCGACGCCAATGGAGCTGTGAAATACTTCACAGTGGTGGTGAGAGAGGCTGATGGTAAGTGATCATGAATTAACTCCAAGACACAGGATTACTTTCTCGAAAGTCAGCTGTGGGGGCTCCTTCTGTGACAAGTTTTTAAAAGAAGAAAACTTAATTTTTGTATCATTTCGCTGTATCTCTGCTGATTGCAGTGAGATGTAACAAGAAAAAGAAAACCTACTGGAAGCCTATTATTTGCAGGATTTAATTATTAAATGGGTAATAATAGCAACTATATCAATAATCACAATAACCATCATTTACTTGTTGCTGTTGCCGGCACTGTTGGAAATGCATTGCGTTTGCTGACTCATTCAGTCTTTACTACTCATTCAGTCCCATTCAGCTCCATTATTCTGCCATTAAGCAGCAACGTGCTTTGTCTGTCTTCCCCACTCCCTGTCTCAAATACCTCTACCAATCATATACTCCCAAACCACTCACCAATTCACAAAAATGCTCAAACGCTTGAAAGAGGGAAAAAATGATCATGAAAAGCATCCCTCCTTTCTCTACTGAATTTTCAATATGTTTCATTATCTAGTCTACTAAATGATTCCGTGTTACCTAACTCTTATGTAACAGGCAAATTCTAGGTGATTCTTATAATAACATTCCATTCAACCAAGTAAGAGCTCTAGTGCTTATGACATCAGCATCTATCAGATCATCCTCAGTTGTTTGCATCTGGGGACACACAGGTCCATATCTGTTTTTGCCACTGAGGTCCTGTGTGTTATTTCTCCACAGCAGATGTTTGTGTCTGGAATGATATTAATATATCCTGCATGTCATATATTTTTCATAATTGTTTGAGATGCCGCACTGGAGTTTCTCGAGCATCCCTGACTATTTTAACTCATTGGTGGGCAATGGGAAGGTTTAAACCTGCCATGACAAATGTCGGAGCTGAATGGTATTTTAGTCTCACTAGGTACTTTTAGGGCTTCTCAGCTGGCACTAGTGGTAAAGAACTTACCTGCCAATACAGGAGATGTAAGAGACGTGGGTTCGATCCCTGGGTTGGGAAGATCCCCTGGAGGAGGGCATGGCAACCCACTCCAGTCTAGAGAATCCCATGAACAGAGGAGCTGGGCGGGCTACAGTCCATAGGGTTGCAGAGAGTCAGACATGACTAAAGTGATTCAGCACACATGTACTTTTATATTTTATTGAATTGTACTAAAGCCGGTTATGCATAATTGATTCAATAATTTCAAGGGTCAGTGTTGCATCCCAGATTTCCTCACACATAGTAGTTGGAGATAAATAGGTGAACTGTGAAGAGATTTTAAGTTTAAGTAGGCTGCAATGAAGATAGTGTTTTGCTACCTAAATATGTCAGCAGCCAAAAAAAATAACACCCCAAAATTTAGCCTTGTGTTCTCCAGCCAGGTGGGTTTCAACGACTGATGTCCATGGAGATGGACTGTGCTCCCCTGGTGATCTAAGATAACAAACCGGCTCACATAAGTGTCATTTATAGCATATATACTCTCCCTCAAGGCAACCTTCCTTTTAACTATGTCCAACAAGATAATATTTCCAAGAGCCACTCATCCTGAGCAAATTTTATCAAACAAGAGTCCAGGACACAAAGAACCCCCACCATATCACTCCTTAAAGTTCACTGTACATGGGATCCAATCTCTATTAATATTTTTCTTCCTAATTATGCTTTCCTCTGGCCAACATCAAAGCGAGTTTGCCCTGCCAAAACACACAGCAGCTGGGTGGACAGGAGAAGAGTTCTGGGAAGTGTTCTGCACAAGGGCCCAGATTTGAGCCAGGATTAAATTGTACTCAAGATAACAGAGCGGGACACGGAGCAGGACAAGGAGTAGTTATCAGACTGGGCGTGGTGCAGGAAGCATGCATGTAGGGCGACTGCGCTGGCCTCAGACCTGATTTCTCTTATCTTTTCCCCATTTCCCAGGTCACAGGGATTTCCTTATTCGCTCAGCTACAATGGTTATTGGCAAGTAGAGAGCTTGTTGAGTGGGTTGACTTTCACGATGGGGAGTACCCAACTTTCTGGAGTTGTGGCACGTTACCGTCTGATGCATGAGCCACCCTTTCATATATGCATATTTTATTTCCTAGAAAAATGATTGTGTGTGTGTGTGTGTGTGTGTGTGTGTGTGTTGGTGTAGCTCCCGCTGCTGCTGCTGTTCAGTTGCTCAGTCGTGTCTGACTCTTTTGTGACCCCATGGAGTGTAGCCCGCCAGGCTCCGCTGTCCATGGGATTTTTCAGGCAAGAATAGTGGAGTAGGTTGCCACTTCCTCCTTCAGGGGGTCTTCCTGACCCAGGGATTGAACCTGTGTCTCCTGCAATGCAGTCGTATTCTTCACCACTGAGCCACCCAGGAAGCCCCTGTGTTTGGCATATGCATATATAAAATGTCGTATATACACTATTTATGTTTAATTTTTTATTTATTTTAGAAAAAGTGAATTAGATTAATTTCATTGGGAAAGTTTCACAGCACCCTTCGGTATCACAAAGTCTGCACTCCAGAGATGACTAGGGATATCGTGGGTGGGGAAGGTAACCTCAGAAACCTAGTTAGAAATCCCTGAAGTCACAAGAAAGTCAGTCCCTCACTGTGGGTGTTCTTCCTCCAGGCAATGACGAGCTGAAGCCAGAGCCACAGCACCCCCTGCCCTCCTACCTGGAATACAGGCACAACGCCTCCATTCGGGTGTATCAGACCGATTACTTTGCCAGCAAATGTGCCGAAAGTCCTGACAGCAACTCTAAGAGTTTCAACATTAAGCTTGGAGCAGAGATGGAGAGCCTGGGTGGAAAATGTGATCCCAATCAGCAAAAATTTTGTGACGGGCCACTGAAGCCGCGCACGGCCTACAGGTTAGATGTATTACCATCATTTCACCAGGAGGGACGTGCTCCATCACTGGGCGCTCAGCTGTCGGGGCGTCTGATGCCCATGAGTTCCTGTAGATTAATGACCTACATTACAAGAGTGCTCTGCATTTTACTGGCTAATTTATAAAGGTTGTATTCCTGCCTCCATTCACAGGGAATGGGTAAAGAGGGCCTTTGGCCTTGTACAAAAGCTCCACTTCATTATATGAAGAATTGAAGATTTTTAATAGGTTGTTCTTTCTCCTAAAACTTCTCTAGGATGAATCAGGTGATTTATTTACCATGTTAACACCTGTGAAAATGTCCATGTATAAAGATTAAGTTTAGGGAGACTCAAGAAATATGAGATTTTTTTTTTCCCCACTTTTAGTGAGGACTGGAATTACACTTATTTATTTGCCTGCTAAGGCATAACAAGATGAATGTTCTTTTTGGTCCAGACAGAACTGTTGAAGGGAAAGGCCCCTTAATGAATGGAAGCACCGTCTCCTCCCAGTAAGATGGCAGATAAAAAGGAGCAGCTAATTGGTTTGGCCTCAGGGAATACTCCTACAGCCAACTGTTCCAGCTGTAGGAACTAGCCATACCCTTCATGTACACCGTGTTCCCGGAAAGCAGAATAAGTATACACAGCATCCCAAACCTGAGTCCCCAAGAGATAGACAACGTAGGCTGCCATCTTGGAAACAAGGCTGCGGGAATCCAGGATCAGTGCTTTCGCAGACGATGTGCCTTCCGTTAGGTGTTGGCAGACCTGATGTCCAGCCAGATGGCAGCCAGTCAGGTTCTCTATGGGCCAGTGTCCATTCTGGTTGGTCAGTGCCCAGGTCTTATTAACCCTTACACGTTTTGAGTATTCGCTCTGAATTCAGCAGAAACCTTTCTGCCAGCTCCGAAAGGAGACAGTGACATGGCATCATACCCGAGAACCTTCTTCACCCCTGCTTTGCATCGGCACGGTCAAGCCAACATCTTGCCTAAAACAGATGGCTCCCTTTGGACAGTAATTCCGCATAGATACCTCCACCCAGGACTCACCACAAAAGTGCTGCTGCGCCCCAACCAAGATTGGCACCTCCAGAGTGAACACACAGAAACTCACTAGCGATGTTTGCTTCAAGAAGAAGCTATATGAGCCTACCTGAAGGAGATGAGATCTCAGAGCAAAGGAGAAATATAAAAGAGATCAGAAAGCCAGGATACTTTAGTTCTTATTACAATCAAGAAACTTCAACCCCTCGGTCAATTGGGCTCTGGAAAATTTGAGGAAATTTCTCCCAAAGGCTCTTTTCTCTTTGTGAGTTGGAAAGCTGAGCTGTTTTTGTTTGTTTGCTTTTTGAGAGAGGAGAGATGAGTGATTACCACATTTAAGAAAGAGAATAAGAAGCTAGAGAGAGTTCATGCATGGACCAGGGCCCCGTTACCCAGCACACTCTTTCCTGTCCATCACAGTACCCAAGGTCTGAGGAAGAGCCCCTGCATTCAGCTTCCAGTGTGGCCACTGTTTAGCTGTGTCACTTTGTAAACAGCATTTCAGTTCTCTGATCCTCACTTTTCTCATCTGCAAAACATCACAGGACTATCCTGAGGAGTCATATAGATGACAGGTCAAACCTGGTCATGTCCCTTCCAGATTAAGGTCCTTCAGTGGTTCCCATTCACTTCTAGGAGCAAGTGAAGATCCCAGAGTAGGGCACACAAAGCCCCAGCTTTCTCGCTCCCACCTGCCCACCAGCTTTGTCCCCCACCATTCGCTCCAAGTATTGATACCCTCCACCCATTTACTACTCCTCCCTCCTCAGAATTCCCTGAAATCTGACGTGTCTCTCTTATACCTCTGAGGCTTTACACATTCTTTTTACTCTATTTGGGAAGCTTTCCACTCTCTTGTCTGACTGATGAATTCCTTCATACACTTCAAAAGCCAGCTCAACCCACAACTAGCCCTGAGCTACCCCTGATAACCCACACCTGGGCAGTGGGGCCCTCAGCTCCACCTCCAGTGCGCCCAGTCTCTGTCTGTGTTCTAAGTCGCTTCAGTCATGTCCGACTCTGTGCAATCCCATGGGCTATAGCCCGCCAAGCTCCTCTGTCCTTGGGATTTTCTCCAGCAAGAATACTGGAGTGGGTTGCCATGCCATCCTCCAGGGAATATTCCCAACCCAGGGATGGAATGCACATCTCTTGCATTTCCTGCAATGGCAGATGGCTCAGACGGTAAAGAAATCACCTGCAATGCAGGAAATTCCTAGGTTCGATTCCTGGGTTGGGAAGATCTGCTGGAGAAGAGAATGGCAACCCACTCCAGTATTCTTGTCTGGAGAATCCCATGGACAGAGGAACCTAACAGGTTACAGTCATGGGGTCGCAAAGAGTTGAACACTACTGTGTGAGTAACACTTTCACTTTCACCTTCTTCACAAGACTGCAAAAGCTCACAGACTAAATTGTGGAGACAGACATGATATTGGTTACAAAATGATATGGGAAGTACCTGGCACAAAAGAGATGCCATTAAATGTTTATGAGCAAATAAGGGAATGAGCCAAGACGTTCTATGAAACGTTAAACATTCTGATTATAGCTTAATCAACTCCTGCTGCATTAATGTGTTTTCCAGGATACAGCTTTCCTCTCTCTGTATTTAGTTCACTCCTGTGAAAAGCATGCCAGGCAGATAATACCTGATATGAGCATGGAGAACCATATGCCGAGTAGCCACCTGTGTGGTAGCTGCTGAACCCAGGCTCCGTGCTGGCAGAATTATGCCAGTCTCACAATGATAATCACCATAGTGACCCTCAGTGCTATCAGGCATCTTTTTCCCAGAGAGAATAGGTAGACAGGAAGGAACATGGAAAAATAAAAATCAGGATTGCCAAGAAATGGAAAATGCTAGGTTTAACTGATATGCAAGTTTATTATACCAACAAATGTTTAATGTCTTCCCATTCATTGTTGGGTTCCTGTTATCTGGGTATATAATTAGTGTTGTTCCATATGGAAAGAGAATGGGTACATCATGATGGGCAAGAAACAGCACAGAGGTTGGGGAAGTGCTGATCTGGCTTTGTTTTCTATTCTAAATAGAATAGCAATGTGACCACGATCAGATAATCTGCTCCTGTTGACCTCATTTTCCTCAAACGAAGGAAATTGAACCACATGATCTATAGCTTTGTAGAACTCTGATTCTGGACATATTTAAAGTTGAAAAACTTACCATTACATATCAGTTCATTAAAATAATCTTATATGCATATAGAGAAGACCTGTCTATAAAATATAGCAGAAATGTTGAAGGACCTAAGAGGGCTGTAGGTAAATAAATGCTCTGAAGGTCCAAAAGTCTTCTTGAAGGAGGTATCATTTTGGCTGACTACTGAAAAGTAGGGAAGGGTTTGAAAATGTGGATATAGGGGCAAAAGTAGATTCACGGTTCAGGAAACAGTCATAGTGCAGAGGCAGAAATACACAAATTGTTTAGAGAAGAACAAACCCAAATAATCAAGTTTCAAAGTGAGGGTCATATCGAGGGGTAGTAAGGAAGACAAAAATGAGAAGATAGGATGGGGCAAGATTCCAGATGCGTGCTAAGTGCTGGGCTAGGGAATGTGGTTGTGACATCCATTACTGGAAGGGTTCTAAGGGCAGAGTTCCTGTTGATAGCCTAATTTTCAGCCAAGCCTACAGTAACTGCAAGAGCTGTAGTAAATGCAGTGAGCTCTTGCGTTATCTCCTTCGTGGGTTCCTAAAGGCCCTGATTCATCTAGACCCATTTTGTGTTTTGCATTTGCACCTTTGAATCTTAGAATTCCAGAGCAGAACCTGTCAAGGTTGTTATACCCCCAGTGCTTTTATTTCACAGATGAGAAAACTGAATCATAAAGAACTGTAGGAACCATTCATCTAATCAGCGATAGTGAGAACTAGACCTCACACTCCCTGTTTCCCAGCCCAGGCCCTTTTACAGCCCTCCAACAGAAGTCACTGCTGTTAAACCAAAATTAAGCCAAGAGAAAGAGATTTGGACTAGGAGTCAGAAAATCCTGAGTTTGGTTATCTTTCACCAGCTTTCTCTATAATCTTGAGTGAGAAATGGAATCTCCCCAAGTTTCAGGTTCCAAATCCACTGAAAAGGTTAGAGATGGTCAGATAGAATCATGTTTGTAAAAGTTCTTCACACTTAACAAATCAGCATACAAATAAAAGAAACTCTTTTCTTTGGAGAGACTCTTTTCAACATCCAAAGCATTGTTATACTATCAACACACACCAGCTCCTTCCCTTCCATGTAGTACATGTTGACTGCTTGTTACTCTCTGGGGACATTGCATAATACCTCCACCAATAGTCTGTTATCCCTGAAAGTACCACTTTTGGCTTGGAAGGTGTCTTTTAGATGTGGAAATTATAGACGTGGTTGATCAATATAATCTTGATGATATTGAGGAGATTATACTTAGACCTGGGCATGAGTTAGAAGGAGAGGGGAAAAGGTCAGAACAGTTTATCCCAGCTGGCTAATGCTGGTAGTGCTTCAGCATTATTACAGGATGTGCCCAGATACTCCTGGGTTAAGCAGACCTAGATTTCTTTTTTAAGGAAAAAAAGAGTCATTCATTCATTCTCATATGATTTAAATTAACCCTAGAAAAAATTTCCCCCCATAAACCAATCTTGTTACTCTCAGTAAACCTACAGTCTGGGAAACTTCAGGTTAGAATGGGCTCAAGAGGTTGCCCAAGCCAATCTTTAACTTAGTTGCCAGGCTGTTATCCTACAGATCCCCTGAGAGTTGGTTCTCCAGTCTCTGCTTAAACCCCCTCAGTGACGGGGAGCTCACTACCTATGTTGCAGCTCATACTCTAGATGTTAGAAAGTGATTTTTTGTTCCCACGCTGCCCTATGACTTCAGCCTACTAAGCTCAGTTCTATATTCAAGAATGTAAACCTTGAGATGATAGGGACTTATTCATGGCAGTGTATCTAGCTCCTGGACAGGCACTGGCACGCAGTAGAGGCTCAATAAATATTTGATGAATGATGCATGAATGCATGATGCCAGGGCCTTCTGATTTCATAATTCATACCCTCTCCTACATGCATGTCGACCAGATGACCCCCCCCCCGTTTCTCCTTGAAAACATTCTCCAGTCAGCCCTACTGTGGTCAGCCACTAATTTGTACTTAAATAAATTGGTTTTCTTTTCAGAATCAGCATTCGGGCTTTCACCCAGCTATTTGATGAGGACCTGAAGGAATTCACAAAACCACTCTATTCAGACACATTTTTCTCTTTGCCCATCACCACTGAGTCAGGTAAGGCTAACCTTTTCATCCATCTGACATAGTCTGCCAACCACCACGTCACCTACAAGAGCCTCTAGCAAGAGGCTAGACCTCAGGCTCCCTGCTTCCCAACCCAGAAGAGACTGGGGACTTGGCTGATGGTGGGAGGATCATTTATTTTTGCTTGGAATGTAATCTGTATATGATCATGATTTGATGTAGATTAGAGAAATTGTACAACTTCTGTAGCAGAGTGGACTGAAAGGAGATTTATCTTGTCAAGAAGGTAGAAAGAGATACCAGATTTTTTTATCTATTAAAAATGAATTTTTTAAAAAATAGTGGATGAAGAACATTCAGATAAAGAGCTGACACAGGCCAAAACAGAAGTAGGTATAAAAAGCTTTCAAGTTGTAAACGGGAATGTGGATATGAAATATATACATAGAAATGCATAGGAAAAAAAAAGACTGGAAGGAACTTCTTTCCTTTTGTTTATTATATGTTGCTTTTACCTGATTAAAAAAAAATGTTAACTTGGCTTTACATAAATTTCTGAAAGAAACTTTTCTAAACTGTATCAGAAGGAAAGCCTGAATAACATTGTTTTTTAGCTGCTAAGTTTTATCCATCTCTTTCGCGATCTCATGGACAATAGCCCACCAGGCTCATCTGTCCATGGAATTTCCCAGACAAGAATACTGGACTGGGTTGTCATTTCCTTCTCCAGGGGATCTTCCTGACCCAGGAACTGAACCTGTATCTCCTGCATTAGCAGGTGGATTCTTTACCAGGTAGCCACCAGGGAAGCCCCTGAATATAATAATAGCTAATATTGACTCTTTGTCTTCTCTGTGGAGCTGCAGTTTTAAGCATTGCGCTTAGAATAATTTATCTAATCCTCACTACGGCCTTTTGTGGTAGATATTATTACCATCCCCCATTTTAAAGGTGAGGATTTGCGATAGCAAGAGTTTATGTAACTTGCCCAAGATAGCAGAGCTGGGTTCTAGCACTTTCTGCCTGACCTCTTAACTTCTGCACTGCACTGATTTGGAATAGTTCCAGCATGCTGAGAATAGATTTATTTTTTAGCACATTGTTCTTTGGTACCATTATCTGTCCAGCCTTTCCCTGTACCCAGCCTTTCACAGTGCTTGGTCTCAGGAAGTTCTTCTTTAGAGCTAAAACAGTCTCTCATGCTGCATGACAAAAGATGACTCAGCCTCACAAACACTGCCATCTATTTATGCCAAATATAGGATAATCTCCCACTTTTCAGACCAAAAAGGAATCAGAACACAGTTAAGAGGATTTAGATGTGTTTGCTTACAAGTTAATGTTAACTATGGGATTTGTAAACATTATTCTTCGCTATTTAGATTATTGTTATACAACAAAAATTGTACGTAGTCCAGTAAAGAAAGATAGTAAACAGATATACAAAAAAAAGAATATTAACCACTTTAAAAGAAAGATGATCATGTTGATTTGTTAAATCTTAAAAATCAACATTGAATAAACAAATCCAAGTGCTTAAAATGCACTTCAAAAATGAATTACTCCATAGACCTAAATGTAAGAGCTAAAATGATCCCGCTTTTAAAAGAAAACATAGGAGGAAGTCTTTGTGACCTTGAGTTAGGAAATGGTTTCTTGGCTATGACACCAAAAGCATAAGCAACAACAACAAAACAGATAAATGGGACCTAATTAAAATTAAAAACTCTTGAGCTTCAAAGGACACCATAAAGTGAAACAAGATAACCCACAGAATGGGAGGAACTATTAGCAAATCTTGTATCTGATAAAGGTCAAGTATCCAGAATATATAGAACACTTACCACTCAATAATAAAAAGACAAACAACACAATTTAAAAATGGACAAAGGGTCCAAGTAGACATTTTGCCAAAAAAGATACACATGAGTCCAATAAACTCATGGAAAGATGCTCATCATTAGACATAATCATAACTACAATGATATACCACTTCACACCCACTAGAATGGCTATCATCAAAAAGATAATAACAAGCGTTAGCAAGGATATGAAGAAATCTGAACCCTTATACGTCGTTTGTAGAATGTAAAATGATGTAGTTTCTCTGGAAAACAATTTGTAGTTTCTCATGTTACACCTTGCTCAGCAATTCCACTCTTTAGTATATACCCATGAAAAACGAAAACAAAACTTGTATATGGAAATTCATAGCAGCATTATTTAAAATAACCAAAAAAATAGAAATACCCCAAATGTCTGTCAATGGCTGAATAGCTAAACAAAATATAGAATATTATTCAGCATGAACGGAAAAGGCAATGGCAACCCACTCCAGTACTCTTGCCTGGAAAATCCTATGGACGGAGGAGCCTGGTAGGCTACAGTCCATGGGGTCGCTAAGAGTCGGGCACGACTGGGTGACTTCACTGTCACTTTTCACTTTCATGCATTGGAGAAGGAAATGGCAACCCACTCCAGTGTTCTTGCCTGGAGAATCCCAGGGACAGAGGAACCTGGTGGGCTGCCGTCTATGGGGTCGCACAGAGTTGGACACGACTGAAGCGACTTAGCAGCAGCAGTGGCAGCATTCAGCATAAAAAGGAATGAAATACTGACACATACCACAACACGGGTGAACCTTGAAAACACGCTAAGTGAAAGAAGCCAGTTACAAAAAAGCGTGTTTATTGCTCAATTTATACGAAATGTCCAGAAAAGGCAAATCTGTGAAGACAAAGTAGGTTAGTGGTTGCCAGGGTCTAGAGAGAGGGAATGGAGAATGACTGCTAAGGGGCATGGGGCTTCTTTTCAGTTCAGTTCAGTTCAGTGGCTCAGTCGTGTCCAACTCTTTGCGACCCCATGAATCGCAGCACGCCAGGCCTCCCTGTCCATCACCAACTCCCAGAGTTCACTCAGACTCACGTCCATCGAGTCCGTGATGCCATCCAGCCATCTCATCCTGGGTCGTCCCCTTCTCCTCCTGCCCCCAATCCCTCCCAGCATCAGAGTCTTTTCCAATGAGTCAACTCTTCGCATGAGGTGGCCAAAGTACTGGAGTTTCAGCTTTAGCATCATTCCCTTCGAAGAAAACCCAGGGCTGATCTCCTTCAGAATGGACTGGTTGGATCTCCTTTCAGTCCAAGGGACTCTCAAGAGTCTTCTCCAACACCACAGTTCAAAAGCATCAATTCTCTGGCACTCAGCTTTTATCACAGTCCAACTCTCACATCCATACATGACCACTGGAAAAACCATAGCTTTGACTAGACAGACCTTTGTTGGCAAAGTGGGGATGATAAAAATGTTACAAAATTGAATGTAAAATAATTGAATTGTACAACTTAAATTGGTGAATAGTATGGAATGTGAATTACATTTCGAAAACTGTTTTTAAAATGGGCTACCTTCTTATAAACTCTTAGTGACAATATCAGATCATTTAATAAACATGGAATTTCATTAAAATAATTGAGCAATTCACTGGATTTGCTAATGTCCCAGATGCTGTGTAACAAATGAAATAGCATTTTAACCTTGTTGGCAAACTCCTAGCCTTTACCTCAAGTGCCCCAAGCTGTTCATACAAGCACAAATGAAGTCCCAATTAATTTATAAGCTGAACATCATTAATTTCGAAAGTATAATGACCAACCCACCATTACATAGTAGTAGCTCATGTTTCATCTTCTCAGCTGTATACTCCTAAGCTTTAGATAGTAAAAGCCTTGGGCTTCCCTGGTGGCTCGGTGGTAAAGAATCTATCTGACAATGCAGGAGACGTGGGTTTGATCCCTGGGTCAGAAAGGTACCATGGAGACAACCCACTACAGTATTCTTGCCTGGGAAGTCTCATGGACAGAGGAGCCTGATGGGTTACAGTCCACGGGGTCACAAAAGGAGCTGGACACAGTTAATGACTAAATGACCGTAAATGCCTTAATGTGGGCATCATTTGAATTCTTCTACAATAACACCACTAGGGAGACGGGTTCCCATAGCTCTTTTATTGTTTTTTTAACACTAATTTTCCCACCTGGGTTTCTTGTTGCCCTCTGGATCATTGTAGAGCCTCTGTTTGGAGTTATTGAAGGTGTGAGTGCTGGTCTGTTCTTAATTGGCATGCTTGTCGCTGTTGTTGCCTTATTCATCTGCAGACGGAAAGCCAGGTGAGTACCAAGTTCCCTTGGTAATTGGGTTCCCAATTTTAAAGATGCAACTGAAAATGCTCTTTCGCCTGAAAAGAAAGAAGGGAGAAATCATTTAATTTCTCCAGGTTAAGTCACTTTGTTTCTTAAGAAAAACAAGAGTCAAACCCTAGAACCATGACTCACTTTTTTGCATACCATTGCTGAGTCTTATCCTTACCAAAGGAATGAGGGGCCATCTGTACCCTCAGTTGAATGTGAAATAGCTCCTCTGGCAAGGGCGGGGCGGGGCGGGGGGTGGGGCAGGGGGAGGGCAAGGGTATGTGTGTGGTTTACCTTGTGAAGACAGAGATGTCTATGAATTAATGTTTCCAAAATGCTTTTCTGAACTATTCTCAAAAGTATGGGTGCCATCTCAGTTTTGTGGTTCCTATCCGCCATGCTAAGCTAAGAAGGGAGCAAAAAGAACTAAACATGTGTGGCCCCAATGCCATGCCCTCTTTCCTTAGGGAATTTCTTCTCTTTGGCACATTGTCCTCTCCTTTGCAGTCGTGTCTTGCATCTAAGGTTTACTGTGTGTGTGTCTTTTTTTTTTTTCAAAGGAAAGCTTTATTGAGAGTGTGGGAAGTGATTATGACCTGTAGCCAAAAACAGAAGACACATCTTCAGCTATTGCAAAGATCTGTTTCTGAGTGGGGAAAATCTGTTTCTTTATGTTCTTCCTCTCTGTTCCCTCCCTCAAAGGGATGTTGGCTGAGTGTAAAATATACATGTACTGAAAAATCCATATTTGTACAAACATGCACACCCTTACCGTAAGTGGAAAAATCCGGGCTCCCCTGATGGCTCAGCGGGTAAAGAATCCACTTGCATCTCCAAAGGCAGGAGATGCAGGAGACTTGGGTTCAATCCCTGGGTTGGGAAGATCCCCTGGAGAAGGGAATGGCAATCCACTCCAGTATTCTCGCCTGAAAAATTCCGTGGACAGAGGAGCCTGGCAGGCTACAGTCCATGGGGTTGCAAAGAGTTGGACAGAAGCGACTAAGCAAGCCCAGCCTTACCATAGACGGAGAAATCTGTTTAAATTATTTCATAATCAAAATATCAGTCCTCTCCCTTGTGTTTCAGCCATGGTCGAGAAAGGCCCTCTGCCCGTCTGAGCATTCGTCGGGATCGACCACTGTCAGTCCACTTGAACTTGGGCCAGAAAGGGTGAGCACATTTTCCTTCACTTTATTTATTGAAAGAGGAGTTGATTGCCTTACATGAAATTTGCTAACAAGATCTTTCTACTTCTGGCTTCTCTTCACAGTAGCAGGAAGACTTCTTGGTAAGAAAGAGCTCATTAATTACTTTATTGTCTGCTTTTGAAATAGAACTGGGACTGGGTAAGGCATTTTCCCTGTTCTTCAGTAATTTTCTTCTCTTTCTGTTATGTTTTTAACCATAGCCCAATAAAAGTAAATCAGTTTGAAGGGCACTTCATGAAGCTGCAGGCTGACTCCAACTATCTTCTATCCAAGGAATACGAGGTACAACTCAAATGCAATGATGTTTTAGCATCCCTGGTTCTTAGCAGAATTTCCTTTCAGCCTTCACTGTGGAATCACATCCCAGTTGGGCTCAGGAGTTAGAATGGCACTTAGGGTCTCACTGAGTGTTCTTTTATGCCTGAATCCATTCCCTGCACAATATACCACCCAGTCTCAGAAGCCAGTTTTATCTCCAGAATAACCAGCAAAGTGCTACACAGATCGGATGGTAAGAAAGAATTAACAGACTTCAAATGCAAACTGATGCTGTCAGTTATTTAACCTGGCCTTTTGCTTGCTTAGGAGATAATGTGGTTGGGTGAAAAGTGCCCAGGCTTTAGATTCAGTTCCCAGCTTTGCAATCTGTGTGACCTGGGGCAAGTGAATTATCCTTTCTGAGCCTCCTTTGTGAAATGGAGATGAGACCACCTCCTCTGGGGCTGTTGTGGGGATGACAGCCGATGCCCCTGGTTGAATAGGAGACATTCCACAAATGCAGCTAGTGTAACATATTGTTATATTATTATGTATCTCAAGGACTGTCCGATTTGCCATATTCTGTTTTACATTATCCACACGCAAACTTATTTTTGACCTAACAGGATTTAAAAGACGTGGGTCGAAACCAATCATGTGACATTGCACTCTTGCCGGAGAACAGAGGGAAAAATCGATACAACAACATATTGCCCTGTAAGTTTTGTGTTGAAATCTGTAATACCACCTTCCTCTCGCCATTTCTTTCCTTCTCTGTGATTAAAAATGGGGCTAAAGCAACATAGTATAGCTAGATATGGGAGATCTGAGGCTCTAAATGTCTTTAAAAACAAATGACTTGGACGTTACTGTACTTCTCTCCAGAGGGTAACAGCCAGCTGAAATTCTGGCTGTGAGAGAGAAACCTCTTATGCTGTTGACATTTCATCACACGGTCCTGATGCTTCTCCTTGGAGGGTTAAGAGCTATAACAGGGTTAACAGTAAGGGTCAACCTGGGTTTACTTAAAGTCTCTAGTTAGCAATTATTTCATATAGAAAGATATATATTATTCTTATTATCCTTACCCAATTGGGTGAAGCAATTGAAGGTAGCTTTTCTGAATTGTATTCGTTACAACAATGAAAAGGAAAAAAAAAAAAGCTGGCCACTCCATCAAGCAAATGTTGTTAGTGTTACAGAGGGAAGCACAGATGGGCTTAGAAGAGCATTTGGCTCATTTGCTTGTATGTTTCTGGGCCACTTGTGCAACTCTGTGTGAGCTTCACCTGCAAAATGGAGCTGAGACTGTCTCCCACGTGGGGTTGTGGTGGGGGTCAGAGCTAGCACACGTCAAATGCAAAGCGATCTGTAAACGGTAGAAAAATCACCCCATGGCTCACTGATAGATCTTTTTCAATAAACTTCTTTCCAGATGATTCCTCTCGAGTGAAGCTGTCCAACGTGGATGATGACCCGTGCTCTGACTATATCAATGCCAGCTACATCCCTGTAAGTGAACCCGGGGCCATAGCAACTGGGATGAGGCTTTGACAGGCAGTTATGCTGGAGACACCTCTCCTCCAACACACTCCCACTGTTCTCAGGTCTGGAAACATGGATGTTTTAGAAGAAAAAAACAAATGGCCATGTCTGATTGCCATAAAATGCAGGCTGTCCTAGTCAATTGCTGCTAAGACCCAGCTTTCCCAATAGCTATAGTCACATAGGATTATAATGGGCCCAGGAGGCATTTTCAAAGGTCATTTCCTCTCTGCAGCCCTTCATCAAGATTAGAGCTCCCCTAAGGAAGCTGAAGCTCCATAGCTGAGGCAGCCTAGCTAGGGAAGCTAATTCAAAGTTATTTGGATTTCTAAAAACCACAGACACAACTCAAAGGCTGTGTCACACCTCTGGGCTCAGATTCTGGCTAGCGATTCACCAGATTCCTACAGCACCTCCAGTGGAAAAAGCTTCAGGTTAGGTAGATCCCGTTTGACTGCTCCTTGCTGACTCTAGGATCTTGGGCAAGTTTTGTCAATCCTTTGGACCTTCATTTCCTTTTCCAAAAAATCTAAGAATAATATTTACCTTAAATAATCCTCCATTCATTCCATAAACACTATATGTGTGGATGCTAAGTCGCTTCACTCATGTCAGACTCTCTGTGACCCTATGGGCTGTAGCTCCTCAGGCTCCTCTGTCCATGGGATTCTCCAGACAAGAGTGCTGGAATGGGTTGCCATGGCTTCTTGCGAGTCCTGCATTGCAGGTGGATTCTTCACTGCTGAGCCACCAGGGAAGCCCTAAGCACTATATAATGAAGTGCTAACTGTAAGTTGGACATTGTGCTGTGTACAGAGAGAGGGTCCGATGGAGTCCTGACCCCAGGGAACTCTCAGCAGAGTTGGAACATCAGAAAATGACCTGGCGATGCCCTTGACGGGATAGAACAGTTCTTCACCAACATTAACGCACACCAGCATCATCTGCAGGTCTTGTTAAAATGCAGCTTCTGATTGGGGCTTCTCTGGCAGCCCAGTGGTTAAGACTCTGCATTCCATGGCAGGAGGAGTGGGTTTGATCTCTGGTTGGGGAACTAAGTTCCCACATGCCAGAAGAAAAAGAAAATGCAGCTTCTGATTCAGCAGGACTGGGGTGGAACCTGGCATTCTGAATCTCTAACAAGCTGCCTGATGATCCCCTGCTGCTGGTCTGAGGATCCCTCTCTGAGTAGCAAGAGGCTAGAGGTTGCCACAGGAGCTTCTGGGAAAATATCCTCCAGCAGAGATGAAGATAAAGGAAAGTTCAGTAGAGCAGGCAACATGCTGAGACTTGGAGGATAAATAAGGATTCGCCAGAAGACAGGCTGTGTTTGGGTCGGCGGGGTTGGGGTGGGGGTAGCAGAGGTGACAGAGCAGAGGCCCAGGGGAATACCATAGTGTTGCTAGAATGCAGGATATGTGGGCGAAAATATCCTAGAGCTATGGTTACGATTCAGTAAGATCTGTGAAAATCCTGACCCACAGCTTGTCATGGGTTTCCCTTGTAGCTCAGTTGGTAATCTGCCTGCAAGGCAGGAGACCTGGGTTCGATTCCTGTGTTGGGAAGATTCTCTGGAGAAGGAAATGGCAATTCATTCTAGTATTCTTGCCTGGGGAATCCCATGGATAGAGGAGCCTGGCAAGCTATAGTCCATGGGATCACAAAGAGTCAGACACAACTTAGCGACTAAACCACCACCAGAGCTTGTGATAGGGTAGATGCTCAATAAACAGTGGGTTCTCTTCCCTTCAGTTTCCTTCGCATTTTATCTCTTACCAACATCCCAAAGCCAAGTATCCAAAATGAGTAAAACTCTTCTTTGTTAAATAGGGCAAGAGCCTCATCAACGTCAGTTCCTCAGACAATCCACATCGTGTATACACACACATATCTGAGGGTGAAGTAGTTTCTAAATGATGGCCCAAGTCCTCCATTGCCTTTAAGAATAAACCCAACCTAATAAAAAAAGACCTTGGCTCTTCACAATAGGTCAGTGTTCCGGCCTTTGTCCTTCCTGCTCCCAAGCCTTGCCACGCGTTAGTATCTCTTTTTCAAATCAGGGACCTGGCAAAGACTTACATCTCACCTAATCTACAGAGCTAACCCCTTTGTTTAGAGTTCTGAAGAGGCCCATTGTTTGTGAGTCCCCACATTGTAAATTCATTGCAGGGCAACAACTTCAGGAGAGAATACATCGCAACTCAGGGACCTCTTCCTGGCACCAAGGATGACTTCTGGAAAATGGCGTGGGAACAGAATGTTCACAACATCGTCATGGTGACCCAGTGTGTGGAGAAGGGCCGAGTGAGTACACGGTCTTCCTGTCGTACTAACCTTGCTTCCCACCCCTTGGATGGAGTTTGACTCCCCGCCCCATAGAAATGAAACCCTGTAGGGAATTTCCTGGCTGTCCAGTGGTTAAGACCACGCCTTCCAATGTAGGAAAATCTCGGGTCAGGAAGCTAAATTCCCACATACCAAGCAGCCGAAACCCCAAAACATACAACAGAAGCGATATTGTAACAAATTCATTAAAGACTTTAAAAATGGTCCTCATCAAAAAAAAAAAAAAATCTTAAAAGAAACCCCATGAAAACCAAGTAGGGATCATACAAGAACACTGTTAGTGAATTAAAGCCACTCAGTTATAAAAAGCTCTGTAGTAAACTCAGGTGATGCTGCATTCAGATGCTGGATCCGAAGTTTCAGTCAAAGATGTTTCCACTGAACAAGTGGGATTATCAGAAGTGTCCAGGACGCAGAAGGATTACCTGGCCTCTTGCCAGCACCATCCTCTGTTGTATGGGGAGAAGAGGTATGTTGGCAGAGTCACTGGCTCTACCCCTGATTTCAGGAAGTAAGGAGTAGTGAATTTTAGGCTGTGTCTGCAGACACAAAGTAAAATAGTTATCTGATTAAATGATTTATATGGTTAAGTTAATGGTTAAAAAGAAAGATTACATGAATTGCCCAGTGTCTGTGCTTAACGATTATATATGTTCACAATACTCTTTCTCCTGTCTTCACCTGTGAATGCGATTTTAGCTAAATGTTCTGACTTTTCAAAGATCACCTGAACCATGGCATTGGATCCAGGTTGGAACAACAGAAAAACATGGACAAAAAAGGGTCAGGGAGACAGTGCCTTCATCTTCCCAGCTAGATCTTTCTTCAGAAAACAAAACAAAGCAAGAACAAACAATAAAAGAGCACAAGAAATTGTAAGACATGGTTTATGTGTCCATGAAATTGAAAGGCTGAGAAAATTCACAAAAACTGAAGCCCCAGAACATGAACCCGAAAGGGAAATGAATCTAAAGGTGGGGGATTTGCCCCTTGACAATGTCTCTCCCTCACTGGGAGCAGCAGCCCAGCTTCAGCCCTGCCCATGAGCAGGTTAAGGCAAAGCAGATGGTCAAATTGCTTTAGCAGCTGACCCTGGATTCCAACTCAGGAAGACATTTCCAGGAGGGAAAGTTCAGGTTCATGGTAGAAGTGCGTTTCCAGACTCACTTTTTTTTTTTCTGCCTGTCTTCCTCTAGGTAAAGTGTGACCATTATTGGCCAGCGGACCAAGATTCCCTCTACTATGGGGACCTCATTCTGCAGATGCTGTCGGAATCCGTGCTGCCCGAGTGGACCATCCGGGAATTTCGGATATGCAGTGTATGTTTGTTCCTTTGATGTCATTGACTAACAAAGCTGGGAAGATGAAGTGTGTGCTAAAGTTGCTTCAGTCATGTCCGACTCTGTGACCCCATGGACTGAAGCCCACCAGGTTCCTCTGTCCACGGGTATTCTCCAGGCAAGAACACTGGAGTGGGTTGCCACGCCCTCTTCCAGGAGATTTTCCCGTCCCAGGGATCGAACCCACGTCTCTTCTGTCTCCTGCACTGGCAGGTGGGTTCTTTACCACTAGCGCCGCATAGGAAGGTGAAGAAGACCTGTGAATCCCATTTCTGCTGGTTTCCTCTCCTGTAGTTTGGCTCCTAGGAATCCCTGCCCAGGCACGGTTGTCAGGTTTGAAGGTTTGCCGTGAGCCGTTCCCCTTCTTACCACTCTGCTCTTCCAGGAGGAACAGTTGGATGCACACAGACTCATCCGCCACTTCCACTACACGGTATGGCCAGACCATGGTGTCCCGGAGAGCACCCAGTCCCTGATCCAGTTTGTGAGAACTGTCAGGGACTACATCGACAGGACCCCCGGGGCCGGGCCCACTGTGGTGCACTGCAGGTACTCTTCACCCGGAGCCGGCAGTATGGCAGCCGGGTGTCTAGGCGTGGGGGAGGGGGAGGGGGGAGGGTCTGTGTGCCCAACCAGGCTGCCTGGGCCCAGCAGGTATTCTTACTCCCTCTTCCACCCACTGCTCCCCAACCTCACTCCTTTGCCGTCTCTTCACCTCCTATTTTTCTCTCTGGCTCTCCATCCTTCTCTCCCTCTTGCTTTTTCTCCTACTGTATCCAATGCAAAGCCCTTATGTGACTTCCAGGTCCCTCATCATTGGGCCCCATCTCACCCCCTCAATCCAAGTTCCCAGAAACTCATCTCCCCCTTTAGCTGGGGAGGACTGCTCATGGTCCTCCCTGCCTCCTGCCATTCTTTCTCCTTGGAGTGGCCCCGCTCTCTCCTCCACCTGTATAAACCATAACCAGCCTTTAAGATCACGGCTCTCACCTTCCCATGGAGTAGCACTGCCCCTGTGGCAACCCAATTTCACTCTTAAATTTCTGTTCTCTCTTGACTTCTTTTTTTTTTTAATTTTTATTTTTACTTTATTTTACTTTACAATATGTATTGGTTTTGCCGTACATTGACATGAATCCACCACGGGTGTACATGTGTTCCCAACTCTCTTGACTTCTCTTTGCTTCAGCCTGTACAACCATAAAATCAGCCTAACAAGCAGTCTCTCACTCTCCTTCTCCCTGGGGAGCCTAGTGTTTAGCTAATTAATGTTTGCAGAAACACTTGGACAGCCCGAACTGAACGGCACTAATAAGCAAAGAGCAGGGAATTGCTACGGTAAGAGAAATCTCATGCGCAGTTGTTTTCTCTCAATCTGCCCAGCACCCTAGGAGCCCTGCTTTTATATGTCATCGGAACCATGATGCTTTTTATAGGAATGTGAGACTTTCAAGAGTTTCCTGCCTTCTGAAAATGGCAGGCATTTTCACCCAGTAACACCGAAAACCTGTTTTTCTTTATCTTATAAATACATGCATCAAAACCCCCCAGGTTATGCCATCACTTTAGGGAACAATTTGACAATTCCTGGTGAAGCTGAAGGTGTTCATACACTATGACCCAGCAGTTCTGCTTCTAGATATCAACCCTTGAGAAATCCCACACGTGTGCATGACGATGCTCACTGCAATACAGTTTGTAATAGAGAAAAACTAAAAACAATCTCATTGTCTATCAGTAGGGAACGGTGGTTTATGACCTCTGTAAAAGAAATTATGTCTACATGAAACAAATGTAGACAAATCTCAAAAACAATATTGAGTAGAAAAGTTGACATGAGAATACATAAAACTTGCTTAGTACCATTTTAGTAAATTTTGGAAACACATTAAATGAGTATATTGTGTATAGATTTACACGAATGTAGGAAGAGTATGGAAGCATGCTTGAAAATGATACACAGCAAATCCTTGCCCTAGCTGGAATGGAAAGGTGGAGGAAGAAGGGAGGAAAGGATGGAAGTTCAGAACCCTGGGTTTTATTTCTTTGAGAGAGCACGTTGAGAGAAAGAAGTATCCTATATTCTCTAACTTGGAAGGGAAGGGAAAGGAAAGATTGTGCTAGAGTCACTGGACGTAGTCCAGAAAGTCCAGTTTAATGAAAAAGGTGGTCTTTCTTCACTCTCTTTTCTAGTGCTGGTGTGGGTAGGACTGGAACCTTTATTGCATTGGATCGAATCCTCCAGCAATTAGACTCCAAAGATTCTGTGGACATTTATGGAGCTGTGCATGACCTAAGACTTCACAGGGTTCACATGGTCCAGACCGAGGTAAGAGTTCAGCTGAAGGACACAGATCACCCTGTCTGTCTCCCTCCGCCCCCAAATGTTCAGGGCTTTAATCTGATAAAGGGAAAGAACTATGACTCATCAAGAGGAGAAAGAGAATTGAATATCAATGTTTTCTAAGACTTTCTATTTTAAAAGAAATTTCAGTGACCTTGAGGATGATGTGTATTCTTATCTTTACTGAACTAGTTGTCCATCTTCTTTAGGTGGGTAGGAAGAAAGATGAATTTTTTAAAAAAAATCAATATATGAACATGGGGGAAAACCAGCTAGTTCATCTTGAAGATCATTTTAAGATAGGCTGGTGGTTGAGCCCAAGAACTTCAGTTAGTAAAAAGGAAGCAGATTCTAATCTCTTCTCTCCTCCAGCCCATACCAGCTGCACCCGTATCTCTAGAGACACTAAAGAGTATACATTAATTGTGGAGGATAAATGCTTGTATTTATATAGTCCTTTGACATTAATTGTAGAGGATAAATGCTTCCATTTATATAGTCCTTTGACATTTACAAGGTATTTCTAAACATGTCATCTCATTAGATTTTCACACACACATACACAAAAACATAGATAAGAGAGAATTATTTTCCATTTCCAGAATAGAGAATAAGTTCAGAGGCTAAAGGACTTTGCACAGCTATGAAGTAGCTGAGCAGGGACTTAAAGCCTGTTCTAGAGAATCCCAAGTCCCAAGTCCTAATTCCCAAGTGCCCTGGCCTGCAGCCTGAGAGTCAAATCTGTGTCCCCGCACAGAACAAACCTCCCTCCCTGCATCATTGCCTTACCAGGTCCAAGTTCTCCTGCCCTCCTGTTTCCCAAGTAACTGTGCAAAATCTTCTACTTTTAAAAAAATGCCTGTGCTCAAAAAGGTGAAAAGTTCTGTGTGCTACTCTGCCCTGGCAGAGTCATGGGATGCATGAAAACTGCAGGTGGCCCCGCTCCACAGAATGGAGATGTCCCATAGCAAAGGTTCCCCTTGAGCTTTGTTGAGCCCACTGTTCCTAAAACCACTTTGACCCCCACATCCTCTTCCTGTGCAAAACATATTCATATCCTGCAGACCCTCATATTATGTAACACATTTGGGAGAACACTGTCATCATTGCCTCCTATGGGCAGTGCCCACACCCAGGATCTTCTATCCTCGCTGTCCTTTCATTATAACAATTATTGCACTACATTTTAAATATTTTATTATGTTTTTTAAAAAAATACATGAAAGTAAGGAAAATAGTATAATGAATTTCCATACCCAAACCCCAGTTTCTGCAGTCATCAGTATTCTTTATTCTTTTTCCATTCATAGCCCACACACACTGTTCCCCTACCCCATGACTTACTGCACTGTTTTAAAGGAAATCCTACTTATCACATCATTTCTTCCTTAAATACTGTGTATCTTAAAACATACATATTTAATATTATATATTATTAATAATATATATTTTATTCCATATATGTTTTACAGTTATATATATTTTTTAAGTTAAGGACTTATTCAAAAATCATGACCACAATACCATTATCATGCCTGACAGTTTTAATCATAATCCCTTAATATCATCCAATATCTAGTCAATGTTTAAATATCCCAATTAATCTCAAAAATTGCTTTTTACACTTGGTTTGCATTAGAATACAAAGCCCATACATTGCATTTAGTTGAAGCCTCTTCTAAATTTCTTTTAATCTATAATAACCTTCCCTCTGATTTGTTTCCTGTGCCATTTATTTGTTAAAGAAATCAGTTCATTTGTTCCATAGATTTTCCTACATTCTAAATGTGGCTGACTGCTTTTTCATAATGTATTCTATTTTTCATAATGTAAGGTGATATAATCCTCTATTTTTCATAATTTTTGTCAGCAGTTCATTGGATCTAGAGGCTTAATTAAGTCTCAGATCCTTTTTACCATCACATGCTTCATGGGTGGTCCTGCGTACTTCCTGTTCATCACATCAGGAGGCACTTCCTGTTTGTTTCTCTTCCCTGTACTGATGAAACTGACAATGACCATCCACTGTAACATTTCCAATCAGCCTTTGTCTTAATGATTTGGGCAGCCACTGATGACCACTGTCTAGTTCTATTCTTTCATTAAGTGTTGTAGAATTACATCACATTATATAATAATTGTTTTCCTTCAACTTTCTGTACAAGGCTACAAGTTCCTAGAGGGTAGGAACTTGTTTCCTTTGCTCTAGCCTCAATATTCTTTTAAAATCTATTAAATGAACAAATATCCTACAATCATGTTGCTAAAAAGTCAAGGTATCAATGTTCCATTACAAATTTGTTTTCATTTTCACAAACTCAAGCCATACTTACTTGTAATTTGGAGAGGAGGAGATCATCATATTATAAATAATCTTAAGAGGTGTTGGGGGAGGGGACTCAGGCTCCATAGCTATTTTTAGAGGCTTCTTGGGCCATGTATCACTTCTATACACCTGCCCAAAACTCTGGAGATGCATTTTGGCAAAGAACAGGCAACCCCACCCCACTATAAATATCACTGGCTGACATCCAGGGCAGGGGCAACATAATGTACCAAAGCTCTCCCTCTTCCTCCTTGGACATAACTCCGCTTTCACCTATCCTTTCCCCTTCCTCCTCCTAACCTCTCTGGGGGTTCTGAGGTTCTTATTCTTCAGCCTGCCTTTTCAGTGTTCAAGTTCCCAAGAGCCTCTACTCAAGGCACTACTCTTGTTTCTCCCCATCTTCATTCTTCATATCTCTTCCATTTCCATGGCTTCGGGAACCACATACCTGCTCAGATCTCCCAGATCTCATTCTCCTACCCCAGCATTCACCCAAGTACCTGCTTCATGGACAGTTCCACCAGGAAGTCTTATAGTCATTTTTTTTGAAAAACAAACAACAGAAGCACTTCTGCTGTTTCTTCTTTTAGTTTTAGGCGATGGTGTTGCCATTCATCTTGACCTTCACTTGTTTGCCCAGGCTGGGGATCTGACTGTTCCCACAGACACATTCGAGCAATCGTTAAGCCCTGTCCATTCTACTCAGCATCTTCCTCCTTGTTCTAGACTCTCTGCCCTTGCCTGGCCCTTTATCACCTCTCAGTGAGCCTTCACAGTAGCCTGCTCATGGGTCTTCTGCCCCCAGCTTCTGCTCTAACAGCTCTTTATCACCACTGTCACCAACAAAGTGCTCTGTCACTGTGTCAGCCCCCTGCATAAAAATTGTGGAAATCTCTTCATCGCTTTAAAATGATTTTCAAGTTCTTTAGAACCTGGCTCCAACTTACTTCCCCAGTTTCATGTCATAATGCCACCCACCCCCACTCTTTTAAGATTAAAATTAAGGAAGTTTTCCTTCTCTGGTCCAGAAACAGTGATTCTTTTGATCATGTAGAATAAAGATTTCAATAAGATAGAAATTTTCTCTTTCCTTTTTTCTCTATCAAACAAAATCCCAAACAATATCCAGACATTATCTGTCTTGCTTTAAGGCTCTGCTGAAGGTGGGCTCCTTCTACAGTCTCAGACACTCAGACCCAATACCGCTCACTTGGATATGAGAGTGAGGGCAGAGGGGTGCAAGCCACAGCTGAGCCCCTGTGGGTGATGATTCCAGCCAAAGAAAAAGGACATTCTGACATCCCTTGTATTTCTTTTCTGGGTCCACAGAGAGACGTCAGCACCAACTTTATTCTGCTTTATTTGGGAGACAAACGGGTGTAGGGCTTCACAAGTTTTGATCAATATATTAAAGAGCAAAGGCCTCTAAATAAAAGACATTAGACAAGGGATTTGTGAGTGTGACCCTCCTCCTTTTAGCCTAACTTGGGGCATGTTTCCTGCCTGATTCTGAGAGAGACACTCAAATGCTCTTGTTAAAGAAAAAGAGCTGATAGTCACCATCTGTCAATGTCATCTGCTTCCTGTGAGGAGGAAACGGTGGAATGTTGTGGGACTCAGTGCACATTTGGGGGATTCTCCTGGGAGTTTCCCATGACTTATGCACCCTACCTTTTAACTACATTAGACTGCTCACAGTTTCCAGAATATATGTACCCTTTTGTGTGATTTATATCATTTGGAATGTCCTATTTCTTTGCTCTAATTCTTAACAAATGTCACCTTTTCTCTCTAGCTCTATATTTTCCTCCTCCAAAAGTGAACCTGATGGCTTCTTCTCATGTATGAAGCCTTATATACAATTCTGTCTTATATTTATCACCTTACTTGTTCACATACCTGCCCCTCTGCTAAACTGTGCACTCAGAGACCGTGAAAGGCTCCAAGTACAGTCCTATAAATATTATCTCATACTACAGATATTGGTGAAATTGAATGGAACTAAGGCTTCACCAGCTTGCTGGACAGAGAGAAAAAATGAGCTTTTATGATGTGAAATTCATACATTAGACTTTGTCTACTTTTCATTAAGAATAAAGTGGGGAGCACATTAACAAACTGAAAGGTTTTAGAAGTAATCATTCTCAAAGGGGTATTCTGTTGGGAAAAGAAGAATTTATATTTAAGACAAGGCAAATTAATGAATATTAACTGGTTTCAAAGCCCAGAGTAGATCATTGTTGAAGAACTTATTAATAAGGCATAGCATACGAGAACTCATTCACAGCCAAACTCCAAGGTCCCAAACTCATTTAATATCCAACTGGAACTGAAAATGAGATTTATGCTTTGAATGGGAGGAATGAGGGAAGTGTCAGTCTCTAATGTGGTAGTTTTCAAGATGAGGAAAATGACTGCCTGTACAAACAACCGTTTTCAGGAGAGTACCCTTCTCAAGTTTTCAAGATCATAAGATACTCATAACAAGTAAGCTGAGTTTGTGAGCAGAAGTGCAGAGAATCATTATTAATATTAACACAGACATCACTTATGATTGGTTTGTTTCTCTGAAATGTTCTAATCTGATGATGATACCAGACCTACATGATGGGTTCCCTTGAGTAGATGACCATGCACCCAGGGACAGTGCCTAGTGCCAACACATAAAAATAAATACCTGTCCACTTTTAAAGGTCATTGCTGAAGACAGATTTATAGTCTCCCTTTGTGTCTCAAGCCTTGAAAATACTCTAAAACTGACCACATGGATCACCTTAAACATAGAGTCTAGGAATGTTTTTTGATATCCATCTAATTGACAGCGTCACAAAATCTAATACAAATCTTCAATGGTCAAAAGAAGTTAGCTGTAGAAGAGACCCTTGCCTCCTTGTTTTACAGATGCAGAAACTGAGATCTCTATCTAGGCCAGCTGGTGGCAGACCGAAAGCCCAGAGTCCTCGTCTGAGGAAGGAGAGCCCAAGGCTGAGCGCTAAGATTGCACATTCATTCCCTTATCGCACAGCTTGGTTGGTAGTAAGGAAAGGAGCCCAGTGCACACGTTTAGCTGCCTGTGGCTGAGCGTCTATGGTCAGGGAAGGTCTCTATGGTGTCCTTTTGGTCACGAAAACACTGACTCTTCCATATTTGTTTCTGTTGCAAAGGTAGTTTCTAAACCACAGACAAGATGCACCACGCTCCTTACCCAAAAGGTGATTTAGGGCAGTAACAACCAACCCACATCATTGTGCCCTGGTAAATGGCACGAACAGACATCCAGAGGAGACCAATTGCTTTTCCAACCTAGAAGAGTCTGATTAGGCTTCAGAGTAACACAAAATCTGTCACTTTCTCACACAAACATAATCATTGGGTTGGCCAAAAAGTTCATTTGGGTTTTTTCATAACACTTTATGGAAAACCCAAACAAACATGTTGGCCAACCCAATACGTTTTACTTGCTTTCATACAGGTTGAAATGACAATGTGCTGAATTGCTCCATGACTCTTTTTATGAAAATAATCTGATATATGACCAAATGTCATGGCTTAAAATTTGGCTGAAATCTAATTTTGTCTTGTTCTTTATAACTCACTTTATACGTTACATTTGGTTAACTTCTTGCTCAAATTCTGACCCAAGGAAACATGTCAAAGCAGATTAGAAATTTGAACTATAAGAATTCTTATCTTTTTAAACAGAACCATTATCAGCAGACTGAGAATAAAAATATTTCAAAATGTCACTCTATTTGTAAATAATTTAAGCATTTCCAACATCTAAAATGTTAAAAAAAAAAAACTGCACAAAGGAGAACACAACTTCTCCAAAGGGACAGCAAAAAAAAAAAAAAAAACAAAACCATAGTTCCCAGATAGCTAACAGGTGGGGCTATTCTCACTGCGTAAGCCTTCTTAATGAAGTTGAAAGAGGGAAGTGAAAAGCTGGCTTAAAACTCAACATTCAAAAAACAAAGATCATGGTATCTGGTCCCAACACTTCATGGCAAATAGGGAAAAAGTGGAAGCAGTGACAGATTTCATTTTCTTGGGCTCCAAAATCACTGTGAATGGTACTGCAACCACAAAATTAAGACCCTTGCTCCTTGGAAGAAAAGCTATAACAAACCTAGACAGTGTATTAAGAAACAGAGACAATATTTTGCTACCAAAAGTCCACATAGTCGAAGCTATGGTTTTTCCAATAGTCATGTATGGATGTGAGAGCTGGACCATGAAGAAGGCTGAGCACTGAAGAAAATGATGTTTTCAAATTGTGGTGCTGGAGAAGACTTTTGAGAGTCCCTTGGACAGCAAGGAGATCAAACCAGTCAATCCTAAAGGAAATCAACCCTGAATATTCATTGGAATGACTGATGCTGAACCTGAAGCTCCAAAACTTTGGTCACCTGATGCTAAGACCTGACTCATTGGAAAAGATCCTGATGCTGGGAAAGACTTAGGTCAGGAAGAGAAGGGGGCAGCAAAAGATGAGATGGTTGGATGGCATCACTGACTCAATGGACATGAGTTTGAACAAACTCCAAGAGATGGTGAAGGACAGGGAAGCCTGGCATGCTGCAGTTCAGAAGGTCACAAAGAGTTGGACATGACTTAGCAACTGAACAACAGCAAAGCCTCTATGGTTTTCTGCAGTAAGCCAACATCTTTGAGATTCTTTAATGAGTCAGACTCAGATACTGAGAACCAAGATATGCACATCTATTGTGCAACCTCTTTTTTCTCACCATACCACCCCCACCAAAAAAGAATGAAAGAGCACAGTATGCAGTGACATTATTTTCACATTCAGTAATGCAATGATTTTAGGTTTCATCTAAGAAAATTGATTTAATGAAAAAAGCACAAAGTTTGGGCTCACATACCCGGATTAAATCCTAGGATCTCATTTCTTAGCTATGTGACCTTGGAGAAGTTACTTATCTTCTCTTAGTTCTATTCATATAGATGATTATATCTACTATATGAGGTTGTCAAAATAATTAAATAATTCATATAAAATGCATAACACAGTGTTTGGCATTCATTTTGTATATTTAATAACTATTTGTGGAGGACCTACTATGGTCAGACATAGTTGTTGGCCTTCATAGGACATATTATAAATATGCATGTACCTAAAAAAGATGAATAAACACTGCCTTTCTGCCCTTTTTCATCATTCTCTTCTCTGTGGTAATAGAAAGTAGTCACTCTTCTACATACTAGAAGCCATTAGTGAAGGGTTATCATGAAATTTGCTAACCATTATAGAATCCTATTACTGTTGAGGTTTGGTGAGAGTCCCTTTTCTTTCTTTCTTTTTTATAAGTATCTTGTCATTTAAAAATTTTTTTAAACAATTTTATTGGAGTTACATTTGTTGTATTAATTTCAGGTGTACAGCAAAGTAAATCAGTTATACGTATACACATATCCACTGCTTTTTAGATTCTTTCTCATATAGGCCATTACAGAGTATTGGGAAGAGTTCCCTATGCTTAATACAGTAGGTCCTTATTAGTTATTCATTTTATACATAGTAGTGTCCCTCAACTTTCTTATGCTTGAGAATCTGCCTTCCTCTGACATGTCTTCTGCTTTATCATAGTGTCAGTATGTGTACCTACATCAGTGTGTAAGAGATGTGCTCAGAGCAAGGAAGCTACGGAGTGAACAAGAAAACCCTTTGTTTCCAATCTACGAAAATGTGAATCCAGAGTATCACAGAGGTAGGAGCTTACTGCTCTACTTTATAAGTTTATTTAGCAAAATACAGTCTATCTGGAAGTCATTAAAAACCTCAAGCTTTCCTAACACACTGATCATTTCTTCTCCCCAAAGGTTTGAGGGAAAGGCCCTCAAAAAGTGGCAACAAGGAAGAGAGCCTGAGTGGGGAGGGAACCCCCATGGTGGAGCACAGGTTTCACATGGTATCTCCTCCTAGGCTTGGGGTGCCCTCTGTTCAGGACTTGGCTTAATATATCTAAGGAATAAGGCTTACTACTAAAGAGGATGCTTTGAAATAGCAACTGGGAGTTCAAATTGTAAAATCCCATTGGAGAAGAACTTGGCCATATGTATGAAGGTCCTTATTATGTTCTTGTCACCCAGTATTTCTACTGCCACCCTAAGTACTGAAAAAGCTTTATGTGTGAAGCTTTTCATAGTTAAAGGTCTGAGTGAAAAAAACATAAATGTTCAACAGTGGAGGACTAAGCATACCGTGGTGCATTCACTGAGTAGAACACAATGCAGTCATTAAGAATGATATCTTTAAGGATATAGTATAGATTTTCTCATAAATAAGTAAGAAATGCAGAATGTTAAACAAACAAGAACAGCACATGGGGCAAAAACAAACATACAAAAGACTGGAGAGAAATATGCATGCTCAGTCACTCGGTCGTGTCCGACTCTTTGTGACCTTGTGGACTGCAGCCCACCAGGCTCCTCTGTCCATGGGATTTTTCAGGCAGAAATACTGGAGTGAGCTGCCATTTTCTCCTTGAGATTTCCCAATGCAGGGATCAAACCTATGTCTCCTGCATTGGTAGACAGATTGTTTACCACTGAGCCACCCGGGAAGCCAGAGAGAAAGAAATATATCACAGTAGTGAATAAAATTTCTCTGAGCAGTAAAATAACATCTCATTTTTCTTCCATTTTATGTTTTTTCTAAATTTTATAGAACAAGCATGTAACATGTAATTTTTAAATGAAAAATTCAGTAAAAGAAAATGTATAAACTTTGTAAGGCACTGCTTTGATCAGACAATAATTAATTGACATGTGAAGGGTCTGCTTTTTCCTACTCAGGACCATCATTAAAATCTATTTTATCACACTGGCTAATTGCAAATTTGAAGTTACATTGTAATTTATTTCCAGCTAACGAATTACCTCAAAATTTGTTAGCTGACTTGTACATTTATTATGTCATAGTTTCTATAGGTCAGGAATTTGGAGGGGGCTTAGCTGAGTGGTCTGGTCCTGGGTCTCTCATAAGTCAAGACATTGGCCAGGGCAGGGCTACAGTCATCTGAAGGTTTGACTGGGGCTGGAGTGTTCACTTCAAGATTGTTCATTCTGTGGTTGTTAGCATAAGTTTCAATTTCTTGCCACATGGACCAATGTCCACCCATAGATCTTTTTTTTCTTTTGGACAAACATTATTTCAGAGCTCTTTTATCTCCATTTCAAAATGCTCTTCAGTTTTATCTAGTTCTCTGTACCCTCTATACCCACCCACCTAGCCAATATATTAAATAGTTAATAATCTGTAAAGCACACATACATGAGAGGGCTGCTATTTAAATGAGTTCTTTGTAAATCAGATAATCCTTTATTTTGTAAATAATTACCCCCTAATTTATCAGGAGAGTAAATTAATAGGTTTTGCATGTGAGATTCTTTAAGAAGCCCAGAATAGAGGAAGCTCTGGGGGATCTTGGAGTTTCCTTGTCTTGTTTTGGCTTGTTTAAGGGTCTTTTATTAGTGTGATCTTGGGTGCGTTTAAAGGAAGCTAATTATGGTTTGGTTAGCTTCAGGCATCTGAAAGTTAGGATTCAGGTCCTAGCTCTGGAACTAGCTAGCATTCACAAGCCGGGTAACCCTGAGTGAATTTCTGTACCATTCTGGGCCTGTGGGCTCATCTGGAAAACCAGAGGATTAGACTGGAATCACTAGTCTTTTCCAGTTCTAGTAATCTACAATCCTGAATGCAGTGACCTGGTCCCCACAGGGATGGTCTCATCCTAAACCATATTGAGTTTCCGTCATTTCTGCTAGTATTTGCCATTCATCATTTTCATAAATAGAACAAACAACTATGACATACCCCGCTACAGCTTCTAATTCCAGTGTCTTTCCTTTCAGATTCAGGCTATTCAAGGCATTGAGAATGCACCCGAAGATCTCCTGGATCAAAACTATTCACTGTGTGATTTTATTTAAAAAAAAAAGAAAAACTTGCTTCATGCCCTACAGAGGTGCCAGCTATTTCTGTTGATATTATGTATAATTTATTAATCTGGAGAATTTTAAAGATTTTATGTAATTTAAAGGTAACAGATATTATTGTACATAGTTGTAATTTGTAGTTTCCTCTGTAAATATGTATTTTTCATAATGTTTAATATTAAGCTTTATATAATACTATTTTTCCACACCAAAGTGTTCATGGCTTGTTCTACCTAAACTAATTCGCCCTGTATAACAGGACAAGTGGTAAAAAGCATATGGAGGTGGTTGCAGGGGTGATCCCCTAGGCCAGTTTTGATACCTACTGGGCAGGATACAGGGCAGGGCTGGAGAGAGCAGAGAGTACAGCTGGTTTGAGGGCATTGCTGGGACCCAAAGATGATCCAAAAGCAATTAATATATGTAACAATGTAATAATATCACAATCAAAAGAAAGGGTTGAAGAGATGAGATTAAGCAGCACCAAAGCTGAAGTAGGTGTTTGTGCCTCATGTGGTTAGTGTCTCCCCTTTGTCCTGCCAAAGCTCCAAGCCAACGTGGTCAGCTTAGGGGCCACGTAACTTGCAAGGCAAGTCCAGGCTGCCGGGCTGAGGGTTCTGAGAGAGGACGACCAGAACAGAAGTGATGAATTCCTCTTATCCAGAGGCGTGCCACCTGCTGCCCTGACTGGAAACACAGTCAACATGCAAAGCACCATCCGCAGCCATGGGAGACCGTTCCACTGCATCCACAGTATGCTGTGTGTGAGCATGCATCTCACACTGGGATGTGTGTTTTGGCCGGTGGACACACACTCATCTTTGTCTCATTGCTAGGAGGCTGCACTCCTGGAAAAGTCAAAATCGCACTGGTCATACTTGGATTTCCCATTAAAAGAAGATTGTGGTGGCATATTATGCTACTGATCAAAGGGCCTAATATTAATACCTCTAGAAAAATATCCACAAACATCATATATCACTAATTTAAAAAATACTGAAACAAAAGTTCAATGGTGCCTAGTATAAAATTTCCCAGACACCTTTTTTTAGTAAATCATTGAGGTCAAAATATCAAGTAGTCACCTTCAGTTGCATTTACTATGAAAGGCACTCATACTCTGCCAAGCTGACCAATTTTGCCTATCACAAATTTCAGTGAGTCAAAAAGTGAGCATTGCCCTCTCCAAGTTCCAGTTCCAAGGGTCTTCCTGGAGAAAATTTGAAACACACCTGTATGGTATCATCATGGCTACCTGAGAGATGAGTCAGGAATGTTTGCCTTTTTCTCACTACAGATTTCTCTGTAATAAATTTAAGATTTAGAGATCCAGGTTGTTGGTCTCATAGCTTCATTTGCAGGAAGAGTATGTTTCTTTTCAAAATGTATATTTTTTGCTACAAACTGTTGAGCCCCATAAGAACTATAATGGGTGTAATTGCCATAGTAAGTGGAAAAATCATTAAATATACCTAATATAGTTGTAGTAAATTAAGGCTACACCCAAAATGGAAAAATTTCCAGGGCTTCTTGAAGTTTGTGGAAACAGGAAAAACCTTTATAAGAATGAATGGGAAGAAGATTCCAAATCTTCACAGTGTTATCACGCTCAATGCCTTGTGAAATGACAGTGTTAGGGTCTGATCCTGTTTCAGGAAACCAGATGGCTCTTCTAGAAATGAAAAGGAACAACATAAATGTAAGTGTGGCAGAGGTACTACTGGAGTGAAAATAAAGATCAGAGACATATGAGATGATATGTCCATTAGGAATAACTTTCCCTGTATTAATAAGAAAAAGCAATAAATTTTTAAAAACCAGAATTTTAAGCTAACATCACTGGGTATGAAGCACATCCAACTACATGGAAAGAAATTCGTTTTTGGCTTCTCACTCATTTAGGAAAGTTTAAATGCCTGCAACTTGCTAGGCACTGTCCTAGAAACTACACATTTCTATTCAATAAAGAGAATACATCACAGTGATAATGGTGGGATTGTTGTTACTATTTTCAATTAAACCTGAAAGAGGGTCTCATCGAGGCAGTGACATTACCTAGAAGCAGGGCAGTGGCAGCCTTCCTTGGGCCACAAACTGGCAAGTGCTGATTCTGCTTCTCTAGCAAATCTCTGAACCAAAAAGAGAAAGAAAGCAATTAATTGCACAAATCAAGAATTAAAACCATAACAAACCTACACGGCTGTCACAGTACATACCCTGGCATATCTGGGGTGGAATCAGAGTTATGGAAATGGACATGACAAGGGAAAACTGTATGTTCTTTTAGTCTAATGCAGGACAAATTTATTTCTACCCTCCACCTGTCTAATTTTAAATCTCCTTAGCAACAAATATTTCACTGTCTTCCCTCCCACCACCGTCAAAGACTAAATACATAATCTAGTTGATCTATTTATTAAATTTAGGAGGAGGGAAAAACAGGTTTCCTTGACATTCAGCTCAATTAATTAAACCCCATCATGTGTTACGTCTTGGTAAACACTCCACTTCCTGTCGTGCTGGGCATCCTGGCTGTGCACCTGTGCAGTACACTTTAATCATCAAGCCTTCAAAGTGCTTTTGAGCTATCAAATCTTGGAAGGTTCCTGTCTTGCATCTTAATAATTATTTATCCAAGTCCTTTATAATTAACTCCTTTAATCTCTACTCATTAAATCAATTTCGTATTATTCTGTCTTCTCTGGATAGCAGCCAATTTTTCAGCTCTTGAGTCAGATTTTTCTAAGGCTCCTCTCCCTTTCTGGGTCTGCACTTGTCCTAAGAAATTCAGCAGCACTTAACACTTCCAAGCCCCTCTTTTTCACTACACTTCCCCTTCTCCTTTTTGAATATGTTTGCTTTCCCAGTAGAAGGTGATTTTATTTTCTGTTCATCTTATCTCCTCATACCCATTGGTATGTCATAGTTTTTTCTGTCTCCACATTTTAGAAGAGATGATAATGATTTCACTTTTGAACACTAAAATGGCCACAGCACACAATATATTGGGGACAGTTTTATTTGGTAGAGTCTTTAATTAATTTTATTATCTCTTGGAATCCCAAAATGACATTTGAAAATAATATGAAACCACTAAGCAGATGTCCAGCAATACAAAAATAGGCTTCACCTCTTATACTTCACACTCTGCTTCTTCTAGTGTCTCAGGATCCAGGTTCTTGTATTTAAACACTTTCCCTACCTCTTGGAAGAAAATTGTTGACTATGCACTAAATTCTCATTCACTTAGGCTTCTTGGTCTCTACGGCTGGAATCCTAAATTAATAAACCTGCCAGATCTGAATAACAGCAAGTAGCAGAATCTAAGCACCAACTCTGGGGTGCTCTAGAGTTTTAGTTCACACAAATGAGCCAGACCAAATCTGACCTGATTGGGGGGGGGGGGCGGGGAAAGGTAATAAGCTGCTTGTTTGATGTAGCAGTTCAAGGATTCTCCACATTCCATTTCATTGAGGAAATCGAAGTAACTGATGACTCACGAGAGTGGCAAAAAGGATCCTCCTGGAAGTGGCTATGAGCAAGGCTTCAATGGTACCTCATTCCAATGAGACAGAGTGGAAAAGGCTGTTATCAGCCCAAATGTTCTGTTAAGGTTCAGAGTATTTTTAACCTGAGATTTCAAATCATATCAAGTATTCAAAGATTATTTCACTCAAGGGAAAATTTATAAACTATGACTGCAGAAAATGAGTGAAATAATACAAAGAAGGAAAAATATTTGAAAAGAGGGGATCTAAGCAGACATCATCAGAAAGAAGAAACAGCATTCCTTCTGTGTCCAGACTGTTTCTTGGGGATGTCATATGCTTCTATTAAGATGCATTATCCTTTGAAGGATTTGCTTGGACTATGTCAGCCAGATGATATAGCTGATTAAGCAATTGAATTGATTCATTTAGTTTTGTGAATTGACCAGGTGTTTGACGAAACTGAGTTTGGAATTCTGAACACACTACCTTAGATTCTTTTAGTGGATGGTGCCTTTGAAATGTTTGGCCATTTTAGTCAAAATGCAGGGTAACATTTAATGCAGCCATGATAATAGCAAAAATCTGTTCTGTTCTAAAAATGTTTCTAGCAATGGAAATATTTTTGACTAAAAAACTACTCTTGACTTGTAGGGAGGCTCCCTAGGAATAAATATATGCCACAAAAATAAGGCATTTTATTTTTTTAAAAGGTTGTCTATATAGATGCATTCATGACATAAGAAAATGGTTGGTGAATGCTCCTAAAATAAAGGCTTATGTAATGGAAATAAAAAGCTCTATTAACAGACCTACCAAAAATGATTTTTGTAACCTATATGCCAGTGTACATGATCTTATGTAAGATATCAAAATAAGCTGTTGAAATGGTGAATAATGTCAGACAAAAGTAATATGTTTCTTCTAGAATATTCACAAGAAAGTTTAGTTATGGCTGTTTTCTGCAGTAAGGAATTTCTTTTAAGAAAAACTATCTTCATCCTAAGAGTAAGCTTTCTGTTATGTTGGAGATGTTGTGTTTTCATAACATCTTGTGAGTGAGCAAGAAAGCCTTCCCACAGAAAGGAGCATGTGCAGTTGTGGCTTTCGGAGTGTGCCATAGAGTTGGGTGGCTTCCCCCTGCAAGCTGAAGTGAGAGTCTCCAGTGGCCTTCGTGAAATCTCCCGATTTCAACCACCCTGAACACAAGGTGCACCAAAGTTCCGACCTCAAGAGTCCTTAATCTTTAGTTTCCCAGGTAGGACCCATCAGGCTTATCAGTTCTGCAAGGATAAGAACCAAGTCTTTGATCTCTTTTATACTCCCACCTAATAGAAATTAGTACACAACTTATAGACATTCAACATATACCTTTTGAGTGGAAATTGCTCCTGGCCCAGTGCTTTGGGTATTTAGGTAGTCAGTATCTAATAATGCTAGTGTTCATGGAGGCTCATCTGGCTGTTCCTTGATTTGTGTGAAGCTTAAATAAACAAGGCAAATACATCTAGCAATTGAATATGTTATGTTCCTTAATAGAGCACTTTTTATGTTTTTTATATTATGTTTTCTTTCTCTGCAAATCTGGTCATTTAAAATGGCAGTCAATGGTTCTGTTTTTTTCTTATGATAGTACCTCTCCACATTGTTGTATTTTCTAACCAACTCTGTTTAAAGAAAGCACTTCCATAGTCTTTGTATTTAATTTATGTATTCCCTTAATATATTTTCATACTGTAACTGTGGCCAAAAACAATCTATATAGTGTCATAAACACCTTCCCACTGGTGAATAAAACTGCTATTTGTTGAAGGAAAATGTTCTGTCTTCTATTTGCCTGTGTCTCATTTATCAATTTCTGTCATCTGACTGCTCAGGAGAAAGGTCAGAAGTGACTGCTTCTAAATGAGAAAAATCTTGTAAGCCATTATCATGAAGAACTTGGTTGTTTTAACCTTTGCTCCTGTGAATTCCTAGTTGGTTACCTAGGGTATCACGAACATATAATAGACTCTCTGGTTGACTGTCTCCAACTAAATTCTTGGTTTCAGTTCTCTAATTCATTGGTTACCAAAATGTCATCTATCACCAACAGTGTCTGTGTATTCTCAGAGGCGCTGCCCCAGCTGGATCCCCTGAGCCCTTTAGAGGCACTTCACACATAAGCGGGTGGTGTGACATTTGGTTAAGAGCTGCTGTGTCTATTTCCAGAATCATTATTTTGCCTTTTTTTTTTTTTACTTTTTCATATTTCAGTTGAAAAAACTCACTGTCCTTCACAACTCCAGTGTTTCATTTTTCTACAACTTACTTACAGAAATCTTCATTAAAAAAAAAAAAGTACCATAACAGTTTTACATGTAAAACCATGAAATCAAATCCATCCTTCATTTTGAAACAATTTCTGGATTCAAATCGTGTTAGCAAAAATAATTTGACCTCTGAGGCTTGACCTTGTTATTCCCAAAGTAGCTGTTTGTTTGATGGAATTTACTCCTAAAGGAAAAGGAAATATGAGCATATGAAATTATCACTTAGTAATTCTGCTGGAGTATCCTCCACAATCATGAAGTGTTAGAACTGAAAGGGCCACTTTAGGATGGACAATGATGGAAACCAAGACCAAGTTTAAGATTATAGAGCAAAATAGGACAATGCTAGAACCAAATCCTATCTTCCTATCACTTGTGGGGGTGGACCTGCCTACATGTAAATATAGAAAAAATGAAGAAGAATGATTCTCAGATCCAGGGCATGTAATTGCCATTTTGCACACTGAGACAGAACTCTGAGTGGAACTTTCAACATTTTATGTGATTATTGCTTTAATTTTGTATGTTTGGAGACACCCAAACAAATCTCAGACTATATTTTAGAGTCATACCTTAGCAAAAGTCATCACCATCTTAAAGCTGAAGTACTATTGAACAGTAAAGGAGAAAAACATGCTTTTTAAAAAACATAATAGTATTATAAAACATTTTTTATTGAAGCTGATAAAATCAAACCACCTAAAACCCCCAAAATTTCTACCACTAGATTTGGAAAGAATTGGCAAAGATTTTGATGTTGCCAGTAAAAGGAGCATTCATAATACAAGGATAAAAATTAACTGGTAAAATTCAAGCTTGAGTAATAGAGAAAACCATGCAGGGATGGTTCTGTGTAGGAGTTAACACTTGCCAAAGGCCAGGCTTAACTAAAATATCTCCCCAACCCAGCATCTCCCAAAGAATATTGTATCATTATTTTAGAGAACTGTAGATCTAGATAAGGCTTGCCCTTTTTATCCTAGGGTTTATTGTAATGATACAAGAAACTTTGTGTAGAGTATCTTAATATTAAATTATTTTGCTCTTGGAGCTCTTGACCCCAGGAAGAAGCTTGGCATCTGTTTCAGTCTTTAAGAAAGAACTAACAATGAAATATGTTTCCTGTCTCTGTGACCCTGCTGCTAGCTGTTGGCGGCCAAGAAGTTTCTCTGTCTTAAGGTTTGCCAAGGAGGTAAATGAAAACAACAACAAAAGTAAAAACAAAAAGCTGACAAGACAGCTACAGAAACAAAGGGCGTTTAAAGAGGAAACGTTCAGAAGCTTGGGAGCATTCCTAAATCTAACCTCCATCAGAAAATACCATTTGTAGGAGTCATAAATTAAAGGTTCAAGCTATATTTCATTCCTAAAGAACTTTCCAATGACCCCTGATCCAGTCTTCACCCAAGTAGGTACTCCTTCCCCATTCATGACAGATGACAGGGCAGGGAGTGGAGCGGGGGGGCAGCGGGGGTGGGGTGGGAGGGAGGGGTCAACAACTGTCTACCTGCGAAGAATACCACATCAGCAATAAACAAAGATGAAACAGGACAGAAGAACACGAATGAGCCCACGCTGGTGGAAAACTGGGGGGAAGAAGGCAAAAGTAAAGAGAAAGGTGAGAGCTATGAAGGTGACATTGGGAGTCTTAGACCCCTTGCAGTTACAGAGGATTTTCTCATTTAAGAGGAAGACATTCTAAGTTCTGTTTAAAGTGCTATAGATGGGGACTTCATTTTTTTTGCTTTTGTTTTTGTTCTTTTTTTAGCTGTGCTAGGTCTTTGTTGTGGTATGCTGGGCTAAGTTGCTCCAGGGCAGGGGGATCTTAGTTCCCTGTTGTTGTTCAGTGGGTCAGTCATGTCTGATTCTTTGCAGTCCCATTGACTGCAGCACCCCAGGTTTCCCTATCCTTCACCATCTCCCAGAGCTTGCTCAAACTCATGTCCTTTGAGTCAGTGATGCCATCCAACCATCTCATCCTCTGCCATGCCCTTCTCCTCCTGCCCTCAGTCTTTTCCAGCATCAGGGTCTTTTCCAATGAGTTGGACCAGGGATGGAACCCACATTCCCTGAGTTAGAAGGTGAATTCTTAATCACTGGACCATCAGGGAAGTCCCAGGGACTGCATGTTTAATCTCTAGGTTATTACTTAAAGTTTGACTCCAGGCTATTATCTTAGTGAGTGCCTTCACCCATCATATACTATCAGTCAATGATTGTTTCCACTTTATAGATTAGAAAGCAGAGGCACAGAGAAGACCAAGATATTGCCCAAAACTTAGCGGAAGAATAGGAACAATAGCTAATGCATACGATGCACTAACTATAGCATCATCTAATTTAACTCTTCACACAGCCTAGTTATCAGACTTACGTTGGAGATAAGGAAACTGAAGTTTAAAGAGAGAGTAATTTGCCCAAGGCCCCACACTACCCCATACTTAGTTTCCAATGTGAATCTTTCTGATTTCAAAATGTGGCCACTTAACCTCTGTGCTCTGATGGGTCAGTGGTAAAAACTTTGTCTGCCAAGCAGGAGACTGGGTTCAATACCTGGGTCAGGAATACCCCCTGAAGAAGGAAACAGCAGCCCACTCCAATATTCTTGCCTGGGAAATCCCATGGACAGAGGAGCCTGGTGGCTACAGTCCATGGGGTCAAAAAGAGTAGGACATGACTTGGGGACTAAACAACAAACCTCTCTACCGGAGTATTACAAAGTTTGGTTCCCAGACCAGCAGCACTGATATCAGCTGGTTACAAATGCAAATTCTCAAACTCACGCCCCCGTAATCCTATTGAATCTGAAACTCTGGGGGTGAAGCCCAGCATAGTGTGTGTAACAAGCCTCCCAGGTGATTGGACACGTGCTATTCTGTGTGGAGCCTCTTTGCTTTGCAGCTTCTTATTAGTCAAATCTAATTCTTTGAGAAGAAATTTTGTTAAACCCTGTGTGACAAAGAAGAATAATAATGTGTAACGTTTTTGACCCTTAGCACATAAAAAGCACTTAATAAATGTTAGCAACTATTACTATTGTGTCCCAGGTAGCACTCTGTACAGCCTTACCTGCGGTATCTCATTTAATTCTTGAAAAAGTAGATAAGGCAGGGATTACAATTATTCCCATTCTACAGATATAGAAACTGAGGCACACAGAAGGTGAGAGACTCAGAGTAAATATCTGGACCTAGGTCACAGAGCTGGCAAATGTCAGAGCCTGACACTGAGCAGGAACAGCGTAATTCTGAAGCCTGTGTTCATAACCACTTCCTCCTATACCACAGGTTGGAGAAAAGGCTGATTAACCCCCACAGCTCAAATTCAATGTTGAGCCTCCAGCTTTCACTTCAGCTTCAAAGACTCATTTATGTGCTGCACATCACTTTCCTCCAGCCTGACCCTGCTGGCTCTTGCTCAAAGGACCATGAGTCCAATAGCCTTGACATTTATTTCCCTCCCAGTTTTGCAGACTGAACGTGATAGCACCATCATGGACCCTAAATGCCATCCTATCTGTTCCCTCTGGGGCCCAGGAAAAGCTAGTAAACAGTTCTCAAGATGGCAGTAAATTCTTAGGGCAAAGAGATACTGGCTGTCCCATGTAGAAATGGCAGGTCAACACAGAATGGGAGACACCAAGAACAGGAAGTCACCACAGGGAGGAATCCCTAAATAAGGTGAGAGAAATGGGAAGATGCCTTAAAAGGCAGCTGCAAACTCTCAAAGATTCTAACAACCAGAGGCTACAAAGTTCAGCCCTAGATGACTGCTGAACCAGCAGAGAAAGGAGAACAGGAACAGGCCTCTATGACACTGTTTATTTATTTATTTTATTATTTATTTAGTTTTTGTCTGTGCTGGGCTTCTGTAGTTGCTTCATGGAGGCTTAGTTCCCCCATGGCATGTAGGATCTTAGTTCCCCAGTCCAGGACTGAACCCACATCCCCTGCATTGGAAGGCAGATTCTTAACCCCTGAACCACCTATGATACTATTTAGAATAAGCAAGGCTGAAAAAGCAAGCACGTGAAGAGTGAGAAGGAATGAAGGACAGGGAAGCCAAGACCTCAAAGGTGCCATTTCTACTCCGTCCCCCAAGCCCTAGCCATGAGCAAGGAAGGTGGGACTGAATGCTCACTCATCACGTTCACTTGGGTAAAGATAGCATCAGTCCAACAGACAGAGGTCTGGCAGGAAATGGAAGGCATACTCAAAAGGGTATGAGCAGAGCTCAACAAAGGAACCAATGCCCAAGAAGTGGACAGTCTTCCTGGCTCCACTGGAATTTCCCAGGGCCTCAGCACTCAAGGCCATGCACATACTTGGTGGGACAACATGCCAAGGGTTTGGGGTAGAGCAGTACACTGAGACCCACTTAAAAGCTGTGTGACTTTATTAAGCTTCAAGGACCATTTGTCTTCTCCATCCACACCTCCAGGACGGGAAGTCATCAGCAGTTTCTCTGTGTTACTGTTTCTATTAACCTTCTAGATACAAGATAGCTAACACTTCTCTTGATCACTGTCTGCCTGGCTTCATATCTCACCACCCCAGCAAATGCAGAGGTCCTCTGTGTTGTTCCTGTGCCTCTGTCTGGCACCCCAGTCCCCCTTCTACACTGCCATCTGAGTGACTGATCTGAAATATGAAAGTGACCATGTGATGTGATGTGAAAGTCGCTTAGTCATGTCCAATTCTTTGTGACCCCATGGTCTAGTTCATGGAATCCTCCAGGCCAGGACACTGGAGTAGGTAGCCGTTCCCTTCTCCAGGGGATCTTCCCAACCCAGGGTTCAAACCCAGGTATCCCATACTGCAGGCAAATTTTTTACCAGCTGAGCCACCAGGGAAGCCCCAAACCATGGTCCTCCTGAAATTGACCAGTGACTCTCAATTATCCACAAGATAATTGTGGTCATAGAAAATCTTTGATGACTTGGCCCATGTCTTCTTCCCCAGCTGCAGCTGTAGCCCCTCTTCTCCCTGCAATTTACATTTTATCATTCAAACCCTTGTGGTTTCTAGGGTGCATGCTGCTGTTCTATACATTTTTGCTCTGATATATTCCTTTGTCTCCTCCCTGAAATAGTTCTTACCTCTTCTCTGAAATCCAGGACCCAGCACAGGGGGCAGGGAGGTCATTAGCTCAGGCTTCACCCTCACAAAGGGTAGAAAACATAGCCCTTTGATTTATCTATGTGCTTGTGTTTGTGTGTGTGTAAGTTGCTTCAGTCATATCTGACTCTTTGCTACCCTGTGGGCTGTAGCTCACCAAGCTCCTCTGTCCATGGGATTCTCCAGGCAAGGATACTAGAGTGGGTTGCCATGCCCTCCTCCACGAAATCTTCTTAACCCAGGAATCAAGCTTGCATCTCTTATGCCTCCTTTGTTGCAGGCAGATTCTTTACCTCTGGGCCACTGGGGAAGTCTGACTTGTCTACACATAAAGTTAAATGTAGTCACAGAGATGCAGACAAAAGTGAGAGATGAAGACAAGCTTCAGATAACTTTCAACTCAGGCCTGTTATTAGATCAATCTGCCGGGAGTGTTTTATAAAGAAATATTTTTAAAGAAATCCTTTCATTATTTTGTGATTTAAACAATTTCTATAAGCCTCTTTAGACATTTTTTTAAACTTAAATTTTTTTTATTATACCAGAAGTATCAAAAACTAGCAGTGACCTTCTCTTGACCCCAAGATGGCTGTTGACCAGTTCCCAAACTTGTCTTCTGAAACTCAGCTCCAACTTAGGGTTACTTCTGTACCCACAGAAACATTTTCCATTTTTCATGCACAATGGCATATTATGTCAAAATAATTTGTTCTGTCTTCCCCCTGAGACTTCATAGTTTCCAGAACAAGTTCTCCAAGGCACCAGGTGAATGAATATGAGATTGACTTCAGATGTTATTATAATAGTAATGATAATAACACAATATGGCTCAACAGGTAAAGAATCTACCTACAATGCAAGAGATGTAAGTTCATTCCCTGGGTCAGGAAAGTCCCTTGAAGAGGAACTGGCACCCCACTCCAGTATTCTTGCCTGGAAAATCCCATGGACAAAAGAGTCTGGCAGGCTACAGTCCATGGTGTTGCAAATAGTTGAACATGACTGAGCATGAGCATGGAATAATTATATAATAGAAAGAGATGCATTTCAACAAAGTGCTGGGCATCATTCATTGCTTTCTCACACATTTTAATTGAGTCAGGCCTCCCCAAAAACCCTGTAAGATGAGAAATCAAGCCTTAATAACACAGCCAATTAACAGCAGAACCAGGATTCAAACCCTGACAATCCAGCTTCAAAGCTAGTGTCAACCACTCTACCAGCAGTTCTCAAGCTTTGGAGTGGTAACTCACTGGTAAAGAATCCACCTGTCAAGCAAGAGATATGGGTATGATCCCTGAGTCAGGAAGATCCCCTGGAGAAGGAAATGGCAACTTACTCCAGTATTCTTGCCTGGGAAATCCCACAGACCTTGGAACCTGAAGAGATTCAGTTCATGGGGTCACAAAAGAATCGGAAATGACAACAACTAAACCACCACCAGAATCACCTGGAGAAATATTAATAAAGCACAGTTTAACTAGGCCCCATTAACAGAGCTTCTAAATCAATGCATTCATACTATGTTCTGGTGTTATGAAAAATAGTGAAGCAAAAATTTGAAAGCTATTTCATGTAATTCTCTGAGGGTGGTTTCATCTCATTAACTAGATAATGATCAGAAAATAAGTTTGTAGCTTTTTAACAGAATTCAGCTTTAAAGAGGACTTTGCAAAGATTGAGTTTTCATTTGTAGTCATTGGTCTTTTTCTCTGGAAGACAGCACAGAATTTTGAGACCAATTGGGTTCAAGAACAAAAGCCTGCTGACAAGCTCTGCATTTGCACAACTTCACAATGAGGAAATGAGTTTAGAGAAATAAATAACTGACTCAAGTTGCTGAGCCAGCAAACAACCCCTCCAGAGTGGCTGCCCTGAGAACAGGCTGAGCTCAGGACAGAACATTCCCCGATCAACTGTCTAGTCACACCATCACCAGCTCAGCACACTTCCCCACACCTAGTTCTTTCCAGCCTGGTTTATTCCTCTGTAAACAGAAAAGTCCTTTGCTGCCTGGCACTTGTGATGCTTGCAAATCTGATGGGTGGAACTCCTCTTGCAATGATCCACTTCTCCCACTACAACCATCTCTCCCCAACCCCACTCACCATTGGCAATATTTTTTTTTTCGAATAGAGTGTCTCCTTACCTAAGTCTGGATTTGTTTTGAACTTGATTCTAGCCTGGATTTGCTTCAAAATGTGAATGATTTCTCACCTGCATGCAATTTCAGATCCACACTCATGATATTTTTATCCTCATTTAGTAGAAAGAATAATGGATACTGAAATAGCCACTTTCTAATCCCTGAAACCTGTGAATATGAGTATGTTAGGTTATATGGCAAAGGCGGGGCTTCCCAGGTGGCACTAGTGGTAAAGAACCCGCCTGCCAGTGCAGGAGATGCAAGAGACAGGAGTTCAATCCTTGGGTTGGGAAGATCCAGGGAGGAAGAAATGGCAATGCATTCCAGTATTCTTGCCTGGAAAATTCCACGGACAGAGGAGCCTGGTGGGCTACCATCCTTGAGGCTGCAAAGCATCAGATGTGACTGAGCACATTATTTCAATTTAATTTTCATGGCAAAGGGGAATCAAAGTTGCCAATGGAATTAAGCTGCTAATCAGCTAACCCTGAGATGGAGAGACTGTCTTGGATTCTTTGGGTGGGCCCAACTACAAGAGTTCTTATAAATTGAAGACAGAGGCGAGATAAAGAGAACCAGAGACATCAGTGTGAGAAGTTGGTCTAATATTTCTGATGTTGAAGATGAAAGAAAAGGGCCATGAGCCAAGGAATGCAGGTGAGCTCCAGAAGCTGAGAAAAGAAATGGATTATTTCCTAGAGCTTCCAGAAGGAATGCAACCATGCTGACATTTTGACTTTAGCACAATGAAGCCCATTCTGTGGAGTATGGCCTCAAGAACTGTAAGATAACAAATTTAGGTTGTTTTAAGTCAGTTTTCCAGAAGTCATATATGGATGTGAGAGATAGACCATGAAGGCTGAGTGCCAAAGAGTTGATGTTTTCGAACTGTGGTGTTGGAGGAGACTCTTGAGAGTCCCTTGGACTGCAAGGAGATCAAACCTGTCAATCCTAAAGGAAATCAACCCTAAATATTCATTGGAAGCACTGATGCTGAATTTGAAGCTTCAGTACTTTGGCCACCTGATGCAAAGAGCCAACTCATTGGAAAAGACCCCAATGCTGGGAAAAATAGAGAGCAGGAGAATGGAGCAATAGAGGATAATATGGTTGGTTGGCATCACCAACTTAATGGGCATGAGCTTGAGCAAATTCTGGGAGAGAGTGAAGCACAGGGAAGCCTGGCATGCTGCTGTCCATGGGGTTGCAAAGAGTTGGACATGACTGAGCAACAGAGAGAGAAGGCAATGGCATCCCACTCCAGTACTGTTGCCTGGAAAATCCCATGGGCGGAGGAGCCTGGTAGGCTGCAGCCCATAGGGTCGTGAAGAGTCGGACATGACTAAGCGACTTCACTTCCACTTCTCACTTTCATGCATTGGAGAAGGAAATGGCAGCCCACTCCAGTGTTCTTGCCTGGAGAATCCCAGGGACGGGGGAGCCTGGTGGGCTGCCGTCCATGGGGTTGCACAGAGTCGGACACGACTGAAGCGACTTGGCAGCAGCAGCAGCAGCAGCAGCAGTAGAGTGACTGAACAACAACAAAGTCACCAAACTCATGAAAATGTGTTACAATAGTGATGGGAAACTAATGCACTCTAAATCAAGATAATGGATCTGAGATTGAGAGAGTTTATAAAATTTGTCCAAGGTCATACAACCAGTAAATGATGAAACTAAAACCGAAACTCAAGCCTCTATATTCAGAGCCCCTATTTCTGCTACTATGATAATTTGTAAAACAAATTCTAATCTCTTTTACATGATAGCTTTTCAAATATTTGTAAGTAGATACCATGTCTTCCCTTAGTCTTCCCTAGGAAAACCAAAAGTTTCTGTAAGCCTCAGGAGACAGTAGGAGGTACCGTGACCCTCCTGGAAAACATGGCGGCCAAGCTGAACAGAGTGCCAACGAGGCTGCAGTGCCGCCTTTGTATGTCTCAATTCGTCCTTTGAAAAGTGGCATTGATAACTCATAAAATTTAAGCATTACTCTTTGAGTTAGAAAAATGAGGTGGTAGTTTTCTTTTATTGACAAATTGGCTGTGAACTTAATGTTCCTAAAAAATGAGTCATTTGAATTGGAACATTAATTTATTTGAGCAGCTGGGTCCACATGACTCTGAGAAAATGCCATTGCTCTGTCCCTACACAGATCATCCCCTAATAGTCCCAGCACCTGACTAGAGCAGTAATAGTTCAGGCTTCCTTCTTGCCCTCCCACCTGAAATCTCAGATGCTGGAGGTAATAACACCCTTTTAGAAGAGTGCATTTGAGAGTCCAACTTGCCACCTTTGCCCTGCTGCTGCTGCTGCTGCTAAGTCGCTTCAGTCGTGTCCGACTCTGTGCGACCCCATAGACAGCAGCCCACTAGGCTCCTCTGTCCCTGGGATTCTCCAGGCAAGAATACTGGAGTGGGTTGCCATTTCCTTCTCCAATGCATGAAAGTAAAAAGTGAAAGTGAAGTCGCTCAGTCGTGCCCGACTCTTAGCGACCCCACGGACTGCAGCCTACCAGGCTCCTCCGTCCATGGGATTTTCCAGACAAGAGTACTGGAGTGGGGTGCCATTGCCTTCTCCGAACTTTGCCCCACCTGGAGACATTAAATTTTGCCTGCAACTGAGGTTCAATAGTACCGCATGTTTATATTAGAGACAAAGTCTTCCCTGCCTCTGTAAGATCCATCCTATAAGAAAAAGTGGGAGGAGGATTGAGCCTTCAGCTCTGAAATAACCAACAGGGCCAATAAGAACTGAAAATACCTCACGGCTGGGGAAGCATAGATAAACGGACACACTCATTTCCCATAGAGGTGCTTAGCTTGAGTCCATGGGAGCCAAATGTAAAGTTCTGAACCAGCTGTTAAACACAGCCATTATTAAAAATTATATAAGTTTGCAACTTATATAAATCTATTAAACTATAAATGATATTAAAAACAAAGGCAAGAAACACCCAAAGCTCATTTCTTCCTCATTATTTTACCACTTTTAACTCTTATCCCTTCTCTTCAGGTTATTTCTGTTGCTAGATCTATATGATTGAAAACCTATAACAGTGTGCCACTGAATAGCTCTCTCAAATTCTGAGTTCAGCAATGTCACATTGATGGCTTTACAATCAGCCATGGTGGGTGGATTTATTCCACAGATGCCAGTAAATCCTGTGAATGAGGGCATCTATCTCACCCCTGGCTGAGTGTCAAACATTTACCAGCGCATCACTTCCCATCAGTACATCCTTCCACCCTGCACCACGCAAAACACTGCAGCCCGCTCACCTAGTGAAGACATGAAGACATCAGCTACATCATTTCATCCAATAATTATAAAGGGCAAAGTAAACCTCTCTAGGATTTTCTTCTTTAAACTTTTTTTTTTTTTTTTGGCTTGGAAGGTTTATTCACACATTTATACATCATCTGTTTCCTCTTTAAATTTCAGAGTAACTTTGGATATTATAACATGGAGTTAGCATTTAAGGTATGCTATCTCAGAAAGGAGAATGCTAGGAAATAATGAGAATTCTACAGTGTTGCTGGTGTTTCTTGGTCTGTGATGTATGGGACAGTATGGAAACCTCCTTGAGTATCCTCCTTTCTATATCACCTTTTATTTCTACAGTTCAGTTCAGTGCAGTTCAGTTCAGTTGCTCAGTCATGTCTGACTATTTCCTACCCCATGGACTGCAGCACACCAGGCCTCCCTGTCCATCACCAATTCCCAGAACTTACTCAAACTCATGTTCATTGAATCAGTGAAGCCATCCAACCATCTCATCCTCTGTCATCCCCTTCTCCCATCTTCAATGTTTCCCAGCATCAGGGTCTTTTCAAAGGAGTCAGTTCTTTGCATCAGGTGGCCAAAGGATTGGAGTTTCAGCTCTTGCATCAGTCCTTCCAGTGAATATTCAGGAATGATTTCCTTCACGACGGATTGGTTGGAGAGTCCAAGGGATTCTCAAGAGTCTTCTCCAACACCACAGTTCAAAAGCATCAATGCTTCGGTGCTTAGCTTTCTTGATAGTCCAACTCTCACATCCATACACGGCTACTGGAAAACCCAGAGCTTTGACTACATGGACCTTTGTCGGCAAAGTAATGTCTCTGCTTTTTAATATGCCATCTAGGTTGGTCATAACTTTTCTTTCAAGGAGCAAGCATCTTTTAATTTCATGGCTGCAGTCACCATCTGCAATGATTTTGGAGCCCAAAAAAGTAAAGTCTGTCACTGTTTCCATTGCTTTCCCATCTATTTGCCATGAAGTGATGGGACCAGATGCCATGATCCTAGTTTTCCAAATGTTGAGCTTTAGACCAACTTTTTCATTCTCCTCTTTCACTTTCATCAGGAGGCTCTTTAGTTCTTCTTTGCTTTCTGCCATAAGTGTGGTGTCATCTGCATATCTGAGGTTATTGATATTTCTCCTGGCAATCTTGATTCCAGCTTGTGCTTCATCCAGCCCAGTGTTTCTCATGATGTACTCTGCATATAAGTTAAGTAAGCAGGGTGACAATGTACAGCCTTGACGTACTCCTTTCCCGATTTGGAACCAGTCTGTTGTTCCATGTCCAGTTCTAATTGTTGCTTCTTGATCTGCATACAGATTTCTGAGGTGGCAGGTCAGGTGATCTGGTAATCCCATCTCTTGAAGAATTTCCCACCATTTGTTGTGATCCACACAGTCAAAGGCTTTGGCATAGTCAATAAAGCAGAAGTAGATGTTTTTCTGGAACTCTCTTGCTTTTTTGATGATCCAACGGATGTTGGCAATTTGATCTCTGGTTCCTCTGCATTTTCTAAATCCAGCTTGAACATCTGGAAGTTCACAGTTCACGTACTGTTGAAGCCTGGCTTGGAGAATTTTGAGCATTACTTTGCTAGTGTGTGAGATGAGTGCAACTGTGTGGTAGTTTGAGCACTCTTTGCCATTGCCTTTCTTTGGGATTGGAATGAAAACTGACCTTTTCCAGTCCCATGACCACTGCCGAGTTTTCCAGATTTGCTGGCATATTGAGTGCAGCACTTTCACAGCATCATCTTTCAGGATTTGAAACAGCTCAACTGGAATTCCATCACCTCAACTAGCTTTGTTTGTAGTGATGCTTCCTAAGGCCCACTTGACTTCTTCAAAAGATGGGAATACCAGACCGCTTGACCTGCCACCTCAGAAATCTGTATGCAGATCAAGAAGCAACAATTAGAACTGGACATGGAACAACAGACTGGTTCCAAATCGGGAAAGGAGTACGTCAAGGCTGTACATTGTCACCCTGCTTACTTAACTTATATGCAGAGTACATCATGAGAAACACTGGGCTGGATGAAGCACAAGCTGGAATCAAGATTGCCAGGAGAAATATCAATAACCTCAGATATGCAGATGACACCACACTTATGGCAGAAAGCAAAGAAGAACTAAAGAGCCTCCTGATGAAAGTGAAAGAGGAGAATGAAAAAGTTGGTCTAAAGCTCAACATTTGGAAAACTAGGATCATGGCATCTGGTCCCATCACTTCATGGCAAATAGATGGGAAAGCAATGGAAACAGTGACAGATTTTACTTTTTTGGGCTCCAAAATCATTGCAGATGGTGACTGCAGCCATGAAATTAAAAGATGCTTGCTCCTTGAAAGAAAAGTTATGACCAACCTAGACGGCATATTAAAAAGCAGAGACATTACTTTGCCGACAAAGGTCCATGTAGTCAAAGCTCTGGGTTTTCCAGTAGCCGTGTATGGATGTGAGAGTTGGACTATCAAGAAAGCTAAGCACCGAAGCATTGATGCTTTTGAACTGTGGTGTTGGAGAAGACTCTTGAGAATCCCTTGGACTCTCCAACCAATCCATCGTGAAGGAAATCATTCCTGAATATTCACTGGAAGGACTGATGCAAGAGCTGAAACTCCAATCCTTTGACCACCTGATGCAAAGAACTGACTCCTTTGAAAAGACCCTGATGCTGGGAAAAATTGAAGATGGGAGAAGGGGACGACAGAGGATGAGACGGTTGGATGGCTTCACTGATTCAATGAACATGAGTTTGAGTAAGTTCTGGGAATTGGTGATGGACAGGGAGGCCTGGTGTGCTGCAGTCTATGGCGTGGAAAATAGTCAGACATGACTGAGCAACTGAACTGAACTGAAGGTGAAGGTCGTGAGATAAATCTTGATTATTGTTCTTAATAAGGGAGCTTTTTTCCCGATTTTGGAGCCAATCCCTGGTATTTTGTAATAGATTTGTTTTGGGGGGGTTTTGTTTGTTTGTTTGTTTTGCTAATAAAACTTCTCCAAAGATTTGGCCCTCTAGTGCATTATGGAAACAGGATTCTTAGATGTCTGTCTCTCATAATAACCTGGTAGTGCATTTCTATTAACCTTCAAGTTAATCCTTTTTATATGGCATTCTACCTCCTTAAGAAACATTAGAGCACTTTAGAATTTCTTAGTCTTTTAACCATTTTTGTTTGCTTTTCCCACCATTTTGTTTTGTTATTTCCAAAACATTCTATACTTCCTGCCATTGCTATTAACTTAACACTCCTTTTTCTGCTCAGTTGACAAGTCCTGGTGAGTACAATGAATTCCACCTTCTCGTTGACTTTGGTTCCAGTGAAAGGTCCTTGGGAAAAAGGATCATTGGGCTTCCCAGGTGGCATTAGTGGTAAAGAATCCACCCGCCAGTGCAGGAGACCTAGGAGAAGTGGCTTTGATCCCTGGGTTGGGAAAATCCCCTGGAAAAGGAAATGGCACCCCACTCCAGGATTCTTGCCTGGAAAATTTCATGGACACAGAAGCCTGGCCGGGTGCAGTCCATGGGGCAGAAAAGAGTTGATTGAGATTGATCACAAAGGGTCATTATTTTTAGGAGTGAGTTGGGATCTGTTTTGGCATATCCAGCTTAATACTTTTCTTTTCTTTTCTTTTGGAAGGTATGACTTGTCAACAAACAAGGTTAACTCTGACTTTTCTAGATGAGTTTCTAATCTATTTGTTCAGGGGATGGACTGGTCTTGGACAGAGGTTAGATAGTCATGAATTATTCCTTCTGACAAAAGAAGGAAACTAGCAGGATTTCAAGTATTACTATCAAGGAAGAAAATGAGTGAGGAAGAAAATGATAGAATTTCATGTGAGGTAAGCCTACCTGCTAAGAAATAAAGTGTCTTTTTAGTAGGCAACAATGATTGTATATCATGAGAAGGAAGGAGGACTTAGCAGTAGCCTTTACCAATTTCTTTCCTGGTGGCTCAGATGGTAAAAGCATCTGCCTACAGTGTGGGAGACCTGGGTTCAATCCTTGGGTTGGGAAGATCCCTTGGAGAAGGAAATGGCAATCCACTTCAGTACTCTTGCCTAGAAAATCCCATGGACGCAGAAGCCTGGTAGGCTACAGTACATGGAGTTGCAAAGAGTCGGATACAACTGAGTGACTTCACTTTTCTACCAATTTACCTGCAGTGACTATTAACCTACAATCAGGAAGTTGAACTTTTAACATAGGGTCAAGAGAAAAACTACAGCAAACTTTTCTCTGATAAATAACATGAAACTGAGTCAAAATGATAAGGGTTTGTCCAAATTGTTTATGCATGGTTATGTAGAAAGGCTTAAGATATTAAGCTGACCCAGGGTAAGAAGATGCCAAAAAACTAATCACTTTATTTTTCTAAAATTTATTTTATTGAAGTATACCAGCATCAGAGTCTTTTCCAATGAGTCAACCCTTCACATGAGGTGGCCAAAGTCCTGGAGCTTCAGTTTTAGCATCATTCCTTCCAAAGAAATCCCAGGGTTGATCTCCTTCAGAATGGACTGGTTGGATCTCCTTGCAGTCCAAGGGACTCAAGAGTCTTCTCCAACACCACAGTTCAAAAGCATCAATTCTTTGGCACTCAGCCTTCTTCACAGTCCAACTCTCACATCCATACATGACCACAGGAAAAACCATAGCCTTGACTAGACGGACCTTAGTTGGCAAATTAATGTCTCTGCTTTTGAATATACTGTCTATGTTGGTCATAAGGGGCAGGAGGAGAAGGGGACGACCGAGGATGAGATGGCTGGATGGCATCACGGACTCGATGGACATGAGTCTGAGTGAACTCCGGGAGATGGTGATGGACAGGGAGGCCTGGCGTGCTGCAATTCATGGGGTCGCAAAGAGTCGGACACAACTGAGCGACTGAACTGAACTGAACTGATACTTGATTTACAATGCTGTGTTAATTTCTGCAAAGCAATTGAGTTGTATACATATGTGTGTGTGTGTGTGTATATATATATGTATATACACACACATATATTCTTTTTCCTTTTGCTTTTCCATCATGGTTTACCACAGGATGTTGAATATAGTTCCCTATACGATTCAGTAGGACCTTGTTTACCCATCCTATATATAATAGTTTGCATCTGAAAAGCTAATTTTAAAATCACAAAATGCCAGCTCACACTTAAGTTCCAAGGCAGAGATTTTATTTCCAATAACTTGATTAAATCATAAAGAGATCTGGTGATTTTAGAACAGCTGGTAACTAACTGCCTGCAATAGCTATCACACCTCAGAAATCCTCTTAATTTACTCTGAATTAAGTCTGAATAATTGGCCTGGAAAATTTTTGAATGGTTTTTAGTTTGTCCAAAATGAGGGTAACTCAGTAAATCCACGTTTAGGATAGATCTTGTCATAGGTGATATATTTTGTTTTGACAAAATTGTAACATGCCTTCTAACTTAAAGCCCTTTCTGAGTTAAAACTCTTAAGAAGATTAATGAAGTTAATTAAGAGGGCTCAACTCATCTTCAGAATCTAATAAGAGGTCATCCACGTATTGAGTAATAGAATTGCAAGGAAAGTTAAGATCCAAAATGTCCTAGGCAGGGTCTTATAAAAAAAAGAAAATCAGGAGGGCACTTCATTAAATCACTGAAGCATAACTGTCAAGACATATTGCTGAGTTTTCCAGGAAAGGATGAGTAGGATTAAATATTTCAATCTAAACTAAGGAACTACTAAAGAAAGCAGATTTATACTCATAACACAGATTTATAAGTCTAAAATATGTAAACCCACGATAAAATAGCACTTGGGTTGAGTATCACAGGGAAGTAAGGAAAGGCTATTTTACGTATGACTCCAAGGTCCTAAGCATGTCTATATTCTCACCCACCGAATTTCAGGCTGCTATTGTGGCATCCAGCCGGTATTCAGGATGTGCTATGGCACCTTGGCATATTAAGTGTCTTGAGCTGAAAGAGTCTGAGAAAACAGCAGAAGCAAAAAGGTCACTCTGACCTCCCCTTCACTTGTCCTTCTCCCCTAAAAGCAAGATATAAATTTCCCTTATAAAAGGTACCCTCCCTGTACCAGGAAGAAGGAAGACATCTTGGGGAAAAAATCTGCACCAACAAACTTTGTTAAGCTAACCCTTATCTTCCTAGTTATCATTCATCATTTACTACATTTAACCCAAATCCCCTTGTCTTGTCAACTCTTCACAAATGAATTGTTTCTTTGTCTAAAAGCTATAAAAGCTTCCTGCACTAGTCACCTCTCAGGCCTTCATTCATTTGTTACAGGTACATGTAAAAATTTGATAAAATGTGTTAATCTGTCTTGTCAGTTTAATTTTCAGACCCAACCAAGGACCCTAATAGTGTTGAGAAAAACTTTCTTCTCCCACAGTCCATTATCAAAAATTTCTTTGCAAAACTGTCATTCAATAGTTAAAGAAATTTCAACCTGTGAATTTAAGAGTAGAGGGCTAAGTGGGTACTTGGTTCCCCCTGCAGAGCACTTTTGGGCTTCCCTGGTAGCTCAGATGGTAAAGAATCTGCCTGCAATGCAGGAGACCTGGGTTCCATCCCTGGGTTGGGAAGATCCCCTGGAGAAGGGAATGGCTACCCATTCCAGTCTTCTTGCCTGGAGAATTCCATGGGCAGCGGAGCCTGGTGGGCTACAGTCCATGGGGTCACAAAGAATCAAACATGACTGAGTGACTAACACACTCAGAGCATTTTTATTACCTCTTGAGAAACCTGTATGTAGGTCAGGAAACAAAAGTTAGAACTGGACTTGGAACAACAGACTGGTTCCAAATAGGAAAAGGAGTACATCAAGGCTGTATATTGTTACCCTGCTTATTTAGCTTATATGCAGAGTACATCATGAGAAACGCTGGGCTGGATGAAGCACAAGCTGGAATCAAGATTGCTGGGAGAAATATCAATAACCTCAGATATGCAGATGACACCACCCTTCTGGCAGAAAGTGAAGAACTAAAGAGCCTCTTGATGAAAGTGAAAGAGGAGAGTGAAAAAGTTGGCTTAAAGTTCAACATTCAGAAAACTAAGATCATGGCATCCGGTCCCGTCACTTCATGGGAAATAGATGGGGAAACAGTGGAAACAGTGTCAGACTTTATTTTGGGGGGCTCCAAAATCACTGCAGATGGTGACTGCAGCCATGAAATTAAAAGATGCTTACTCCTTGGAAGAAAGTTATGACCAACCGAGACAACATATTAAAAAGGAGAGACATTACTTTGTCAACAAAGGTCTGTCTAGTCAAGGCTATGGTTTTTCCAGTAGTCATGTATGGATGTGAGAGTTGGACTATAAAGAAAGCTAAGTCCTGAAGAATTGATGCTTTTGAACTGTGGTGTTGGGGGAGACTCTTGAGAGTCCCTTGGACTGCAAGGAGATCCAACCAGTCCATCCTAAAGGAAATAAGTCCTGGATGTTCATTGGAAGGACTGATGTTGAAGCTGAAACTCCAATATTTTGGCCACTTGATGTGAAGAGCTGACTCATTTGAAAAAACCCTGATGTTGGGAAAGATTGAAGGCAGGAGGAGAAGGGGATGACAGAGGATGAGATGGTTAGATGGCATCACCGACTTAACGGACAATGGAGTTGGGACAATGGAGTCTGAGTGAACTCCGGGAGTTGGTGATGGAAAGGGAGGCCTGGTGTGCTGCAGTTCATGGGATCGCATCAGCGACTGAACTGAACTGAACTGAGCACTATCAAAAAGTTTATTCCTGAGACTTGGTGGTGGTGTGTGCTGAGTCACTTCAGTCATGTCCAACTCTTTGTGATCCCATGGACTGTAGCCCACTAAGCTCCTCTGTCCAAGGGATTCTTCAGGCAAGAATACTGGAGTGGGTTGCCATCTCCCCGGGAATCTTCCAAACGGAGGGACTGAACCTGTGTCTCCTCCATTGCAGGTAGATTCTTTACCACTGAGCTGGAGGGGCTTCCCTGGTGGTCCAGTGGTTAAAACTCCACCTTCCAACGCAGAGGGTGCCAGTTTGATCCCTGGTCTGGGAAATAAGGTCCTACAGGCTGCAGAGTGAGGCCAAAATTTTTTAAATAATAATAAAATTTAAAAATCTATTCCAATGACTTATTTGGACGCTTCTTCATGTTAATCAAAAAACACAGATGATTGAAATTTGCTCACTTTTTGTTCTAAGGTGCCTGTCTAATGAACAATTGTGTTCTTATCAGAAGCTCCCCACTATCATTCTGCTGGACCCCTGCTTCTGAGTTTATTCCACTATAATCCTAACCCATGCACTTATATTCCTAAGTGATGAGATTTCACCAGGAATAAATTAGAATTACAGTTCAGCTACTTCCTGATTCTTAACTTTCAGGAATGCTATGAGATAATAAATACTTGTTGTAATAAGCTTCTTCAGTTTTAGGATAATTTGATAATGAATGGAGTGATTATTCTTCTTTTCATTTGTTTAACGGGTCACATATTATATTTATATACAAAAGTATTACTGTATCTGTTTTATAACTTTTCATTTAAAGGCTAAAGCTGCAACAGTTATTTGTTTATTCATTAATTTTAATTTTTCCCAGGGTTAATTATGCCCTGGGTACCATGCTAAGTGTCTTACTCTGCGCAGCTTTGATGAAGAACTTAGAAAGATGTTAGATAAGGCATTTGGACCCACATGGAAACCACTTAATAAGAGTTAATTGGGCATTATTATCATTGTTGTTATGGATAGATCAATAAGTTTCTTGTTGGAAAGGACGTGGAAACAGTATGTACAAAGGACATAATGGATCTGGGGAGCACTTATTCATTTATTTAGCATTTTAATGTGTCAGGCACTATGCCAGTCATGGGCAGAATTATTCCACCAACACTGTTCTTATGGATCTTATCATCTAATGGAAGAGAGAAATACTAGATAAGTAAAGAGATAAGTATAAGCAGTAATAGGTACTACAAAGGAAGAAAGAAGGATGGAGAGGAAGAGGATTACAGGAGAAATCTACTTAAACAGGATTTAGGGAAGGCTTCTAGGAAAAATCAGTATTTAAGCTCAAATCTGATGAGTGAAAAACAGATTTACAAACATGGTGAAAAGCAAGGTCTAAGCCGTGGGACAGGACCGGTACATCTGAACTGCAGAGCATGTGCCAGGAACATTGAGATGTTAGGAAAATGTTGTTACAATGGATTGGTTATTTCAGTAAATTTTCTGGACAAATTATCTGAGCCGGGAAATGGTTCCTTATCCATATTGTTTGGTAATATTTCGTCGCATTGAAAGTGTTAGTTGCTCAGTTGTGTCGGACTCCTTGCGACCCCATTTATTGTAGCCCACCAGGCTCCTCTGTCCATGGGATTCTCCAGGTAAGAATACTGGAATGTGTTGCCATTTCCTTCTCCAGGGGGTCTTCTCGACCCAGGCATAAAACCCGGGTCTCCTGCATCGCAGGCAGATTCTTTACCATCTGAGCCACCAGCATTATTTGTCATCATTGCATTGTCTACCCATCACAATGCTTAATAAAGAATGCGTTGGAGCCACTGCAAATACATTCGGGGCTCCAAACAGGAAAGGGCAGGAGAGAATAGATGTGCGAATCACCAGCTGAGATCATCAGATGAGACCATTCAGAAAAAGGCACTGTATGTCTGCATGTCTGTTCTTGTCTTGGAACTAGGTTCAACTGCACCGTTTTTCTGGATTCCACATACATGCGTTAATATACCGTACTTGTTTTTTCTCTTTCTGACTTACTTCGCTCTGTATGACAGACTCTAGGAGAGAACAGATGTGTAGACACAGTGAGGGAAGGTGAGGGTGAAAAGAATTGGGAGATTAGGCTCGGCATATATAGACTATCATGTGGAAAATAGCGAGCTAGTGGGGGCTGCTGTGTAGGACAAGGAGCTCAGCTCAGTGTTCTGTGATGACCTGGAGGGGAGGGGTGGGGGGGTGGGTGGGAGGGAAAGGAGGCTCAAGGGGGAAGGGGTACATGTATAATAGCTGATTCACTTTGTTGTGCAGCAGAAACTAGCACAACAATGTAAAGCAACGATACTCCATAAAAAAAGAGAGAAAGGCAACGTAAATTATATCCCTGTCATAACAAAATATGTGGCTATGTATTGTTGCCAGGCAGCAAGGAAACAGATATTACAGGATGGAAAATTAGAGACCCTTGTTGTGTTTTGGCTAACCATTAGATAAAACTGGCCCTTGTGATAACTTAAAAGGCAAACCTATAGCTTTGGGGCAAGTAGTTAGAAAAAAGCAGAGTGGAACTTCCCTGGGGTCCAGAGGTTGAAAATCCACCTCGCAATGCAGGGGACAAGGGTTTGATCCCTGGTCAAGGAAGATCCCGCATGCCGCAGGGCAAGTAAGCCTGGGTACCAGAACTACTGAGCCTATGCTCTGGAGGCCTCAAGCCATAACTACTGAAGCCCTCACATCACCACTAGGGTAGCCCCTGCTCTCCGCAACTAGAGAAACCCTGCATGCAGCAACAAAGATCCAGTATAGCCAGAAATCAATCAATCGATAAATATTTAAAGCAACAACAAAGTTAATTTTTTTAAAAAAAGAGTGATGATGTGCATTGACTGCTTTATTGCTGTTTTTTGGCAAGGAACTACGAAAAATAGTGAAACAAGAAAAACAACTTACAAGTAGGTAATTCAGCCTTGTTTTAGGAACTAAGACCATACCATTTCTATGCACCAAAAAGCAAATTATTATGCAGTCTCTCTAAAAGTCTCCACTGAGTATCCCAATATTACTGGCCAGACAACGGAAGTCAGCTGAGCAGAAGAGACCAGCTAAAGGGTGCTGCATTCTCACGTAAACCCGGTTTTCCAGACGGCTTCAAAGTGGCTGCCACTCAATTGAGGGATGGAGACATGGGTCAGGCACAGAAACTAGTAAATAAGATGCTGCTGCATTAAGAAGTACAACAAGAGTAGCTCTTTGGCTATGAATATTTTTGTGTGAACTAACAAAACTAAAAGCAAAAATACCAAAAACCATGTTTTGATGAAATTTCATCACCAATGTTGTAAGCACCCCTTCAGAGGCCACATGAAAACCCATTACCTAAAATTTGGTTTGAATGTTGAGACTAATAACCATACACACATCAAGAGGGAATGAAAAGGTTTATTATTCACATAATGAATGAGACTTTCTAGGAGAGTGGAGCAGTTCCCAAGCAGATCCAAAAATGACTTGACTGGGTTGGCTTTATTATTCTTAGGGTGTGGGGCAGGGAGAGGGCTCCTACGAGCAGGCCAGGGCTTGTATGATTTGAACTTCCCACCGAGTCCAAAGAAGGGGTACCCAGGCTCACTAATCAGCTTGCCCAGATATGGAGCAGAAGGGGAAAGGAAAAGGGGAGCAGAAAGGGAAAGGTGTTAGCATCCCAACATCAAAAACAGAGTCAGACTCCTTACTGCAGTCAATTAAACACCAACCCTATAAACTTGAAAAATCTATATCGGTTCAGTCTTTAAAGAAATTTAGGTCTACTCCACAAATCTGCACCAGCAGGTGGGGCCTGCAATAGCTGTGATGCCTCCCAAAAGCTTCAGATGTGGCTATGGAGTCTGATGAGCAAGAATCCCCTAGAAGTCCAAGTAGAGAAAGGTCTAACCAAGGACTGTACATCTGCCAGGGCAGCAGATCTTTGTCATCCCTGCCCAGATTTTCATCGTAGCATGGGCCACTGACAGCTGCCCATCATTCCTGTCTTTAACTCTAGTATCATTCTTCCCTTTTCCTTTTTGCCTGGAACTTTAATAGGACATATGTCCCTCTAGCTGGAGACAACGTGGCCCAGTCTTCCTTGAAGCAAGGTATACTTATGTAATCAGTATTCACGGATGGACTATGAGCAAAGTGATGGCTGGAACTTCCTAAAAAGGAAGCTTTGGGTTGGCCAAAAGAGCTTGTACAGATTTCTCCAAAAGGTTAATACCTTATGAAAAAACCAGAATGAACTTTTGGTCAACCCAATAGCCAGCTCCCAAATTGCTCTCTTTTCACTGTCTGCAGAATGGGTGAGTATCTTTGAGCCAGCTTTGACCACAGGATGAATAACACCTTTGGTAATGAGAGGACAAAGTAGACAAACTTGGGTTCCTGCATTACCTTAAGAAATAGACCTGACCTCCCTGACCTGGATGACTTCTCAATTACGTCTGGATTGCCATATGAGAAAGAAAGAAATTTCTGTCTTACGTGAGTCATCATATTTGGGGGTTTCTGCTCCAGCAGCTTATACCATTTCCTCATTTATATTTACAAAAAAGAGAGTTGAAATATTAAGAAGTTAAGCTTCTTTGTCTTCTGTGATCTTAAAAATGTTCCATTGACTTTTATCTTTAATGATAAGTGTAAATAAAGTACTTCAAATTTAACTGGCTACAAGCAAGGAAGACTTTAAAACTATATGTGACCTCAGTAATTCAGCGTGCTTCTCCCTTTTTCCAAAAATCAACCTACAGAATATAACCAGGTATACTCTTTGAGCCTAAATAGAAGCATTTATTTAATATAAATGGATGAGTAAAAAACTGGTAAATAAAAACTCACATCAATATATATCAACTTCCCTTACCAACACGTATGTTCACGCACTGTTTTTATCAACTCCCTGTAATCAATTAATTACAGATTATTGGATTTAGATAAAATGGATAAAGAGACTTCGTCTACACAATACATCTCCCACAATGTAATGCAATGACGTTGACTTTCTCTGAGGCCCAGTTTCATGTTACTCTGTGCTTCAGAATGGTTCACTTTGTTGCTGAGACAACGGGGATACTGCAACAGAAAATTGGGATTGAAGTCAAGGCACTGTAGCTGCCTCAAAGGATGTCATAAATAGTGTGTTCAAGGCTTTTCTCACAGTGAAATCTGTAACACTTGGAATGGAAGAAAAATATCTTACTCATCCAACACCCTGGTCTTCCACAGATGACAATGGTTCTTTCAGTGAGTCGAGTTTTAAATTTAAGAAAACATTGCTATGTGGACCCAAAGTCAGGAAATCATCAAGCCACTAGTATCTTTCTTAGAATGCTGAGCAAAATAATTGAGGGAAGCTTGTCCTTACATTCCAATTTGGCTTTATTCTACCAGAAACACGTCTGAAGAATATAAGAAGAAAGCAAATAGAGTGTATGTTGTCAGTTTTTCCTCAACCAAAAATTTGTACATCTCTTGTAAGCAAAGGTTTGATTCTACATGGTAAATAAATAGAGGAGATTAGATAGTCACTGAGATTGACTGATATTCGGAATCTGAGTTTATGAACAGATGCAAAGAAGTATTGTCTCCTCCATGAACTTTTGATAAAGGCACAGAGAGCTCAGCAGCAGAGTGATGTGAGCTGGCTTGCATCTCCAGGCTTGTCTAGGCAAACATTAACAACTGCAGCAATATTCTCATTTTAAAACTGAAAACATCAAGGCAAGGACAAAGAAGATAAAATTAACTGATTTTGATCATTTTTTTCCTGACCTAAAAGAAAAATGAAAACAGCATTTAACTAAGCTGAAATGTGTCCTTCACATCATGTACATTCTACTGCAGAGAGACAAAAACCCATCAAAAACAACCTGAACAGGTGAATAACGAGGCACAGTGCTCTTAGAGCTGGGACAGGCCTTGTTCAGAATCACCTCCGTAACTTAAGAAATAATCTGGTGAGAAACAATGGAGTGTAGGGAGAATGTTTTCCTCTTTGAGGGTTCCTTGTTGGAGAGTCACAGAAGTGACTGGACACTGAGTCAACAATGCAGTTTTCCTTTTCAAATAGGAGTCTAAAGGTACTCTTTCATACTAGAGACTGGGGGTTACATTGTGAGGTCAAGATTTGTGCAGGAATCCCTGTGTCCAAGTAAAAGTTTCACCTAGCAAAATCAAATGAAACCCATAAGACCCTTTTTTAAAACCCTGGTGTTCAAAGCATAAAAAAGGAACTAGAAAAGAACACAGACCACTCTACTTTAATATTTTTAGGTAGCATAAATCATAATAGTTTGTATTCTACACTGTACAATTATATACTGTTACTTCCCCGAAGAAAATTAACTTCTATAGGATCTTCTGAAACAGATACTCCATACAGCTCAGAGCTTGACCCTGCAGCTATTGCTACGACACGTGGAAAACAATCGACGAGGTTCCAGGTCTTCCAGTTGTGCCTGCTTCCGCTGTCATTGAGGGGAAGCCTCTCGGAGACCTCTCACAGCCCCTTCCACCTCCTGGGCCGGGAAGCAGGCTCTGCAGGTAGCTGTGTGCAGACGAGAGCAGCTGCTGGGCTTCACTTCCCACGAGCCGACTCCCCTTAAGAGAACTTGCGCTTCTTCATCGCTTCTGCCTTGACTGCTAGGCTCTTGGCACAGATGGTCAGGACCACAATGAGAACACCCACCACGAACGTCACTACGGGCCAAAGGAAGCAGTGCAGGAGGACTATCTCGTCATGCGTGCGATGCAGGAGCACGTCGTCTGGTCTGCAAGACAGTGGAGAAGAGGAAAGAAAGAGCAGTCAACTGCCTGGGCATGGCAGAACTCTTCACAAGTGGAGCTCAGCTTGCTTTCTAGCCCCAAGGGTATCACCATCCTGGAAAATGAAGACTCCACGCTGGCTATAAGTACTGTATTTTGTGCTTCAAATCCATTACAGAAAGGTCTGAGGTCCTGAATTAAGTAACTGGTGCATATTATTTATAATGCAATTTACATGTGAAATGTCAAAAGTGCAGTGCTCTCTTTTTCTATTATTTTCCCCCATTCTTAGTTGCTTAACATATTCCATTTTCTCACTCATCCTTTAACGTCTGCTGACTCAGTCTAAAAATTACTTATGAGCTGGCGCTGTCAAACAAAACCAGACCCAAAGGAGGTTTTGCTTTTTACCTTTTCACACTTTTTGCCCACCTCCCCAACGCTCCACCTCTGGCAACCACCAATCTAATCTCTAAATCTATAAACTTGGTTGTTTGTTGTTTTTGTTATTTGTACATGTTGACATATTTAGATATAATTCCACATGTAAGTAAAATCGTATGACACATACAAAGACATTTGGTTTTCTTTGACTTATTTCACTTAGCATAATACCCTCAAGGTCCATTCATGTTGTCTAAACAGGCAAGATTTTGTGTTTTTTTATGGTTGAATAGTGTTCCACTATATGTACTATATATATATATAAAATCACATTTTCTTTAGCTCCTCCAATTGTTGGACACAGGCTGCTGCCATGTCTTGGCTATTGTAAGTAATGCTGTATTAAACATGCCAGGTACATACATCTTTTCAAATTAGTGTCTTCAATTTCATCAGATAAATACCCAGGAATGAAACTGTTGGATCATATGATAATTCTTTTTTTTTCCTTTTTAAAAAAATTATTATTATTTTTTACTTTACAATATTCCAGAAAAATAAACAACCCAATCAAAAAATGGGCCAAAAAACTAAATAGACATTTCTCCAAAGAAGACATACAGATGGATAACAAACACATGAAAAGATGCTCAACATCACTCATTATCAGAGAAAATCAAAACCACAATGAGGTACCATTTCACACCAGTCAAAATGGCTGCAATCCATGATAGTTCTAATTTTTATTTTTTGAGGAAATATTTCCATACTATTTCCATACTGTTTTCCATACTTCATACTGTTTCCATAGCGGCTGCACTAATTCACACTCCCCTCAACAGTACACAAACAGTTTTTGTTCCAATCCCAAAGAAGGGCAATGCCAAAGAGTGTTCAAACTACTGCACAACTGCACTCATCTCACATGCTAGCAAAGTAATGTTCAAAATTCTCCAAGCCAGGCTTCAGCAGTACGTGAACCTTTCCCTTCTCCACATCTTTACCAATACTTATTATTTTTGTCTCTTTGATTTATTCTGACAGGTATGAGGTGATATTTCATTGTGCTTTTGATTTGCATTTCCCTGATGATGAGTGATGTTGAGCATCTTTTCATGTACCTGCCAAATGATCTTAATTTACACAAAAAGTCAGCTAATAAAAAGGAACACATTTGAATCAGTTCTAATGAGGTGGATGAAACTGGATCTTGTTATATAGAGTGAAGTAAGTCAGGAAGAGAAAGACAAATACCATATGTGCTCAGTTACTTCAGTCATGGCCGACTCTTTGCAGTCTATGGACTGAACCCTTTGTCCATGGGGTTTTCCAGACAAGAATACTGGAGTGGGTTGCTGAACCCTCCTCCAGAGAAATACTGTATATTAACGTATATATATATGGCATTTAGAAAGACAGTTATGACGATCTTATATGCAGGGCAGCAAAAGAGACACAGAAGTAAAGGACAGACTTTTGGACTCTGTGGGAGAAGGTGGGGGTGGGATGATTAGAGAGAATAGCACTGAGACATGTATATTACCATATGTAAAACAGATGGCCAGCGCAAGTTCGATGCATGAAGCAGAACACCCAAAGCCAGTGCTCTGGGACAACCCAGAGGAATAGGGTAGGGAGAGAGGTGGGAAGGGGGTTCAGGATAGGGGGACACAGGTGTACCCATGGCTGATTCATACTGATGAATGGCAAAAACCATCCCAATATTGTAAAGTAACTATCCTTCAATTAAAATAAATAAATTAATTTTAAAAAAGAAACACTTGTGTAGGTGTGCTAGAATCAAAGATTAGAAGCAATAATTATGCATCAACACTCATACCCTCTAATGAAACCTTCACATAGATTTAAAAAAAGTCAACTAAAGTCACTATCTGAATTTAGTCATGAAGACCTACGGTGTAGTCTTTGGGTCAGCTTCACCACAAACAAACAGTGAATAGTTGGATTTAATGCATTTTCCCATTTGAAACCACTGATCACTTTCTTGATAAATTTTGCAAAGTCTTAACAACATAGCTTAAAATGTGGGAGTTCTTTTTGCAATTCCAACATTGGTCTCATTCACATGAAGTAACAATATCTTCCACAAACCATGATATGTCATCTTTGGCCACTTAGAAAGAGATACTGGGAATTTTGCTTTCATACAAGAGGTTTACATTTTCAAGGTGTTGGGTTGACCAAAAAGTCCGTTCATATTTTTCCATAAAATGGTACAGAAATGCCTGAGGGAACTTTTTGGCCAACCCAATATTTCTATTTTGTCCACAGAAAAGTTTGTTCCATTATACTGGAGTAGCAATGCTTCCACTAGAAAATAAAATAATCCAGTAAAATCAGTCTAATTGCCCTCAAGAGCATCGGAGTCTTTAGAGTACAAAAGCAATGCATTTAACAGAAGAAGGCATTCCTGAGGCGCTCTCACTAATCACAGCTCTCATAATTCAAGACCTATTTTCCCAGAAGACTGACAAAGAATGCTGGGTATGTCTCTTCTGTCTACAGTGCAGTCATCATGTAGCATTAATAACACTGGTTTGGCAGATTGGCTTTGAAATTACATAATTCTTGCCCTTTTTGGGGAATAGTGTTTCAAATTCTATAAACAAAGTGAGATTTTTATTGACATTTGATTTCAATTAGAATTTGAACTAAGTGAATGCAGAGTCATTGTAACAATTCAGCAAAAATCATTCCAGCTTGCAGAAGTTACTCCTTTTTCTGAATTCTTGTACCAAAACATTGTCTTCAGGACTTGTGCTACCATTCAGAGAAGTCGGCTCAGTATTACGTGGCAGCATGGACAGGAGAGGAGTTTGGGAGAGAATGAATACATGTGTAAGTGTGGCTGAGTTCCCTTTGCTCTCCACCTGAAACTATCAGGACATTGTTAATCTGCTATACTCCAACATAAAATAAAAAGTTTTTTTAACAAAAGACTTCTGCTACCACTGACTTGTGATTTATATTAATGTGCATATCCTTTGCTCCTGTAAGACCCTTGACTGTGTCATTGTCTGTTATTCTGAACATAGAAGGTGCTTAGTTACAGCTTCCCACTGATCAGGGGAAAACCATCCCAATTGCAGTCTTGTTATCCATGCAAAATTTCAACAAACTTCAAGCCTTCAATGTAAAAAAGTAGAGACCTGGGCCCCAAAATAGGGTGCAACACAGTTTGAGTCATATTTTACAGTCTTTGAAATCCCACCTATAGCACTGCCATGGTTCTTTTTTCAGCTATGAGGGCTCACAGCTGTCAAACTCTCCATCTAAGTGTGTAAGGCAAGTGAAAGCTAAAGCTACCTTGGGATGACCCTCCTTCTTCCCTTCCTTCTTTCTGATTTATTTATGGCTGCATGGGTCTTGATTGCTGCATGGTGTGGCGAATTGGGGCTGCTCTCTAGTTGCAGTGTGTGGGCTTCTCATTGTGGTGGCTTCGCCTGTTGTCAAGCACAAGCTCTAGGCACACAGGCTTCAGTAACTGCAGCACATGGACCCAGCAGTTGTGGCACATGGGCTCCAGAGCAGGCAGGCTTCAACAGTTGTGGTGCATGGGCTTAATCGCTCTGCAGCATGTGGGATCTTCCCAGACAAGGGATTGAACCCATCCACATCCCCTGCACTGGCAGGCAGATTCTTAACCGCTGGACCACCAGAGAAGTCCCTTCCCTTCCTTCTTACCTTTACTCCTACCTACCTGCCTCCTTACTTTCCTTTCCCCTCTACTTCCCTCCCCTTCTTTCTTGGTTTGTTCTACTCATGCAGATTTGTACAAAGATGATCTAGAGTTTTCATCAAAAGGTGAGTGTATAGTAATGTGAATGTACTTAACACCATAGACTATGTAATTATACATGGCTGAAATAGTTAAAAAAGGGGGAGGTTGGTGGAAGGGGACTTGGATTTTTAATGCTGTTTAATTAATTTGCATGTGATTTCCATAATTAATGTGTTTTGCAGCTAATTTTCTAGTAAACTAATCCAGTATCTCTTCTATGCTTTTTCTAGACATTATTCTTGAGGTTGAATCCTTTACCACAGCACAGGCGTCCGCTCCCCTTACCTGTAGTTTTGCTTTCCATAGTTTCAGTTACCTTGAATCAACTGAGATCTGAAAATATTAAATGGAAAGTCCCAGAAGTAAACAATCCATAAGCCTTAAATTGTGTGCTGTGCTGAGTGTCATGGCAGAATCGCTTGTCATCCTGCTCTGTCCGACCCATGATGTAAATCATTCCTCTGTCCAGAATATCCTACCTGATAGTCACTTAGTAGCTGTCACGGTTATCAGATCTACTGTCACGATATTGCAGTGCTTGTGTTTGAGTCACTCTTATTTTACTTAATATTAACCCCAAAGCACAAGAGTAGTGACACTGGAAATTCAGATATTCTCTTACTGTGCCTAATTTACAATTGCCATAGGTATTATGTATAGGAAAAAACATAGTACATATACGGTTCAGTTTCAAGTACTCCCCCACTAGGGGTTTGGAACATAGCTGTATAGGGTTCAGTTTGAAGTACTCCCTCACTAGGGGTTTGGAACATATCCCCCACCTGCAGGTAAGGGGCACCACTGTACTGTACAACTCAGCCAGGAAAACAGTCACAGATGAAAGGTGGTTGGAAGCATTAAACATATTTCTGAAACATAGTTTTGAGGAAAAGAATGAATAAAAGGAGGAAAGAAACAATAACTGGAAATTGCTGGACCCAGATATTTGCTTTATTTAAAAACTGTTTAGCATTCCACACCTACTAAAGCCCTTGGGGGAAAATTTGTTTTTAATATTTCAAATGACAAAACAACATCATTCACTTGAGTTAGCCATGTTGAATTTGTAAATGCTTCAAAAGCCTTCTTTGAGGTAGAAATATTATATAAAAATGTACCTGGTGTCTTTAAAAATAACCAGTATCTGTTTCCGTTTCACATGGTCCTAAAATGCTCCACGGTCTCCTTCAATGGGAATGAAGGGTACAGAGCATCCTACTTTAGCATAAGGATTATTTTGAAATGAAGACAATTGAGAAGAATCATATTCAAGGAAAGCTCTCCACACTTTCCCTGTTTGCCTGAAAGCAGGACATAAATTCGTAAAGGTATCCCCCTCCTTTCTCTTCCTGGAAGGACAGAAGTTAATCACTGGAGACAACTCTAGACCCTAATAGCCCAGGGATGGCACCAATGGAATCTATAAAACGAACTTTATTAACTCAGCACTTATCTTCTATTAGCTCCTCAAATATTTACCTCCCTACAATATGCTGCCCTAGCAACTCAAGGTCCTTCTCCTTCATCTTGCCACTTCTCTAATCATTTATCGCTTTCTTTTCCTTTTTTTTTAAAGATGCCATAAGCTCAAGTTCTAACCATCTCTCTGAATCTCACCACTGAGTGCTCCCTTGCATACACATGGTGCGCATGTTACTAGACTTCTCTGTTTAATCAGTCTTTTTTCAGGCTAATTTACAGGGCCCCAGGCAATGAACCCCTGGAGCAGGAAATGGAAACCCACTCCAGTATTCTTGCCTAGAAAACTCCATGGACAGAGGAGCCTGGTGAGCTAGAGTTTATGGTGTCTCAAAGAGTCAGACAGTCTGAACATGCACATAAACACAAGAAAGGAACCTAAGATGGGTATAAGGAAAAACAGTGTTTCCTCCACTATAGGAAAAACTTATTTCTCTGCAGAATAATGCTTAAGTCCACAGTCAGTTTTAGGTTTTACTGAGATTATCTCTAAATTGTCTTCATGATATAAAGTCTGGCTCTTTCAAACTGGGCAGTTAGTGCCTTAAGGGAAGGGAACCCCCAACTCTGCCCCAGCTACCTGCAATTTCATGAGGCAGACTTCAAATGAGTTATCAAAAATTATTCCCCAGGGGATTTGGACTTAGAATTCAGCTTTCCATAATTCCATAATAGTGAGACTAAAGGGAAACATTGGGGAGAAAAAAGAATCATTATTTTCAGCATTTGCAAACTAGATAAATGGCTTGATGAGATCTGAATATTATGTATTAAAATCAGCATGTTGATGAGGATATAGGCAATAAGCAAAAAATTAAAAAAATCAAAAAAGGATGACTACTTTGTATCTGGAGACTTCAAAGAAGTAAGCAAGAGATTTCTTTGGGGTTGTATAGAGATGCTAATGGAAAGCACTTCTGTGCCCCGAGGAAGGTGCAGACAAATACCATAAAATGAGAGTAAGTGCTGTCTGTGTGTTCCCTTAAAAATACTTTCCTAAGGGTTGGACTTACCCTGAATAGAGCTTTGAAAGTATATTGTGAAAACAGTAGCCAGCATTTATTATGTGCTTACTACCCTCCAGGTACTCTGGTAGAATATTTAATCTGACCTCATCCTTAAAATAACCCTGTGTTGGAAGAATTTTTAATTGACACTTTACAACCAAAGAAACTGAGACAAGGAAAAATTGGTTTCCCAGACTTCCCTGGTGGTCCAGTGGCTAAGACTCCACACTCCCAATACAGGGGGCTCAAATTCGATCCCTGATCAGGGAACTAGATCCTACATGCCGCAACTAAGAGTTCACATGCTGCAACTAAGACCTGGTACAGGCAAATAAATAAATATTAAAATAAAAATAAACAAAGAAAGGTTAGTTTTCCCAAATTTACACAACTTACAATGATACAATGATTTGAAACTCTATCAGTATGATTTTTAAACCTGTACTACTTACTCCTTGGCCAGCTTTTCTCAAATTGGAATCACCTTGCTTTTTGTTGAAATGTAGCTTCCTGGGTTTCAATCCCTGGTTCACTATATCAGAATTGGAGGTTGTGGTATCCAGAAATATGCATTTTTAAGAAGCTCCTATGTGATTCTAGTACCTAATAAAGTTTAATAAGCACTGTGAAAAATTCTATTAGTTAAAAAAAATGAGGGTGAAACATGAGGTTGTTTAGCTGGCTATTTCTGAAACTACCTAATTGATCCTTCAGTCCATTTTCATGACTGCCTCATACTTCTGCACATGTGCACTGCACAAAATGTGCCCTGGGGGACGTCCCTGGTTGTCCAGAGGTTAAGACTTTGCCTTCCAACGCAGGGGTTGCAGGTGCGATTCCTGGTCAGGGAGCTAAGATCCCAGATGCCTTGCCACCAAAAAACCAAACACAAAACAGCAGCAGTACTGTAACAAATTCAATAAAGACTTTAAAAGTGGTCACATTAAAAAAAGTTTTTTTAAAAATACAATAAAGGTGCCCTGAGATAAGACAGGAGTGGGGAGCAGGAGGGCTGGCTATGGGAGGAGAGATGGGGTGGAAATCTAGATCTGAATACTAGATTTGCCTAGGGTTAGGGGGGTGGTCCTTTGTTGTAATTGGTAAAAAAGCACCCTATAGCCTAGCAACTGACCTAGCGATACCAGACAGGAAGACAAAGATTTGGTGTCTATCATCCTCAATATAAAAAACTGATTCCCTTTGATTTTGTCTCACCAAAGGAGATTTCCACCCCACAATGCTTGTTCTTTTGGCTAACAGGGAGAAAAAATGTTGATAATCTCTTTTTTTAATGGAGTGGAAAATTTCTTAAACTTATCTTAACCAGTTCACATAAAAATCTGAACTGCAATGGCACCCCACTCCAGTCCTCTTGCCTGGAAAATCCCATGGACAGAGGAGCCTGGTAGGCTGCAGTCCATGGGGTCGCTAAGAGTCGGACACGACTGAGCGACTTCACTTTCACTTTTCACTTTCATGCACTGGAGAAGGAAATGGCAACCCACTCCAGTGTTCTTGCCTGGAGAATCCCAGGGACGGGGGAGCCTGGTGGGCTGCCATCTATGGGGTCGCACAGAGTCGGACACGACTGAAGCGACTTAGCAGCAGCAGCAGCATCACATGATGGTAACAGTCCCCACTGAAAGACAAGACGATCTCCTTCAAAGTGCTTTCTCCATGAAGATCTTATAGGAAACAGAGATCTTTCTAGATTTACGATCACACATACTTCTTATCTGAGCACAGAAACTTCCTTTTCATACGGGCCGCCAGAACATTAAAATTTTCCCATCTCCAGCAAGACTATGTTGACTTTTTTGGTGCCAATCAGACCTTTCATGCTTTGTCTTATTTTTTTCACGCCTTTCTAATTTATCTTGCAAAATTCTGTGAATCTTTAGAGCACTCATTGAACCTTTCTTAGAATAGGCGTGTATCAATTATGTACATTTACACATCAGGTATACAATAAACATTGGAAATTATTTTAGTTGCCAAGCTTTACCCATATTTTTATGAAGAAGAATATGCTACCTCACTACTGAAAATTGCACTTAAGTATTTTGATGAAATCTCATTTCAGAGTCTACAAATGCCTCATCATTATCACAATCACAGAATAATTCTGCAGGCATAATGTCAGTTCATATATGCCAGGCCTCTGGTATAGCAGCATAGCCAAATGACATAAAAAAGGTCATGATTTCATCTTTTGAACCTTTTGAAGAGATTCTACCTATTCCTGCTCTAAATCTTGTTTATTATTGGTAACATGACCTACTTTAAAAAAAATCTGAAACAGATAAAAATAAAAACAAAAAAACTTAAATACAATAAAATCTTTAAATTGACAGTAAAGAACAAGTACAATGTAATTAGGATAGAGATAAAACAGAAATCCCAGGCTAAGAAAAGCTCCTGCCTTAAAGCATAAGTGGAACTTACCTCTCGAGCATCCCAGTGCCCAAGGAAAAAAGAACAGAGATGAGTTACACATTGTCATTATATAAAAAAAAAGAAATGTGTCAGTTCACCAGATTGAACTTTTTGCTAACGCTAACCTCCATAAATCAGGTTGTGTGCATTTTCACATGAAGCAATCTATATAACACATTTAAAGTCCCTTAACAGCAGGTTTACAAAGCTGGTTAATGAAACCATGTTAGGGGTTTTCAAACACTGATTTCAAGGTCTCAGTTCTCCTGAGGTTTTAAATACGTTTTCAGGCGAGGTTGATGATTACTCACATTTGGTAATACATGACCTAAACATTATTTTACTCCCAGTTTTACTAAACCGCACACACCTAAAGTACACAGTCTGATGAGTTTCACAGTATACACCTGTGAAACCATCACCAAAATCAAGCTGGTAGATGTATCCCTTGCTGCCAAAGTTTCTCTGTACTCTCCGATAAGCCCTCCCTGTCACTCATACCCCGGAGAAGACAATGGTACCCCACTCCAGTACTCTTGCCTGGAAAATCCCATGGGCAGAGGAGCCTGGTGGGCTGCAGTCCATGGGGTCATAAGAGTCGGACACGGCTGAGCGACTTCACTTTCACTTTTCACTTTCATGCATTGGAGAAGGAAATGGCAACCCACTCCAGTGTTCTTGCCTGGAGAATCCCAGGGATGGAGGAGCCTGGTGGGTTGCCGTCTATGGGGTCGCACAGAGTCAGACACGACTGAAGTGATTTAGCAGCAGCAGCAGTCACTCATACCCACACCTCCTACCAACAATGCTTTTTAAATATCAAATGTATCAGTCTGGTTTTCCACAATAACAAGAGCAAGTCATTCAAGACTGAAATCACTGAAAAGCAGTCTCGGTTATGGGCTGAAAGGAGAGGCTTCTGTCAGGTTAGATTCCTGATATTGAAGTGACAACACATTTTATGTCTAATACTGAAGAACCTGACATGTATTCATTCCCAGAGAACTTTGCATGGGGTTGGGCTTCAGTGTTTGAAAGTTTTCTATAAAAGTCTCTAATGTATAGACAAATATTCAGTTGATATAAATCCCTGGCAGTTCAGTGGTTAAGACTTGGTGCTCTCACTGTCGTGGGCCCTGGGTTTGATTCCTGGTTGGGGAATTAAGATCCCACAAGCTGTGCAGCATGGCCAAAAATAAATAAATGAATAAAATAAATATTCAATTGAATTGCCACAGGTGCGAGGTGGCTATGACACACAAGATTTTCAGGTAGGAACTCTTATTTAATCATTGATACCTAATCTGGAAAACTTTAATGTGGGTATTCTTAAATGTTTCTGTTTTCAGCAACATTGAAACTCATATGTTTCAAGTTTCAGAGCACATGGCTCTATAACCTGTGCTCGCTGCTGCTGCTGCTGCTGCTAAATCGCTTCAGTTGTGTCCCACTCTGTGCGACCCCATAGACGGCAGCCCACCAGGCTCCCCCGTCCCTGGGATTCTCCAGGCAAGAACACTGGAGTGGATTGCCATTTCCTTCTCCAATGCATGAAAGTGAAAAGTGAAAATTGAAAGTGAAGTCGCTCAGTCGTGTCCGAATCTTTACGATCCCACGGACTGCAGCCCACTAGGCTCCTCCGTCCATGGGATTTTCCAGGCAAGAGTACTGGAGTGGGGTGCCATCTAGAAGACCAAATTAAAATGTACCCCATGAAGAAACTGACTTGATCCACTGATTTGTGATTTTTTAAAAAATTGCTTGCTACCTATAGATGTTGAAGATTAGCCAGTAAAAACACTGAATTTGGTTTTGGCATAATTGAGCTGTCCTTACTAAGAGTAATTAACCAATGTGTTTATTTAGTTACTGTCTGAAGCAAACATAAGAACTTGGCAAGAGAGGACAAAGCATGTTAATTGTCCTGTCTTATAAAGGATTGTATATCTTCTTATACAATCACAGGAAGGCACCTGAACAGCTGATCCAGAAGCTGTATCAAGTTATTGCTATAAATTACAGTAGGAAACGGGGACCAGAATACAGACCCTTTGTAGTATTCTTTAGGGTGATTTGCTATATGGTGAGCCCATCTTTGTCCACTTGCTTTCAGCTATGATATTGTGATATGGGCTTTTTTTTTTTTTTGGTTGCTCTGTATCTTCCTTCCAGAATGTGGGCTTTCTCTAGCCACAGCGAGTAGGGAACACTCTCTAGCTGTGGTGCCCAGGTTTCTCATTGTCGTGGCTTCTCCTGCTGCGGAGCACGGGCTTCAGTACTTACAGGGCCCAGGCTCTAGAGCACAAGCTCAACAGTTGAGGTGCACGGGCTTCATTGCTTCATGGCATGTGGAGACTTTCCAGACCAGGGATCAACCCCATGTCCCTTGTACTGGCAGGCGGATTCTCATCCATTGTACTACCAGGGAAGTCCTGTAATAGGGGCTTTTAAAAGCTTGAGAGGTATTCTATTGACATCACAGCTTTACTCCAGAGATGGCATCTATTAGGGTGAAAGGTTCATTATAGGTCTATAAGTGTTATGCTGCTGCTGCTGCTGCTAAGTTGCTTCAGTCGTGTCTGACTCTGTGCAACCCTATAGACGGCAGCCCACCAGGCTTCCCCGTTCCTGGGATTCTCCAGGCAAGTACACTGGAGTGGGTAAACATCCTTATATTTTCTTAGCTGTTTTATCCAATTAGATGAACTTAGAGAAGTAAATGTTTTCTTTATTTTTAATTGGTGGATAACTGCTTTACAATGTTGTGTTAGTTTCTGCCATACATCAACATGAATCAGCCATAGGTATACATATGTCCCCTCGCTCTTGATCCTCCCTCCCACCCCATCCCATCCTTCTAGGTTGTCTGGAGTAGTAATGTTTTTTTTTTAAAAAAATATTTATTTATTTGACTGCACGGGGTCTTAGATGTGCTGTGAGGGATCATCGGTCTTCGCTGCTGCTGCTGCTGCTGCTGCTGCTGCTAAGTCACTTCAGTCGTGTCCGATTCAGTGCGACCCCATAGACGGCAGCCCACCAGGCTCCCCCGTCCCTGGGATTCTCCAGGCAAGAACACTGGAGTGGGTTGCCATTTCCTTCTCCAATGCATGAAAGTGAAAAATGAAAGTGAAGTCGCTCAGTCGTGTCCGACTCTTAGCGACCCCATGGACTGCAGCCTACCAGGCTCCTCTGTCAATGTGGTTTTGCAGGCAACAGTACTGGAGTGGGTTGCCATTGCCTTTTCCTCCTTTTGGTATAGATAACCTCATTTCCCTCAGGTTTTTTTGCCCCTTGTAGTCATCATTCCAGTCCTATACAGACAGGCTTAAAGGTAGCAGTGTGAAGAAAGAGGATAGAGGAAGACTTCCTGGGAGGTCCAGTGGTTAAGACTATGTGATTCCACTGCAGGGGGCCCGGTTTCAGTCTCTGGTGGGGGAGCTAAAATCCTGCATGCCATACAATGAGGCCAAAACAATTTTTAAAAAAAGAAAGACAAGAAAGAGAATTCATTTAACAAGCTAATTGTTACAATTGCCCCTGAAAAGCTCAGGGCTTAGGGGTACTAATATCCACATAGTCAAAAATCCCTATATAATTTTACAGTTAGCCATTCTATCCCAAGTTGCTCATCCATGGATTCAGCTAACTGCAGATAATATGGTACCACAGTATTTATTGAAATAAAATCCATGTATAAGTGGACCTTTGCAGTTCAGACCTGTGTTGTTCAGGGTCAACTATACTTTCCATTCTGGTATACGTATCTTGAATAGAGATATGCAAGGGGAAAAAAAATCAGTAACACTAGTTGCTTGATTAGGAACACAAATAGAAATTATCCCCTAAATTTATCCCAAGCCATCATTTAGCAACATTAAATTATTATAATAGTTGGGCTTATTTAGCAAACATTTTCCTACTCGTTAGAATGATTGTCCCTACAGATGCAGCCCAGACAAGTAACTGTCTCAATCCAGCTCTTCTAAAGCAGAGGCCTAGGAAAACCATGGCAATCTTGTGCTCCCAGAGTAAAAAACTTCTTTTAAGTTTTTATTCACACTAGGTAGTAATTATTTTTTGTACATCTGTCTATTTTTGCAGCCTGAGTCTAAGAACCCTGAAGTCATTAGGGATAATCCTTGCCTGAGAAAATCTCTCCTGCATTTTCAAGAAAAAAAGAGGAATTACTGTCAAGACTTGCAAACCAAGAGGATGCTTATTACTTTTTGCCTTTAAAAAGGGCAAATCAAGGAGCTGATTTTATCCTACATTCAGCTTGGCATAATTATAAATCCTCTGTTTTTGTTGTTCGTTTTGTTCCTTAAAAAAACTTTTTGTTTTGTTTTGGGGTATAGCCGATTAACAATATTGTGACAGTTTCATGTGAACAGCGAAGTATGACTCAGCCATACATATACATGCATCCATTCTCCCCCAGTTCCCCTCCCATCCAGAATGCCATATAACCTTGAGCAGAGCTCCATGTGCTATGCACTACGTCTTTGTTTAGATCCTTTGTGTTGTTCCATTTGAAAAATGGAAAAATAATTTAAACTATCTAGATAGTTTCTAAGGCAGAAACCTAAGACTGCATTACATTTGCATGAAATCCTTTCCTTTTCCACCCACCTCTGTGAATTGTTCAGGAAGAGTCACCTGTACCCGCAACTGTGGCTGCTGGGGAGCATGACTCTCAGCTCCATCAAAGAGGACGAGTCTGTAAAGTGGATGATGGTTTCGGCCCAGTACTTCCTCTGAGCTTTTCCTAAGAAAAGCTGTTCTTTGGGGTAATTTGGCTTGTGGGCCTCTGAATTACCAGGTAAGCTATTTATTTCACACAGAGCTGTGTTTTCTGGCCAGAGTGCTTAAATTTAAGATTTAAACAGAAATAAACTAGAGAAAGGAAGACATCTACATTCTATTTAAGACAAACTGTTCCCATAATAGTTCTTACCTGTGTACCCTACTTGGTAGTTCCAGTTTTAAAGTGAAAATCTATGCCATTAAAAATAAATCACCATAGGAAAGATGGGTTATTCAATAAATTGTATTGGGACAATACTGATCATTTGGGGAAAAGGTATTGGTTCTCCATCTTATTCTTTACCAAAAAAGAAAAGAAAAATTCCAGTTGGACTGAAAACCATGAATGCTCTAGAAGAACACCTGAATGTTTAAAAATAACACTGGAATGAGAAACACAAAAAGTCTTTGTAACGGAGTTTTTTGATACAAATATGTCCCAAGTATTCTACTGGACTTACTTATACTAAGAAGTTACTAATTGTTTATCAGAAATTAAAATTTAACAGGGTTTCTTGTATTTCAGTTCACTAAATTTAGCAACCCTAATTTCTAAGACATGAAATATAGAAATTACTGAGAAAATATGAATGATCCAATTATAGAAATGTATACATTTTTTAATAGCCAAAAAACTCCACGAACACCCATAGGTAAAATAAAAACAACTAGCTAATAAAAATAAATTTCTTTTCATATGAAAAAGGTACTCAATTCTTTAATAAAAGAACAGGGTAGTGTCATTGGCCAAGATGGTGGAGTAGGAAGACCCTGAGCTCACCTTCTCCCAAAAGCATCCAAAATAACAACTATTTACAGAGCAACCATCCATGAGAACAATGTGAAGACAAGCAGAAACGATTTTCCACGGCTATAGATGTAAAGAAGGAACCACACAAGATGGGTGGGAGGAATGGAGCTGACACATAGTCAAAATCCACAAGCTCGGGTGCTGCTGCTGCTGCTAATTCACTTCAGTCATGTCCAGCTCTGCGCAACCCCATAGATGGCAGTCCACCAGGTCCCTCTGGGATTCTCCAGGCAAGAACACTGGAGTGGGTTGCCATTTTTTTCTCTAATGCATGAAAGTGAAAAGTGAAAGTGAAGTCGCTCAGTCGTGTCCCACTCTTACCACCCCATGGACTGCAGCCTACCAGCTCCTCCGTCCATGGGATTTTCCAGGCAAGAGTACTGGAGTGGGTTGCCATTTCCTTCTCCAACAAGCTAGGGTAGACAACTCACAAACAGAAAGATAATCACAGCCGCAAAGACTCTTCCCAAAGAGTGAGAGGTCTGAGCACCACACTGAGCTCCCCAGCCTGGGGGTCCTGCACTGAGAAGACAAGCTTCCAGAACATCTGGCAGTGAAGACAGTGGGACCTGACCACGGGAGAGCTGCAGCACTATAGGAAACATAGACTCTGTGCTTAAAGATGCACAAAAGATATCGTGCCATGAGTGCCAGCACAGAGGCAGTGCTTTGAAAGGAACCTAGAAAAACCCACTTGCTGGTGCTGGAGAGCCTCCTGGAGAAGAAGAAAGCAACTGGAACTACCCCTGGGGACACCAGCACCGGTAGAAGCCATCTGGGGGAGCTCATTCTACCATGAGGACATTGGTGCTGGTGAGTGCCATTCTGGAGTCTTCCTGAGCCTATTACTGCTAGGGGAGTATGTCCCCACCAGCAGGCCAGGGCAAGCCCCGAGTCCTCCACGGCAGGATGGCTGTCTTATAAAGCAGGGTCTGACAGTCAGTTGGGGTGGGGCTAGCCCCACTTACCACTGCATCCACAGTAGTCGGCCCTATCACAGCAGATGGATGTAGGTAGCCCAGAGTATAGCTCTGGTGGCTAGATAGGGGTGTGCCTCATCAAACCTCATGGACCTCACAGGACCTCCTAAGACCTCTCTTCCACAGGATAGAATTTCATAGGATCAGAGGATCGAACCTCATGAGATGTCTCTTACATACTGCCATTTTTCCAAATCAGGAAACAACCCACCTACCTGAAAGTGAAAGTTGCTCAGTCGCTCCGACTCTTTGCAAGCCCATGGGCTACACAGTCCATGGAATTCTCCAGGCCATGGGGTGGGTAGCCTTTCCCTTCTCCAAGGGATCTTCCCAACCCAGGTCTCCCGCATTGCAGGTGGGTTCTTTACCAGCTGAGCCACAATCAGGAAACAACCCACCTACCTAATACATACAAATCAACACAGAGAATGAGGTAAAATGAGGCAACAGAGGAATACGTTCCAAATGCAGGAATAAGATATAACCTTAGAAAGAGAACTTTGAAAAGTGGCAAAAGCAAGCTACAAATATTTAAAGGTAATGATCATGAGATCAACAAACTCAAGAGAAGGATGGATGAACCAAGTGAGAATTTTAACAAAGGATTAGAAAACATGAAAAACCACACAGAGCTGAAGATACAAGAGCTGAAAGAAAAGATACACTAGGAGGAGTCCACAGGAGAGTAGATGGTACAGAAGGCTTCCCTGGTGGTTTAGCAGTGAAGAATACACCTGCAGTGCAGGAGACAGAGGTTTGATCCCTGATTTGGAAAGATCCCCTGGAGAAGGAAATGGCAACCCACTCCAGTATTCTTGCTAGGGAAATCCCACGGACAGAGGAGCCTGGGGGGCAGGGGCTACAATGCATGCAGTTGCAAAGAGTTGGAAATGACTTAGTGACTAAACAACAACAGAATGATACGGAGGAACAGATCAGTGAGTGACCTGGAAGGCAGAGTAGTGAAAATCACCGAAATTGAACAGAAAAAGAAAATAATAATGTTTTTCAAAAATTAGGATATTTTAAGGGACTTCTGGGACAACATCAAGCAAACTAACATTTGCATTTTTGGAGTCTTAGAAGGCAAAGAAAGAGAGAAATGGGGCAAACTTATTTGAAGAAATATTAGCTAAAAACATCCTTAACTATAAAAGGAAAGAGACATCTAAGTACAAGAATCACAAAGTCCCAACAAGAGGAATCCAAAGAAGTTCGCGCTGAGAGACACTGTGATTAAAATGGCTAAAAGACAACTTTCTCACACCATAAACTTAAAATGTAAGACCTGAAACCTTAGAACTCCTAGAAGAAATCACAGGGAGTATGCTCTCTGACACGGATCTTAACAACACTTCTTTTGGATAAGGCTTCTCAGGCAAGGGAAACAAAAGAAATACTAACAAATGGGACTACACCAAACTAAAAAGCTTTTGCACACACACACACACACACAAACAAAAGCCTACTGAATGGGAGAAGATATTTGCTAGTGATATATCTGACAAGGGGTTAATATCCAAAGTACACAAAGAACTCCTGCAACTCAACATCAAAAACAAACAAACAGAAACCCTGATTAAAAAATGGGCAGAGGACTTGAACAGACACTTTTTCAAAGAAAACATGGCCAATAGGCACATGAAAAGATGCTTGACATCATTAATCATCAGGGAAATGCAAACTAAAACCACAATGAGATGTCGTCTTGGTAAATCTAAGTAAGTGTTTCCCTGAGTTCTGTGAGCCGCTCTAGCAAATCAAGCCTGATGTGGAGGTCATAGAAACCTGATTTGTAGCCAAGTCAGACTCCAAGTATAGTTAAAGCTATGATTTTTCCAGTAGTGATGTATGGATGGGAGAAGGCAATGGCACCCCACTCCAGGACTCCTGCCTGGAAAATCCCATGGATGGAGGAGCTTGGTGGGCTGCAGTCCATGGGGTCGCTAAGAGTCAGGCACGACTGAGCAACTTCACTTTCACTTTTTACTTTTATGCATTGGAGAAGGAAATGGCAACCCACTCCAGTATTCGTGCCTGGAGAGTCCCAAGGGCAGAGGAGCCTGGTGGGCTGCCGTCTATGGGGCGCACAGAGTCGGACACAACTGAAGCAACTTAGCAGCAGCAGCATGTATGGATGTGAGAGCTGGAGCATAAAGAAGGCTGAAATTGTGGAGCTGGAAAGTCCCTTGGACAGCAAGGAGATCAAACCAGTCAATCCCAAAGGAAATCAACCCTGAATATTCATTGGAAGAACTGAAGCTGAAGCTCCAATACTTTGGCCACCTGATGCAAAGAGCTGACTCACTGGAAAAGACCCTGATGCTGGGAAAGATTGAGGGCAAGAGGAGAAGGGGGTGACAGATGGTTGGATGGCATCACTGACTCAATGGGCATGAGTTTGAGCAAACTCCAGGAGATAGTGAAGGACAGGGAAGCCTGGAGTGCTGCAGTTCATGGGGTGGACTTAGAGACGGAACAACAACAACAGAACCCAGCTAGTGCTAGTGGCAAAGAACCTGCCTGTCAACACAGGAGGCTTAAGAAATGTGGGCTCGATCCTTGGGTTCAGAAGGTCCCCTGGAAGAAGGCATAGCAACCTACTCCAGTATTTTTGCTTGGAGAATCCCATGAACAGAGGAGTTGGCAGGCTACGGTCCATAGAGTTGCAAAGAGTTGGACACGACTAAAGCGACTTGGCATGCACACACAGAAACTGTGGGTAACCTAGTTCAGTTCAGTTCAGTCGCTCAGTTGTGTCTGACTCTTTGCAACCCTAAGAACCACAACAAGCCAGGCCTCCCTGTCCATCACCAACTCCCAGAGTTTACCCAGACTCATGTCCATTGAGTCAGTGATGCCATCTAACCATCTCATCGGACTGGAAAAGGTCAGTTTTCCTTCCAATCCCAAAGAAAGGCAATGTCAAAGAATGCTCAAACTACCACACAATTGCACTCATCTCACACGCTAGTAAAGGAATACTCAAAATTCTCCAAGCCAGGCTTCAGCAATATGTGAGCCGTGAACTTCCAGATGCTCAAGGTGGTTTTAGAAAAAGCAGAGGAACCAGAGATCAAATTGCCAACATCCAATGGATCATCGAAAAAGCAAGAGTTCCAGAAAAACATCTATTTCTGCTTTATTGACTATGCCAAAGCCTTTGATTGTGTGGATCACAATACATTGTGGAAAATTCTGAAAGAGATGGGAATACCAGACCACCTGACCTGCCTCTTGAGAACCTGTATGCAGGTCAGGAAGCAACAGTTGGAACTGGACATGGAACAACAGACTGGTTCCAAATAGGAAAAGGAGCACATCAAGGCTGTATATTGTCACCCTGCTTATTTAACTTCTATGCAGAGTACATCATGAGAAACACTGGGCTGGAAGAAGCACAAGCTGAAATCAAGATTGCTGGGAGAAATATCAATAACCTCAGATATGCAGATGACACCACCCTTATGGCAGAAAATGAAGAACTAAAGAGCCTCTTGATGAAAGTGAAAGAAGAGAGTGAAAAAGTAAGACCTACTAATAATTGGTATCTGAAGTGGCCTAGAAGCCATCTGGTGCAATTGAGCCCTTAACCTTTGGGCTCTGATTCTGTCTCCAAGTATATAGTGTCAGAACTGAGTTATTAATAAACTGTAGGACACCAGCTGGTATGATGGAAAATTGCTTGATGTGGGGAAAAACCCACATACATTTAGTGGTCAGAAGTGAAATTTTTGTATGAAGAATAAAGGAGACACACAGGAAGGAGACTGAACCGAGATTTTCTATTAAAGCTTCAAACCAAGGCCATACCCAAGTTTCCTAACTTGGAGAAATGAATTCGTCAATCCACAGAACACAACACAGATTCAAAATCTTTAGAAACTTGGGGCAATTTAAAAGCTTTAGAATTGAAGAGAGGCTCATAGCCATTCATTGTAAAAGATAATTACACTTAATACTATCTACAGTTTACTACCAGTATGTTTCCTACTGATGCTCTAACAAATTTAGCAGCTTTAAGGAGCCTGGTGGGCTACAGTCCACGGGGTTGCAAAGAGTCGGACTCGACTGAGCGACTTCACTCTCACTTTGGCTTCCCTGGTGGCTCAGACGGTAAAGCGTCTGCCTACGATGCAGGAGACCCAGGTTCGATCCCTGGGTTGGGAAGATCCCCTGGAGAAGGACATAGCAACCCACTCCAGCACTCTTGCCTGGAAAGTCCCATGGACAGAGAAGCCCGGTAGGCTAGAGTCCATGGGGGTCGTGAAGAGTCAGACATGACTGAGTGACTTCACTTCACTTCACTTCAAACAATGCAAATTCATTCTCTTCTAGTTCTGCAGGTTAGAAGTTTGATTCACTGTGCTGAAACGGAGGTGTTAGCAGAGCTGTTCCTTCTGAAGGCTCTGGGGAGAATCCGTTTCTTTGCCTTTCCCAGTTCCTAGAGGTTTCCCGCATCCCTCGGCTCCTGGCCCCTTCTCAGCATCACTCCAGTCTCTTGCTCCCACTGTTTCATCTTATGCCACTCCTTGGATCTTCACCACTCTCTTATAAAGACCCTGTCAATTCAGATCTGCCCAGATAACGCAAATAAACCTTTCATCTCGGGACCCTTTACTTAACTGCATCTGTGAAGTCCCTTTTACTACACCAGGTAACATAAGGTAACAAGGTAAGGTACCATAAATCCATGGAGACCAGGATGTGGACATCTTCACATGTATGTGTGCTAAGTCACTTCAATCGTGTCCAACTCTCTGTGACCCCCTCTCTGTGACCCCATGGACTGTAACCCGTTAGACCCCTCTGTCCATGGCATTCTCCAGGCAGGAATACTGGAATGGGTTCCTATGTCCTCCTCCAGAGGATCTTCCTGATCCAGGGATGGAACCCACATCTCTTATGTCTCCTGCATGGGCAGGCGGGTTCTTTACCACTAGTGCCACCTGGGAAGTGCTGTGGATATCTTTAGGGGCCATTATTTAGACAATTACATAAATTATCTACTCCTTTCCCCAATTAGTCATTCAGAATTAAATCATCAACAGAAGGAACTTTTTAAAAAGGCAAGGGAGTACTTCCCTGGAGATTCAGTGGTTAAGACTTCAATGCAGGGAGCGTGGGTTCAATCCCTGGTCGGGGAAGTAGGATCCCAGCTGCCATGTGACACAGTCAAAAAACAAAAGTTAAAAACAAGACAAAAAAACTAAAGAATAAATTCTTTTCTAATATCCCAACTTGAATTACTTAAAAAAAATCTACTTTTTTCATTTTTTTCAACATTTGCTCTTTTATGACAAAAGCATTTACACACAAAATACACATGATGAAAAATATTACAAAACACCTCTCTTTCCTGCACCCGCACCATTTTCCTGCACTGTTTTCCTGGAGTTCCAGCACATCCCCCAGTACCCGCTGTTCCTAATCATTAATAGAGCTCCAAAAATTTCAATCCTCCACTTTAATCCTCCCTAAGGAACTGCCTCCTTATTTTTTATAAACTTTTTTTCATCTTAATAATACATTAATATAATACCACATCAACTAATACATTAATAATAATAAAATAATACATCTTTTCTGTTTTCCTTTCAACTTTACACTTTATCAAATATGTCCAAAGATTCTTGATTCTCCTTTACTCAGTCTTTCATGAAACAATGTCATGAGTAATTCTCTGTATTAATTTTAACTACAATGCCATACCACATTATAAATTTGACCCTCTTGAACTTTTTCCCCATTATCTTTCCTTCAAATCTTTTCAAAGCTCTGAATTTTAAAACTGAGGTAGAATTTCCAGAGAAATTCAGAGATAATAAGTGCATAAGTTTGATCATGTCATGTTAATATTGTTGATTTCTGGTCCTTTTATCTCTAGTTTATAAAAACAGTTTCATAATTTCTATCCAACACATTCCTAAAAGCATGCATTCTTCCATACAATTATTTTTCTCATATTTAATAATTTAATCTCATATTAAACAGATTTTAATCAGAAATGGGGAAGTTGAAGAGTGGGCCTTTCTGTTTCCAAAGGAAATCTCTCAGAACCTGTTTTCCATTTCAGCAATGCCTACTCCTGGAGAGAAATCCTTAGAAATTAGAAATGTTGATTTATGATGCCAATGGTCAAAATGCTCTTTGGCTTTTCAATTTCTTATTTAGAGTGACTAATACTTTTTAAAATAATTTTTTGATGTGGGTTATTTTAAAAATCTGTATTGAATTTGTTACAATATAGATTGTTTTATGTTTTGGTTTTTCGGCGTGCGGCATGTGGGATCTTAGTTCCTTGATGAGGGATCAAACCCACACCCCTTGCATTGGAAGGTGAAGTCTTAATCACTGGACTGCCAGGGAAATGCCTAGACTAACTAACTCTTAAACATCAAAAGATGCTTGTTGTGATCTAGCATGCCTGAGCATTCAGTGATACAAGCAAGACTTCCTAGCAAGCCAGGGACTGGGAGGGACTAAAATCAACAGTACTGATTAACCAGGATATCTCAATATTCCTCCTGCTGAAAGGTAACAGGACTCTTTAGTCACTTTGTGAAGCCAATACCAAAGTAGAAAGAGAAGCTCTCTTTATAGAAAAGGCTGAAAACACTATATTAAAAAAAAAATCACAGATTTTATTAAGTGCCTTTTTTTTTTTTCAAAATCTTCAAAAACAGGGTAGAGGCTCCCCTTTGAAATGAAATAAAATGATATCCAAAGGCCTACAATTGAGCTAGTGTCCCCCAGGCCATCTGATTTCGTGATTCTGAGATTCTCATATTCAAAGTTACTCCGCTGTTTCAGGTAAAGGAAGACTTGGCTGCACCCAGCATAGTAACTGCACACATAGAAAGGACTCTTTTGACAGATCACTTTAACAGCCATACTTTGTATCATTTCCCTAAGCTGAATCATATTCGCAGCCCTCCCTCCAGGCAAAGAGGACATGAAAAGTAGCAGGAGACAGAATCTCAGATCACACACTTGCAACGTGGGTGTGAGAAACCGTTTCCAGGGAGAAGATGACAAACATTCTGATGCACCCCAGATATGCATATAAGCAGGGATCCCATCGGGTATTTGTAAGGCTGGCAAGAGCCTCAGAATTTGGTCTCAAGGAAATGAGGCAGGTAAGGAATCTCCCCAAATGTCAATGTGTCTTCTTCCCATCTACAGTATGCTGGGCATATTGTATACAGTTTGAACAGTGGCATTTAAAGGGCGGTAGAGAAAACATTGCCCCCATGATTTCTGACATACAATCAAGATGGCAGGGGTTCCTTAACTAGCAAAACTGAAGCAGAGGCAGAGCAACGAGGGCTCACTCACCCACCTTCAGCTCGAATGCAAACGCCCCCACAAAGCGTGATCTCAGGACGTCTGCCCAACTCAACAAAGCCTGGATTTTCTTCCAGTGGTTCCCACACCTAGAAGAGCGTGACACTGAGCTAAGCTCAAAAGGAAAGCTCGGTAAATGTCAATGGAATAAGAAGGGAGTGAAAATCCAGCAACACAGAGTTTCAGTTAAGCAAATCTGGGGGATGGGGAAATGGGATGGGGGGATGGGAGAGCAGGATCCTAGACTTCATGGGAATTCTTTCAAAGGCCATGTATATTTGTTTGGAATTATAAATACCATTGATGTAGTTGCATAAACAGTCAAGTGTATTTGCTTGTGTTTTTACCAACTGTGCCAACTATTTCCAGATAATTTCCAAGAGTGATCGTGTACACTATGCTTTTTGTCATCACAAAATTTCTTTTCTTCTCTTCATGCTCGGTTATTTAAAAATCTGTCTCCAGCCTTTCCAAGCAACACATGTGCATGTACCTACTGTCACTAGTGGTTCCCGTTCCTTCGACTCATCTGCTCCAGCCCTGCTTGGTCGCATTACCCTTCCCAAGAAGCCTACCAGCGCTGCTGTTCCTATGACGCTGCTTCAGGACTAGCATGCTTGGAAATGCTGCCAGGACCTAATAAAGCCAATACCAGATGAGCCCAAGCAGATGAACAGACACTCTACTTTTTCCAAACCTCGGAAAAGGATCCTGTAACTCATTTCACAACTTACTCTCAGGAAATCACGATTAATGTCTGATTGGGGGGAGCCTGGTGGGCTGCCATCTATGGGGTCACACAGAGTTGGACATGACTGAAGTGACTTAGCAGCAGCAGCAGCAGCAGATGAAGTCCAATTCCCTGTAATTAGATCCTCAATGAAGAAAAATCAGCCAGTCACCACAATTTCTTTTCCTTTCCACCTCTCTCCCATCAGCCTCGCTTCATTATTTTGGCAGTTTTGAAGAGAAGATCTAACAAACACATCCTGGGTCGGGGAAGAGTGAACTGCAAGTCTTTTTGATTAGTACAAAAGCTGAAGGAAACAGGGTTACTGCCTATTATAATATTGTCATTCTAGAAGTTTCCCAATTGTTAAAACCCATTTCATTAAAATGTATTATGCACTAAACAGTTATTTTTTTAATTGACTAATTCACAGAGGATCTATACTTTGCTGCTGCATGTAGGAAAACAGAAACAGGCTAGCATTTCTATCAAGGCTAGCAATGAATCCTTCAACCTAACCCCTAAATTATACAGTCAAGAGTACATGAATAATAGCTTTACGTTCTGTTTTGCTGCAGTCTGTAATGCAGTTATTTTTCTTGGTAGAAGTGCACTGAAGAGATATTGTAATACTTCAGCCCAGTAAAATTAGCTAAATTAATTGTCAAGCTCTTTTCCTAACTAGTAAATTGCTTTTATATATATATATGTTTGGAGGACAAAAGTTTTATAAAGAAGTGTGTATAACAATGAAAGTGATGACTTACAGTACAATTGTAGAAGTTTTTAAACTTGAGAAATTAAAAAGACCCTATCAGGCAATCATAGAGTCTCTCTTGGATGTGCCAGTAACTTAACGTTACCTTGGTAGCAGGTGATTTTCAAGATTCAAGAAAGTACACATACACAGTCATCAGATTGTTGGACTGAACATGATAAAGAGTTTGAAAATCACTAAAAACTTTCAGCATGAGTATTCCTAAGGAAACGTGTGTTCTTTCCTTCTGTCACAAGACTAATATTAATGTCCCAGAGAGGGGGACACCCCTTCAGCTGGGATGCTGCAGTGATAAAGGCAGGGGTTGAAGCTGCATGGGGCCCCAGACAGACAGGCACTGTAAGCAGAAGATAAACTCTCATTGTTATAAGCTACTAAGATTTTCAGGTTGCTATCCCAGTGCAATTTAGCCTCAGCTAACTGAATCACACAGGTACAGGTTGGGGATCCTAAAATTTCACCAAGTCAACTAGCCTTCTCTTAATCTCAAACACAGTTTGCAGGTGAACATCTGAGTATCTTAAATGAATTTCCCAGTACTCTGTTCCCTTCCATTCAGCCATTCAACAACACTTGCAGCAGCCACAGCGTGGCCAGCTCCAGGGCGGTGCCTGTGTGTCGGTTCTTATGAGTTAGCGGTAAGCCTGTGGGCAGAACACTGTCTGCTCCTGTATTCTCATCGACCAATGCCAGGCACATACTCCAGGTGCTCTGTAAATGTCTGTTGTTTGTTTACTGTTGAGATATATTTCAAAATGCATTTGTACAAATGCAGAGGCGATAAAAGGGAAGGAGAACTTCCACGTGTCTGGGGAAAGAGAAGTATTATTTGAGCAAACACAAAAGAAGAAGAGGAGTATGGAGCACAAGTTTCTGGGCAGAGGACCCAGCACATGCAAAGGCACACGTTCCCTTATCTGCCATTTCAGGTTATTTTGCCACCAATGGTACAATTAAAGAATGTTATAATTACAATGTCATTGATAAGATTCCATGGAGTCCCTGATGTTATCCGACCTCAGTATGGGCTAGAATCCTGGCTGATGTCAGCAGCTATATAGCAGAGTGCGTAAGAGCCTGGGCCACAGAGGTAGACTGCATAGGTTTGAATCCTGGTTCTGCTACTTGCTAGCTGTGTGATCTGTGCAAAT